>NC_138772.1:98491090-99691090 GCF_965119305.1 Pelophylax lessonae
CATCTCCTTTAAAGAAGCGCTCCGGACAAAATATTTATTTTCCTATGCAGTGCACAGGTTAAATGCTCATTTTGTCTAGGGGCGCAAAGAAAGCCTGAAATTACCTGATCCTTCGATCTTCCAGAAAACAGCACATCCCTATGTCCAGCGGTGGAGTGTTCCGGTTGCCCTCACGTCCAGAGCCAGTCTGTGGGCATGATGACTTTGTCCATTCCAAAGACGGTCCAAAAGACCGCATATTGGGGAGGGGGGGGGGGGGAATTAGCAGGAGCTGTGGGGACTGGTCTTGAGCTCAAAGGATTGTCAGATTAGGTACATGTATCTCCACTTTCCTCACCCATAGACAAAAATGAGCAGCTGTAGTGATGAGTGATTGTAAAGGCAGAACGTTTTTCTATCTTAATGCATTCTATGCATTAAGATAAAAAACCTTCTGTGTGCATCAGCCCCCCCCCCCCCCAATACTTACCTGAGCCCATCTCTATTCAGCGTTGTTGCAGGAGAGACTCAGCTGCCAGGAACTCAAACTCATTGGCTGAGACATTGGCCTCGCTGTCAATCAAAGTCAGTGAGCCAATGAGGAGAAATAGGGGCGGGGCCTAGCAGTGGCTCCATGTCTGAATGGACACAGGGAGCTATGGCTCAGCTTGGGTGCCCCCAAAGCAAGCTGCTTTCTGTGGGGGCACTCGGCAGGAGGGAGGGGCCAGGAGCACAGAAGAGGGACCTGAGGAGAGGAGGATCAAGGCTGCTCTGAGCAAAACCAACTGTACAGATGAGGTAGTTAATATGTTTGTTATTTTTAAGCAGAAAAAATAACGAGGCTTTACAATCACTTTAAGTACATATCTATATTGGGACAGCCATATTCCTTATTACCTCCACAGGTTCTAATTCCGTCTTTGCAGCTCTACATAATAGTTGTGCTGTATTTTTTCTCATAATGCAGGTCTATGAGTGGGATGACTTATTAAAAACAATACACTCCCTGCGTGGCTGATATCTTATCTCAACAGCTGTAAAGCAGTTAGTGGAAGAATTGAATATACTCTACCATAAGTGGCTGATATACAAATCTCTATATACAGTAAAACAACATGGAAGGCGAGGCATGTAAAAAGTGAAACCACATTTAAAGCGGAGTTCCGGCCTCGGGGGTCAATTTGAGCTAAAAATACCCCTGGGACAGTCAGGGCTAGTACATTCCATAATGGATAGCCTCTGAACTGTCCCAGGTCGCACTTACCTGTAAGAAGAAATACTTGCCTTTTAAATTTCTTCTCCAGCACTGCCGTGACGTCGGAGTCCCACAATGCATTGCACCGGCCCCGCTCGTCACTTCCAGTGCAGACGCGGCATCCCTGCACAGCTTCTGGGCATGCCCAGAAGCTGTTTTGCAGTGAGTGCCGCGCCTGCATCTGAAGTGACGAGTGGGGCTGGTGCAGGCGCATTGATTCCTGGGAGCGATGACGTTCAGCTCCCAGGAATCATTGCAAACCGGAAGTGACGGCGCGGGCCGCGGCCGCAGAGGGAGGAAGTGGAAGGAAGGGGAGTATATTTTCTTCTAAAATAAGGTAAGTGACCAAAAAAAAAATTGCCAGTATCCATTTCTTTTTCAGGTTCCCCTTAGCAAGCGGATGGCCCAAAATCGATTTTATCGATTTTGAGGACGGAACTCCGCTTTAAGAAATTGTTTTATGTAAACAAAATGATGCAAGAGTCAGTATACAATCCTTTCCCTTTAAGGTTCTGTAGTGAGGGTGGGGGGGGGGGGGGTAGGACTGTGTTTGCTCAGACTCTAATGGATGCATTGTATAGACTCACATAGCACTCTGACAAAGAAGAAGCACTGATGGGCTCACCAGAGAGAAGAGAGGCTTTTTTTATGTGAATATATATATATATATATATATATATATATATATATATATATATATTTTGCTGCAGGAGCAAAGAGCAATGCATGAGAGTGCTAACCTAATCCTCGATTCAGAGGAGTTCAGTGGTTGCACAACATGCAGTGCTTCATTGGAATTCAGATTACAAATTAGAATCTTTTTGGCAGTGCTCCATGGGAAATATATGCAAATACCCATCCACAAAAGGAAATAGGAGCTTCTCTGTGAACATTCAGTTATTATGAACCTGTGGCTATGCTATGGAATTCCATTTATTGCACTAGTCTCATTACTACATTGCATTATGCTGTTCATTCAATATAGTATTCATAACAGGTAGTAAAAGACATGTAAAGGATAGGCCCTCCTTTCCTAATATGTTACATAATACACCCGTATTCGGGGTTTAACATGTATCGTGTTACTTATCCAGCCCCGTTGTGACAGTGGTCAGGGGATCGTCTCCCCTCCCCCCCCCCCCCCACTCATTATCACAATTTAAAAAAGACTCATGCCAAGGTTCCGCCCACCTGAGTTCTGTGAATGGGAGAACTACAAATACAGTCAGCCATTGCAGTTGATGGATTGTAATTCTCAATGAACTACCAGGGCACTGATGGCTGTAGGTAACATTGATTCTTCCTGTCATTCAGTAAATGCCTGCCTGTATGAGGTACAGACAGCTACACTGACAGTCTGCTGGAGTCTAAGCTGTCCACGTTCTAAACCTCCTGGTAGGTAAGGGCTACACTCGGTCTGGCCATTGGGCCGGGGTAGAAAAAGCCCGTAGTGTATGTGCCCCTGGGGTGGCAGCCCAGGGGTGCCTTAATTCTCACTGGTGAGGGGCAGCTCGCCTTGAGTTTTTCGGCACCATGGTCACTGCACCTACACACTTTTTTAAGCACCTGCCTCTTGGGCAAGGCCTTTTGGCTTCGACAAGAGGAATTTTTATTCCGGCCGGAAGGCCTGCCTTTGTTTTTCACTTAGGCACTAATTCACTCCTCCACTCCCCCTTCCCCACCTTTTTTGTTTGTGTGTATTTTTCTTTGTGGTGTGTCACTTCACTTTCACTCTTCTCTTCCTGCACAACGAGTACGGTGTGGGTCTCTGGGCCTACCTTGAAAGTCTTGGGAGGGGGTGGACATGGCCTTTTGGCTTAGTTCGCCCTCTCTCATGGGGGTCTCCCTTCGGGGGAGCCCCACCCAGTACTTGGGGTGGGCTGTTTCGGCAGATCCCCCTGGAGAACGGGGTTTGCCAGGTCTCGGCCAGGCAAACCATAGGAAGTACCTCAGTCCCTGTCAGGAGTCTTGCGCCCCGGGGGATCAAGGTATAGGTCCAACCTCTTCGGAGGCCAGACCATTTCGCACACCCTGTGCAGTTTTTGTGTGTTCACGTTTGCGTGTGTGCACTTTTTTATGCACCGGGTGCTAAGTCTTTTTTGAGTGTGATTCACACGCTTCGGGCTTTAAAAAAAAAAAAAAAGACAGTCTGCAGGAGCCTGAGATTGCACCCGTGATCTGCTAATCACTGGTGCAATGTTTTCCAGGCTCCTAATAAAAAGAATAATTATTGCATTTTTTTAGCTGCAAAAAGATGTGCATTTATTATTATTTTCTTTTTTTTTTAATAAAGTAAACTTATCCTTTTAAACAAGCTCTCCCTGACCTCCTGTAGCTTCAGACCTCAATTGAACTTTCAGTTTAGATTTGCTCAATATATCATTCCAGGTGCATCACAACAAAAGGTGAGCAAAGTCTTTCAGTTCATTTTTCTTAGGGTACTTTCACACGAACGATCCGATCAGATCCACCTGTCAGTTTTTCAGGCGGACCTGATCGGATGCTCCATGCATCCCTATGGGGCAGTGGATGTCAGTGGAGACATGTCCGCTGACACCAGCTGCCATCCGATTCCTATTCTGTCCATGAAATTCGGACGGATGGAAACCCTATTTTCTATCTGTCTGGCGGATTGGATGAGAACAGACAGACGGTCCGTTCCCATCCGATCTCCCATAGAGCAGAGCGGGAATCTGACAACTCTTGTCTCTGCACACACAGCGGATATGGAACTGTCATCCACCTGCTCAGCGGGGGGATTGATCCCCACTGAGCAGAACGGACTCCGTCGACTGATGCGGACCGTGTAAAAGGACCCTAAGGCTCCATTCACACCTGAGCGTATTGTTCTCAGGCATATTTTTTGGATGTTTTTCAGGCGTTTTGTTAGGCGTTTCTTGCAGGTGTTTGGAGGCAGGCACGAGGTCAGTTTTACCACTTAAAGACTAAGCCTTTTTCTGACACTTGCTGCTTACAAGTTAAAATCTGTTTTTTTTTTTTTTGCTAGAAAATTACTTAGAACCCTCAAACATTTTATATATATATATATATATATATATATATATATATATATATATATATATATATTTTTTTTTTTTAGCAGAGACCATAGAGAATAAAATGGCAATATTTTATATAAATACACTTCAATGAAAAAAAAAAAAAAAACGAACCCGTAAAGTTAGCCATTTTTTTGTATAATGTAAAAGATGATACGCTGAGAATCGTGATCTTTATTTTAAGCTGCAAAATTGTGATTCTCATTTTATCCAGAATCCTGCAGCTATAGTGACAAACTATACCATCTAGTTGTTAGCATCACTCTGTAGTTATCCAATTAAGAGACAGCGTTTTTAGTGCCTTGGGTATGGCACAATGTAATATAATGTGGTTTTTTTTTATCCAACTGATGTAATAAAATTATGTATTTAGAAATTTGTATGTGCAGTACAATTAACGGCCACACAGCCTCTAATACAATTTTATGACACAACTGTACAGTTTAGATTTCCAATCACATTATGCCCCAGGGACCATAGCCACCAGGACAAAAAAGATATGCGAGTCTACCCAGCAGAGTCACAGTAGGCTTTAGATACACTTCAAATCCCTCTGCAATATTACTTCTTTATTTAAAGTGGTTGTCAACCTCTGGAATGAAAAATGAACAAGCCTAACCCCCCTATAGTGTGTGCTTACCCCAGTCCAGAGTACTTACTAAAGAACTTACTTTAGTTCCCCTCTCCTTCTGACAGTCTAACTCCAAACAACAGAAACCCGGTGCGACTTGGAAGCCAGCTGTGCGACTCCATACAGCTGAAGCCACAGCCAATCACAGTAGAAAGCACGCCCCTAGGGACACACATAGCCCCATCCCTTTCAAATAAAGTTAACCCCTTCACTACCAGTGTATTTTTACAGTAACAGTGCATATGTATAGCACTGATTACTGTAGAAATGTCACTGGTAACCCCAAAAGTGTCAAAAATGTCAGTCAAGGGTCCGATCTGTACGCCGCAATGTTGCAGTACCGCAAAAAAAATCGCAGATCGCCGCCATTACCCGTTAAAAAAAAAAAAACGCCAAAAATGACAAAAATCTTTCCCTTTGTTAGTAAACGCGATAACTTTTGCGCAAACCAATCAAAATACGCTTTTTGCGATTTTTTTTTTTTTACCAAACATATGTAGCATAAAACAAATTGGCCGAAAATGTTAAAAAATTTTGATTTTTTACATTTTTTTGGGGGGAATTTCATATAAAAAAATGTGAAAAATATTGCTATTTTTGCAAAATTTACGCTCTTTTTTTGTTTATAGCGCGTGATCAAAAAATCGCACAGGTGATCAAATACCACCAAAAGAAAGCTCTGTTTGTGGGAAAAAAAGGACGCCAAATTCGTTTAGGTACAGCGTCGCACGACCGCGCAATTGCCTGTTAAAGTCACGCAGTGCCGAATCGCAAAATACCCTCTGGTCGTTTAGCAGCCAAATCCTCCGGGGCTTAAGTGGTTAAATGGCTAGCACAGACTTTGGTCATTGGGAACAATCTTTCCTATGCTGCCTCCATTTTGTAACTACAGGGCCCGTACACACGCATCGAAAATTGGCAGGGAATTTTCGGCCAACGTCCGATCTGCCGATTTTCGGCTTGTTAGTATGATGCTTCCGACAACCAACTCCGACTTTTCGGCCGAAAAAAATCTGGTGTGCATGCTATAAAATTTTTGTTGACAGCATTTCACAGGTAGGGCAAAGCAAAGGGTAGGAGCCATGACACAAAATCCTGGGCAAAAAACTGCAGAAGAGCAAGCCAGTCTCCCAATCCAGGCTGTGTTGCAAATGCTTCCTCTAGTTTCTGATTGGCTGTTTTTTGACTGTCGATCAGAGGTTGGCGCAGGTCTAGTGCACATGGTCCAGCTGTTAGGACAGGACAGAGTTATTTTTCATTTATTTTTTTATGACTGAAAAAAGTGAATTCATTTCAGCTCCTCATGATGTAGTGTCAGAACTCTTGGCTACAGAGATATTGAGATAAAGGTACCCCTAAATCACTTCAGTCTTACAAGACACAACTCCCCCAATAGAACATTTCTGACTGAAGCCCATAGTGATTGATGCCATCTATCTGCATTTTACTACACATGTATTTGAAGGTTAACTTCTCACTGAAGGACAAATGGGACTGTAGGGCAGGATTGAAGGGGTAAAAAAAGGGGTTCTTGGATGGCTGAACATCTTAATTACTTTGTAATCGCTCTTCTGTGATCCATGATCCAGAAGGTTACTAAAACACATCTCTTTGATAATGCCCAAGGAGTTAAAGGTTGACATTTGAGCTAAAGTCTAATTTAGGGGACATTTCCTAAATTTCTGAACCTGGAAAAGACCACGGACAATAGCCAGAACTTAACATCTGTATCTTGTTTAAGAGTCACATAGTATTATATAGTATAGTAGGTGTTAAGTGTATAATAAAACATTTCTGTCATTGCCTTGGAATGCTAGCGTTTTGCTAAGTGACATTTCAAGCTTGAGGCAGTTGGATTTCATTAAGTGGAGATTGTTTGACTCATCTGTGTTGGGGTCAAAACGCAGGTCTGCTAGCTTAGAGAGAATCTCATGAACCAACGTCTTAGAGCATTACAACGAACAGGTCTCCTCTGATCTGAAATGTCATTTTCAAATTTTTAGACTGAAGGAGAAATTTTCAATAGAGCAAAAATAATTGTCTTCTTCAGCAGCACTATATTGGAATTGTCTTAGATTGACGGAAAACTAAAAGTATTTGCCTCTTCCTGATTTTTTCATATTTGTCACACCTAACTGATTCAGATCATCAAACACGTTTTAATATTACACAAAGATAATACAAAATGCAGTTTTTAAATGATGATTTCCTTCGTTAAGGGAAACAACCTGCCCCCCCCCTTTGCTAAATCATAATTAAACTTTGATTAACCACATTTTTTGGAAAGCTAAGTTCAATTTCACTTGCCTCACCCAGGCCTGATTACTGCCAGACCTGTTGAATCAAGAAATCACTTAAATAGAAAATGTCTGACAAAGAAAAGCATGCTAAAAGATTTCAAATAGCACATCAGGCTGCAATCTAAAGAAATTCAAGAACAGATGAGAAACAAAGTAATTTACATGCATCAGTCTGGAAAGGGTTACAAAGCCATTTCTAAAAGGTGACAGCCAATTCTCCACAAATAGAGAAAACTTGAAACAGTGGTGAACCTTCCCTGGAGTGGCCGGCCTACCAAAGCTACTCTAAGAGCACAACGACGACTCATCTACTCGGTCATAAAAGAACCCAGAACAACCTCTTAAAACTGCAGACCTCACTTGCCTCAGTTAAGGTCAATGTTCATGATTCAACAATGAGAAAGAGACTGGGCAAAAATGGCATCCATGGGAGTGTTCCAAGGCGAAAGCCACTGCTGACCAAAAAGAACACAAAAGCTTGGCTCACATTTGCCAAAAAAACATATTGATTATCCCCAAGACTTTTGGGCAAACATTCTGTGGACTGATGAGACAAAAGTTTAACTTTTTGGATGGTGCGCGTCCCGTTACATCTGGCGTAAAACTAACACAGCATTCCATAAAAAGAACATCATAGCAACAGTCAAACACGGTGATGGTCTGGGGCTGCTTTGCAGTTTCAGGACCTGGATGACTTGCCATAATTGATGGAACTATAAATTTTGCGCTGTACCAGAAAATCCTGAAGAAGAGTGTCTGGCCATCAGTTTGTGACCTCAAGTGCACTTGGGTTATGTAGCAACGGGTTTACTTTTTCACAGCACTGCATATTGAAAGATTAAGGCATATATAAGGCATATATGATTCATTTTTTACATTTTTTATTCAACCAGTGCGTTTGAAATAAAAAATCAACTGATTCCCCCATCGATGTAGATGGGGGAATCACTCCTGCTGAGCTATAGGCAGCGGCACTGGTTGTGCAGGGAAAATCCTGACAGGCTGGTTGTACACGATCAATAGATTGACTTGTGTACGATTAGCTAGCCCATAGATGGATTGAAAATTGGCCAGTCCCTGCTGAAGCGGCTGAATTTCGATCCAGGTATGGCCGGCTTAAGTTCATTCGTAATGGAGTGAGATTGGGTCCAGCCAGAGCTTTACTGCTGTGGGGGACTTTAGCTGGTACAGGTATGACAGGCTAAGCTTGGCTTTTCAGCTTTGTTCCTTTATATTATTGTCCTGTGAGTTTTCCAGTTATTGATTTGGGTCACCGGTCAAACTTAGCCTTCAATGTCTCTGTTCAAGTTGTAGGCAAAACTTACGTTGCACTGCACCAGATTTTTGTGGCAGTCCAACTGGACAGCAGTTAGGCCACTTAGGGGTACAGGCCACTTCCTATACAAGTAGAGAAAACGATCTTTTTTTTTTATTTTATTTTATCATGAACTCTAATCACAATCTATTTTAGCCACTATATCCATGCACATTGTGGCGTTGGTTGCTTCAGGGGCATAAAACAATCCAACACACCTGTGTTAAGAAAGGAGGTTATTGGCATAATTTACGCATGCAAACTTGCCTAAATGCATGCATATGCACATAAATTAATTCTCATGGCTAGAACAAAAAAATACTCCCAACCATGATAATAAGTATACATTCATACGCTTCTATACACTATACGGCTGTAAATACACATATACGAGCACAAGATTCAGCGTATATAGTAGTATTTGTAATATGCTCATGTTCACAACAGTGTGTTTTAGCGCAGCTGTAAAACGCAGATCAACGGAAGGGCATCTGAAAACCAATAACTCCCAATGTGTCCTATTCACACCATAATGTTGCGTTGCGCTAAAATGCAAAATGTATGTCAATGAACGTCAAAATGTATGTCATGGGACGTCAGCGCGCGTTAAAACGCGACTAAAATTGATGCAAATGTACATGCGTTTTAGAGCAAGTCTGTGTGAATTAGCCCTAAAGTTGTTCTTTGTTTTTTAATCTGCTCTGGAAAATAAATGGTGATGTTTGTTCTTTGGCCAAATCACTTGCCATGTTTTATTTTTTCACGTGCAGTAATGTGAATTTTGATGGTGACAATCCACCCAAACATGCCTTCAGCTTATGTCCAGAGTATTTATAGAGAAAATATAAAACTTTTATAGTTTTTTTTTTTTTTTCCATTCCATTTCACAAGCTCTTATCTATGTCATTTATTTCAGTTCCTGGACAAAAAAACATGGAAAAAAAGAATGTTAAAATATTTGTGCCAGCACTGGAAAAATTATGCAACTGTTTTTGGAAAAAAGAAAGATGGGGCCTGTTTTGTTGAACACACGGTAAACATATTGTGTCATGGCCATAAAATAGCATGATTTTTATCAGTCCCTAGAAAAAAGAATGTATGTAAGGTGGCTCTATAGAAACGGTCAGATCTTTCATTCATTTGTTGGAGGAAATGATCAATTACTGCTTATATACTATATCCTTATCATTATATACAAATTAAAATAAAAGTGTGTGTCCGCTTATCAACGTGTCAGCTGAACAGGTCTGAAACAAGAACAATACAATAGGAGTTTCTCATTTAGATCTAGATCTACAGATAAAACTTGGCCTACACTGACTCCCACTGACCTTAAAGGAGAATGGGCAAAGAGAAAAAATATACAAAGTGCCAAAAACACACCAAAAAAATGGCTTGGAGTTCCCCCAAAATCCATGCCAGACCCTTATCTGAGCATGCAGCTTGGCGGGTCATGAATGGGGAAAGCATGGACGGCACCGCGTGACATTCCCCTCCCCCCGCTGCTGAAGTAAATAAAGGGGGGGGGCATTCGGTGGCCTCATTTACCATATATGTACATGTTCCTATATGATCAATGACATCACCATGTGATCCTGCCCCCTTATGATGTCATTGTCAGGTAGCCGGGTTTTTAAGGGTGGGGGTCAGCAGCTGTCATTCATTGTGATTGATGTGGACCTACAGTATGTAATTGACAATGGATGTTCATCGAGGAACAATTGTTTACATTTTTTTTTTTTTTTTTTTTACTAAAGGGTTTGTCAAACATTTAAATGTGTTTTATGTCTAGGGTACATTCCTTTTTTTTTTTTCATTGACTATGAACCCCTTACTCATTAATGGGAGGAGGGGGCAGGATCTGGGGGGGGGGGCCCTTTTTGTTAAAGGGGGCTTCCAATGTCTGATAAGTTTTGGACCCACAGACCCCCATAACTTCCGGGGCCAGGGTTGTCCTCAACATGTGGCCTGGTATGGTTAAGTGGACGCAGTCTGGGAGGCATCTGCCACAAACCTGTCGTTCCTTTTGGGATGCTCTTGTAAACACCAGGCAGGTCCCTTTTAGACATTGCACCTCAGCCCTTGGTGACACAGGGGTTGATTTACTAAAATAGAGAATGCAAAATCTGGTGCAGCCAATCCGCTCCCGTTATTTTTGTCAAAGCCGAATTGAACAAGTTGAAGTTAGAAGCTGATTGGCTATCATGCACAACTGCACCAGATTTTGCGCTCCTCAGCTTTAGTAATTCAACCCAAGAGGGTCCACTACCTCCTTGATATTTTGTTTTTGACAAGACTGAAGTGAATATACACAATTTACAGAGTAAAGTTTCTTAGCTGTTTTAGAAAAGCAACCCAATAATTGTGATTTTGGGTATGGATGGTAGGGTTGTACATATCAATAGCTCTATGGAATTGGATTTCTAACTTCATAAAAACACAGGGAAGAACATGAACAAATAAGTGACCCTCCTTTTGAACATCCTCTTTGACAGGCTGGCAAGACATGATCCAATAAGATCCACTAACAGCATTTTCTAACCTATAGACGTTCCAGCTGATAAGGGCAAGTGTGAAAACTGTGCTTTTCCTCTCCGTAATGTGACCAGATTTTTGTAAGTGGGAATTGTTTGCCTTGCAACTATGTCGTCTGTTTTCATTTAAATTTTAGCTGAGAGTGCTAATGTTGTTCATGAGAACAATATGCTGCTTTCAGTTTGGTTTGGTAACAGTGTCTCAGTTTAGAGTGTTTGATTTTTAGTTGGAAACCTTTATTTTCAACATAATAACGTCACAGCAGATTAGTGACAGATACAGTGTATCTAAATATTTGAAGGCCAACTTCAATTATCGGTACCTTTCCTGTGTAACGGCGTGCTCAATGATTTTGCTAATGGACTTCTGGGCTCTGATATACACACTTGTTCCTGGGAAGCATATTTATTTCATGTTTTCCTTCCCCTGTATAATTTATGAAGCTAAATTTGTCTGTCGTGTATTTGCTGTCCTAAACCACTGGATTTTATTTTATATATATATGTATATATATATATGTATATACACACACACACACACACTCTATATTTCCTCAAATATTGGGACGCCTGCCTTTACGCGCAGAACTTTAATGGCATCCCAGTCTTAGTCCGTAGGGTTCAATATTGAGTTGGCCCACCCTTTGCAGCTACAACAGCTTCAACTCCTCTGGGAAGGCTGTCCACAAGGTTTAGGAGTGTATTTTGGGAATGTTTGACCATTCTTCTAGAAGCGCATTTGTTAGGTCAGGCACTGATGTTGGACTAGAAGGCCTGGCTCTCACAGTCTCTGCTCCTAATTCATCCCAAAGGTGTTCTGTCAGGTTGAGGTCAGGACTATGTGCAGGCCAGTCAAGTTCCTCCATCCCAAACTCGCTCATCCATGTGTTTATGGACCTTTCTTTGTGCACTGGTGTGCAGTCATGTTGGATCAGGAAGGGGCCACCCCCAAATTGTTCCCACAATGTTGGGAGCATGAAATTGTCCAAAATGTCTTGGTATGCTGACACCTTAAGAGTTCCTTTCACTGGACCTAAGGGGCCAAGCCCAACCCCTGAAAAACAACCCCACACCATAATCCCCCTCCACCAAATGATTTAGATCCAGTGCACAAAGCAAGGTCCAAAAAGACATGGATGAGTGAGTTTGGGGTGGAGGACCTTGACTGGCCTGTACAGGATCCTGACCTCAACCCAATAGAACACCTTTGGGATGGATTAGAGAAGGGAGTGCGAGTCAGGCCGCCTTGTCTAACATCAGTGCCTGACCTCACAAATACGCTTCTGAAAGAATGGTCAAACATTCCCATATACACACTCCTAAACCTTGTAGACAGCCTTCCCAGAAGAGTTAAAGCTGTTATAGCTGCAAAGGGTAGGCCAACTTGATATGGAAACCTACGGACTAAGGCTGGGATGCCATTAAAGTTCATGTGTGTGTAAAGGTAGGGGTCCCAATACTTTTGGTACTATAGTGTACACACGAACACACACACACACACACACACACACACACACACACACACACACACACCCACCCATTCATAAAGTATTCAGACCCCCTTTACTTGTTGCTATGTTGCAGTCTGATACTCCCCCAGTTACTCAGTTTTGCCGGGTGACCAGCTCTTATAAGAGTCCAGGTTGTGCCAAACTTCTTCCATTTGAGAACTATGGAGGCCACTGTGCTCTTGGGAGTCTTCAGTGCAGCAGATTTTTTTGTAGCCTTCCCCAGATATTTGTCTTTCAAAAATAGTGTTTCTGAGCTCTGCAGACAGTTCCTTTGACCTAATGGCTTTTGCTCTAAAACAGTATGCATTGTCAGCTGCGAGGCCTTTTATAGAGAGGTGTGTGTCTTTCAAAATCCTGTCTAATCAATTTAATTTACCACACGTGGATTCCAATCAAGGTGTAGAAATATCTCAGCAACGATCAAAAGAAATGGGAGGTACCTGAGCTAAATTTCAAGTGTTGTTGCAAAGTGTTGGAATACCTATGCCAATGTGATATTTCTGTTTTTTCTTTTTCTTAATTCGCTGACATTTCTAAAATTCTGCTTTCCCTTTGTCATTATGGGTACAGAGTATAGATTAATGAGGAAAAAAAAGAAATTTAAACAACGATAGTATTAGGCTTCAACATATCAAAATTGAAAAAGTGAAGTGGTTCTGAATATTTTTATGGAAGTTAAGGTTATGCCTAAAAAGGGCAAGGGAGGGTTTTTCTTCCTCATGTTACAGCTGCCTCCCTGATGACTCGTGATCTGATGACTAGTGAGTTAATCATCAAAAAACGGCAAGAGAGTTGCAGAAAACATAGATTCACAGATTAAATAAAGTAGAAACTGAGAGGTTCTACTTTAAAGTTGAACTGCAGGTTCTCAGGTCCAGATTCCTCTCCAGCAAGCCCACAGGAGGACAGTGAGAAGCACAATAGTGACCTCACCAAATCAGGGACAGCAGTGCCTTAGATGATCTCGCACTGCAGATGTACAGTGCAGATGTAGGCTACAGAAAAAACATAAAGACACATAAAGTACAATGCTATTTTTAGAAGTAATTAAAGAATGTGTTACAATTTAGGATGATGCTTAGGCACCATTACCATTTGTACATGCTTCCCATCATTTTTGGGTTCAGGTCAGCTTTAAGCAGTGGTGCTTTTTAAAGTGGACTTAGTGCATAATTCCATTTACGTATGAAATTATTTTCCATCCCACTTCCTGAACATGGTGCTTTTTTTTACCCTCCTACTTATCTTCAATGGGGAAAAAAAAAATTCTGACCTTTGACCTCCTTTCATTTCTTGATCCATCAGTGGGCAGAGTAGAGCGATACACGCAAGTCATGCATCCGTGACGGTATGTGCCACCAGACAGGCTAATGACCATGTTTGCTGTAGTCCAGAGGTCTACAAGGGATCAAGCCAGGACTGCCTGTGTGCTAATTTCTAGGTGGGAACCTTGGGAGAGGCTGGACATCATTCAACCCAGAAGTGGGACAGCCACTGCTTGACTGAACAGAGTGTGAAAAGGGGGGGGGGGAAGATATTGCACCAAAGTTGCATTTTTTTGTTAACAGATAATGGAGGATAAAAAGTTGGATTTTCTTTAGAAGCTGGAGCGGGGCTTAAAAAGAAAACGTCACAGAAGTTCTTGGTCTCCAGGTGGCCACCACCTGACCGCCATGTTCCACCTGAGGCAAGGTTCTGTATTAAGGTCCAAGTACTTGTTGGCTGCTTTGCCTCTTGCTACATAAATATGGAAGTCGGCTGTGTTGTTCAGTAATGTCTGAATAGGCCCTATTTGAAGAAAGCAGATGCCTTGTCCTATAAACAATAGCTGACACTAGTAGTCTCCTGCTCTATATCAATAATATCTTTTATGAGGACTCCTAAAGCAGCACTGGCAGTTCTGAGAGGCCTCTCTTACTGAAGATCAGCAGCTGCTGCTCACAGGAGAAACTTTTTCTTTCTTTCAGCATTTCTGCTCATTTCTTTATCAGTTGTAAGACAACATCTGCATTTATTTGCAGGGAAACCAACAGAGGCCTGGAAATACACAATGAAAGCTATGATGGCTTTAAGTCAATATTTAAATTTTTTTTATTTTACAGCATTTCATCCTTAGGCCGTACATACATACATACATGGCCTCGGGAGCAGGCAGTTATTCAAGTATCATAGCTGCAGCCATGAGCCTAAAAATGTTTTTTAGAATTGGCTTTCGTTTAAAAGTGATGAGTGGATCTACGGCCACTAGATCACCTTTACAGGGATTGGAAGGGGCCCTCGGCTGCCTTGGGGGGCAGATGAGGGATTGGGGTCTATTAAGACCCCCAATCTCTCTATAAACCCTACTTATCGCTGCCCGAAGATATCACAAAGGGTGTTGTTTAAGCCTTAGGATAGAAAGCAAGTTGAACGAAAAAAAAAATAATGGTGTAAAAGGAAAAATTAAAAAAAATTTAAAGCACCTCTGTTGTCTGCCTGTGTTCACATGCAAACGCACATGTAGGTCCTGCATGCAAATGCAAATAGCGATTGCACCTATCACCACAAATATCAGAGTGAGAGCAATAATTCTAGCGCCAGAACTCATGTTTAACTAAACGGGTAACCTGTAAAGGAATCATTGCCTATGGATAATTTTAGATACTGTAGTTTGTCACCATTTTGCAGCCATGCATAGTTTTAAATCTGAACATGTTTGTTATCTTCTAAACACAATATCATCTTTTTAATTTTGTCCAGATAAACGGCTTCACAAACATCACATGACTTAAAAAAATCTACCAGCCTCCATTTTATTCTCCAGGACCTCTGCTTTTAGAAAATACAAAATGTTTGAGGGTTTGAAGTCATTTTCTAGGGAATTTTTTTTTTTTTTTAACACGTATGTGAGAAATGTTAACATTGCCCTGGATGGCAAGTAGTTACATTTTTTTAAACTGTTGTTTTACCTCTTTTTCAAAACCTTTGTTTTCTTCATGAACGTTTAACACATGTCAAAGGGTTCCTAGAGAACTGTGGGTGATCTAACGAGCCCATACTCTGTAAGGGAATGATGAATAAGAACTGTAAATAACCAGCATCTTTCAGCGTAGCTAAAAAATATACCATGCTAAAAATTTCAAAAGAGAATAGAGCTCCACCTACTGGCAGACTAAAAGACTATATAATAGTTTTATGGTAAATTTAATATTTACTGGTCCAGAAAATGTTTTTAGGTTAGCAATGACTATAATTAACATAGAATTAGCAAAGAAGCCATTATACATTCCCCTTAAGTTTACCTAGAAGTTAGTGGGTCAAATCACCAACTGGATTCTTTATTTTACAGTGGTATTCCCAGAACTGTTTACAATCTGATGCAGTTCAGGGCTGGAGGTGTGAGTTCTTTTGGATCTTAAATGTATTCTAAAACTAGGAGAATGCCGCAATGGAGTAACACCCTGTGCCAAGAGAAAGGCAGGAGTTGGGAACACCATTGGGAACATTAGAATATTGGTTTTCATTCCCCACAGTTACAGTTTACAGAGCAGCCATTAAAGTAGAACTATGGGCAAAATTAGAAATGTCATATATGGTGCACTCTGTCACTAGCATTAGCATTAACACAGCAGTCTTTGTTTTTCCGGGTCACCCTTGTAACATGTTTTATTACTTGATGATCCTGCCACTAAGTCTGTTATTTTTCAACTTCCTTTAACGGACCAGGCTGGCCAACAAAAGTGACAGAGGCTTGAGACAAACCATTTAAAGGATAAGTTCACTTTTCACAGTTTAATACCAGTGCATTTATTATTCTTTGTGGTAGGAGCCTGGAAAGCATTGCACCAACGATCAGCAGATAGCTGATGCCTTGCAGGTCTTCTGCACACGGTCATTGTATCAGCTTAGAAAAAAGGGGTTTGGTGCAACCAAAAAACCGCGCAAGTGATTCAACCGTGTATATATATAATCAATGAATATAAACATAAAAATTATGTGAATATATATATTAATATAATAAATATTTAATAAATATTAATTAATTTAAAGGAATTGCTTCCTTGTAGTGAGCGGCAACAAAAAAAGCAAGGTGCTGAACAATTGTTTAAAAGAAGGGTAGTGTCGCGCTCAAACATAAAAGTGCTTGTGCAGATAATTAAACCTTAATTCAAAAAATTCATGATTGGTGACAATCTAAAAAATCAATCAATCTGTGCTCAACATTATAAAGTGCAAACAGTCCATATGCAGCATCAAACAGTCCACATCTCTTTGGTGTCACACAAATTAGCAGAGACTTGATGTTAGTGCAGAATACCTTCACCTCCACACTTCACCCAGTGATCTAGTAAGGTACTCCTTACCGGAAATATATGACCCCTTAATTATAGGGGGTCACATAGGCAATATCTCCACTCAGTACACACGATCCTCAGCTCCTCTGTTACACAGTGGGTAATCCAGCATCAAGCCCTTATAGCATAGCTCGGATCAGGTGACAAACATGGGTGGGACAAAAAGAGACTCTCATGGTGCAGTACATCTAAACATATCGCTTTATTTAAAAAGTATTGCACTTACTGGAATCACCATAGAACAATCGCCTTTCTCATAAAAACATCCAGCGGGGGTTGTGAGCACTGCCGATCGCACAGCAATCCGGTTTTATTGCGGTCCATTGCCCATTCCATACAGGTGTACCCAATGATTTACTCCTTTTTTTATATATATGAGTACTAGCTACCTGCTGACTTTATCTTTTGAAAAAGGCATTTATGCCGAAACATGTAAAGAGGACTTGGTCAGCCCAGCTGTTTTACATCTTATATGCCTGTCTTTCACGGATGTCTGTAAGTGTATCAGCTTTATTGATAATAAATTGATTTTAGCAATATTACGCTATATGTCCCTCCATTTCTTTTCGGATTCACCATCCACCATGTTGAAGGGGAATCTCTGAATAATTTAATCTGCTGGAGATTTGCATGGTTTCCATTGGAATCGGTGAAAATTTGTGGGGACACTCCATCATTTTAAGCCTGTTTGACTCCTACACTATAAGGTGTTTTGTGGTCCCATCCATCTGGTGAGCGCAACATATTTTTACCTTCACTGGTGACGGGATTTGCTGCACTTATTTGATTTGCACCAATTTATATATATTGGACTTTTTTTCATCACCACTGTTTATTCCGTTGTTGTGGAATGTTTCCTGTGATTGGACAATTCATTTTGTTGGTTAATTTTTTATTTATATTTTTTTCTTTCTTTAGCGCTGCACATATTTTTGTATTTGTATTGTTGTATCACTCTCTTTAGTTCAGTGATTGGTGTCAGCTGCTTACACTATTCCTTTAAGTTAGCGCAATAATTTTTTCTGTATTTTCTTAGAATACTTACACATGTGCTTACAATGTTCGACCTTTATTTAGTTAAAAGTTTTATCCCAAAAGAAAAAAACATTCCTTAACTGCTTAAGTGTCAGCTAACGCTAAGCTTTAATTTGTTACTTATGTAAAAGTCCACCCGAATATACTAGTTTATCTAACACCATCCTATCTAAAGTGAGCCCATGGTATGTATGTGAGCCACTCAGGCTGCTAGGGAATGTAGTCCTATGCCTCCTGCTGTGATTTCTGGCTGGGAAGGAGCCTGCCCACGCTCCAGAAATGATAGATAAGAGCAGAAGATCCTGGGAGCTGTAAATCAGAACAAGATCTGCTGTGTGTAGATAAGCAGCAGTCTCAGCCTGTACCCCCACAGGCCACACCCCAACGCGTTTTGTGGGTAAGCTCACCAGGGAAAAAAAAAGGAAAAAAAAAAAGCTTAAAGCATTTGTTACCCCCAAAAAAGAAATAGATCCTGTTCCTTTAAAGCATGTTATACAGCATGTTATACAGCACAATGCTTGTGCTGTGTAATTTGGCACCCTGTATCACCTGAAAGACCTGGTTGATCCTGCCAGTTTCTGCTCTCCCCTCTGTAAACTGACTACGGTGTATCATGGCTGCTGAGCCCTGACACCATGGTCAGTGTATGTGCCTTCGTCATTCGCAGCTCTCCTGTAACCTCCTCCCCCCCCCCTCTCCTCCCTGCCCGTCAGCTAGTGACAGTGCCTGTCCGCCCCTCCTCCTGCTGGAACAACTTTGCAAATTTTATATAAACCTCTGTTTCATTATGCTAGGTTTTCATGTCTGTGTTTTATTAAAAAAAAAAGCGGTTTTCATAGCGCTGTATGGCAATCACGTGACCGGACGGCTCTCTCTTTAACCGGCGTAAGCAGGGGAATCTTAGCCCCGCCTGCTGCAGCTGTCAGATGGGGAGAGGAGAGGCGCAGCGGTCACGTGAGCACCGCTGAAAACAGGTATAGACAGCATTTTTTTTTTATAAAACACATAGACCGGAGAACCTAGCATAATGAAACACAGGGAATTGTATCAAGTTAGCAGAGTGGGTTAACAACCACTTTAAAAAACATAATCAAGTCCCCACTTCTAAGAATTCCTTAACTGCAATTTTGTTTCTGCGTTCAGATACACTTTAAGATGAGTGCTTGGTTTGACCAAGCATTTTGTCTTTGAGGCCAGGTTCACACTAGCTGCGGTCGCGTTTTGCAGCAGGGGGTCTGGTGCGTCCCTGTTCACCGATTCAGGTGCGAGTCGGTCCAAATCTTTGCCTAAAGGCGCACAGGACCCTTTTCCAGCGCGGACTGTGGCCGCCCCATAGCCGTGTGAACTGGCTCTATTGAAAGCCGATCACAGTCTCCTGTCATGCGAATTGAATGCACGGAAACCCACATCCAATTCTCACAAGTGTGAACCCAGCCTGAAACCAGAAGGGTGAGGCTAATAAATGTTTTAGAATAGATTACTGCTTTGTTTTCTGCCTGACCCCATAGAGATGAACAAGCACATGATTTGGTTTAAAAAGACCAGATCTTCTGACTGTCATTTTGTGTCTGTGGGCAGATTAGTAAAGCCTTGATCATGATTTAGACCAGCTTTTTTCAACCAGGGTGCCCAGGCAACTTGGGGTGCCTTAAAACAGAATTCCAGCTGTTTTCGTGTTTGTTAAAAGTCAGCAGCTATAAAAAGTGTAGTTGCTGACTTTAATAAACACATACTCACCTGTCCCGCGGTCCAGCAATGTGGCTGGAGGGGAGCCTCGGTTCTCTCCGCCTTCTCCCCGAGGCGCCGGCGTCTCTAGTGTGGGCACCCGGCTGTGACAGCTTGCGGCTTCAGAGCCGGTTGCGCACTGCGAATGCGCAAGTCACGCTGCATGTGCTGAATGGACAGGCAATCTTCTGGGACCCCTGACCCTGAATATTGCAGGGTGGGAGGGACAGAGGAGAACTTTCGCCCGAGCGGAAGTGGGAGCAGGTACCTGTCAAATCTAGGTACCCGATCCCCCCCCCAAACAAAAGGGTTTCTTAAGGGGTGCCTTGGCAAAATGCCTAAAAATGTATCAAACATTGTATACAGGCCAGCAGGTGGATCAAGATTGCCCTTTAGTTACACCAAGCCACAGGTTTTTATTGTGCACCATTACGACTAGACATTGGCATCCTAACAACCAATGATGTCATTGGTTGGTAAGGAGGATGTCTATTGTCTCCACATCATCCTTGTTTGACCCTCCTGTGCCCCTCGCCCTCAGCACTGGTGTCACATTAACTGACTGATTGAGAGAAATTGAGGGAGAAGAGAAACATTGGAAAACTAGTCAGTACCAGTGTGCAAAAGTGTATTTGCTTTGGAAGAATAAATCAGCTCTAACATTGGGTGTCCTATGTGTGGATGTTGCTACATTATGTAAAACTATCAGAATAGTTTCTTACATTTTAGATTGGGGTGCCTTGAGATTGTCTATAATTTTAAAGGGTGCCCTGACTGAAAAAAGATTGAGAAACACTGATTTGGACATCAGAGTCCAGTCTTTGAAAGATGTGTAAAGTTTTTTGGTAGGGCGTGCATGTTTATGTGTTGAGCAGACACCCCTGGCACAGAGCAGACACCCCTGGCACAGACCTTCACAATGCATCACTGTTTCATGGCTCTCTTGCATTGACACATTGTTTCTTATTTAGCCATGATGGTGCATGCTGTTCTGTTCTTCCTATAAGCATGTGACATTACTATAGCCAGCATTGCAGAGAGGTCTGCTTCTTTAGATCTATTTAGATTTCATTTCACAGAACATTTCCTCTGGATGTTTACAGCTTCACAGCTGCTGATGTACATTTTCGTATTTTTATTTTTAAACTTACATACTTAAATAAGCATTGACGTAATGATATAAGTGAGAGTTTATTACTGTGTGAGCAATACTGCAACTGTGATCCTTGTAACTGAGTTGGCCTTAGTAAATTAACAAAGATTTTTATTAGCACTTTGTCTTCATAGTATCTAATGTATTACAGCACAGGAGGCAAGCATGTGTGGTTCTATTGAATGGCCATTCCACCCATAAATTTGTTTTGGGTGGATTAGGGTATTTTTTTGTCTCCCTTGGTCCTCTCCCTCACCCAGTAAATGCCACGTCAAGGTAGGGGTTCCAGCTGAGCTGCCGTTGTCCTCTGCCTTGGTGGGATCTCCATATAAGTCTATTGGCACTTTTCCACTGCAAGTACCGGCTCGGCTCTACTCGGCCCTGCTTGGCCCGTTTTGCTTTTCCACTGCTGGTACCACATGGTACGGTGTTGGAACGGTTCGGTACGCTATGGTTTGCTTTTCCACTAAAGTAGTACTAAAGTTAAGTGGGTGGGATAACAACGGGGTGGGTGTGATTCTCTGACCAATCAGTGGCTAGTAGTGACTGCATGCAAAGGATTGTGGCATATGGTACCAGTTTGGTACCTGTTGGAACCACAATCGAGTAGGTACTGTTTTTTCAGAGCCGTACCGTACCGTTCGGTTCCATGCAGTGGAAAAGCGCCGCCGTACCGTAGCGAACCGTTCCTACACTATACCATGTGGTACCAGCAGTGGAAAAGCACAAAAGCGTGCCGAACCGTTCGGTTCCATGCAGTGGAAAAGCGCCATATGTAGGAGCCTCTAGAACAGCCTTTCTCAGCCAGGGTTCCTCCAGGGGTTTGGACAATAAGCAACTTCTGACTCTCAGATAGGTAACCACTGACACTAAAGCATTTGACACTTGAAGCAGTGATTTTCTTTCCTGCAACCCATGTTGATGGGACAATCTCTCCCACGGAGCCATTGAGTTCTCCCAGCTTTTGGGCGGGGAAGCCTTCTCTGCCGGTGGAGCACAGTGATTACTGCTATTGGCTATAATAGCAACTAGCAATAATCACATGTAAAACCTGACAGGCTAATTGTATCGAAGTTGATTGGTCGATCAAGTTGGGTACATTCAGCCTGCTCATACATGATTGGAACCTTCTATGGCCAGCTTAAGGATCTTTTTTAACTATCTGTAAGGCGGGAGAATTTTTCCTACTGACCACCAATGTAAAGAGTATTGTTTGCTCCTAAACCAGACAAAAGCTCCAATGTCACTGAATTCTCATTCAGTGACATTGAATTCTCATATTCCATAAACATATGTGCACACTAATAACCTTCATAGTGGAACACAGGTGGACTTTGTACATCTGTTCCTGCAAAGAGTAATTGACGGATAGCTTTGAATTTATTGTTTCCAAACTAAATCTTGTTAAAAAGAAAAGTTTATGGAAAACCAATAGGAAAGATTGGATATTCTATAAAAATTGACTGCCTTCTAATTACTCTGGAGCATTACTGTGATTAAACCAACTATATGTGGAGTATGGAAACACATTTTATGGGTTATTTAAGGCTCACTTGTAAACAATGACCTTGTGTCCTTTTGTTTGGTGACATGTGACATGCTTTGAAACTTATGGATAGAGCCATAAATTTGGTAACGTCCTGTACTTGCAAAATTGAATCAATTTTTTTCTTATTTATTTTTCTTCTGTGTTTCTATCTATTTTCCATTCTTGCTAATTTATATATGTCCTTTGGCCTTGGCCTTTCATGTCATGTCTAGTAATAGGTGTTTCTACAGTGACTGCTGATAAGTTACCTTGACTTGAGACCAATTTCATAATTTATAGATGACTGAGGATTGTCTTGATCATTGGAGGCTAAAATGGAAGAAAATGTGTCACTCATCCTACCTATCCCGCCTTACCTGTATAAAAAAAAGATCTGTATGCTTACCTATTTTTAATCCTCTCCTGCCGATTATGTGATCCCGCAGCTCCGGCCCCAGCTCTACTGATCGACTTTGTTACAACAGCCCTGTCAGATTTTCCCTGCTCGATCAGCACTGCAGGCTTTAGCTATCAGTGTATATTGATGGTGGGTATTCTCCCTACTGTCAGAGTACAATAGCTCAGCAGGGAGGATTCATCCATATACATCAGGTGTGTTATTGGAGGAATTAAGGGCCCCCGATGCAAGAAACCATGCAGGGCCCCCCCGAACCCCTGGCCGGGGCCCTTCCCTTCAACCCTGGGGCTCTTCCCACTGATCTTGGGGCCGTTTAATCTCATTGCGGGGCCCTTTATTACGGCCCTGCAGCAGGACCCTTTCACAAGTTCTGCAGTGGGCCCCATTCCTGCCATCTTGGGGCCTCCCTATGGTGGTGGAATGCCAGGGTCCAGTCGCAAGTGTGACCTTTGCGATCCTGGAAGTGCACCCACTGGTGTCAGTAGTTTTTATTTTTTGGTATTTTAATTATTATTTTTTACAATGTCACTGACTATGACTCTGTCCATTCAGAAAAGGAAGGAGCTGGTAAATTACATATTTACCGACCCCTTCCTGGTTCTCTATTGTGACACATCCCTTGCAGCAGTTGGCAGGAGAGGTAAGGGTGGGGAGGGGGGGGAGACCAGGGGAGCACACAGGGGCCCAGAGACAGCAGAACACAAGTGAACTGGATAGGAGGAGTGACGGGGGCAGCAAGTAGAAAAATCACGGTCTTCCTTTTTCCTCCTGTAGCTGCAGGAGGAAAATGGAGGAGATTGGTTCCTCTGTATGCTGCCCCCCACCGCCCTTCCTATCCAGGTGTACAGGGGAGCCACACAGGCCCCCTGGAGCATGGGGCCCGGTTGCAATTGCAACCCCTGTAGTTACGCCCCTGTGTCAAAGGATTTGTATATCTGCCCATCCAGTCCTGAGACTTGCCCAGCCAGACAGAGGAGAGAACCTGAGCTTTCTTTGCCTGCAGTTCAGTACCACTTACAGGTCTCCTTCCCACCCTTTCTTTGTGGCTGGACAGTGAAAGGGTGAGGTGGTCACCCTGCTCTCTCTTCCTGTCTGCATGCTTTGTGCACTCACTCAAAACTGATCCTCTTTGTGCTGCTTTTCCTTCTCCCAGTCTGATTACCAGTGTATATGGGAATGCAAGAAGCTTATACCAGTTCAGATACCTACATAGCTTGCATTTAAAAATCAAATCTAATAATAGTTATATAACAAATGTGCCACGCTATAATTACTACACCCACAAAGTGATAAAACAAATATTATGAAACAATATATGATAAATCATATCAATACACACAAGTCTCTTGTGAAATAAATCCAATTGACTTCCAGAAAAAAAGGCTTCCTCCATCCACCACCCCCAAGAGATCCGAATCTGCTTACCAGATGTTAATGACTCTCAAGAGTTTAACCCTCTTTAGGGAAAGATTTTCACACTGGTCATCTCCATCATTACTCTGGAAAGTGAATCCCTGGAAAGCCAATTTCTCTCCTCCAGATGACTCCCCAGTACCATCCACCACAACAGATCAGTGCCTGCGGGTAAGTACCTAAAACAAAACAATCCTATGCTTTACATAGTGTGAAAACTGCACACATTTATTATAAAAAACGAATAAAATTGCACTTACAAAAATAAAATAATATACAGCGCTCTAATGAACCATTAAAACATGTGCAAGCCGCATTTACCGGCATACTTCCAGTTTACTTCTGGTCAGCTTAACCACTTCTGGACCGGAAGGTTTTCCCCCCTTAATGACCAGGCCATTTTTTGTGATATGGCACTGCGTTACTTTAACTGACAATTGCACGGTTGTGCAATGCTGTACCAAAATAAAATTGATGTCCTTTTTTTCCCCACAAATAGAGCTTTCTTTTGGTGGTATTTGACCACCTCCTTTTTTTTTTTTTTTTTTGCGCTATAAACAAAAAAGGGCGACAATTCCAAAAAAAAAAAACTATTTTTACTCTCTACTATAAAACATTCCCAATACAAAAAAATGTAAAAATCAAATTTTTTCATCATTTTAGGCCAATTTGTATTCTGCTATTTATTTTTGGTTAAAAAAATCCCAATAAGTGTATATTGATTGGTTTGCGTAAAAGTTATCGTGTCTACAAACTAGGGAAAAGACTTGTTTATTTTTATTTTATTTTTATTTTTTTACTAGTAATGGCAGCGATCATGGATTTTTACCGGGACTGCGGCAGACAGATCGGACACCTAACTGACATTTTTTTTTACACTTTTAGGGGGACCAGTCACATTACTACAGTAATCAGTGCTAAAAATATGCACTGTTACTGTACTGACATGGGCAGGGAAGGTGTTAACACCAGGGGTGATCAAAGGGTTAAATGTTTCCCTAGGGGGTGCTTTCTAACTGTGGGTGGGTGGGCTTGCTGCATGAACACAGAGACCTGTGTTCCTAAAAAATAAAGGAACACAGAATCCCTGTGTTCATTACTGACAGAACAGCGGTCTGCCGTGTTTACAATGGCAGACCGCCATTCTGTCTCCACGGGGAGCGATCATGGGTGCCCGACGGACATCGCGGCCGCTGGACCTGCTAATTGGCTTCCCCTATAGCCAATCAGCATGTGAGCGCGCACCCCCACTAGCGGTCCCACGAAACGACGTACAGGTACGTCATTTCGTGGGACAGAGCCTACCTGCCGCCGTATAAGTACGGCGGCTGATCGGCAAGTGGGTAATGACGTCACAGCAAGGCTCCGCCCGATGCGTTTCATCATAGAGGATGCCCCAGAAGACGTCATTTATCTTCTAATATGCTAGCTGCTGAGATTATTTTACAATTCTTTGTGTTTTCCATAAGCGCAGAAAATTTTCACATTTTTAAGAATGTATTAGTTAATGCGGAGCTGCATTAATTTGTGCCTTGTAGGTTTGCCTGGAGTTTAGCCTAAACCATCACATTTATGTATGTTGGGGCCCTTTGACACTGATGAGCATTTAATGTGTTCCCATTGACTTACAATATAAGGTGCCTTTTTGGTAGACAATTACATAAGATTTAAAGCAGAGTTCCATTTTTGTGTTTATTAAAAGTCAGCAGCTACAAAAAGTGTATCTGCTGACTTTTAATAAACACACTCACCTGTTTATGGTCCAGCGATGCGGCCAGGGGGAGCCTCGGTTCTCTGTCTTCTGCCCGCGGCGATGTCATCTCTGGTGTGGGCACCCGGCTGTGACAGCTTGCGCTTCACAGTCGGGTGCGCACTGCGCATGCGCAAGTCGCGCTGGGCGTGCTGAATGGACAGGCAACCTGGGACCTCTGATGTGTCCCAGAAAATTGCAGGGTGGGAGAGGCAGAGGAGAGCTTCCGCCCAAGCCGCCTAGATGGTCCTAGCGGAAGTGGGAGTGGGTACCTGTCAAATCTAGGTACCCGCTCCCCCCCTCCCCGAAAAAAAAATGACATGCCACACGTGGCATGTCAGGGGGTCAGAACCACTTAAAACGGAAGTTCCTTCTTTTGAGTGGAACTCCGCTTTAATAAGGAATTGTTTCAGCAGGCTTTTGTCACTCTGGAAACGCGTGGCAAAAGCACATCAGGGTGAAAGGGGCCTTGCTGATTTTTATAGTTCCAGCAAATAGTGCCGCTCATCTGCGATTATATGTTTATCCCTAAACCCCCATGTCTGGTCGCTCAGCAGCCTATAGATCTCTAAATCTCATTATGGCGTCTCTTCACCCCCTGAAATGTGCATTGCCATGGTGAATCTCGCTAGGAAGGTCTATGAATCTCTATCAGTACCAGACCTTTGCATCCAGCACTGAACGCCAGCTATTTTGTTTGTGGAAGCTGAGTGGGCGACAGGGAAAAGTGTCAGAGATTTATTAATACTTACTTCCTAATGGGAGCAGGAGAGCAGATAACGTGAATGAATGGATCGCTTATCTGCGCCCTATGTGTCTGCTTTAGGCTTTGCAGGTTTGTGTGTATGTGTATGTGTGTGAAGAAACTATTTTCAAATCTAATTGAAGTGTATTAATTCATTTCACAGTTGTTCCCTAATTAGTTTTGCGCATAGGCTGCCTATCTGCTCTACATTTCTTTCTGCATATTCAGTATGTGCATTACTACTGTTTGCTGATTCGGGGGGGGTCCTGCCATAGCTGTTATTTAAGTAATAAAAAAATATTATAAAAATAGAATACCTATTTTTTTATATTACTAATATTTTTATAAAAATATATGTTATGTGTGTGTGTGAGATAAGCTTGAAAGAACAGATTATAGAATTATTAGCCTGACCTAAAGGTATTGTATTCCTCTATGAAAAACTAGAATGTTGGGTATTATTTTGTCATTCATTTAATTAAGAAATAGTGCTTACAAATATATGTAGGTTTTAAAACCAATTCCTTAAATTTTTGTGTTTACCTGGCTCATCTTAACTGCTTTACTGGAAAACATTTTATTTTTTAGTGCTCAAGTGTCAGATACAGCTGCATGAGTACTCCTCTATGTTCTTTGGCAGTTGGCAGGGCTTAACCTGTATCAATACTAAGAAAGCTGTGCCCAAAAAAGGCAAGCAGTGGGTAAAAGACTATTCACCAAAAATGTTTGTAGGCTTCCAAAAGGTGGTCTTTCCCCATTACTGAAATGCATGATGAGTGACACCTGCCAAAAGATACAAATCTGGCCAATCAGATATGCTCCCTTTGCTCGCTTCAGCCCTCGCTGCTCAAAGCAAACAATGGGACAGGGCCCCTAGCTGACATCATTGACCAAATATGGACGTGTCCGTACTTAGTCATTGTCAAAAAATGGTCACAACACACAATAATAAATCACAGGATCATTACAGTGATCATCACTGTAACAGCAATCAAAGTGGAAAAAAAAAAAAATCTCTGATAAACCCCCCAGAGTAGTACGATGTCACTATGGAGATACTGAACTACTCTGCTGAAAGTATTAAAAAAATAAACTGTTAAAAAAAGAAAAACATGTTTAACCACTTGCCGACCACCTAACATAATATTTTTGTTATCAAAGACATGATGTAGCAGAATACATTTTGGCCTAAGGTTATGAAGAAATTTGATTTCATTGGATAGGTTTTATAATGGAAAGTAGAAAATATTTTATCTTTTGTTATCAAGTACCACCAAAGGAAAGCTCTATTTGTGTGTGAAAAATATAAATGTAATTTGCGTACAGGGTTGCATAACCGAGAAATTGACAATTAAAGTAGCGCAGTGCTGAACTGCAAAAAATGGCCTGGTCATCGGCCTGACCTGGAGTAAAACCTTCCGGATGTCAAGTGGTTAAATTGAATGGCATGATTTACAAGATAAGGGTTTGTATATACTTTAAACCAGGGGTGTCAAACTTAACTTCATCACGGGCCTCATCAGCCTTATGGTTGCCCTCAAAAAGCCAGTATCTTATCAGTAAGACTAGATGTCCAGAGCACCCCACCCTTCTTACATCAGATGTCAACTCCCCATCAGTAGTCAAAAGTCCCCCACCCTCCCTTACATCACAGTGCACCCCCTTACCTTGTGCCGCTGAAGGTGGAACTGGGAAACAGTGCAAAGTCTGGAGGAGGACCAGAGGAGAGCTGGAGTCTGCTAAATTGTGAAACCAGGAGAGGCCACAGGGTGCTGCGGCTGCTGAGAGGTGCAAGATCTGTAGGAGGAGTTCTGTCCTCCTGTCTGTCGATTACTGAGACGAGGAAGGGGGGGCAGAGATGAGCCTCTCCGTGGCTGAACGGAGAAGCTCAGGATCTGGCGGAGGAGTTCTGTCCTCCTCCCTGCTGCTGACTGCTGAAACCAGGTGGGGGCACGAAAGAAGGGAGTTGCCACAGCTGCATAGGATGAGCAAGGGCCATATAAAATGGCCTGGAGGGCCAGACTCTGACCATGAGCCTTATGTTTGATACATGTGCTTTAAAAAAAAAAACATTTAAAATCAGATGTGTACTATTGGCAAAATGACAATGGACAATGAAAAGCACGGCATTGAACAGGAACATGATGGTGATCTGGCCTGTGTAGATGATGTACCTAGAACCAGATGTTTACTATTGCAACACCTAAATTCCCCCGTCATACCAAAGAAGTGATCGCTACTTGAGTCTCATAGCTTATGGATTCCATTTAGAAACATTTTTGGCCTTTTTCTACTAAACTCTCATAGTTGGTTAATCTGTAAAAACAAACACAAATTTGTGTTGTTCTCGGCAAAGTGTTCTATGTAAAGTGTTTGATAATTTGTTTGTTTTTCTTGGTGGTGTTATAAATTGATGAGTCTTTTTGTTGGCATATTGGTTTCATTTAGAAATGCAAACTTGGATTCCATTTCGTCTCGGCACTTCCTGAGTGCTTTGTGTGTCTAACAGTATAATAATTGGATACATGGAGGATGGCGGTCATGTGACCGACTGCTGTGCTAAGGAACTGGAGACGGTTTGTGTCTGTCACTGTGGCGTCCTCTCTGCTTTGTGAATGCCGTATAGAGCTGGTAATTGATGTCAAGTGTGTACTTGATAACCATAGAATGTGCACAGCGGGTGTTTATTAAAAGGATACTACTGTGGATTTGCAGTGTGAACTTTTTCTGCTCTGTAATTGTAGAAAATATAAAAATTGTTTTTGACTTTTTTTATCATAAGATTGCATACATGCTTGCTGTCGTATTTTCAGGTTTTCACTGTGTTTTAATTTAGGATGTCTAAAAACGAAACATTTCAGAAGTATGACCTTTAGTTGAGTAAAAATTACATTTTGCCTGTAGATATACAATATAAGGTTATTAGCTACCCTTAACAATCATAAAGTGCAGCACAGTAAATAAGATACAAAATATATAATAGAGTGAAGTAAATGAAGATGAACCAATGAATAAAAAAAAAAAAAGCTGTGTCATATAAATCATTCAGATGTAGAAAGTGCTCGTTCCCATCACCAGAAGCAACACTGGCTGTTCCCCTTATAGGTACGACCCCTGAACTAAAAGGAAGGTCAAACCTGACTTTTTAGTCCCGGTTTACACTTCTGCGATGCTGCGAATATGCAGCGTGTTCCCGCATCGCATCCGCACCCCTGGCAGTTCACACTGCCATATGCGATACGCAGGGGGTGTCAATTAAAAGTTAACGACACCCCCAGTTGAGATCGCAGATCGCAGCGCGATCTGCAAGTTTGCACAGAATCGGATTGCACTAGTGTGAACCACCATGCGATCCGATTCTGCTGTGGATAAAAAAAATGGTCATGTGCGTGTTTAGTGCGATTGTGGTGCGAATTCAGTCATACAAAGTGTATGGCTGAAATTTGCACCACACAGAGATCGCATGTAATTTAGGAGCAGTGCGCTCCTAATTACATGCGATCTCTGTGATCGCACAAATGTGGGTGTCAATAGTGTGACTCTTCCTCCCATACGCGTTACGTCCTGGGCTAGTTCCTACTGACAAAGTTAGTTAATACATTTTCATCAGAGAGCACTGTTTGTCTTCTCTTTGACTTTTACGTATATTTGCCACCTTGATGTGTCCAAGGATTGCTCATCCTGGGTCAGTGGTGATAACATCATCTGTGAAAAAAGTGAGATTTGACCTTCCTGTTAGTTCAGGGGTCATACCCATAAGGTGAGCAGCCAGGGTTGCGTTTGGTGATGGGAACTAGCAGATTCTACACCTGAATGATTTATATAACACCGCTTTTTTCATTCACTGGTTCATCTTCACTCTGGCGGATGTTTCGCTTTTATGAACTCTGATATATTTTTTGTATCTTTTTTTATTGCGTTGCACTTCATAAATGTTGATAGATGTATAGGTTTGGTAACATTTAACTATAAGGCCTCATGCACACTGCACGATTACAGCTGCTGTTTTTTGTGTCAGATGTTTTTCTCTACAGCCAATAAAAGCCACAACATGTTATCCTATGTGTCCATGCACACATAGGCTGTTTTTGGTAGGGGCGTTTTGAGTGGCGTTTTTCAGGTGTAAAAACGCTCTAATGTCGATAAACGCCAAAAAGACGCTGCTAACTGCCTTTTTGCTCTCTGCCAGGAACACAATGGTTTTTCAAACATTTTTCTCCTCTGAACTCTATTAAGGATCTCCAACTATTGGATTTCAGCTGTTCCCAACCAGCAAATTGCTGGTCAGCACACATCTATAGGATTATCATTTATGGACGATTAGGGAAAACCTTTTTATCATCCTGAGCAGCACATTATTGGTTAGACCTCTGAGCACTCTGATCGCCTGTTTTTAGATATTTTGGCAAGCCTACAATCCTAACTAACAAAGCAGAATCTACAACCACCCAAGGTTACCCCTGAAGAAGGAGCTTACAATTTGTCTTTGAAACGCGTTGGGTACACACCCTGGGGTCCTTCGGTTGTCATCTGCTTACCTCTGTCATGTATTGTATATAGCTTGCTGTATTTTAAATAATTTTTTTGTATTTTCAATAAATTATATTTTCATTATTTTTTGATGTTATATTGAATTTTCTTCAAGTGCCTTAAAAATCCCACAACCAGGGGAATTTTTCACTCTAGTCCTAACTGCCTTTTTTTTGACGTTTTTTATTCCTTTGCTTTTTTTAAGCCAGAGTTCTGTTTTAAGGTGTCCTTCATGGAACATAGCTTGGGTTCACACTGGTGCATGCTGAACACCACATTTGATTTGCACCAAATTGTACCGCATTCCTGTGCATATCACATGTAATGTCTGTGCGATGCGATTTAAGCTATGTATTTTGGATGGCTTAAATTGCATCACATTTGCACCAGAATGTTGTAGGACCCTTTTTTCTCCACACCTAATCGCTCCTGAACAATGCAGTGCTCCTCTCTCCTCTAGTGATCTCTCTGCTCTGAAAATGGCGACTAAACAATTAACAAAGGCTATGCAGAGATGCATTGTGGGAAAGTGGGAGTTACTAAAATAACAGAGAGGTGGTTTTTAGCTAAAAATGCCAAAAAAAGCGGACACCAAAAAACACTGGAAAATCGGCAATGCGAAAAACGCTGAAAAACTCACTACAGAGTTACTGGCATTTTTATAATGTCAGGTGTGCATGAGGCCTAAGTGTTCAGCTGACAATATTGCATTTGAGATTGGATTTTATTGGGGTCTTACTGCGCTGAAATATCTTTCATTTGTTAGCTGCCCCTACCTGTATTCTGGGAGGTTCTCTGAGATCGGCTCTATAGGCTGGCTGAGGGTTGTCGCAGTTTTCTTTGCCAATGTGTATGAATGTTCTAGATTTCTAATTTATGCTCTGATAACCCTTCTATGATGTCACTCATTTTTAATGCTGCTAAGAGTCCCCAGTGGAGTCTTGGCAACGCTTAGAAAAGAGGCACTGTAGAAATATGAACGTGAATTCTTTGGGGCTTTTAAAACTGTGAATTGAATTGGGAGGCATGTCTAACATTTCCTAAGGCTGCAAACAATTTGAAGTTTACTGAAAAAATATGAAATTCTCCACACCTTCTCACCCAATATTGTGCATATCAGAGTACAACTGCACACCCAAAAAACGTGTACACCATACAGAAATTTCTCATGTTTTAGATGCCATTGGGTAAAGGTTTTAAAATTGAAATACAATAGCGCCTTTTCCTTACTAATGGACTTTATGGTTCTATTCTGCATCATATGTATCAGATTTCCTTGCCCCTTTTATCCCCTGCCAACTTTTGCTATAATAAATGTCATCAATGTAACATTTAATGTGTAACGTGTAAACAAAATACAGGTGAAACGTCATACAGGAATGATCCTACGTGCAGAAAATGAGGACAGTCCTTCATAAACCGTCACTCATTTGCTACTATTTATAACCTCATGTATTTGACCAAGCCGATTTTTATAGTCGTGCAGTTGCTATGCCCCCAAAATAAAATTACTCTGTAAAAAAAGATGAGGAACACTTAACTTTTCATGGTAGTTGGTGTGTTGAAATGTACCTGTTGCACTTCTGAAGCCACCACTGGAATCCAGCATTTCTGGGTGTATCAGATATCTGGTCCCTGATGCGCACCGTAGGTCCTTCCATCAAATACGTCATTTACCACTGGTATCCAGCATTACTGGGTGTATCCGATATCTGGTCCCTGCTGCGCACCATAGTTCCTCCACTCAATTATGTCATTTACCACTGGAATCCAGCATTTCTGGGTGTATCAGATATCTGGTCCCTGCTGCGCACCGTAGTTCCTTCCATCTTCTTGTCATTTACCACTGGAATCCAGCATTACTGGGTGTGTCAGATATCTGGTCCCCACTGCACACAGTAGTTTCTTCCATTAATTATGTAATTTACCATCGGTATCTAGCATTTTGTGGGTGTATCAGATACCTGGCCCCCGCTGTCCACAGTAGTTCCTCGCATCAATTATGTAATTTACCACTGGAATCAAGCATATCTGGGTGTGTCAGATGCCTGGTTCCTGCTATGTGCTGTAGAACCTTCCCTCACGTATTTTGTCATTTACCACTGGTATCCAGCATTTCTGGGTGTGTCAGATACCTGGCCCTTGCTTCGCAAAACAGTTCCCATCAAATATGTAATTTACCATTGTTATCCAGCATTTCTGTGTGTTAGATACCTGATCCCTGCTGCACACAGTAGTTGCTCCCATCAAATGTGACAATTTATCACTGGTATCCAGCATATATTGGTGTGTCAGATACCTGGTCTTCACTGTACACAGTCGTTTCTCCAATCAATTATATAATTTACCGCTGGTATCCAGCATTTCTGGGTGAATCTGATATTTGGTCCTCACTGCACACAGTAGTTCCTTCCATCAATTATGTAAATTACCATCGGTATTCAACATTTCTTGGTGAATCGGATACCTTGTCCCCGCTGCCCACAGTAGTTCCTCCCATCGATTATGTAATTTTCCATTGGAACCCAGCATGTCTAGGTGTGTCAGCTACCTGGTCCCTGCTACATGCTGTAGTACCTCCCCGCAATTATTTTGGAATTTACCACAGGTTTCCAGCATTTCTGGGTTTGTCAGATACCTGGTCCATGCTGTGCACAGTAGTTCCTCCTTTCAAATATGTCATTTACCATTTATCAGTTATGTAATTTACCATTGTTATCCAGCGTTTCTGGGTGTATCAGATATCTGGTCCCTGTTGCACACCGTAGTTCCTCCCATCAAATATGTTATTTACTACTGGCATCCAGCATTTCTGTTTGTGTCAGGTACCTGATCTCCCCTGTAGCAGTCACACACACAATGCGTCCTACGCTTAGGAAAATGGCCCCTCCGGATGGATATGCTTATGCTTCATTGCCCTTAGAAATGGGTAACCATGGTCTTGCTGCCCTCAAAGACTTAGGCCCCTTTCACACTAGGGCGACTTGTCCCGCGATTTTGGACCGCAAAATCGCATGACAAGTCGTTTTCCATTATTTTCAATGAGCCCCATTCATATCCGTGCGTTTTGAAGTCGCACTGACTTCAAAGTAGTTCCTGCACTACTTTGGCACGATTTTAATGCGTTTTGAGGTATATAGCCCTGAGCCATTGCTCAAAATCGCGTCAAATTAGCGGTAAAATCGCGTCGCATAAGTGTGAAAGGGGCCTTAGGGAGGTCTAACACTGCAACTATACAAAACACACAGAGGTCACACCGACCTACTGCATTATCCCGAGCCAAATAATTTATTGAATAAAAACACGGTAAGTATGGTACTCACAAAGGCAACTGAAAATTGCGCATCACAGATCTCTGTAAATTCCATCCAATGTATCAACATGTATGGGTATAACAGGCACTGAAGACCCCGTGGGCTGACGCGTTTCGAGGAATTCCACCTGGCTCTGAAGAAGAGGAATTCCTTGAAACGTGTCAGTGACTGTTATACCCATACATGTTGATACATTGGATGGAATTTACAGAGATCTGTGGTGTGCAATTTTCTGTTGCTTTTGTGAGTACAATACTCAACCGTGTTTTTATTCAATAAATTATTTGTCTCGGGATAATGCACTAGGTTGGTGTGCCCTCTGCGTGTTTTGTATACCTTCTCTCCCCTGTTTTCTGTGGTTCTTTCCATCAACCATTACGTCATTTATTGCTGGTATCCAACTATTCCAAGTGTATTGAGTACCTGGTCCCCTTCCACGCACTGTGGTTCCTTATGGCATCACCTATGTCAGTATAGGACACAGTAGTAATGTAGAGGTCAGTGGGAGAAACCACAACATGCTGCGGGGTTCTAGTTATCGAACGCACCTAGAAGTGTTGGATACAAAGGTAATTGACATCATTGCAGGTGGGAGGAACTATATTGCTCAACAGGGGAATGGCTTTATGACACCCTGGGATGTGTCCAGTGGCCGGAGATCTGTTGCAGATTAAACACACTGCCCTCCAGAAAGTAGTAATCATCTTCTACTTTTACAGGGTGATTAGAGTATTATGTTGTAAAGTTAGGGGCAGGGTCGCTTTAACTAGGAGCTGAATGTACCCAAGTCTAAAGCTGACCACACATATTACAGCTGTTTTATGGGTGAATCGGTGAAAGAATGAGGTCCCAATATGGCTGCCTCCTCTGTTTATGGGTGACAAGTTCACTTCCAGGCGTGCTTCTTTCCCTACTTCATTGAAATGCAGGAAATCATGTAAGAGATTTGTCCTTGGATAAACCCTTCCCAGTTATATTGTTTATACAAACTGTGTTTCTTAGGAGATCTCCTCCCCTGAGACAACGCTGTCCAGACTGATTTTACTGGTTTCTAAATATAGACAATTCAGAGGTTCTCCGGAATGGTGATTCCAATATTTTCTGTGTTTATTGATGGAGATTTACTATACTGATCATATATAGAGGGCTCTTACCATATGTATGCCCTTACATTTAAAGGGTAACTCCACTGTCATGGGAAAAAAAAGCAAACAAACAAAAAATATATATATATATAAATATATAGCATATACAATTGAAACACAAGTCATATCGTAATAGAATATTAATAAAAATTCCTTTCCTTTTCAATCTGCAGCCGCTGTCATTTTCTGAAAATGCAATGCAATATGTCTACCTGGAGGTGTTCTGTACACAGAATGGCTCCCAGAAACATCATTTCCTGCTTATGGTATTGGCTCACTGGTTTTCCCAGAAGTCTGCCTAAGATACAAGTCAGATTTTTGGCATCCCTGCAACAAAAATGTATTTTTTAGTAAGATATTCCCAATAGGAAATCATGGCTAAGGGAATGCAGACCCCACAATTTCCCTCATTGGAGCCCTGCAGGTGAAGAAGCTGGTTGATAAATATGAAACCACTCCCATTAGACTTACTTAGCACATGGGCACAGAGAAACATACAGGTATTGCTTCAGAAAAAGTGCTGGCTCACATATGTGCGGCTGCGGAGATCGCATGTAATTTGGAGCGCACTGCTCCTTCATTACATGCAATCTCCTGTGCGGTGCGAATTTCAGCTATACACTTTGTATGGCTGAATTCGCACTGCATCCGCACCAAAGAGGCACAGGAGGCATTTTTTTGAGCCGCATCAAAATCGGATCGCACAGTGGTTCACACTTGTGCGATCCGATTCTGTGAGTACTTGCAGATCGCATTGCGATATGCAATCAAACTGGGGGTGTCGTTAACTTTTAATTGACACCCCCTGCGTATTTCATATGGCAGTGTGAACTGCGAGATGTGCGGATGTGATGCGGGAACACGCTGCATATTCGCAGCGTTCCCGCATCGCACAAGTGTGAACTGAGCCTGAGAAATGGTATAAATCTGTTATAATCCTTCCAATGTACAGAGATCATCCAGGGGAGAATGTTTTTTGGAATGGAGTTACTCTTTAATGTATTCTTTGAGAGTATTGCTGGATTTCATGTTAGGACTATGCCACTGTTGATTTTGAAGTTTACTACATGTGTAAAAGGGAATCTATTATTATAATGGAAGGTTGGATCATCTTTAATGGCAATTCTCAAATATTCTGGTGGTTCAAAGTTAAACAGCCAAACTGTAACCAGATAAAAATAGCCAATTTAGAGATAAAATAACAGAGCCAGATTTTGCTGCAATATTCACCTTAAAACCAGAGATTCCCCTGCAGTATTTTTTTTTTTTTTTTTTTATAGCGCTAAATGTCCTCAGAGGACGTGGTTTCAATGATGCTGGCCACTAGACTGAGTCCAAGTTGCCACATCCAAGATTTCGGCCAGCCCTTAGATGGGGCCAGTGATGTATCCTCACAATCAGTGTATGGACTGATTGAGATCAGTTGGTCTGCAAATCGGAGGGAGACCCTCTTGTTAAAGAGGGGGGGGGGGGCTCTGATCTGATTTGGGGCATTGATATGAAATTATTTCTTGGAGCATGTTTCTGAATTGATTTAAAATGTATTCATTTATTTATCCAATTGCCAACTGCCAAACTGTAAATATATGTCATTTGTTTGGGGTTAAATACCTGGTATATGGCTGCAACTAAATGCCATAACCCCTGGTCTTTTTTATCTTCATGTTGTCAGCTTTCCCATAAAAGTGATCCAAGCGGCAGATTTGCCACAGGATCACTTTTATAAGTGTCAGGAAAGTCATTCCCTTCTCAGCATCCCGGGCTTACCTTAAAGATCAGAGAGCCCGGGAACCATTCGGCGTCGGCTGTATTTTCTCATAGGGATGGACGATGGGAAGATGGCCCCTGCTCATCTCTATGCCCTTGGAGGACCTGAGCGATGTCAGCGTCCCTTCCGGTTCTTGAGCCATGTAAACATGTTTTGCTTTTCTTAAAACAAAAGATAAAAATATATATATTTTTGGTCTTTTTCTTTTAACGGTAGGGGAGAGATTTAGGGTGGTTTTTTTTTAAAGGGACAGTGTGCGACCCTAAGGATCCTTTCACACGAATGATCCGATCAGATCCGCTTCAGTTTTTTTTAGGCGGATCTGATCAGATCCTCCCTGCATCCCTATGGGGCAGTGGATGTCAGCGGAGGCATGCCTGCTGACACCCGCTGCCATCCGCATCCGATCCTGTCCGTGAAATCCATCCAGGGGATGGGATCGGATCAGAGCAGACAGGCGGTCCGCTCTCATCCGTTTCCCCATAGAGAGCAGCGGGGCTCTGACACCTCCCCCTCCGTACGCAGAGCGGATTGGGAGATGTCACCTGCCTGCTCAGCGGGGATCAGTGTATTGATCCCCTGCTGAGCAGCACGGAGTCTGCCGACGGAGCGCACCGTGTGAAAGGACCCTACGGGTCTGTGTTGTGGGCATTTGTTTGCTTCCAGTGGGTTTTGCACTCCAGTATATGCCGACGGAAATGGAAAACCTGCTTAAAATAAATAAAATGATGGTCAGAAGGAGGTAAGCTGCAGCTCAAATGCATCAGTCTCAAACAGTTTTTATCTTCACTAGCCCAACGCTAGACACAGGTCCTGTGTGCAGGACAGAAAGCTATAAGCTTGTTCATAGGTAAGAATGGAAACCTATTCCCATTTATCAGCACCTAGGACAGCCCTTCGTAAACCTACAAGAAAACCGACCAATTCACAACACGTGCAGTCCAGTGCGTTTTTTTTCTGCATTAAAAACGCATGAAAAGTAGATTTGGTTTCCTATGACATAGCACACACCAGTGCATTCCAGTTCCAGAAAACGCTGTAAAATGCATCACAAATGCACCTAAATGCACCTAAAAGCACCAAAAACACACTGGAACACACTTGTCCTTAATTAAAGTTAATAAAAAAGAGGGGGAAAATGCACTTGACTGCATCAAAAATGCACTTAAAATGCATCAAAAACGCACTAAACACATCAAAAACACGCATGCAGGAAAAAATCTGGAACACATCCGGACTGCGTCTCTATGGTGTGAAGTGGCCCTAATGTGTGTTATCTCACACCATTCAGCGTGACCTTAATGAAGGTAGGGAAATGATTAGGCGAGATTCGTTGTGTGTGAGAAGCTGCGGCTATTTTTAGTTTGATCTACAATAAAGCAGGAGAGTCTTTCAAGGTTCAGTGAGCTGGGGATTGCAGCAGTGTCAAGTAATTACAGGTATCATGATACCTGCAGGCAGCAATGCTGGCACAAAACAAAGGCACACAATTTATTTTTAAGAGGCAGAAGAGGCTGACTCATATTCAGGCACACAGAACTAGGAGGAATAATAGCTCTGTTAACGAAATGCTTCCCACTTGATTGCTTTAAAAATAAAATATAATGAGCTGGCTTATTTGAAGTATTTGCCTTCTTCCGTCTCCAGTCTCTTGGGATTTTGAAATCCTTTCGGGATGATATTTCGACCAGCTATGAACTGTATTGGAAGTAAAGCCTACACTGAAGCTAGATTAATTCCCCCATCTTATCCGAATACCTAATATAGTAAGCTGTCAAATATTTGCCTGCAATTTCAGCTGCTTTGTTACCCCCAGACCACACACACCTACAAATCTACATGGCGGGGGTTCTGGTCCATACACAGTGCCGCAGCTGCAATGCTTTAGGGTCCTTTCACACGGGCGGACCGTATGTCTGTTTTTCATCCCATTTTTTTGCGGATAAAAACGGACATAATGCATGTCAAAGGGATTACGGATGTCAGCGGATGACAATCCGCTGACATCCGATTTGCGTCCTTTCCTATCAGTTCTGTTTTTTGGAACGGAGGAGAACCCTATTTCTGTTTAAAAAAAACGGAACGGACACAAAAACGGATCCGCAATCCCATCGACACATTATCTCCGTTTATCATCCGCAAACAGATAGGATGATAAACGGACATACGGACCGGATGACACAAGTGTTATCCATGTCCGTAAAAGAAAAAGTGCTGGAGCGGATCAAAAAACGGTCGGCCCCGTGTGAAAGGACCCATATGCCTCTTTCACACGGCCACTCCGGTTTTTTGCTCCGCTGCGGGACTTTTTTTTTTTTTTTTTCACGGAGCGGATGACACTCGTGTCATCCGCTCTGTATGTCCGCATATCATCCCATCCGTTTGCGGATGATATACGGACATAATGTATGTCTATGGGCATTGCGGATGTCAGGGGATGACACCGCTGACATCAGATTTTGCTTCCTTTCCGTTTTTTGAACGGAGGAAAAATTAGGGTTCTGTTCCGTTCCAAAAAACGGAACAGAACTGAAAGGACGCATGACATCCGCAATCCCATAGACATTCATTATGTCCGTAAATCATCCGCAAAAAAATAGGATGATTTGCGGACATACGGAGCGCCCGTGTGAAAGGGCCCTTACCTTGTTTTCAGCAAATTTAACTCTGCATACCACGTTTGGCAGGTTGCTTAGTTAGTCTGGTTGAAAAAAGACACTAAAATATATATATATTGTGTTTTTAAAGCGGGCCACACACTGTACAATCAGACTCTGTAATCTCTGTACAGTTTTCTTAAAATTTTCCAAAACTATGTTATACAAGGACATCCCTAAACAATCCATTCAATTTCTTTTCAATAAGATCGGCGCTTGCACTACATTCTTGATGGTGGCTCTAAAGGCGATTGTGTGAAAAGATTGCATAGTGTATGGAAGAGTGTGTATGTTTGTTGGCTACATGAGCTGGACTCGAAAAGCACCTAGTTATAGTTCAGAAGTACATGTGATCAGGACCAAAATATGGAAAAATACATTAGATAAATAATCAAAAATATGTTAAATGTTTGTGGTTTAAAATATTTTTTTCTGTGTTAGTTTTACTTTTTTTAAATAAAGCCAATATTGGAATGGTTTGATATTAGTGAGCAGTGGAGGCTGGTGCTCCATCAGTCGGGGGGGGGGGTGGCAGACGGACCTGCCCCCCCCCCCCCATATCAGTCCAGCCTGCACCACCACATCTGTTCCCCCGCCAGCCCACCTGCCTGCACACCAGTTTACTTGCCTTGTTCCTCCCGAATGACAGGTGGCGTCGGCGGCTTCCCCCTCAAGCTCCTTCTTGTCCCTTTTTGGCGGCCGTCTCCTCCCCCCTTCTTGGCCAATAGCATGCCTTCTCCTTTTCGGCCAATCAAGAAACAGGTCTCAGGACCCACTGATTGTCTGGAAGGAGAATCAGTGTGGCAATAGGGAATATTCATTCACTATTGTAATACAACTGGATGGGCTCAGGGCGCAGTGCTCTGCACCCCGAGCCCGCCCTTTTTTAAGCTTATTAGAGCCTCTGTCTCTAATCAGGTGCTTGGAAAAAAAAAAAACCCCATTGGAATCCATGCATCCAGCGCCCTGCATGTAGATTAGGGGGCCTGACGCATGGATGGGGGTGGGGGGGGGGCGGCACCCCTGCGCCCCTGGGCCCCCAATGGATGGGCCGCCACTGTTAGTGAGTATATTCTATTAATCCCATTTGGAAAGAACTGGTTTTTGCGCTGTTGTATTTGCTTTTGAGCAGCACCCTGATAGCCCCAAAGTACAACTAAAGGTAAAACTTTTTTTTTTTTTTTTTCTAGTTTTGGGCAGAGGGATTAGAACACCTGTCAGTTTTTATTGCTGTCTGTGACCTCATTAGGGAGATTTACCCTCTCTATTAATCCTGTTTACCATTATCAGTGAAAGTAAAAGAAAATCCCACATTTTGGGCTGTCCACAGAAAAGTAATAGAGTAGAAATCTTCCAATGAAGACACTAGTTCTTTTGGGTAACCTAAAAAATTCCCTTAATTTGCAGATTTCCTCTCACTTCCTGTTTGGCTATGGGACGGGAAGTGAAGGGAAATCTCCACAATTGAACACAGAAGGTGAAAAAAATCTGACAGGTTATATTACAACCCTCCCTTACTCTATCTAAAATGAAAAGAAAAATGATGTCTATAGTTCTACTTTAATATTTCTCCATGATGATGTAATGACACAGGCTACTGAGGTTGACTCCGAATAAACAAAGCTTTAGCATAAGGATAAATATCTTTATGTAGCACTGCCCCCTTGAGGACTGCTGGATTGTTCACTTTGAGATCCCCCCCTGGGGTTACCAATAGCAACTGCAGAATGCACAATTTAACTCTTTACTCTCTGTCTCAGTCAATGAACAGTCTAGGGGATGTAGTTTTTTGTGGTTTTATTTAAATTAGGGATGGGAGAAAGGAATGGTGGGATACTCCAACTTGAACTAATCACAATGGATGAGGACTCTTGTCTGAAGATTCAGCCAGGCTGCAGATCCACCTTGCCACTAGATGAATCAGGATTACGTTTCTGTAAGATCACTAGTAAGGAAGACTATCTTCGGGATACCTGCCTAGTATGCCCTTTCACTCCACAGATTGACACCTGTCCTCTGACTATCCTACATCGGGGTGGCCCCCTCTCAGGTAAGGCCCTTAGACACAATCCCCTTTACTCACGATACTGTTTTTCGAGGGTCTCCAGTGTCTCAACCCCTTCCAGTCAGCTCTTCTGGACCTCTGGGTTCAGCTCCTTTCCTACTTGTCCCCAGGCCGACTGCCTGTGACCACGTGCCACCAATGCAGAGGAGGAGACAGCTGTCATCCTCCCTCCGGGACTCTGCTCACCAGTCAAAGACCCCACAGCACACATGCTCCTGGCTTTTATACCACACCCCACAATGCACTGAGACCACTAGTCTGTGCCAATCACTGAAGCTGTACCAAAACCTGTGTACCCATTGCTCAGGTTTCCTCCACTGTCCAATGTGCCTCCCCATTGGACCAGCGTGGAACACTCCCCACACCAGGTTAAATTACACACTGAGCACCATGAACAGACCTAACTCACAGATCCTACTCTCTGTTAAGCAGAAAGCAATATATAATTTGCTGTAATTTGCAAATCTCATTGGACTCCGATGAAAATAACGGTCACCTTTTCCCGGTGTGTTAGCTTTGTAAATCAAGCCTATAGCATAAAAAAGAACATCTGGGTGGCACTTGGGAGCATATCTATATCTATATATATATATATAATAAACAGGCAAAAAATTTGGGGGAGCATACCCATGTATTTCTAAAGCTGCTGCAGCTATGAACCAAAAGACATGTATATTTAAAAAAGAATAGCGCGCAAATGCAAAAGAAATTACTACCAAATCTGAAGACAATCCATAAATAAAAATGGGGATTTGGTCCCACCATATGGCCATATCGTGCTCAAGCCCACTACTGCGTCAAAGTACCCCATTATCAGTGGGTCCTACACTATCCATGAAAAAGAGATGAATCCAGCCTTTCTAACCTTTGGTAGTAATTTCTTTTGCATTTGCGCGCTATTCTTTTTTAAATATATATATATTTATATATAGAGCAGTTACTGAGATATATGCCAAACATTCACAATTATTTACATGTCCTTTACAACAAACGCACCAGGAATTTACCTGCAACCTGCTGTTGATGAATGTCACATTCACTGCTTTATAAAGATACCCCCTGGGGTGCTCAATCTAAAGCCTTTTTTAAAAAATCAGCCAATCATATCAAATATCATCCAGTTCAAATGTTAGAAGTAGCAGCACCACAAGATGATTCAGATGAGTACTTTCAGCTACATTATTAAATCGAGGTACTGCATAATATTGAGATCAATCGTTCAATCGTGCATGTGCTAATCTCTGGTCTGGCAGCTTTTATGAAAACTAATATTGCACATAGAAAACGATTGGTTGAATCGTTTGACTGAACAATTAACCACTTAAGCTCCAGGAAGGTTTTACCCCCTTCATGACCAGGTCATTTTTTTGTTGCTATAAGGCACTGTGCTATTTTAACTGGCAATTGTGCGGTCATGCAACACTGTACCCAAATGACATTAATATCATTATTTTTTTCACACAAATAGAGCTTTCTTCTGGTGGTATTTGATCACTGCTGGGTTTTTTATTCTTATTATATAAATGAAAAAAGACTAAAAATCTTGAATTAAAAAAAGCAATATTTTTTACTTTCTGCTATAAAACCTATTCAATAAGAAAATCTTCATAAATTTAGGCCAAAACGTATTCTGCTTTATGTCTTTGGTAAGAAATATCCCAATAAATGTATGTTAATTGGTTTACATGAACGTTGGAGCATCTACATACGATGGTATATGCACTGGAATTTTCATTAATGTATTAATTTTATACTTGTTATGGTGGCGATCAGCGACCTATAGTGGGGCTTTGATAGTGCAGCAGGCAATCTGATACTAACTGACACTTTGTGGGGACTAACTGCCAATTGGCACCTCCAGTGACACTATTACAGTGATCAGTGGTAATAATACATTGTCACTGTGCAAATTACACTGGCTGGGAAGAGGTTAACATCTATGGGCAATCAGGGGTTTATTTGTGTGCTTAACAATGTGTCATGTATGCTGCTTTTTACTACAGATTTATTCCCTCTGTACAGAGCCCTGTGTTTGTTAACACAGGGCTCTGCGCTGTGATTGGACACAGCTGATCAGCACGTCCTGGCCATGAATCATTGGCCAGGATCTGCTGACAAACTCCCGCTGTGTCAAATCACAGGGCAGTAGGCGGGCAGGGCACCTAGAAACGGGCTATTATCCCCCATTCACACCTAAGCATTTTATAGCTTGAAGCTCCAAAGGTCTAAGGCAGTAATGGCGAACCTTGGCACCCCCAGATGTTTTGGAACTACATTTCCCCTGATGCTCAGCTACACCGCAGAGTGCATGAGCATCATGGGAAATGTAGTTCCAAAACATCTGGGGTACCAAGGTTTGCCATCACTGGTCTAAGGTCTAAAAAAAAAAAAAAAAAAACTCAACAAACCAAATTTCATGCTTTGAAATATTCTCTCTTCACACTTGAACATTTAGGTGCCTGTAGATTAGCACCTGGAGCTCCAAAACAAAAACTGCTTTTGGAAGACTTGACTTCAATGAGAGCAAGCAAAAATGTGTTTAGTGCATTTTAAAGCGGTAGTAAATCGCAAAAAAAAAAAAAATATATATCTTCTCCCTGCAAGGTAAAGGCATAGTGATGTCTAAAGTATGCTCTCCAGCAGTGACCTGTCACCGCTGAAGGTGCTTCCACCCGGTCTTCCTTCTTGGTTCATGAGCTGCAACCATCTGATTGGCCGAGCAGCAATGTTGTCACTCCCACCCATGTGTGCGGGAGTCACGGCAGCGGCATGACTCTCCCAATGGATAGCACCTCATTCATTAGGAGTGCAGTGTGCATGAGCCCTTGACTTCGCCAGCTCTGCTTAGGTAATTATCTCTTAAACTGAAGGTACACGTTTAGAAGATGTTTACTGTACCTATAGGTAAACTGCCTTAGGCTTACCTGTAGGTATAAATACAAAAAATGCATTTACTACCACTTTTAGGCATTCCAGTAATAAGTCTATGGAGCAAAAAACATGCAATCCTGCCCCAGATAAGCCCTTCGAATGCACTTCACTCCTAAAAATACACAAAAAGCACAAAAAAATCCTCAAAATTGCTTGCATATACTACAATTAAGTGTCAAAGTGGGCTAACCACTGCCTATCTTCTTTGGAGTGTGTTTGGCAATTTGTGCGCATTCAGCCAAAAGCGCATTTATGAGGTCAGGAACTGCTGTTGGAGGAGAAGGCTTGTCTTGCAAGTGGCACGTCACACTTAAACGCAAAAATTTTGAGGGGTCTTCATATACTTTGACCATATGGTATACGTGTGATTGCCAGGTGTCCTCACACTTTTGGCCATATAGTCTATGAAAATGTGAATGGCAAGTTTTCATTAAAAATGGACTTTTTTGGGACTAGAGTGTTCTATATCCCGCAGTTCAGGCACGGATTTTGCCGAGCACAATTTGCTGTAGTGTGATTTCACACAGAGTGTAAAAGTGAGAAGGTGCAGTCACAAGTAGAAGGGAAGTCCCAATATAAGACTGGGAACCTGCCTGTGATTTCTACGTCTCTTCTGCTGGCAATGCTCCCATTTCTTTTCCATCCAATGAAAATATTGACACATTTCAGTTTCTCTTTTGCAGAACAGAACACATTGTTGTCAAGAGACAAAACAGGGATATGTTTTGTTTGGATTTGCTCATTGGTGACAATGATGGTTTATATTGTGTTCTGCATTTCCCTGATATCATTGTAGTTGTCTGCGTATTACATCTGATGTTCACGGAGTTTGGAACTTGGCAAAACCTCTATAGAACAAAAATAGAAAAAAAAAATTAGGCCTATTTTATCTAGTCTTTTTGTCTGTCTTTTCCTCCCTGTATTTTTTTTTCTCTACCTTTTCTTTGTTGGTAAAAGCGGTCTGTACAGATTAAAAAAAAAAACATATTTCTTTACAGGTTTTTGTTTTAAGTGTACCTGTCACATAGTAGGAATATATTTTATATATATATATATATATATATATATATATATATATATATTAGAGCTGCACGATTCTGGCCTAAATGAGAATCACGATTTTTTAGCTTGGAATAAAGATCACGATTCTCTCACGATTCTCTGTGTAACAAAAAAAAAATTGGGATAACTTTACTGTTACGTTTTTTTTTTTTTTATTCATTAAAGTCTATTAATTGCGTTTGAAAGACTGCTGCGCAAATACAGTGTGACATAAAATATTACAACAATCGCCATTTTATTCTGTAGGGTCTCTGCTAAAAAAATATATAAAATGTTTGGGGGTTCTAAGTACTTTTCTAGCAAAAAAAAATGATTTTAACTTGCAAGCAACAATTGTCAGAAAAAGGTCTAGTCTTTAAGAGGTTAAACTTCCTTTCTCCATGGCAGAGGGAAGGGAAAGATACAATGTAATCATTTTGTTTATAGTTACTGGGAGGCTTTTTTTTTTTTTTCCACAGCTGTTCTCTCTGCTATGCAGCTATGCAAAGAATCGAGCAAATGTCAGGTTTAGATCGTCAGGGGGGGTGAATCGAGACCGCGATTTTCATACGATTAATCGTGCAGCTCTAATATATATATATATAAAATGCCAAGAAATCAGGATAGACAAAGTTCTTCCACTAATAAATGTTGTATATTGTTGCCAACTGTCCCTGGTTACCAAGGATAGTCCACAATTGTTGGGGACTTGAATATTGTCTACTATCAACTTTCTGTCTTTAAACATATTCGGGACAAAACAACAGGGTAACTTGGAGTGCTATAAAACCCCCAACATTTTGAAAACAATTATAGCAGCTTACCTGAGCATTTACCTTGTGTGCAGCTGCTGCTGCTGCTTTAAAAGATTGTCTTTTTTCATTGAGCAGGTCTAAAATTCCCCATTTCCTTTTCTGGGGATAGGATCTGTTACCCTTATGTGTGTGCTCTCAGGAGAGAGGCCAAAAGCTAGAGCTAGGATGCTGCCTTTGTTAATATGCACATGCAGGACTTAACAGGGCAAGCCACCATGGTGGTGCTTGGAATCCTGGGACATGTTAACGATTGGGATCAGGGAACGTTCTATGTTATCATTACACATTCCCTGACCGGAAGTTCATGGAAGTGGTGCAGAACAAGGCTGCGCTAGTAAGCATATCATTGTCAGACATTGTCCAAGAGTCTTCCTCATGTAAGCTCAACCAAGTAGGCTTGAAGCTTAGACCAGATTGTCGTTCCTCTCTCTTAGCAGCAAAATAAAGTGAAGAGGAAAGAAAGGGGCATCTGTAGACAGGGGAAGTTGAGTGGATCTTTTTTGTTGTTCATAGGCAAAGCACAGGGTCATTTAAAGCCTTCTTAAGCTTCCGTGCCACCTAAGAACTACCTCCCATAGTTATTGTGTCTCCATTCATCCTGTTTGATGTTACCATAGCAATTCTAGGAGGTTGTTATAAGAGCTTTGTATGGCAAGCACAACTTTGGAGTGAGTATTGTTTTGTTAGCTACTCTAAGCATTTATAAAATCCTCTACATCAGCCATTCTCAAACAGGGTTCCTCCACAGTCTGTGAAGGGATCCCTAGGCTGTGGCTAATTGACCTATACCTGAAGATTATTTTTAATGGGTTCTTTGGGGGTAAAAGGGTTGAGGAAGACTGCTCTACATGCTGCCTATGTTTCCAGGACTTGTCTGAAAGATGTCCAGCTATTCTAAAATAAGTATTCTCTTAGGCTGGCCATACATGAGTCGAATTTCAAAAGAATTTTCTTTCAGAAATTTTATCTAAGAATTTTCGCTTGAATTCTCCACCATTAGTGGGCCGCAGGAATGAACGATTTTCATGCGGTCATCGAATTTGAGAGATCGGGCATGTTGGAAATTTTTTGAAAGACAAACGATTTTATAATCAATGATGGGAGAATCGTTCGAGAAATATAATTGAAAAAGAAATCAAAAGAAAATTCCAGGAAAGAAAAGAAGATTCCCAGCCATGAAAATTATTTTCGGTAGCAATATGAGTTGAAATTGAAGGCTTGGTTGGTAGAACTGTAGGTAAATTCTAGTAAAAGCCTAGGGTGTGAAGGAAGGGGGAAAGTGATTTCATTTTGGAAGCCCCCTTAAATTTTGATAGCATATATATCTGTCATGGTGTTTCAGAAGCTTTGGTAAAACAGCTGCTGTGAAGATGTCTGTTGTCACATAATGCTGTACATCCTCACCTTGAACAGAAGTGGTTCAGAAACAATAAGCTGAACTCACACAACCTCTGGTATGTGATCATGTTCCTGCCATAGATTCTTTTCTGAACTGTCATATCTGACAAATAAAGCTGACCCTCGCTTTGTTCCAAGCTTGGCCACCTTAAGGTTGGTGCAGGATCACCAGTTCCAGACAGTGAGTACAAATTCTGTGTGTTACAGGCTTGACAGGAAAGTGAAAATGTGTATGAGCATTAAGAATGCTGAACCTTCTTTTATTCTGTTTACTGTTATTACAGTTCAGTGGTAAATCTAACTCTTTCAATTCAGATGATACAAGTAAGTATGAAGTATCACATAAAAGTGCTTCGTTATGATGACCAAGTAGCCCCTACACTTTCTTCACATAAAAATACCAGGCTACCTTTCTTGATATGCCAAATATTGCAGTGCAATAAAGCCTCATTCCTTTTTTTTTTTTTTTTTTTTTTTATGCACTTTGTAGGTGAACATCTGTCCCACATGCTTTAAAATGGTAACTCAAAATATGCAAATTGACAATTACTGGCACGCATTTGATTTTTGGAGATTTTGGTTCAGAAAACAATTGTGCTTCACAAAGATTTGGGCAGAAATATAGTCTACAACAGTGTTCTACGACCCAAAAACCTGCATCGTGTGCCACTCGGGCTCTCTGGAAGGGGTTCTAGTTCCACCGCTGGGAGTGCTGATATGGGAGGGAGTTTGTCCCAGCTTCTGTAATGGTTCAAAGTGAAGAGGAGGTCTCCCTAATGACCACACATCCAAAACATCCCTGAGATGAGTGTGAATGACAACCTCAGCCTGGACTCCAACCAAGCCATGCCTCCAATATGTTTCGCTTCACCCCTAATGACTAAGCTCCGAGGGTGGGAGTCCAGGCTGAGGTTGTCATTCACACTCATTTCAAGGATTTTATGAATGTGCGGTCACTAGGGAGACCTCCTCTTCACTACAACTGTGTTCTGCTTCTTTGGGTCCCATGTCAACTGACTAATCATTGCACATACTGCACTTAGATCCAGCAGTAAAACTTCACTCAGTCACCATGGGAAGCTTACCCACCTGCTGGAAACCATCAGCATAACCTTAGCTCAGAACTAAAAGATGACATTCTAAGAGATAGAGAAATGAAATGTAACTGTGTTTTATCTCAGCTAAGTTCTTTATTAAGTCCCATCGCACAGAGAACTGCTATCAGTTTTGTTTAATCACCAGGGGTTGAACTGGCCTCCAGCTTCCTATACATCTTGCACCTTCCAACCTTTCTGCCACAGTTACAGAGCTCTTGCTTGGCCCCGTGACACGGTTATTAGGCCTGAAGCCAAGCAAAATCTTTCTGGTTAGTTCAGTAGGGGCATTTATTTCCTTGCTAGGCCCAAAGCTGGTGTTTTACTTCGCTTCTGGCATCCACCGAAAATCAATGTAATGCTGTGTGAGTGGATTTTGACTGTAATGTTATATGTACTTTGTTGTGTATGGATCTGTTGACTATAGCTGACAGATGGCCTTTTGCACTCAAAGCCTGTGTAAAAGTTCCTATTTCCTAAAAACATCATAAAAGAGAAGTTAGTTCCCCTATAAACATATTGGCATTTACACTCTATCAACAGTTTAGAAGACACACATTTTATGCACCACATTTTTGAAAGAGTACCTCAATATTTATTTCTCATTAGCCTAATATAATAAAGTATTTCTTGGTTTCTGGAAGATCAGTCAAATGGCACAATAAATATTGAAATAAAGGTAATTTGCAGTCCAAAATATGGACTACTATCAAAAGTTACAATAGACCAAAATCGCAAAAAAGGATAATTCCTGGCTGGTATAAAAATAAAGAAAATATTCAAAAACAAATTGAAATAATTCAAAATCAATGTAGAAAAAAAACATTACTGAATGTACAAAATATGTTATTGAAAGCCGTACACAAAAACAAAACCCTCAAGAAGACAAGCATTTATAGGTTAAAAGTATTTTAAAACTGAAAGATAGAAATCTCTGCAGTGTTAATTTTGGCATCAAATTTTGGGTTTAATTTTAGTTAAAGTCTGACTAAAATTCCCTTTTAGTTTTAGTCCCATTTTATTCATCTGCAATTGTTTTAGTTTTAGTCAAAGTCTTTAACTAAAATGCCATTTTAGTTTTAATCCCGACTTTAGTCATCGTATTTTAGTCGACTAAAATCTCCAGTACATTTTAGTCGAATAAAATAATTTTAGTAAACGAAAATCGAATGTGTTTTGTTAAATTGTAGTGTATTATTTAAGCATTTATTTAGAATTTCCAAACTCATTATATACTCCTGGAGTAAAAAAAAAATCTAATATCCTGTTATTATTTATGGTATTAATGTTTGAACAAACTCACAGATACAGATTTAGCTGCTCTGGATGGTCTGAGGAGGCCTGTAATGCTGCAGGGTGCTCTAGACAGTGGTCTGAGGAGGCCTGTAATGCTGCAGATTGCTGTATAGTGGTCTCAGGTCTGAGGGATGGCCTGTAATGCACAGTGCTCTGGATGCCACCATGCCAGGTGGTCACTGGTTAGGGAAGGCCTGTAATGCTGCACAGTGCTGGATGGTGGTCTCGGGTCTGAGGGATGGCCTGTAATGCACAGTGCTCTGGATGCCACCATGCCAGGTGGTCACTGGTTAGGGAAGGCCTGTAATGCTGCACAGTGCTGGATGGTGGTCTCAGGTCTGAGGGATGGCCTGTAATGCACAGTGCTCTGGATGCCACTGCCAGTGGTCAGAAGAGGCTTGTAATGCACACACAGTGCTTTGGACGGACGGTGATCTGAGGGGAGGCCTCATCTCAGGCCTGCTCTGGACGTGGGCGGTCATCATGAGTCGGAACTCGGGAGTGGGACTCTTGTTGGGAATCTGGAGGCCTGGCTGTAATGCACAGTGTTGCTCTGGTCTCTGGCCGTCGTACTCCTCACGGTGTGAGACGCGAAGGCCTGTGATGCTGGCTGCACACTGACTCTTGCTTGCTGGGAGCGGAAGCAGGCAGAGCTATGTCGAAGTTAGTTCAGAAAGGGTAAACGTCCCTGCCTCCTATTTTTGTTTAGTTTTCATTTTGTTAACGAAAACGGAATTGATTTTTGTGCTAGTTTTCGTCAGTGGACGAAAACGTGCTGTACTTTTCGTTTAGTTTCCGTCACTGTAAAATTGGTGCTGATGTAAATTTTTCGTTGAGAAAATGAATTCTTTCTTTATTTTAGCCCCCTTTAATTCCCCTAGAAAGAGAGAGTATTGTAAGCCAATCGAGTTCTACAGCCTTGCACAGTAATGTCAGCCTATCTTGGGAAGCTTGCCTATAGGATGGAGAGAGCAGGGTGATTGTATCACCAGTGTGCTGCTGCTCCTTCACTATCCAATCACAGGCTAAGGCAACCTCCTAACCAGGCTGCATTAGAGAAAACTGAGGTCAGGGACCTGGCTTTGCTGTCTGCCAAGGTGGAGTAAACATGCATTTCAACCCTGTATTTATCTGCTTGCCTACACTTCTGCTTTAGGTAAGCCTGGCTCATCTTAAGGCTCCAAGTTCACTGGGCTTAAAGCGGAGTTCCGGCCACAAAATCAACCTAATCGATTTTGGGGCCATCCGCCTGCGATTTGTTACCTGAAAAACAAATGGGTAGTTACGATTTTTTTTTTTTTATTTACTTACCTTATTATTGAAGAAAATATACTCACCTTTCCTTCCTCTTCCTCCCTCTGCAGCCGCGGCCCGCGCCGTCACTTCCTGTCCCGCAATGCGTCCTGGGAGCTCTTACTCATCACTCCCAGGATGCAATGGGCAGTGACGTAGGCGGCCGGCCGCTCCTCTCATCGCTTTATTTGCAAACAGGAAATGACGCGATGATAGGCATCCCTATACTATGCCGATCGCATAGTACTGGGCATGCGCGAGATTTCGCGATGCATTCACCGCCCCCCTCCATCTCGAACCAGGAAGCAGGGCATCCATTTACACACAGTGGCTTTAGGGTAACCTGGACAAAGATGGCGGCGCTCAGGACACATTTTATAAAGTAAGATTTTATAATTGCCAATCGATTACTATACTGTAAAAAACCGGATTAGTTGATGTATGAGGGGGGGGGGTGACAGTTTGGGAAGTATTGATAAAAAAAAAAACGATTCTGTGGCCGGAACTCCGCTTTAAAGAAAATGCAAGTTCCCTTGGCAGAAAAAAACACTCATATAGTGCGTTTTTTTATACAAAGTTTAGACGAGTTTAGGAGAGTTTTGAGTTTTTTCTGCCAGAATGCTCCAATCAGAAAGCAAACCAAGGTTTTTTTTTTTTTTTTTTTTCCTGCCTCTAAACGCTGAGCTCAAAATATGTCTGCAATTGTCCAAATGTGTATGGACACATAGGATAACATTGAGCTGCTTCTTCAGGAAGAACACAAAACTCCTGTAGAAGCAGCAATTTTGAAGCCAGTGTGCATGGAGCCTAAAGAGAACCAGTAGAGCATTTCTAATGATGACAGATTTGTTGTTTAAAAGATGAATACACTTTTCATGCAAGTCTCTGATTGCCACATGTGCCAGTGGCAACAACTTTGTAAATAGAACCATATACCAAGTGATTTAACATTTCTTTGACTTTCTAAGACAAGCTCTGTGTTTACCTTCCGGAGATCCCTGCCTACTTAAAGAGGTTGTAAACTCATTAAAACATTTTTTTTTTCCAACCTAAAAGAGAAACACATAATGAACTAGTATGCATTGCATACTAGCTCATTATGAAATACTTACCTTACAACGAGCCCCCGTCGTTCCGCCCGCTTACCTGTATGACTTTCTTCCGGGATCGCGGCATCCGGCCATCTGATTGGCCGGACCCGCGATTAAGTCACTCCCGCACATGCGCGCGGGAGTCAACGGTCACAGCACGGGGCTCTGAAGGAACGGCACCAGCGGCCGTTCCTTCAGAGCGCATGCGCCAGTGATGTCACTGGCTGCATGTAAGGTAAATATCTCCTAAACGGTACATGTTTAGGAGATATTTACAGTACCTATAGGTAAGCCTTATCATAGGCTTACCTATAGGTAAAAGTTGCAGAGGGGGGTTTACTTCCTCTTTAAAATCAGGTTCATTTTATGGTCCTTGCCATTGAGGGTAATGGGCACCAAAACAGGCAGATATTACCTTATATTTACCATTTAATTTAAAACAATGCTGAGGCTGATATCATGATAAATTCAGGTACACTGTGTACATTAAAAAAAATAAATGTACATTTCATAATGTATTCATAAATACAGAGCTGCATCAACTTGCATTGTTATATTGGCTAGGAGTTCAGCCTTAAACAAATATGGCTGCCATAATATATATTCACAACCTGAAATACAGGATTTTTAAAACACCTAAAAGAAAAATGCTGTAAACGACTGTAAGGCCTAACACTGGTTAAAAAATGGAGGAAGCCTCTTTCCTTCCCTTGCGTTGATGATTTGCAGTTTGTGATCTCTTGTTTCATTGATTTTTCCCTCTGACCTTTTGAATTTTTTCCTTGTTTCATACACAACTGAGATGTCTATTTACAGGATCTGTGTAATGGATTAGATGACATAATCATTTATCCGCTTTAATACAATCTGTACGCTTGGGCATTTTTTTTTCTCCGACTAGTTTCATTGTACATGTGTCAGGAAAGATTATAACATCAGTATAGTTTTTTTTTATTTTTTTTTTTTTATGAGGGTTCCTTATTAAAAGATTTAAGTTTAATCTAACATACACATTGTGCAGTGTACCTGCAATAGCTAAAACAATGGAAAACGAAGCTTATTGGCAGACACTAGAGATGATGGAGTGCCAGGGTATACCTTCCATGTTATAGTAATCCTCTTCATGTAGCTGGAGCCTCCCAAAACCCCTATGAAATTACACATTTTCTGGAAAATTGTACGGAGTGCGGTCACCTTAGGGGTAGAAGTCAGAATATTCTGTGCGTCTCTGGTGGAGCTGTGAAACTATTTATTGTCAAAGGTAGGCTGTTGCATCTCATGGTACTTGGCAAGGAATTAAAGGTACCAAAGGTGTAGTTAGTACCTAAAGTGCGCTTACAACTTTATTGCTTTTCAAAAAAAAAAAAAATCTAAAGCTTTATACCTGCAGTATACTGACACTGAATACCTATCTCTACTAAGGTAGTCTGAACTCCACTCTCCGAGTTGATTAAAAGGGTTAGTTCACCTTTACGAAAAAACAACCTATGCAGATAAGAAGTGTCTATAGATAAAAACAAACTGTGCTGCTCTGACTAAAGTTGAGTAATGCCCATGGGTGTAGGCCATTTACATACCTCCCAAAGCCTGACTGGAATACTTCCAAGACGATGCTGAATGAGGCCTAGTCATTACTGCTTACTTCCTCCATCACAGAAGCAAGCTCTCAAATGCTGAGCTCCGAGCTACTGCATGTGAAGAGGTTCGAATCGGAGAAAAAGCTCATTTCTGTGCTGGTGGAGGTGAGCAGTAATGACTGGGCCTCATTTAGCAACCTCCTAGCAATGTCCTTCCAGTCAGGCTTTGGGCCTATATCTATAGCAAGAGCAATATTCAAATGTAATCAGAGCTGCACAGTTTGTCTTTATCTACAGGCGCTCCTTATCTGCCCAGGCAGCTTTTTGATAAATGTGAAAAACTGCAGGATTTTAATTTCCAAAAGTTTATTTTCTGACAGTTGTCCAACAGGAAAATATTAAGCTGTGCTGCATCCTGAACCTCCCTGTTGGTCGTCTATTGTGATTAGCAGCATCATTGACTAATAGGACATTTCAGGAAACAGAAGGTAGCGGGGTAAAGCTTTAAAGGCAAAATCAGGATTGCCATATAAAATAAGCGGTCTATGCCTCTGGACCTCCCATTCAGGCCAGTTATGCATTCAATTAGAAATCAATGAAATTATTTAACCACTTAAGCCCCGGAAGATTTTACCCCCTTCCTGACCAGGGCCTATTTTGCGATTCGGCGCTGCGTGACTTTAACGCACAATTGCGCGGTCGTGCGACGCTGTATGTAATTTGACGTCCTTTTTTTCCCCACAAACAGAGCTTTCTTTTGGTGGCATTCGATCACCTGTGCAATTTTTTTGATCATGCGCTATAAACAAAAAAAGAGCGTCAATTTTGCAAAAATAACAATATTTTTCACATTTTCTTATATGAAATTCCCCCCAAAAAATTGTAAAAATCAAAATTTTTTAACATTTTAGGCCAATTTTTTTTACCATATGTTTGGTAAAAAAAATCGCAAAAAGCGTATTTTGATTGGTTTGCGCAAAAGTTATTGCGTTTACTAACAAAGGGAAATATTTTTGTCATTTTTGTTGTTTTTATTAACGCATAATGGCGGCGATCTGCAATTTTTTTCTGCGGTTCTGCGACATTGGAGCGGACAGATCGGACCCTTGACTGACATTTTTGACACTTTTGGGGTTACCAGTGACATTACTACAGTAATCAGTGCTATACATATGCACTGTTACTATAAAAATGACACTGGCAGTGAAGGGGTTAACTTTTTTGAGAGGGATGGGTTATGTGTGTCCCTAGGGGAGTGTTTCTAACTGTGATTGGCTGTGGCTTGATGTGTAAGAACAGTGATCAACGATCCTACATAGCAGAACCGTATGATCACCATTCTTACACAGGGGAGACTGACAGGCGGCTTTGTTTACATTAGCCGCCTGCCTTTCTCCCGGTGTAACGGACGATCGCGAGTGCCCGGCGGACATCGGGTCCGCCAGGCACACGCACGGGAGAGTCCGTGACCCCACGGGAGCGCGCCCCCGGCAGCGCGCGCTCGCTCCCACGAGCCTCACAGGCTAGCGACGTATCCCTACGTCGCTTTGCCTGTGAGGGGCTGACTGCCGACGTAAATAGTCATGTGGCGGTCGACAAGTGGTTAAAAACCTGTTATAAATTGCATCTTTGTTAAGATATTATGGGTTCAGCATCTACTTCCTGAACTACGATGTTGGCTCATTGATGGCACAGTCATGTAAATCTTTGGTGCCTGTGCAATTCTTATCAGTGGTCAGAGAAGTTTAATGCAGATGGGCCTATGACTTGCTGCAAGGTTATAGTCAGGACTTTTTTTATTCAGAGACTATGCGCCGGAACCCCTTCTTGGTCACTCTTTTGTTTTTGCCCCCTACGCACCTCCCAGTACCACCCCTTTTAGAGAATACTGAACCAAGTATAATTTTATGCTATTAAATTATTTTCATGGAATTTGTTAATGATAACAAGAAAGACAGTAAAATTGATCCCCTGCAGTGAGCAACAATGTACCCCACCCCCCTCCGCAGCAATAGACCCACCCCAGCAAAAGTACACCCCCCCCCCAGCAGAAAAAGACCCCCTAGCAACAATGTACCCCATCCCAGCAAAAAACTCCCCCCAGCAACAATGGATCTCCTGCAACAAAATTCCACCCTAGCAGCAACAATTGATCTCCCAACAGCCAACATCAATTGGCCCTCCAAGCGCCAGCAACAATAGACCTTTCTCTCAACAGTAGATCCCTTCCAGGAGCAATAGACCCCCCCCCCCCCATCCAGCAAATAAGACCTCCCCCCACCAGGAATAATAGACCTACCCAGCAACAGTAGACCCCACACAAAAATAGATCCCCACCAGTGACAATAGATCCCCCGCAGCCGGGAACATCATTAGACCCTCCAGCACACCCCAGCACTCCTTGCCATCATGTACATTTGCTGGTGGTCCCCGAACTGCATACCCCTGCATTCCCGCTAACAAAAAGCCCTGGTTATAGTGTTGCAGTCTGATGACTGAAAAAGTAGAGACTGACAATTTTTTTTCTTACTGCCCACAGCAGACTAATGACATTTCAGCATAGGCAAGGTGACAGAAGTGGAGCTCGTGAACTGCTTCTTATTTATAAAAGTTGGCAGTTTTTTTGGAAAATGATACTGCTTCTGTATATTGTGACATGTCAGAAATTATTAATGCACACTTGTAAAGTTAGGTCTCATTGAGTATAGCAAGTATACTGTGGATATCTACAGTTGGGGTCCCAAGTGTTTGTGGCCATCTACGACCAGGAAGCTTGTAGAAGTCTATAACAAGCTGACAGGAACTGCAGTTATCCGCCATGTAAGCATGTATCGCACGTTGAGTGGTTACATGCAGTTAGGGATGGATGATCAACCCTGGACGCAATCTGTCTGTAAATGTAACTGTAATGTGAATCCATGCTTACAGTGGTGGAAAACCATGGCTCTCACACATCTGTCATTGACTTATACAGGCCTGACCATGGCCTTCTGTAAACACCTAGGCTCCCAGCCACAAATATCTGTAGTATACTTGCTGCACCACGGCCAGTTTGGCAGTGTAAATGAGGCCCACCTATGACATCTGCTTTAACAGTTTGGTTGGCGCTCCAATGCAAACACCATGTAGGGGTAAATATTGTATGGTGTTAAATTCTAGCATGTTTTTATTTAGGAAAAGGTGGTAGAGAAGCCATTGCTCAGATAACAAACTAAATCTCTGCATCAAAATGACTTTATATCCCGATAAGCTGCTGAAAAATGCAGGGAGAGGAAGATAGTCACAGTATATCAGCAGTCTCCATAGTAACCCACGTTTCACAGATTCCAAGTTTACCGCAGATCTGCGCTGCATTATAAACACTCAGAGATGGGGCAACTAATCCATTCTTCTCAATGAAATACACAGACCACTTATTTCATAAGAAATACATTCTGCCAGGTCGTCAGTCGGGAAACTTTTGTGTGCTCTTAACAAAAGGGTAGGTGATTTTTCTCCTCATCTCCTTGTTATTAAAACATAGCAGACATATTAATGCCTCACCAAATACCTGCCCTTTGAATGGGCTGACCTCTTCCAGCTTCAGAGCACATCTTGACCATTGATTATTTTCTGCTGCCTTCTATTTTGTTAAAGTATTGGCTCCTGCCAAGCTGGCCACCTTAAAGCTGATCATATAGACACTGGTCTGTGGGAGGAATTCAGAAAACCATGTTTGCCCACTCAGTAACGTCCCCTACATACTCTATAAGGCCCCTTTTACACATGTGGTCGGTTTTACATCCATCCATTGACGGATGAAAAATGGACATCCAATGCATTTCTATGGAAAAATGGATGAGAATTCATTTATATCCATTTTCAGCCGCTTCCGTCAACATCCGTTTTTTTGAACGGATGAAAGCCCTATTTTTCATCCATTAAAAACTGATAGGATGAAAAACGGATGACAACGGATAAAAAAACGGATGAAAATGGATGACAACAGATGATAAAATGGATGAAAAACTAATGATAAAGGATGAAAAACTGATGACAAAATAACGTGACTGAACCGATGAAATGAGCGGTCCGTACGTGTGAAAGGGGCCTAAACTCAAAGGACTTTCTGCAAATGGTGGCCACTTACTTTCCACTTCTGCTTTACATAGGCCTTCAGTGGGTGGTTTTATATACAATGCCTTGAAAGTCGTAGGTAGTAAATATATTTAATCACATAACCTGGCATTAAAATCATGCATATAATTTTATTGAGATGGCTACAGATGAGCTTTACAGTGAATCTAAACCCAAACCAAAAATGTAATCTATTGCAGCTTACCAGTTCTTAAATGTGGTGGCTGCATTAGTTTTTCTTTCTTTCTGGATTTTCTTCCCTTTATTTATACCTGGTGATCCTGTTAATAGCACACTTTCTGTCCTAGGGTAACCATGCACACTGCTCCCCTGTAGCACAATTGTCATACAGACTGGTCTTCAAAAATTTCTGCCGTTTTTTCATGTCCATTAAATGGTGGATTGAAGAACTAGTCATTTTCACAGGAAAGATAAGGATGTTTGTGCTTTTTTTTTTTCAGTTCACTGGATGTGACAAGTACAGTGCCTTGCGAAAGTATTCGGCCCCCTTGATTTTTGCGACCTTTTGCCACATTTCAGGCTTCAAACATAAAGATCTAAAACTGTAATTTTTTGTGAAGAATCAACAACAAGTGGGACACAATCATGAAGTGGAACGAAATTTATTGGATATTCAAACTTTGTTAACAAATAAAAAACTGAAAAATTGGGCGTGAAAAAATTATTCAGTGCAGCAAACTCTCTCCAGAAGTTCAGTGAGGATCTCTGAATGATCCAATGTTGACCTAAATGACTAATGATGATAAATAGAATCCACCTGTGTGTAATCAAGTCTCTGTATAAATGCACCTGCACTGTGATAGTCCCAGAGGTCCATTTAAAGCGCAGAGAGCATCATGAAGAGCAAGGAACACACCAGGCAGGTCCGAGATACTGTTGTGGAGAAGTGTAAAGCCGGATTTGGATACAAAAAGATTTCCCAAGCTTTAAACATCCCAAGGAGCACTGTGCAAGCGATAATATTGAAATGGAAGGAGTATCAGACCACTGCAAATCTACGAAGACCTGGCCGTCCCTCTAAACTTTCAGCTCATACAAGGAGAAGATTGATCAGAGAAGCAGCCAAGAGGCCCATGATCACTCTGGATGAACTGCAGAGATCTACAGCTGAGGTGGGAGACTCTGTCCATAGGACAACAATCAGTCGTATACTGCACAAATCTGGCCTTTATGGAAGAGTGGCAAGAAGAAAGCCATTTCTTAAAGATATCCATAAAAAGTGTCGTTTAAAGTACTGAAAACTGCTGTTCACAAATGCTCTCCATCCAACCTCACTGAGCTCGAGCTGTTTTGCAAGGAGGAATGGGCAAAAATTTCAGTCTCTCGATGTGCAAAACTGATAAAGACATACCCCAAGCGACTTACAGTGTAATCGCAGCAAATGGTGGCGCTACAAAGTATTAACTTAAGGGGGCTGAATAAGTTTGCACGCCAAATTTTTCTGTTTTTTTATTTGTTAAAAAAGTTTGAAATATCCAATAAATTTCGTTCCACTTCATGATTGTGTCCCACTTGATGTTGATTCTTCACAAAAAAATTACAGTTTTATATCTTTATGTTTGAAGCCTGAAATGTGGCAAAAGGTCGCAAAGTTCAAGGGGGGTGAATACTTTCGCAAGGCACTGTACATTGCATTTCTGGCAAGGTCAACTGGGATCTTTCTGTACTTGCTGAAAACGTTCTTAGCCTGAAAAAAGGGAAGACCCTTTGCAGATTAATTTTGTAATTGGTGTGTAGAATATACATAACTTTGTCATATGCAGCTCTAAGGTCTTGAAGTGGTTCTGAAGCCTTAAGGTTTTTCACCTTAATGCTTTAAGGTGAAAAACCTTCTGTGCTGAAAAATCCCCCCAGCTCCCTCTTGTACCTACCCAAGCCTGATCCAATCCAGCGATATGAACGAGACCAGCGGCTATCACTGATGTCAGTCTCCCTCCTCCCAGATCCATAGCAGTCAATCAAATGCTGTGCTGACCAGGGGCAGGGTTGAGCCACCCACTCTGTGTCAATAGGCGCAGACAGGGCGGCTCGTGAGCGAGCACAAACGGGTGCCTCTATAAAAAGCAGCTTTCCATGGGGGCACTCGCCGAAGAGGAGGAACCTGGAGCACCGGCAGGGGACAATAGAAGAAAAGGATCAGGCCTGCTCTGTGCAAAACCAGCAGGTAAGTATAACATGTTTGTTTATTTTAATAGAAAAAACCCCCAGAAACTTTAATATCACTTTTTAAAGCGGAGTAACACCCAAAAGTGGAACTTCCACTCTTTTGTTTCCTCCCCCCCCCCTCCGGTGCCACATTTGGCACCTTTCAGGGGTGAGGGGGGAACAGGTACTGGTTTTTGACAGGTACTCCTCCCCACTTCCAGGATACGGCACAGCGGCTCCTCCCTCCTCCGCTGCCAAGCCAGTAGGAATGCGCAGATTGCTTCGCGCATGCGCAGTAGAGACCCGCCTGTGAAGCCGCAAGGCCTCACTGCCAGGTTCCCTTACCGGCAATGGCGGCGGCAGCACCCGACAGCCGATGGACGGCTGCGGTGCCAACATCGCTGGACTCCAGGACAGGTAAGTGTCCTAATATTAAAAGTCAGCAGCTACAGTATGTGTAGCTGCTGACTTTTAATTTTTAGAAGGGGAGGGGGGCGAAACACTTTAATTTCTGCTTTAGAGGGCTTTGACTAGGTCGCTTTGCTGACTGATGACTGCCTTTATTTTATGGAATGCCTCTGTTTAAGGATGAATTTACACTCTTGTGTTGCGGTGACATCCAGTAAAACAGGTGTGAAAGTGGATGATGCTACACATGTGATCAGTTATGATACCAGCTATTTGATTGCTTGACAGTTTGATTGACAACACAACCAATGTGACAGTTACAGTACAACTATTAAATCGATGGGCTTAGTTCTGCTTTAAAATGCATAATTTATTCCATGTTACCACAACGCACTATCAAATCAAACATTGGTTTAATTGTACTGTATTGTTTTCATGTTTATTGGTCATGATTGTTTGTGGATACATATAAAATTTTAGGCATAAAATAAAGGTCCCCTTTTTCTACAGTTTTTTTTTTTTGTATTTACCAAGATTGTTAGTAATCTGGATTATTAACCATTGATTGTGGATTTGTTAACATAATGTCATTTTGAAAGTCATGACTGCCACTCTGATGGAATTTTGGGAACATCATGAATCTCCCAATGACATGGACTCCCACACATTAGCACCTGCATATATGAAGCACTAACCGGAAATTGAGCATCTTACTCTGATTGGAGGGGACAGCAGACTTTGTTGCTCCCAGGACAATAGCACCATCTTCCAGACAAATAATTGAACGGCATGGCATACCTGTTGGAAATAATTTGCTCATCATTTCAGACAGCTAAAACAATGTAATGGTGGCAATTTTTAGAGGATGTTTAAAGGCAAAATTAAAGCAATTTCCTTAAAAATAAGTAAAAAAAAAAATTTTTTCTTCCCTTTTGGCATTTTTACTTCAGAAGAAAAACCTTTTAGTTCATGAAGTTACATTTAAAGCTACATTTGAAAACCAGATCTTTAAGTACACTTTTATCTTGAAGCATTGTGGATTTTATCTGTGAATAATATCCGTAATTGTCTTTAAAGTGAGGAAGAAATGGAAGGGAAAAATGCAGACAAGGTAAATGTTCATCATTTAGTTCAGTCATACGGAAGTTATAGATGAAGAGGTAGAAGAGCTGTTTTTAAATCGTAAAGCATTTTTTTTTTTTGTTTTTGGACAAATAAATATCACCTGTCTGTCCTTTGAAGGTTTCAACCGCTATAGACAAAGGCTGGCTTGCTAACAATAAATATAAAACAGAGTCCATAAAAAGGCTTTTTTTAAGTGGTCCCTGATGTTTAGGGAAAAGAGAAAAATCTGAATTGTTAGGTGGAGTTGGACAGCTCATACTGGAACAAAATATATTCCTCCAGCTTTGATTTTCCTTAAAGCAGGAGTGTCCAACTTTTTGACCTTCCTGAGCCACATTGGAAGAAGAGGAATTGTCTTGGGCCACACAGAAAATACACGAACATTAAGGATTGCTGATTATCAGAAAAAGCCAGTTAGGTCACAAGTTCATGATCACGGATATGTAGGGATGGGCGAACGGTTCGGTCTGACCATGAGTTCTTACTGAACATTTATCTGTTCGGCTGTTTGCTGAACACACAAATTTGCCGTCTGTTCCCCCTTATGAACACCTGGCAATACACTGAGCGCTGAGCAGTGAAATCTGCGCCCTGAAAGCCGGCCGCGGTGTCCTTAACAATGGATGAGTCTTCAGCTGTCAATGGGTTTCCCCGCTAACCACTAAATAAAAAAAATCAAGAAAAAAACACCAAAATTTAGAAAACAAAAACGTTGTGAGGGGACCCCTCCTGAACCATACCAGACCACATGCCCTCAAGCTGTGGTTGTCGGGGGCCTCCTGAGAGACCTCCCACCGTAAATATCCTCTCTGTGCTTTGACATATCCTATATAGGCAAGGGGTGGGTCCACCTGGGTACATCACCCCTTCTGACATTGCGTGACATCAGAAGGGGTTGTTAACACAGGGTGACGTAACCAGGTGGCCCCACCCCTTGCCTATATAAGAGATGTCAAAGTGCAGAGTGGGCATACTGCGGGAGGCCTCCCAGGAGGCCAGAGCGTTTTTATCTTTTTTTTCTGTTTTTTGGGTCGGCGGGCAGCGTGATTGACGATGGATTAGGGACGCTATTTTTATTTTATTTTTTTTTTAAATAAAGGATTTGTCAAAAACGGTCTCGTGTGGGTATTACTTTTGCACACTTTTTTGGTGAATGAGTAGGGGTTTTATGTACTTGATACCCATTCACATAAGGGGGGTGGAATCTGGGGGCCCCCCGACAATCACCGCTCAGGGTTGTTGAGAAGAGGCCCATGTCCCCATCAACATGGGGACAAGGTGCCCAAAAGCACCCACCCCCCCTCATGTTGAGGGCATGTGGCCTGGTATGGTTCAGGACTGGGGGGGGCTTGCTTGTCCCCCCCACTTTCCTGATTTACCAGGCTGCATACCCAGATAAGGGTCTGGTAAGGATTTTGGGGGGACCTCACGCCGTTTTTGTTTTTTAAATTTTGGCGTGGGGTTCCACTTAAAATCCATACCAGACCCGAAGGGCCTGGTATTGACTGGGGGGGGGGGGGGGCTATGCTTTTTTTTTTTTTTCTTTTTTTTTTTTTCAATAGCTGGGTGCCAGCAATTGTAACTGCGAGTTATTGACTTTTTTCTTTAGAAATTTCATTTTTTGCTGTAGCATTATTTATGCATGCTACAGATGCGCCACTTTACATGCACATTACATCCCCCCAGGCACTGTATTTGCTAATGTAACTATGCATAGACCATACCTGTATGATCCCATTAGAGGCTGGAAATGTCTGTAGAAGACACAGCTACTCTCAGGATCTCCACTAGCTTACCGAGCAGCTGTCCTGCTTCATTATGAACACAGGATGTCAACCGCTTTGCACAGGCATCTTTTAGAGATTTGTTTGCATTTTCCTAATGAATGCAAAGCATCCTCTGATTGTACGAGGTGGAGAGCATGATGTCAGTTCCTCACCTCTCCACCTTGTCCAATCAGAGAACACTTTGCATTCTTAGGAAAATGCAAACTGATCTCTGAACGTCACCTGTGAAAAGCAGTTCACATACTGTATTCATAATGCAACAGGGCAGCTGCTCGCCGTGGGACCCAGAAGTTGGATATCACTGGAGTAGCAGCGTCTACTACAGTGATTTCCGGCTTCCAGAGGGATCCCACAGGTATGGTATAGGCATAGTTACATTGGTCCAAGTTGGACTAATGTAACTTTGTAAAAATATACCATACCTGAAGTTCCTCTTTCATACTTACCAGTCCCACTTCCCATAACTCAAGTTTTTGCTCTCTTGCAGGGCTACACTGGCCAGGAAGAGCAGCAACCAACACTTCTATGTTGTGTTTGATGCCTGCATCCTTTATAGATATGGGGACACCCTAATGGGGTGGCAGCTATTGGAGGAAACCATAGTGAATGCAGGCATCTGACACAACCACAGCACAGACCCTACTAACCTGTACTCTCAGCAAGAGAGTTAAGGTCCTTACACACGGGCTTTCCGCCCGAGGGACTCTGTTTTGCTCAGCAGGGATCAATCCGCCGATCCCCGCTAAGCTTACTTTGCAGAGACAGAGCTGTCAGATCCCCGCTCTCCTCTATGGGAGATCGGTTGAAAATGGACCACCTGTCAATTTTCATCCAAACCGATCCTCCAGAGGGATGGAAACTGGCGTTTCCATCCGTCTGGATTTCAAGGACCACATCAGATCGGATAGCAGCAGGTGTCAGTGGAGATGTCACCGCTAACATCCGCTACTCCATAGAGGTACATGGAGCATTCGATCAGGTCCGCCTGAAAAACTGACCTGATCGGAAAGCCCGTGTGACAGGGGCCTTAAGGTTGAAGTAATGGGCTGCCAAAATGGTAAGTATAATTGAGGTTCTTTTGAAGGCTTTTTTTCCACTACAATTCAAATCTCTGACCAATCTCTTTCCATATCTAGTGGTTTTCATTGTTACCATCGGGCAGATGAGGTTACATCATAACTGAACCTGGCATTTTTTTCAGCCTTTTATATGGTAAATGCCAGAAATGAGCAAAGTGTGTATACTGCAATGTACAGAGAATAAAAACTCCTAGGAGCAAGAGGAAGTTTTTTTCCCAGAGAAGACTGTGCATGTCTCCAGCGCTTTTTTTTTGGAATACAATTTCACAGTTTTGCTTTAAAAATGGTGTTTGATCTGTACAAGTATAACTAAATATATTTGGCCATATAAGTGTGGGGGTATCTCACTGGGGACAGCATTGGAAGATCACTCCAAGCTTTAAGTAAAATCAGTGAGTTACCTATGCCAGTTCTATATTTTATAGAATAAATATTTAGCTCTTACAGTGCTCAGCATAAATTAGTACACCTCCTTTGAAAAATAGGATTTGAATCAATATCTCAATGAACACAAGAACAATTTTTAAACTTTTGACAAAACCGAATTTTATAGAACATTTGTTTAGCTCATTACAGGCAGTCCCCGGGGTTACAAACCAGATAGGGTCTGTAGGTGTGTTCTTAAGTTTAATTTGTTTGTAAGTTGGAAACAGGTACTTTTTTTTTGAGTGTAGCTCTAGCCAAAAAAAAAAAATGTTTTACTGTAAGTTTTTTGGATAGCATAATAAAGGGTTAACACTCCTGTAACATTTGTTTTGCTTTCTGTGCCCCTGTTCAGAGGATTTCACCTCACTTTCTGTCCCTATGACAATTGGATTTTGAACATTTTGGGTTGTTGTGGAAACCAGGATTAGTGATAAAGCTTCAGTGGAGACACCTTTTTCCCATGATAACTCTTACAGGAGTGAATTTCCCTTCCTAGGGGTAGATTTCCACTCACTTCCTGTTGTCTGCCTCCGTTTGTAAGTAGGAGTCGTTTGTAAGTCAGATGTTTTTACCTGGGGACCGCCTGTATATGAAAGTAAGGGTAATAATACAGCTTGATGCAAAAAATAAATACACCCCACAACAAAAACTACTGCATCTAGTATTTTTTTATGACCTCCATGATTTGTAAGGACAGTACCAAGTCTTCTAGGCATGGAATGAACAAGTTGGCGACATATTGCAACATCTATCTTTTCCGTTCTTCAAGAACAACCTCTTTTAGAGCCTGGATGCTGGATGGAGAGTGATGCTCAACTTGTCTCTTTTAAAATTCCCCATAGGTGTTCGATTTGGGTTTAGATCAGGAGACATACTTGGCCACCGAATATCTTTCACCCTGTTCTTCTTCAGAAATGCAACGATGGCCTTATGGGCCATACACACTATAAGATTTTCTGAAGACTTTTTCCTTTAGACTTACCAAAACCATATAATATGAGGTCAAACCTAAACACTTTCAAATTGTATGCAATCTGGCAGGCCCTTGCACCACATAGAAAAGGTAAATCTGAAGGAAATGTACCATCAAAAGTTGGATAGTGTATCCAGCTTAAGGTGTGTGTTTTGGATCATTGTCATGTTTGAAAGGTGCACAAAGACCAAGGGCACAGAGTGATGGTAGCATTTTATCTTTCATTATAGAGCAGTACATCTGTGAATTCATGACACCATCAATGAAATGCAGCTCCCCGACACCAGCACCACTCATGCAGCCGCACAGAAGGACACTGCTACCACCATGTTTCACTGTAGGCTCCATGCGTTTATCTTTGTACTCCTCACCTTTGCAACACCATACAATTTTGAAGCCATCAGTTCCAAAAACCTCTTCCTTTTTCAGCAAAGGCCCTGGCAAATTCTAGGTGGGCCTTTTTGTGCATGGGCTTTAGGAGAGGCTTCCTTTTTGAACGACACTCATGCATGCCATTCCTCTGCAGTGTACCTCGTATTTTGTCAGGGGAAACAATCCCCCTAGTTTGGCTTTCTACTTTAGCTGACTGCAGTGAACTTGCATGGCGGTTTTCTTCAACCCTTCTTATCAGAAGACGCTCCTGTCGAGGTGTTAACTTTTGTGGACAGCCTGGACGTCTCTGTGAGATGGTTGCAGTTCCATCTTTGTTAAATATTTGTATCACTTTTGCTACAGTATTGTCACGGATAAGTAAACCTTTGCTGATTTTCTTGTAGCCTTCACCTTTCTTGTGTAAAGAAATTATTTTCTTTCTCAGGCCTTGTGACTTTTCTCTTCCATGTGGTGCCATTGCTGACAGCATGAAATGGAAAATGTTTTTTTTTTAACCACTTACCGCATACTAACGTAGATCTACATCGGCAGACTTTGCAGTACTATACCGGGATGATGCCTCTAGCACCATCCCGGTATCGTGGTTAACAGCCGACGGTTGGCTTTCCGTCGGTAACGACCGATGCGGCTCGGGAGCCGCTCTATTGTTACCCTGGTGAGCGGGAGGGGACGTCCGGCCGCCTTTCGCGACTTTGCTCGGGGCTCCCGTCCCACCGGGAGCCCCGAGCACACAGCCGACGCGTTCGCCGGCTGGATGGCGTCCCGATCAAAGCCGGAAACGGCTTCGATCAGGTCTCCGATGATGTAACCCGGAGGAGGCGTCCATGATGTCACTTCCGGGTTACTCTGCTGCAAAAGGCGGCAGTTTTAAAAAACCGCTGTATGCAAAAACACCATTTTCGGCGTTTTGCATACATGAAAGTGTAGTGGAGGGGTCTAGGGTCTTTTAGACCCTCCATCCCTCCATAAAGAGTACCTGTCACTGCATATTGGTTTTACAAGGGATGTTTACATTGCTTGTGACAGCAATAAAAGTGATCAGATTTATTTCTTTTTTAAAAACCTGTAATAAAATTAAATAAAAAAAATAAAATAAATAGGAAAAAAAAAAAAATTTTACCCGCCCCCGTCACCGTTAGCTCGCGCGCAAAAAAAAACGTATACGGAAGTCGAGCCGCGAATGAAATCGCTGTTCAAACCACACATGTGAGGTATCGCCGTGATCGCCAGATCGTGAGTAATAATAAAAAAGAAAAGAGCTACACTCTAACTCTAAACTGGTAACCGTTAAAAAAAATTGAAAGCGTCGCCTATTGAGATCTCTATTGACCGTAGTTTGTCGTCATCCCACGGCGCAATTTTAAACCGTAACATGTTGGGTATCTATTTACTCGGCGTGACATCATCTTTCACAGTATACAAAAAATGGGCTAACTTTACTGTTTAGTATTTTTTAAATGCAGTGAAATGTGATTTTTCAAAAATTTTCAAAAAAAAAAGGCGTTTTAAAGATCGCTGCGCAAATACCGCGTGACAAAAAATATTGCAATGACCGACATTTTATTCTCCAGAGTCTTTGCTAAAAAAATATATATAATGTTTGGGGGTTCTAAGTAGTTTTCTAGGAAAAAATACTGATTTTAACTTGTAAACAAAAAGTGTCCGAAATAGGGCTGGGGTTTAAGTGGTTAAGTAGGGTCCTTTTTATGATCAACTGTTTGCTGGACACCGGTTTATTGAATAATTAGACTCACCTGTAGATAAATTCTTGCTAATTAGGATTTAGCTGTCTAAAATTTTGTTTTGCTTCATTGTTGTGTATTCATTCTTGCAATATGGTCTTGAATGAATTTGTTAGGAAAAATACTTAGTGTGTGCAAATGATCAAACCTTGGTTACAATCAATGGCCCACATTTGTGGAAGTATTTAGTAGTATAGTGTCCCATAGAAAATGTTGATTCTGAAAGGAAAGTAAAGGAAAGTAAAGGTTTTCTGACAAATGTGTTGGGGTGTACTCATTTATGCTGAGCACTGTATATCCACTGTCTCCTGACCTTCTTTTTTTTTTTTTTTTCTATTTTTGATATATCATGATTTCTGTCCTTATTTTTTTTCTTTTTTCCTATGCCATTGCAACGTTGGAAACAAACCAAGTTTATGACATGTCCTCATTTTTATCCCAGCTTGCTCCAGGCCCAACTGAGCTTTTCAGTGTTGGTTACAATCAGTGTAATTGGTAGCTTAGGAAAATGATTTTGCAGTTGCGCAAATAGAAAAAAAAACTGCAGATAAATGTATTGCTGATTTTATCTTTGTCTTAATTTTTATTTTTAGAAAGGGGGATTAGGCAATTTATGGCTAGAAGAGAAGATGAAATGGTATATCCTGTATAGGGACCATCCATAAGTGAAGAAGCAGCTGTCTATCATTATCTACCCGCAAGATACGGCTTGTAAATGTGATAGTTATGGTGTTACTTTTATTAATTTTTATTGCTGTTATTATCACTTTTAGTGTTATTATTTTTGATGCTTTTATTCTTATTTAATAAGGATATTCAAGTCTTCTGAGTGCAAACAGATTAATGTATCAGGATTTAATCTTGTGAGCTTGGATATTGTGCTTTAGTATTGCAGCGTTCTGATGACAGGAAGATTAAAGTATTATGAAAATCACTGAAGGAAACATTTATGGGAACAGAGGTGCCCATCAGTGTCTAGAGAGAAAGACATACAGAATAAACTCTCCAATTCTAAATATAGCTTCTGAGAAATATATAGAAAATGAAAGTAAATTTATGAAGGGAACAAAAGTGGCCTTCTACAGGATCAATGACATGCAGTCTGTTCATTCTGTGGTTATACATCAACAGGAGAAGGGTGCATCACCACCAAAAATGTCTATTAAGATAGACAGGTAGCATACACTGTACTCACAAATCTAAGATGCATACATGCATGTAGGAACTGGGAACAAGTCGCCTCCAGACCATTTCTATACTGCTGGATGGCGTGATGGTGTCCACAATGACCTGTCTTACGTGTTTCGAGGGAGAACCCTCTTCCTCAGAGCCAAAATCGTCACGAGTGAGTCACAGGTTGGTGCGCCCCTCTCCTGTTGTCTTTCGGTGTTTTTCGGATACCCTTGGTTCTGAGGGAGGCAGCAAGACTGCCTATTTACACTCATAGCAGCTAGATGCCCCCGGAGGCAAGGGCCTATGTCAGGATGTGTATTACTGGCAGGATCACTAGGTGAAAAAAAAATGTTTAACCAAAAAAAAAAAAGACATGATCACCAAAATTGTCTAGGTTCTGATATAGACCAGTGGTCTCCAAACTGCAGCCCTGGGGCCAGATGTGGCCATTTGCTTACCTCTATCCAGCCCTTGGGGCACTATTCCATTCACAACTAACACTAATGTTGCGGCACTATTTCTTCCACTGATACCAATGATAGGGTGCTATTCCTTCCACTGATACCAATAATGGGGTGCTATTCCTCCCACTGATATCAACAATGGGGTGCTATTCCTCCCACTGATATCATCAATGGGGCGCTAGTATTCCCCTTGATACCAATAAAAGGGCACGAATCCTTCCATTAAAACCAATGATGGAGCATTGTTTACTTCCACTGACTCTGGGGCATTTTCTACTCCCACTGGCCACAGTCTGGCCCCCCGAAAGTCTGAAGGAAAGAAACTGGACCTTTGTTTAGAAAGTTTGGAGACTTCTAATATAGACAAAAGGTTGTAATCTCCTAATATATTTTTCTCTATCGCTCATTGACAGACGTAGTCCTCGGTGATACAGCACCTTCGGGTTATGTTGCCTCCACAGGAGCAGGACTAGACAGGAAATTAAAATGCTCTGGCCACACCCTAGGGGCAGTCCCAGAGGGTATATCCGCTCTCTCTCTGCCTCAGCAAATCAGTTATTTTCTGTCTAGTTAGGAGTAAGGACCTAGATACCTTGCTGGGATCTTCGGTCCTGGCAAGATTTTTTTCTTAAAAAGATTTTTTAGACAGCTTTTTTCTCCAGTGTTCCTGTGAGATCTTCAAGCAAGAAAGCTGAACTGGGCGACGGGCTGGATGTTGAGATCCGGTGGTCACCCCAGTTCAGCCTACGAGCGCGTGCAGGCCATAGCTCCGCGCTGGGTCGGCCGCGACAAAGTCCCATTAAGGGACTGACCCCGCGAGTTAAACGTCTTGCTGAAACGCCAAAGACCATGAGTCACGGCGTCCGTATTGGTCGACAGCCCTCCCGCCCCGGTGGAGAGGGGTACTGTCAGGAGTTGGTGCCCGCCTGGTTCCGGTATGGTGAGTAGTATGTTCCCCCTTTTCCCCCTGACGGGTCTTGTGGTGAACGCGGGCCCCTCTCTGTATGGTAAGATAGAGTCCCCCTCTATCCTATAACATGGCACAGATCCCCCTACTCTGAGTGTGATTTTATGTGCAAAAAGCCAGGAGGCTTGGTTTGGGAGCTAACAATCTAATTGTATACATGTTTAAAAGATTGTAATCAGTGGCAGTCTGGGAATCTTACTGTGATAAGAATAAGGTACCTACCAGTCAGAAGCCACGGACATGTAGACTGCCTTCCTAGTCAAATCTCCAGCTATAGCAGGCCTTCCGAACGGCCATGAGGTCCGCCAGGGCCGGTACCGCCAACCACGCCAAAAATCCCCATGCAGAGATAGTGTTGTGTGCCCTGCAGCACACCGCTATTCGGTACAGGCCGCCACCATTTTTTTTGCTGGATTGCACGAGCCGCCATTTTGGCGTAGCCTCGTGTCTCCAGCATGGGGGCGGCCATGTTTGAGGTGATCCAAACATTTCGTGGAGCTAGGGGAAGCGCCGGAAGGCGTGCAGAGGGGCGGAGCCGCCTCCTTTCTTCCTGGGCAGCCAGCCAAAAGACTTCCTGTTTGTCAAGACAGCGCTGTAACCTGTTGCAGTTAAACTCTGAGCATCAAGTGGTGAGCCTGGGGGTCTATCTCTCTCTCTCTCTCTCTCGATCGATAGGGATCCCTAGCAGGTAACACTAAGGGGCTTTTGTGGCGCTGGGGGTCTGTGAAAAAAAAAAAAAAAAAGTTTTTTATTTTTGAATTATATTATCCGGGAAATCATGGACCCTGCCACACAAATTCCCCCACCTGTTTCCCTCGAGGGGGCCACGGGACCCGCCGGTGCACAGAGTGTAGAGGCATTTACAGCAATTTTGGAGTCTATGGTGGCTCGGGTGGAGGCGGCCTGTCAGGGACGAGGGTCAAGGAAGCGACCCCCGCCTACCCCTATATTATCTGACACCTCTGACTCAGATTCAGAGATGGTCACTGCAGTTGCAGGTCCCTCTGCAAGGGCTGTTACCTCAGGTAAAGCTCCCTCAGACAGTGAGGAGGACGTTCCTTCTCCCGCTATAATTCAGGAAGAAGCATTGGTGGACGCACTAGTTGTGGCAGTGCAGGAAACCTTAAAACTTGAGGTTTTTACTGGCAGAAGCAACTGATACAGAGATTCCTTTTGGTACTAACAAGCCCATCAAAACGGTGAAGGTTTTTCCTGTACCCAAGTGTTTTGGTAATAAGATTAAAGGAGAATGGGAGCATTCTAAACGTACCTTTACTATTTCCAAGCGCATTGCTAGACGCTATCCGTTTGAGGAATCCATCATTAAGAAATGGACGGTACCACCAGTGGTGGATCCACCTATTTCCAGGCTGAATAAAGCCATGGTTATCCCAGTGGAGGACACTTCGTCCTTTAAGGATCCGGTGGATCGAAAGATGGAAGCGGAGTCCCGCACTATCTTCTCTCTGATAGGGTCAGCATTTAGACCAGTAATTGTTATTGGTCTAGTTTCCCAGACACTTACGGAATGGGCGAGATTGGTACGCCAAGACCTTAGGGGAAAAGATATTCCCCAGGAAACATCTGATTTGATGGAACAGATTATACAAGGGCTACAGTTTATCTGTGACGCAGCCTTGGACACTACTCCCCTATTAGGGCATGCATCTATGTCAGCGGTAATCCTCAGACGTGTGCTGTGGTTAAAATGCTGGTCAGCTGACCTAGGTTCCAAAAAGACCTTGACGAATCTCCCCTTTCAGGGGAATCGTCTATTTGGGGCCACCCTAGATGAAATCATTAAGGATGCCACTGGGGGCAAGAGCACTTTTTTGCCACAGGCTGCTAAAGCTAAGGGACCTCGCAACAAGCGAGGACCTTTCTTTACCGCCCATAAAGGGTTCGCACGCCCGGCTGGAACAAGCGGGAAAGGCAAGACTCCTCCAGGAGGGTTCAAGAAAGGCTGGTCGGACAAACAGAGGACCAACTCAGCCAAACCCGAAGCAAAGGAGTACACAGCCTGAAGGTGCGCCCCCACCCGGTTTGAGGGTGGGGGGGCGTTTTCACCGGTATTCAGGACATTAGATCGAGCATCAACTACTACTACCGGTGCGATTCTTCCCTTCCAACATTTAAGTACTACAGGGAGCGGTAGTCACCGTTCCCTGAATAGATCTTTTCCTTTACCTTTTCCTAAGATTAGTCTCAATTCCCCACTGGAATCGGATCTGGTTGACCAGACAGGCCAAGAAGCCTCTAGCCGGGTGACTTCGGTCCCTGAGGTTCAACCAGAAAAGATCACCCTTCCTGATAGCAATCAGGTATCTGATAAATGTGTGGGAACAGAAAACGACCAGACTTTCTCGGATGGTCGGGGCCAGATAGCTCTAGGGACGCCTGGTTCAGATCCAGTCAGCACCAGTGGTCCTAGAAATTCTAGGCTGGCCTCGTCAAGCCGGCCTGGCCGACTTGGACAGGCTAGTCGCAGACGTTCCGTGGGAACTTCGTCTCAGGGAGTGTCTGTGGTCTCAAGGACCAATTTACCATCGTGCTTTACAGTCGCTGGTTTTAATGGCCTGGCCATTGAGACCCAAGTACTGAAGGACAGAGGTTTGTCAGCTTCAGTCATTCCTACCCTTATTAAAGCAAGGAAAGCGACTTCCAGCAAGGTCTATTATCACACATGGAAGACTTATATTGCGTGGTGCGAATCTTTAGGATTTCCTCCACGTACCTATTCGGTGACTCGAATATTGGCTTTTTTGCAACAAGGGGTTGAGCAGAAGCTAGCTTTGAGCACCATCAAGGGTCAAGTTTCAGCATTAGCAATCTTCTTTCAGAAACCTTTAGCTACCAAGTCCTTGGTGCGGAATTTCATCCAGGGGGTGCGGCACCTGGCTCCACCAGTCCGCGCGCCCTTACCGCCCTGGGATCTTAATTTAGTTTTGTCGGTTCTACAGAAACCTCCCTTTGAAAACATCAGGGAGATTCCCTTGTTTACTTTATCCCAGAAGGTGGCCTTCTTGGTGGCTATCACTTCTGCTCGCAGGGTGTCAGAACTGGCTGCATTATCATGCCAGTCCCCATACCTAGTGATTCATAGGGATAAGGTAGTACTTCATCCTAAGCCATCCTTTCTTCCTAAGGTGGTTTCAGATTTTCATCTGAATGAAGATATTGTACTACCTTCCTTGTGTCCTCAGCCCAAGCATCATCGGGAACATGCGTTGCATTCCTTGGATGTGGTTCGGGCAATCAGGGTATACCTGAAGGCTACGGAATCGTTCCGTAAGACGGATTCACTTTTTGTGATCACGGATGGCCCCAGAAAGGGTTTGCCTGCATCTGCCGCGACCATTGCCAAATGGATTAGACAGACGGTGGTACAGGCTTATTCTATTAAGGGTCAGAGTCCTCCGTTCCCTGTTAGGGCGCACTCCACTCGAGCGCTCAGTACTTCCTGGGCCTTTCGCCATCAGGCGTCAGTGGTCCAGGTATGTAAGGCGGCCACCTGGTCGTCGATACATACCTTTACAAAATTCTATAAAATTGATGTGACGGCATCGGCGGATGCCTCATTTGGCCGCAAGGTTTTGCAGGCCGCAATTTGAGGAGACCGGTGGTCTACCTCGAGAGTTTTTTTCTGTTTGAAAAATTTCTTTTTTGTTGAGTCTCATCATTAAGGATGAGCATTGTAAACTTCTAGTTGGCACCGGTTGGGCCTTCTAGATTGGGATTTGATTTCCATTTTCCCACCCCTCATTTGTGATACTGCTCTGGGACGTCCCGAAGGTGCTGTATCACCGAGGACTACGTCTGTCAATGAGCGATAGAGAAAAATGGATTTTTGTAAAATCTTACCGTAAAATCCTTTTCTCTTAGCTCATTGACAGACGTAGTCCCCGCCCCTCTGTTTTGGAGTTGGGTTGGGTTAAAATCTCTAAAGACTGCTTTTTGACATAACTGATTTGCTGAGGCAGAGAGAGAGAGGATATACCCTTTGGGACTGCCCCTAGGGTGTGGCCAGAGCATTTTAATTTCCTGTCTAGTCCTGCTCCTGTGGAGGCAACATAACCCGAAGGTGCTGTATCACCGAGGACTATGTCTGTCAATGAGCTAAGAGAAAAGGATTTTACGGTAAGATTTTACAAAAATCCATTTATCATCAAGCAAATAAGTGAGGTGGCATAACCGCCAGACCAACAGGGTAAAATAAAGGCATCAAAAAAAGGAAAACGAATGCAGCCACCACAATAATGACTGTAAGCTGCGTTAGCTTTTTGTTTTTGGGTTTAGATATCCTTTGATCTTATCAGTATGGAATGTTACATACTTATATTTCATATTTTCTTACAGTCATCATATTGAGCTCTGTGGGATTTTTCTGCAGCTAAAAATGGATCTGAATAGCAGTTGCCTTTCTCCCTCGCCCCATGCAGAAAAAAAAAAACACTGTAGCTTGTCAATTTACATATGGCCACAAATCATACAGGTAATGCTGTGCTTTATTGATAGACAGCTCAGCATACTTTGCAACCTTAAGGGTCCATGTACATGGGACGTTGTTAAAAGTCCCTTTGAATGCTGGAATTTTTAGGATGTTTGAAACGTCCGTTCGGTCGCGTTTGTACCCGCGTTTAGCGGGCGTTTGCGTTTAGAACCGTTCCTAGAGGTCAAAAAAATGATTCCCCTTTAAAATGGAAAAACGCGAACGCCAAACGCGGGTCATCGCGTTCGGTAGCGTTCGGCCGCGTTTTTGCGTTTGAAACGCCGGGAAACACACGTTCGAACGCAAATAATTGCGTTCTAAAAAAAGTCCCTGAACGCAACTGCCCGCAAACGACCGCAAACGACCTGGTGTACATGGACAGATAAGATAAAATGTAGGTGGGTTCAGGGGCTTCTAAAAAAAACGCCCAACTGCTCCTAAACGGCCATTTCCAGCGTCCCGTGTACATGGAGCCTAAATGTCCTGAAAGCATTTTATAATATAAAAACGCTACTTAATAAACTTGTAGAATTAAAAAAATAATAATTTCATTGAACAGAAACTTAGTTTCCCTTTGCTTACCCAAGCTTCTCTTAAATGTTCTTCTTAAAATGAGGTGTCATTAATGAGAATCTCAGTTCACGCTCTGTGCTGTTCAAGTTTAATTTTGCTATGTACCTGAGAGAACTTGGCAGGTCCGATAGTTTTACCTATGTACCCCTAAATGTACGTATTAAAATGTTTTACTGCTTCCACTGAATACAAAGCAGATGTGAATGTAGCCTAATTGGCCTCCTCTCCCCTCCCCCCAATCCTTTTTTTCTCTCAAGGCATTATTCCGATATTCTTAAGAATTAAATGTTTTCTGGAAGATAAATTGCTAATTGCACCTAGCAATTCCCATCTGTGTAGATAAACTTATACAAAATAGAAAAGTAGAAAGAATGTTCTAGTTGGGGGGGGGGGGGGGGCATGATTCCATGCTGGCGTAGAAATGCTTAGGGCTTCTTGTGCTCCAAAATTTGGATACCAGCCACTGATTTTGATAGTTGAAATACTTCTATTTTCTTTTTATTTTGTAATGATTATTCTTTACAGAGGAGCTTCAGTCAAACCCCCCCCACCCCCCCAAAAAAAAAAAAAAAAGGTCCGCAGCTACAAATACTGTAGCTGCTGACTTTTAATATTTTAATATAAGGACACTTACCTGTCCAGGGATCCCGCACCCGAGCCGACTCTTCAGTCAGATTTGGGTGCAGGTGCCCAGCATCTTAGGTAAGGGAAACAAAGAGGAAACCTTCCAGCTTCACAGCCGGATTCCTACTGTGCCTGTGTGTCTCCCAGAAGGTTGTGGGGGGGGGGGCTGCACATTGTCCTGGATCGCCGATGGGATCTGAGCAGGAAGTGGGTGCGGGTACCTGTCAAAACCAGGTACCTGACACCCCCCCCCCCCTAAAAAAAAAAAAAAAAGCCAGGTTTGGCAGTGGTGGCAGAGGAGGGTGCAAACAAGTGGCACTTCCCCTTTTTTGGTGGAGCTCCATTTAAAAGTTTACCTTTACCCTTTTCTTCTTGCTTTGTAGGTTTATTAAGTATATTTAACCCCCATCATTTATTTGGCACTTTGTTGGGGAAATGTACATGTAAGCATATCTACAACATGTTTTTAGGTGAAATAAATGGTATATTAAGGCTATTGTAATGTTTATATCTCACTGAACTGTAGGGGCAGGTTTGTACGATGTATATTTGTGTATGTATGTAAATTTACACCAGTTAGATATTCAATTTTAGGAGGGTGTTCTGTGCTTCTTAAAACACCGTACCTTTTGTATGTATGTACTGTGAGCATTGTGATCCATATAGTGACTTTTTAAGGGTAGAATAGCAGGCTTGGCAACAGTGGGGCTGTGATTGCCCCACTCTTCAGATTACCTTCTGTGACCCTCAAAATGCAGTAAAGCTCACTGAAAATTAGGGATCGACCGATTATCGACACCGCATCGATATATCAGGGGCCGATATGCACTTTCCCTGATATATCGAGATCGGCCGCTGAGGTTACTGATATTGCTGATATTTCGGGAAAGTGCTGTACTGGAGTGATGCCTGCAGCTAGAGGCATCACCCCGGTACCGGCGTCCATAGCCGACGGTCAGCTGTCTTGTATTGACAACCGATGCGGCTGAGGAGCCACTCAGCTGTCATTACAAGGAGCGGGAGGGGACGTTCCCCCCCCCTTCCGCGGCTCGCCCGAGTCTCCTGTCCCACCCGGAGACCAGGGCAACCATCCTGCACGATCGCTGAACAGAAGACCCGATCAAAGCCGCATTTGGCTCTGATTGAGTCTCCATGTAAACAACCCAGAAGTGATGTCATGACATCACTTCCGGGTACTCTGCGCCACATTAAAAAAACTGACAGCATTCAAAACAGTCAAACTTGGCGTTTTGAATGCTTTTCAGTACCGAGGATGTGTCTGGGGTCTTTTAGACCCCCCAGATCCCTCCTCAATAGTACCTGGAACAGAAAAAAAATATATATATTTTTTTACATGCCCGACAATATCGGCTGATATCGATATCCGATGAACAAAATATCGGTATCGGCATAAAAAAAAAAACGATATCGGTCGATCACTACTGTAAATATTGGTTATATGTGCCCCCTTGGTAAAGTAGTAAGAGTAAAAAAAAAATAAAAATACATTTATGACATATGAAAGCGTATGCACATAAGAATAATGAACACGACAAACTTGCACCTACATATATATTGGGCATTGATAAATGTACATGCTACCACTGAGGCCTCATGCACACTGGACGTTATCAAAACACCAGTAGAAAGCTGTAGCTATAGAAGGAGTTTTTCAGCTTTTTTGCGGTAGCATTTTTTAGCTTTTTTTTAGCTGTAGATTTTTTTTAGCCATTACTTTACTCTACTTTACTTTAAAGCTTATGGCTCAAAAACATTGATAAACGCCCAATAGCCTTGCTTTTAAGTGTTTTTTGGCGTTTTTCAGTTTTTATCAGAGTTAGAGCATTTTAACCGCTAAAAAACTCCTCTCAAAACCCACTAGTTATGGGTTTTTAGTCCAGTCAGAAAACACCCCTGCCAAAAACTGCTGATAACCGCCTATGTGTGCATGGACACATAGGATAACATGCTGGGGAGTTCACTGGCTGCAGAAAAAAATGTCTGACGCCAAAAACAGCCGCTGTAAAAATGTCCAGTGTGTATGAGGCCTAATAACGTAAATACATTGGATATCCCTGTTTCCATAGGAAGTTTTAGAATATGTTCGGGGCATTATGTACTTTTAAAATCAATCGAATAATTAAAATACCAAAAGTTTTTGCTTATATTTTGCTTTGTTTGTTTTTTCAAATTTTTTTTTTCTTTTGTGTCCAAGAGCCCATATCTGGATGTACACGTTATTCCACACATTTTTACCTTTTTAGTTTAAATTTTGTAGTTTATTTTGTGTGATATGGCAAAAGGTTTTTATTATTTTTTAATAAAGCAAAGATTTTACAAAATTTTAGATACATGGGATGTAAAAAACCATAGACACCATCTATAGGATCTATGCTTTTAGCAAACTTGTGTTTTATACACTAAGCTCTCGTATAAACTTTAACATGTTGATGTCATTTCAAAAGCCATTTCAGTGTTCAATGTTTTAAAGATGAATTTCAAGTATGGTATATACATAGTCCTTGCTGGACCAATGTAATTATTTAAAAATATACTTTACCTGGAGTTCATTTTTATATTTGCCACTTTCATTAAAATAGTACCTGGTGATCCTGCCATAAAGTTCCTTGTTCAGGCACTTCCTGCTGTGTAACAACGCTCTGTTCCTGCCTCCCAATTGTGCCCCTGTGCTGTAATGTTCTAATCCACACTCCCACTGGAGATTACAACAAGCCATGCTGGCACATGTGCAGGAAGGATCTACTGTTGTCCCCATCAGGAAGTCTGCCCTGAGAAATGGCAAGCAGTCATTGCTGGAGTAAATGTAAAGAGGAAGTGGATGCAGTGATATCTTAAGAGCATTATAGGCCACTGGGCAATGCAGTGCCCTGGGGCCCGCCTACACAATCACCCACGAGAATAAAAATGCAAATTGTCGATGAGGCTATATTTATTGGTACAGCAGTGCCAGGGTAATGACAGCTTCCAAGTTGTGCGGCTGGGTCCGGTGAACACACACACACACACACACACACACACACACACACACACACACACACACACACACGGACGGGAGTCAGACTCGACTGTCCTGTGTGTGCCTGTTAATGTGGAGGCGGACAGGTGTTCCTGCAGTTGTGGGCTCCCCTTCCATGGCCCAAGTGGCCTGACAGCAGCGCAGGGCCGACAAGCGCTTGCCACCTGCTAAGTTCGGCTGGGGGATGCACATGTGAATCGGGACTAATGCTTGGCTGGGGCTTAGTCGCTGAGCAGGTGGAGCCCCCAGGCAAGTGGGGCCCCCGTGCAACTGCTCAGCGTGCCCATTCGGTAAGATGGCCCTGAGTGGACGCTCAAAGAATTCAGGAGATGATCAGTACTAGGGTGCAACAAAGGATAAAAAAATTAAGTAACATAACCACAGTAAAGACTTAAATAGTTGTACCAGAATTTATATGGCATCACAAACATCGCACAAATTTAGGTGGGTAAGTCAAGTCCACGGATTTATCTTTTTATGAAGCCAGAATAATTAAATACCGTATACCTGACAGTTGTCAAAAATTCTAACCAACTGAATGCCAAAACCGTGGAGGTTTGGCGCACCTTAAAGTGAACCTTTGGCCAGACTATGGACAATCCTGTGTGTGTGTGTGTGTGTGTGTGTGTATGTGTGTGTGTATATATATATATATATATATATATATATATATATATATATATATATATATATATATATTTATATCTCCTTAAACTGCTTTTCTCAGGGCTGTCTTTGCTGTATTTTGTTCAGGCACCCATGCATTTCCACTTTGCACTTAGGACTTTCCTAATGCCTGGATGCTGCCTCCACCCATGTGCAGGCAGTCTTGACATGTAAGCAAGCAGCAGTCTGGAGTAGCTCTCTATCACTTCTATGGGAGGCAGAGCACAGGTGTGTCAGTGGAGTAGAGCACAGGCATGTCTAGGAAGTTAAGCACAGGTGTGTCGTCTTCAGCCGATTGGGTGTTTGATCGCCCACACATCAGCTAGTGACGTGGAACGCAAGCTCACTAATGCAAAGACTGATGGGACATCTAGTCCTGAAACCTATGGCCACATGATGCCCATGAGCGCACTCCCTGCTACAATTGGGTATTGGTATGAGGGACATATGTGGCACATAAATATGTTGGGTTATGTACATTTTTTTGTAAAAAATTATTAATGGATTTGTTGTTTTATCTCTTGGATCTTATTTGTGTAAATTGTTAGAGGTACTTTAACAAAAATTAAAAGAGCTTAAAAAATAGCCCTTTCTGATCAATGTAGCTGAAGTCACAGTGGAACAATTAATTATCAAATTTGACAACAGAAGCACTGAAGTCAAGTCTCTCAGCAGCTAAGCTCACCCTGCTCTCCTCTCCCTAAATTCCTCTTCTGTGTTTACATTAGAGATTAGAAGTCTGCCTAGTCAATGCTGGGATGGAAGGCAGGAGGAGCTGAGCTGCCTGAGAAGTTGACTTGAATAGCTTCTGTATTTTTGCTATGAAGAATGAACTGCTCGAGAGTGCCTGCAGCTACAGAAGTCAGTGAAAGCTTGTTTTAAAGCTCATTTTCTGCTTATTAAGTATATGTAAATACTTTGAATGTTCAAAGCTTGGCCACAGGTTCCCGATACGCACAAGCAGACCATCTGACTTACAAAAATGTTCCTCATTTGTGTGATGAAAAAAAGAAAGGTTAAAACTGCATAGTATTAAACTAAAGAATGCAACAAAAGCTGTGACAATTAGAGTACAACTAAAGGCAAAACTTTTTTGGGTTTTGGATGAAGTGGAGAGGGACTAGGACACCTGTTGTCTTTTTTTTTTACGCTAGTATCCCTGGTGACAACCAGGAATTCCCTGACTTTGGAGGGATCTCCTCTCACTTCTTATTTTGGGACAGCAAGTAATAGGAAGTCCTCCTAATGAAACACAGATGGCAAAAAACAAAAATTGACAGGGTTATAACCCTCCCTTACTCTATCCAAAATGGAAAAAAAAAGTTTTGCCTTTAGTTATATTGGGAAATGAAAATTTAAAGAGGGTGGTTGGGTAAAGATCTGGTCAATGGTAACAAAATTGAAAAATTAAATGAAGTTACCTTACAAAATGTATTCTCCAAACATAGCCCATAGCCATATTCACATGCATCCACCAATCACAGGACAGTGAGATAGACTAGGTGCTATGGGTCCAACATACAATGCACCTTCTCAAAAGAGGAGAAACTTTATTCCCAAAACAGACACTGGCCTTAACTGAATTAGAATCTGGACATTTCCACTGTAATATCAGTAATTTTTCTTTAAGTACCGTATTCATTTTTCTATATTTTTATGTTTTCTATATGAAAGGGCCAGTTTAATAAACTTATATAATGTATTGCCTTTGAAATTGAATTTTACTAGCTTTCTCTTCCACAATAACTGTTTTCCAGGTCATCCATGTATCTCGGGTCCCTCAGCAATGAGATGGCATGGGAGGTCTTGGAAAACAGCAGCATTATGTAAGAAGGATTCATACATATTTTCAACTTTTTTGATTGTGTTTGTGGTGTGTTTGCGACGTCCTCTTTGCCAGTGTAATCGCTGTGATTTATTTCTGCAATCATGCAATGTTGTGCTTTGGGGTGTGTACCAATCAGGAGCCCCTTCATAGCGACAATGAGAAATTAGTCTTAAAAGTGAGCCAAGAGGCTGTTCGCGGTCTCTAATCACTGTGACATGAAATACCAGTCACTGGCATGTCATTTCACTTTTTGATTACCTATTGATCTGACTACTACGACTAATGCTATGCAGCATTATATGTGAAATTCTAAATTTACACACACCGTTATTTTAATGACAAAGTGGCTAAATGAAATGGAGAAATAAACACAAAATCCATTCTGCTTTTAGTTTTTAATCCTGCCATTTTTACAGTGCTGTATTGCGTTCATATTCACTACTGACTTCTTAATGTGGGGCAACCATTGTCCTTGACTGCACATCTCACCTGGGGTAAAGTTTTGTTTAAGAAAAGGAGCTAACCAATGCTGTGGATTGGCCAAGACCGCACAATTCATGGTGACTCTAGTAAAAAAAAATATATAATTTTAAAACTTGAATACAATAGACATGCTTTCACTGTTCATAAAAATGTTTTATCATGATACCCCTGTTGAGGTCTGTAGCTGAAAAAAATGGCTTTCTTGTAAGCTGAAATCTAGAAAGTAAGAATGGCTACAGGATAAAGTGACATATTGAATTAATGTTGCATTTTATAGTAGCTTTCACTTATAAAACCTTATGAAAAATGTCACCATGAATCAAAAGTGGGCACAGGCATCTTTTTGTAACTTTTATCTGTTCCCTGGAGCCCTGACACCCAGGCCACTCTAACACTAGCATACTCTGATCAAAATGTATCTGGTACAGCAGGGACTGACCAAATGTCTATCAATGTGTGGGCTCCTCTGCTGTTTAATCAACTTCAGCTGAAGGGACATGTTGGAAAAATTTCAATTGATCACCAGCTGCAGCTGCTGATCCATGTATTCTGACAATGGCAGGAGCCACTGTCAGAGTACAATGTCACAGGGGGTGGGGTGATTCTTCCATTCACCTTGTTTGTGTGGATGGAAGAATCTTTTAGGTTTTTTCGTTAAGCTCCCTGGCTGAATGAAAAAAACCTAACCTTGTTTGGCCAATGTAAGGCCTTGCTCACATGGCCTTCAGCTTGTATAAAATCTCTGTGCATAGCAAGCTTTCGCTAAGTATTTTGTTAAGATTTCGTCAAATTTTATACGGATTTGTTAAGCCTTTAAAAAAAACTTTTGTTCCACTATGAGGATGTTAAACACAGATCCTAATGGGAGTGTTGACTGTCCTGGAGGTTTCTGCAGGCTTTCCATAAGCTTGAAGTAGTGCTGAAGCTTGCTATCAGCCTCCTTGAAGTGACAGAACTCTTGTTAAGATCTGTGTCATCCCCAAACTGAAACTAGCTGGCGCATTGAAAGCATCAGCTGCTTGAAGTTTGCTGAAGGTTTTGCAAATGCTTTTCAAAAGCTTGCTGTACACACCTCTTATGCTTGCTAAAGCTCAAGTGAACAAGGCCTAATAAGCAACTAATGACTTGAGTAAAGAAAGTAAAGAGTAAAGAAAGCCGATGCATGTCTAGTCAGCTGCCATGGTTTTTTGTTAGTCCTTATAAGGACTTTATTATTTTGCCTATTCGGGACAAAATGACAGGTTCACCTGCTCATACTTGCCCTTGGTAAATACTTGGTGCTGTTGGGTATGGGGGAGCACGTGACCTTCTCTCCTTCCTGTAAGGTTGCAGTATTTGGGCCTGAGTGGCTCGAACACTGCCATGTGAGGGAAGTGTAACCTAACTCTGCGTAAGCTCCAACACTATTCAACACAGAGCTTATACTGAGTTTGGACTTGGATCAACAGGGGTTCAGTTCACCCTTTAAAAACATGACCATTGGCTATACTTTCCTCACGTCTTTCTACTAAAAAGAAAATCAATGGGAGCAGTACTTGGTCTGAATGCTGTTTGTGATGACCTTTTCAGACATGTTCTGGATCCATTATTACAAAACCCTATACTTGTAAGCCTGAGTCAAAGAGAGTTAGGTATGAAGTAAAGTTTCAAAATGCTTTAGTAACTGTAATTTTCCTGTCTTTAGATTCTAATGCTGAGCTAGATATTTTGTATGTCTCCTTCCAAATATCATGTATAACCCCATATCGTATAGCGGTTGCCCCAATGTATAAAATTGTGTTTGATATGTTGATTCTTGGTTTGCAAACTTGTTTTCAGTCAATATTTGAGTAGTGGGCTGATTGTTGGGTGGTATGTAGAGCCCCTTGTTTTTAGAATTGCCAAGCTTCTTAGACTTTTTAAGAAGTAAACGTCTTGCTAATCTCTGTACTCCACATTTGTGAGGTATCAACAAATAAGATATACACAATGGAAATTTTTAAGTTAGGTCTAATTTTCATTGTAAGCATTCCCTTGATCATATACGAACCTAGGTGTTGTCCTCATAAATACTATAAGATGGGATGTGTGGTGTAACTCAACTGCTAATAGTTAATGTTGATACATCTCAAAGTAGAGTATCTGTGGGAGGTTTGATCATATCCTGTTGCTTTTAGATATTACCCTTTGATCACCATATGGATGTACAAAACTGGAGACCAAAGTTTAAGGTTCTCGGTTTATTGATGTTCTGCTACATTGTACTACTATGCGATAGCCGATATGATCAATTTGTATCCTCTGAACAATGAAGATTTCTGTATCCTGTCACTTGAATTCTAATGCAATAAAAAGTAACGAAAAAAAAACATGCCCTTTATTGCTGTTATGGCACATGCAAATGTGCCTAATAAATTATATCTGGCAACCAACGTGCTTGAGCTTCTTTATGATGCCCAAGTTTGTTGGCTCTGAAAAAGTGCCTGCTGCATCCTGCACTAGACTGACTGGCTCCCTATCCCTATGTTACTCATTCCAGCAAAATAAAAATGGCAATCACGCAGGTAATTTCCAACTAGCATAAGTAAAGTGCCTGCTAGTCAAGGTTTAAGAGTGGCACAGTGTCTTAGTGGTTAGCACCTGTGGCTTGAGGCACTGAGGTCCTTGAATCAAATCTTGCCTAGACACCATCTACATGAAGTTTGCATATTCTCCCTGTGTTCCCTTTGGCTCTAAATTAGCCCTAGTATATGTGTACAAATAGGCTATGACCATTTGTTTTCACAATTTGCATATCAGTCCCAAGCTGACCCATTGGGGAGAGTTGAGGGAGGAAAGACCTGGTGTGATCTACTTCCAAGAAAATTGTATAAGAAAAGGCTTTAAAGTGTATCAAACATGATGCCTAGTGGGCTGACCCATAAAAATGCCCAGAGTCCGATACGAATGAGTGGATATATACGTACATAGAATGTCTAAACAGCTTTAAGTTTGCATTAAAAAAGGGGCTTTTGTTAAATACGTCTGCAAATTAAGCACCACACTGCCATGCCAAGGCCCCTCTGTAAAGTATGGCCACTAACACCAGTATAACAGAACTTCCATCTTGGGCATATATAGTATATAACAATGAATACATTGAAGGAATACATTGGTAGGTATGTCTTGGATTTAACCCATTACCTTTTAGGGGCTTTTTTCCACCAAGAAGCCGTGGTAATGTGCGTTAGTGCGATGTGGTGCTATTCATTCGAAATGGCCCCCCAACACTTCTTCACAATTATGATATGTGGTGCGCTGCAGAAAAAGCAGCATGCACAATTATTGGTTCATAGTGCGTTGAGCATCCCGTTGCAATGCATGGAATGATTAAACGCAGTGCACGTTTATATATGTTTTATACACCACAGCTGGTGTGAGTAGACCCTTAAGGTGCAGGAACACACCAATAGCCCAGCACAATTGCTGAAGAAAAAGCAAGTAGGTACTTTTTCCAACCCTCTTTAGAAATCTCATGTATCTGGGCTGCAAGAACAGACCAGGAGGACATCCGGGATAGGTCTGCAGAGGTGCATCCTGCTGCCAGGATGGGCATCGCTGGTTTGGACCATTTTGTTCTCCACTTTTATTAAAGCATTTCCCCCTAAGACATATCTGAATGAATTTACTGTAGCCTTTCAGATGGAGTATACATACCAGTGGGCAGAAACTTGTACTTCAGGCAGAAATCATAGTTTGTCAGTTTAATATGTTTAAGTCTTCTATTCAGTATGGTTTGAGGATTGCTGTAATCCAGTGCAATCTGCAATATTGGCAATGATACAGTAATCCCCTTCTCCATTCAGATCATCACAGACCATTAATCCCAGTGCAGTCAATTTTTTACCTGTCTAATCTGAATATTCATGGTAAAACCAGATAGGTTGGTTTCACACCATTCTGTGCTTGTGATCATACATTTTTGTGTGTGTTATTAACAATGGTGCATGTTGGTGTACTGCTATTTCTAATAGGCTTTATAATGGTAACCGCTGCATCAAAAAAATGGACACCCCCATATCAACGCATACACACCATTTAAAACAATGGCAAACCTGGGTCTTAGCATATATTAAACAGAGCTGTGATTAGGCCCAGTAGGAAGCAAGTTTCTCTTTACTATGCACCTTGTGTCATATTAATAAGAGGTCACCTCATCTGGAGCTGATATTTTAGGCCTCATGTACACAGGACATTTTGCAAACTCTCCTAGGAGCCTTTCCTCCTGACAGCAGTGTTTCTGCAGAAAGAAAGCTTGATGCTTGTAAAAGTGTCTAAAGCTTTGTCAAGCTTTTATGCGTGTTTACAGGCGTCAAGAACTTGGGTGTTCATTTAATTGGCCAGAATAATTATTTCTCTCTCGTTCATTGACGAACACAGCATCAGATCTTCATAACTGTTGGGTTATACTGCGCCCTATAGGAGTAGGACACTAGGCAGAAAAAAAGTCTGGCTACAAGCATTGGCAGTCCCAGGGGGTATACTCCCTCTCTCTGCTATAGGCACTCACTTTTTTTCTGCCTAGTCAGGAGTAAGGACCTAGTTCCTTGCTAGGTTCTTTGGTCCTGGCAATTTTTTCTTTTTAGATAAAAAAATTTTTCTCCTGGGCTTTTCCTGTCAGACCTACAATCAACTGCCGGACTGGGTGACAGGCTGGATAATCTGGATCCAGTGGTCACCCCAGTCTGGCCAGCAAACGCATGCAGATCTAAGCTCCTCGCTAGGTCGGCCATGACATAGCCCCACTAGACGGGGGCTGGCCTGTGAGTTTAACGCCTTGCGAGGTCGCATACGACTGGGTCTTGGCCCTAGTAGCAGCGTTCCTCCTGGCTGTCAGCCCCCTATTTCGATGGAGAGGGGTTCTGTCTGGAGCAGGGCTAGCCTGGTTCCTAGTATGGTGAATAGGTGTCCCCCCTTTCCCCCTACAGTGTTTTGGGGTGGGCCCCTTCTTGAGATGGTTGGACCCCCGGGTTCCCCTTCTTCCCATCAGGTGCCCCCCCTTGTCATCTGTCCCCCATCCTACCCTCCCCCTCCATGTGTGTTGAGGCTGTTTGGGTGGTCTGGCCCACCTCCTGGGGGGGGGGCAGTGTACTATGCTGGCGATGGGGGCCGGGGGCAAGTACCACCAGCGACCAGATGATCGCCTGTGTGGGGGGTTGTACTTGGGGGGGCTCCTGCCAGGGCCCCTTTGCCCTGCCTTGGTCTGTCCTTTAGGCCTGGGTCCCTGTAAACCTTGTGGTACCGTGCGGGGCCGCCATTTGGTTGCAGCCTGTGTTTCTATACATGGCGGCCATGTTTGTGTACTCTGGCAGCCATTTTGCGGTGGTTTGCCATTGAAAATAGTGGTGGCCATGACAGTGGAGCCCTGTGGGCAGTGATTTCGATGGTGGGAGCCCCTCCTCATCCCCTGGTGCGGACTCCTTTCCTTTTTGGATCCTTTCACTTCCTGATCGCTGCGCGTGAAGTGCAAATTATATTGGTGGCTGCAGGTTTCTGTTTCTGCTGTGTGGGGAGTCTGGTAGGGTTCTCTCCCTCTCAGTCAACTCCCTGGTGCTGACTCCTTGATCCTTTTACTTCCTGATCGCGTGCATCGTGCAGATTATACTGGTGGCTGTTTCTGCTGTGTGGGGAGTCTGGTGGGGTTCTCTCCCTCTCTGCTTGTGCTTAGCGACCAGGTTGTGCCGCCAGCGCAGTGGGGGTTGTTCCTTGCAGTCTTTTACACTTTTTGTGGGGTCCCCCTGGTGACTCATGGAGTCTTTGGAGCACATCTCCCCACCTGATCCCCTCTTTGAGACTGCGGGGCCCTCCGGGTCCCAACCATCCATTGATGCACTGACAGTGGTCCTGGAGTCCTTTGTGTCCCGGGTGGAGGTTGTCTTCGGGCGACTGTCTAGCAAAAAACGCCCCCCACCTTCCCCTGCCTCATCTGTCTCATCAGATCCTGAATCTGATTCAGCCGCTGCAGATGTGGGTCACCCTGCTGGGTCTGCAACCATATGCCCGGAATCCTTTTAATAGTGAGGACGTTTCCTCCACTTCTGCAACTGCGCACGGAAAGGTGCTGGTGGAAGCACTGATTGTATTTGTGCGTGAGATCTCGAAGATGGAGGATACAGCTGAAGCTTCGATGGAGGCGCAGGTACCCTTTTGGCACTCACAAGCCATCCAGAGCGGCAAAGGTGTTTCTTTTCATTGTTACGCCAAAAGGAAATCGCGGTACTGGGCTACTTGGATGACCACCTTCTGCAAGCAGAGTCTTCTACTGCTCTGGTGGAAAACCTGGAGATCACCATTTGAAGTCTGCCCTTGATCCGTCCACAAAGCTGGACTATCTGCCCTGGTTCTGTCCACAAAGCTGGACTATCTGGGCCTGACTCTGGACTCGTCCTTAGCCAGAAGAGTGCTCCTTCCTCTGGACAAACTCGAAATTGCAGGCTGCAATTCGTCGCTTGCTGTCCAACAGATGGTCATTGCTTCGGACTTTCATCCGGTTGCTGGGCCTGATGGTGTCCACCTTCGATGCGGTTCCGTTTGCACAGTTCCATACGAGGTCCCTGCAAAGGGAGATTCTGACTAAATGGGACTAGATTTCACAGTCTCTGGATAATCAGATGCGACGGATCGAAGGAGTCCCTGATATGGTGGCTTCATTCTCTGGCGCTTCAGCTGGGTAAATCTTTCTTCCCCTTGTATTGGACAGTGGTCACCACGGATGCCAGCCGGTCCGGGTGGGGAGGGGTCCTCGGCAAGTATTCTGCTCAGGGGATCTATGTCTTAGAACTCTGAGCGATCAGACTGTGTCTGGACCATTGGACGGATCGTCTTCAGGGTTGTCCATCGCTCATTCATTCGGACAATGCCATGACTGTGGCTTATGTCAATCACCAAGGGGGCACAAGAAGTGTCCTAGCGGCTCTGGAGGTAGCCGGCAGTCTAAGATGGGCAGAATGTTTCGTTTCAGCCCTCTCCACCATACACATTGCCGGGGTGGAAAACTGGCAGGCGGATTACCTCAGTCGGCAGGCGTCGGACCAAGGGGAGTGGTCCCTTCATCCGGAGGTGTTTCATCAGTTGTGTCTCCGGTGGGGCATCCCCGAGGTGCATCTGCTGGGGTCTCGGGTCAACCGAAAGGTGCAGAGGTTTCTGGCTTGGTCAAGGGATCCTCTGGCGGTCAGTATCGTCTGATTTACGCCTTCCCTCCTCTCAAGCTTTTGCCGAGACTTCTACGCAGAATTGAGGCAGAAGGGATTCCGGTCATCTTAGTGGCTCTGGATTGGCCTGGCTGGGCTTGGTACGCTGATCTGGTGCGACTGGTTGCCGATGTTCCTAAGAAGCTTCCTCTCAGGGAGGATCTGCTGTCCCAAGGACTGATCTTCCATCCTGCTTTACAGTCGTTGGCTTTGACGGCTTGGCTGTTGAACACCAGGTGCTGAAGGATACAGGTTTATTTGAGTCGGTGATTCTTACACTGTTAAAAGCTAGGAAATCCACTTCTAGGAGGATCTACCATCGTACATGAAAGACGTACATTGTGTGGTGTGAGTCTCTTGGGGTTCATCCTCGCTCATTCTCGGTGGCTCGGATCTTGATCTTCCTTCAACGGAGGGTTGAACAGAAATTGGCCTTGAGTACCATTAAGGCCAGGTGTCGGCTTTGGCAGTCTTCTTCCAATGACCTTTGGCCACACTCCCTGGTGCGTACCTTTCTTCAGGGCGTCCGACATTTGGTTCCTCCAGTGCGGTCTGCATTACTGCCTTGGTACCTCAATTTGGTGCTTTTGGTCCTCCAGAAGCCTCCCTTTGAGAATCTTCAGGAGATTCCCCTGCTTTCCCTGTCCCAGAAGGTGGCCTTTTTGGTGGCTATCACCTCTGTGTGCAGGGTGTCGGAACTGGCGCCGTTATCCTGTCGTTCACCTTACCTGATTATTAACAGAGCTAAGGTGTATTCTTCCCCCTGTCCGTCGTTTCTTCCAAAGATTGTCTCTGATTTTCATTTGAATGAAGACATTGTGTGGCCTTCCCTGTGTCCCAGGCCAAAACATCTGAAGATAATTGCTTTGCGTGCCTTGGTTGTGGTCCTGGCAATTAGGGTGTACCTGGCAGCTACGAAGTCTTTCAGGAAGTGGCCTCGTAATTGTTTGACAACTTCCTCTGCGACCATTTCTAAATGGATCAGACAGACAGTGATTCGGGCCTATTCCATCAAGGCAAGGGTCAGGTTCCTCCTTTCCCTGTTAAGGCGCACTCTTCTTGGGCGCTTAATGCCTCCTTGGCTTTCCGTCATCAGGCGTCAGTGACGCAGGTTTGCAAGGCGGCCACTTGGTCATCGGTGCACACTTTCACAAAGTTTTATAAAATGGATGTGTTTGCATCTGCGGATGCTTATTTTGGCCGCAAGTTTTTGCAGGCTGCCGTTGAGAGGATCTGATCCTCTTCGAAGGTGTATTATTTTTTTCAGGTGGGCTCCAGTTGTTTTGGTTGCGCTCCTGTTGCCTGATTGGCTACGGTTTAGCCTTTTGAATTTTTTTGCTGTTCCCACCCCTTACGTTTAACACTGCTTTGGGACTTTCCCGTTTATGAAGATCTGAAGTTGTGTCTGTCAATGAACACAAGAGAAAATGGGATTTTTTACTTACCGTAAAATCCATTTCTCTGAAGTTCATTGGCGGACACAGCACCCACCCCTCTTTGGAGTTGGAATTCTTCTGACACTGCTTGTAACTGAACTGACTGCCTATAGCAGAGAGAGGGAGTATACCCCCTGGGACTGCCTATGGGCGTAGCTAGACTTTTTTCTGCCCAGTGTCCTACTCCTGTAGGGGGCAGTATAACCCAATGGTTATAAAGATTGTTTTTTCTGCCAAAAGTGTGCTGTTCCTGGATGCACTGGCAGTGGGGTTTTTTTCCTGCCAATAAATGCTGCTAAAAGCCTATGTGTGTATGGACAGATAGGCTAACATGGAGGGGAGTTTAGAGGCACGAAAACAAAACGCCTGACATCCCTAGGAGCAGCTGTAAAAACTAAAAACGTCCAGTGTGCATAAGGCCTCAATGGCCATACACGCTGATCGAAATTCGACCTGTGTATATGGCAGCCGGTATGGCATGACCAATCGATACCCAATCAGCGCGCTCAGCCAATGGCTGAGAGCGCTGACTGGTGTGTTCTGGCAGGGAATGCCATCCAAAGGATATTCTCCTGTGCTTGGATGGTGGGCTTAGAGGTTTATAGTATAAATATCCTCCTTCCGTGCCAGTGGTCTTGCTCCCCCCCTAAGGACAGTGCGTATCCTTGGGACTGTAAAACAATAGCAAGAGAAGGACCCACCGACCGAACGCATTACCACAATCTTTGTTTTGTTTTTAAAAAAAAAAAAAAAAAAAAAAAAAATTGTTACAGCATATATAGGCATAGCAAGTGAGATTGATCGCCTTCAGGTCTGCTGAAGTCAACCAGTGATGTTGAAGGACTAGGCGGCGTCTGTGATGGCTGACGCTTTTCGAGGAAACTACTTTGGCTCTAAAGAAGAGGGTTCTCCCTCAAAAAGCGTCAGCCATCACAGACGCTGCCTAGTCCTTCCACACCACTGATTGACTAGAGTAGACCTGAAGGGGGGGCGTCCCCCTGTCAGAACACAATAGCACAGCAGGGGAGATTGCATTACTAACTTTGGATAGTTAGTACAGCGGCTCCTCCTGTGCTCTTCAGTCTTCTTTTTGTTCAGCCCCCTGGTTGTCTACCAGGTATTAAGCCCCGTACACACAGGCTGAATGACGGGTGGCATCGGTTGGTTCAATAGTAACTGGCGGACATTCGGCCCATGTGTACTATAGGCAGTCCGACAGAAGCTGGTCATTCAGTCGGCTTCTATCAAAGGGGCATGACTAAGAAGGTCTGCTGACCGGAGTGCTCTGGTGAGCGGGGAGGGGGCGCCCCCTGTCAGAACACAATAGAACAGCAGGGGAGATTGCTGTACTAGATTGTTAGTACAGCGGCTCCGAGCTGAGCTGTCTGTTTTTTGTCATTTATCCTGCTGGGTTGAACGAAAAAAATAAACTATTAGTGTGTACCAGGATTTAGTCTTGTATAGTTTCAGACCGATCTTTTTTAGACTTGGGGACTTCTTTAAGTTTCCATGTTCACTAACTGCCAAACCCATTAAAAGTGTTCTCAATTGTAGCATTTTACATTGCAGTAGGAAAATCTCCTGATGGAGGTGGGGCAATGTCTCCTTGTTGCAGGTAATTCAGACGACATGACCAGTGTAAAATGTCTCTTTAGGGTGTTATGGTCCTTTAAATGATTTACCAGGCGTCCCATTGTAAAATAATTTCTTGATTCTGCATCACTTTATAAAACTAGATCATTCTTTGTGATTGTACCTTTGAAATCAATGCAAACCCTGCTATGACGCAGAGCTGCAAAATCTGGATGCCTTCATTCTGAATGTGACGTTAAGTAAAATACCAGGTCAGCATCTTGTGTTATCGAAGCACTTCCCATTGTGTTTATTCATAGCCGGGTGTTATTTTAGGACTGGATGCTTGCAGTTCTATTTTACCTGTGTGCAGAGTGATGTCCTTGACGTGAAGCAGAACCGATCATCACTTTAATGAAGAAGAGAGACTTGGGCTATAAATAGTCTTGCTTAGTAATCGCGTCGTGTTACCAGGAGTAACACCAGGGACTCGCTGCTGACGTATTTGCTGGATGCTGTTTGTTAACCCAGAGATTTCCATCAATTTCTTCTTCCACTCCATTAGTTTCACTAATCTAATCATTTCAGGGATGTTTTCTACTAACCTGGCAAATCTGCTGTGTTTGTGACTGTAAACTTATCCTGGGCTGCATGAGCTTCCACTTAATATTGTCACATCTGTGCCAACCATGGAGGTCAACAGAGCAGGGAGGGTCACTTCATCCATTGGAAAGGCACAGAATAATTTAGATTCTGTGCATTTGGGTTCTGTGCTTTAAACAGACCCTGTCACCAATCTAAAAAATGCAGTTAAATGCACAGAAAATGCAAGTTGTAAATGCTTGCTTGAGCCCATAACGTTTGTTTTTTTATCTTTCATTCATTGACGGACACAGCTCCTGATCTTAACCATTGGGTTATACTGCCCCCTACAGGAGTAGGACACTAGGCTGAAAATAAGTCTAGCTATGCCTATTGGCAGTGCCAGAGGGTATACTCCCTCTCTCTGCTATAGGTACTCAGTTTTTTATTTCTGCGTAGTTAGGACTAAGGACCTAGTTCCTTGCTGGGATCTCTGGTCCTGGCAATTTTTTCTTTAGATATAATTTTTTTCTCCTGGGCTTTTTCTGTGAGACTTACAATCAACTGCCAGACTGGGCGACGGGCTGGATAATCTGGATCCAGTCTGGCCAGCGAGCGATCGCAGATCTCAGCTCCTCACTAGCTCGGCCCTGACATAGCCCCACTGGACGAGGGCTGGCCTGCGAGTTAAATGCCTCGCAAGGTCACATATGACTGGGTCATGGCCCTAGTCACAGCGTTTCTCCTGGCTGTCAGCCCCCCATGTCGATGGAAAGGGGTTCTGTCTGGAGCAGCGCCCACCTGGTTTCTGGTATGGTGAGTAGGTGTCCCCCCCCCCCCCTCTCCCCCTGGAATGTTATGGGGTGGGCCCCTTCTTGGGAAGGTTGAATTCCCGGGTTCCCCTTCTTCCCGTTAGGCGCCCCACCTTTTCGTCTGTCCCCAATCCTACTCTCCACCCCTACATATGTTGGGGCTGTTTGGGTGGTCTGGTCCACCTCCTGGGGTGGGGGCAGGGCGCTATGCTGGCGATGGGGGCCGGGGGAGTTGTACCTGGTGGGGGCTCCTGCCAGGGCCCCCTCATCTTGCCTGGGTCTGTCCTTGGGTCCTTGTAAACCTCGTGGTGCCGCGCAGGGCCGCCATTTTGTTGCAGCCTGTGTGTTTCTATACACGGCAGCCATGTTTGTATACTTCAGCGGGAAAATTGTGTGGTGGTTTGCCATTGAAAATAGCGGCGGCGGCCATGACAGTGAAGCCCTGTGGGCAGCGATTTCGATGGTCGGAGCCCCTCCTCATCCCCTGGTGCTGACTCCTTTCCTTTTTGGATCCTTTCACTTCCTGATCGCTGCGCGTGAAGTGCAAATTATATTGGTGGCTGCAGGTGTCTGTTTCTGCTGTGTGGGGAGTCTGGTAGGGTTCTCTCCCTCTCAGTCAACTGCCGGACTGGGCGACGTGCTGGATAATCTAGACCCAGTGTTCACCCCAGTTTGGCTAGTGAGCATGCGCAGACCTCAGCTCCATGCTAGGTTGGCCACGACATGGCCCCACCGAGCGGGGGCTGGCCTGTAAGGTAAATGCCTCACAAGGTCGTATATGACCAGGTCTCGGCCCGAGTCGCAGCATTCCTCCTGGCCAACAGCCCCCCATTTAGATAGAGAAGAGACTCTGTCTGGAGTGGTGCCTGCCTGGTTCCTGGTATGGTAAGTTACTGTCCCTCCTCTCCCCCTGGAGGGTTTTGGGGTAGACGTGAGCCCCTCCATGAGACAGTCGGACCACTGGGTTTCCCTCCTTCTCGTTAGGCAACCCCCCATCAGTCTGGTGATCCCTGTGGGCCATCTCGCCCCCCCCATCTGCCTCCCATCACTGACGCTGGGGCTGTGGGGTGGCCTAGTGTGCCAGTCATCAGCGCTTCCCCTGCTTTGCTGTGGCAGAGGAGCATTATCAGTTTATGGCGTTACCCTTTGGTCTCACCTCTGCTCCTCGGGTCTTAACAAAAGTGTTAGCCCCGGTGATAGCATTGTTACATCAACGGGGATCGCGATCCTGGGCTACTTGGATGACCACCTTCTGCGAGTGGAGTCTCCTACTGCTCTGGTGAAAAACCTGGAGATCACCATACGAACTCTGAGGGAGTTCAGCTGGTTTCTGAATTCCTGCTTCCGTCCACAAAGCTGAACTATCTGGGTCTGACTCTGGACTCTGCCTTAGCCAGAGTGCTCCTTCCTCTGGACAAACTCCAGAAACTGCAGGCTGTAATTCGTCTCCTGCTGTTTAGCAGATGGTCATCCCTCCGGACTTGCATGCGGGTGCTGGGCCTGATGGTGTCTACCATCGAGGCGGTTCCGTTTGCACAGTTCCATATGAGGTCCCTGCAAAGGGAGATTCTGGGCAAATGGGACAAGAATCCACAGTCTCTGGACAATCAAATCCAGCTGAGCTGGGGAACGAAAGAGTCCCTGATATGGTAGCTTTGTTCTGCAGTGCTTCGGCTGTGCAAATCCTTCCTCCCTTTGTACTGGACAGTGGTCACCACGGATGCCAGCCTGTCTGGGTGGGAAGGCGTCCTCTGCAGAAATTTTGCTCAGGGGGTCTGGATACTGGAAGAGTCCAGACTACCAATGTCCTTTGAACTTCGAGAGATCACACTGTACCTGGAACATTGGACAGATCGTCTTCAGGGATGTCTAGTGCACATTCAATCGGACAATGCCACAGCTGTGGCTTATGTCAATCACCAGGAGAGCACGAGAAGTGTCCTGGCGGCTCTGGAGGTAGCCAGCATTCTAAGGTGGGCAGAATGTTTCGTTCCAGTCCTCTCCACCATACACATTCCCCAGGTGGAAAACTGGCAGGCAGATTTCCTCAGTCGGCAGACGTTTGACCAAGGGGAGTGGTCCCTCCATCCAGAGGTGTTTCATTATTTGTGTCTCTGGTAGGGCATCCCCGAGGTTGATCTGTTGGTGTCTCGGCTCAACAGAGATGTGCAGAGGTTTGTGGCTTGGTCACGGAATCCTCTGGCAGATGCCACAGATGCGCTGGTGGCCCTGTGGGGTCAGTATCTACAGATTTACGCCTTCCCTCCTATCAAGCTTCTGCCAAGACTTCTACATAGGATCGAGGTAGAAGGGATTCCAGACATCTTATGCCTCGTTTCCACTGAGTGGTTCGGTACGGTACGCTAATTTGAGTGTTTCCATTATGAAAGTGGCCCATACAACCGAACCAAACCGCACCATTCCTGGTCCTGCTTCAGATGTAGGGCCATAGGAAATGGTACGGTACGGTTAGGGCGGAGCTACTGGCGTCACACAATAGATTCCACTGATTGGCGGACAGGAAAACCTCAATGCTGACTTCAAATGAAAGAGCAAAACAAACACCTCATTTGGTGTAAACCCCGCATGGTCCCTGGTGGCCCGACTTGCAGTGGAAACGCTCACCTAAATAGACCGGTCCATTGTAACTCTTCCAAACTGTACCCAAACCGTTCCGCTCAGTGGAAACGAGGCATTAGTGGCCTCGGACTGGCCTCGCCAGGCTTAGTACGCCGATCTGGTGCGGCTTGTCGCCGACGTACCTTGGAAGCTTCCTCTCAGGGCCTGTTCATTAGGGGGGGAAATCTTCCGGTCCAGAAGTGGTTAAAACTGAAGCTTGTAATGTTTAGCAACTGGATTGTATAGTTTACCTGCTTATTTATTTCATTGTTTTTAAATGTATCACGTGCCATTATCATGTATCCTTACTCGTGGTGGTGAATAGCAGAGCTTGGTATCCAAAAAGCAGATTCCATGGATCCTGCAGAAGAAAATTCTATGTCATCATTTTAGTACATGTGCTCTTACTAGTGCCTGGCAGCTGTCACAAGAGTGAAATTATTCTGTGTATTAGTAGTAGTGACAACTGCCAGGTACTAAAGGGAGTTTGGTACTAAAAACTGCAGTTTGGAATTGTCCTCTGACCATGGACTCCATGGACTGCAGTGTTTTGATGAGGTTCTGAACCCATAGGAAGGTGGATGTGAGTGACACATACGAAGCTCGGAGATGGTTCGAGTCAGATTGCAGTGTTAGCTGCCATACTGTATTAGTGTAGGTAGTTGATTCATGAAGCCTTTTAAAATGTAACCCCGGACAATGGCTCATGGCTTACTAAATTCTAATAAAAATAATATTCATTGATTATTCTGTTTGCTTCATTTACCTGCAGTTTAAACTCTCATTGGTAGTAAAGACAAAAAAGGAAAAGAGGGCGCACCGACCTAGTGCATTACCATAAAACCATTTATTAAAATATTAAAAAGTATACGGAATACTCACAAAACTAGTGTGATATAACACACATCAACATAGCATATGCAATCTCCAAGGTAGCCAAGGTCCCAAATGTAGCGAATAGGCATGCAGATGGTCGCATGGGGCTACTGTGGCTAGGCTGACGCGTTTCAGGGGCGAACCCCCTTCCTCAGAGCGAGAAAAAATGCTGCATGCTATGTTGATGTGTGTTATCACACCAGTTTCTTGAGTATTCTGTATACTTTTTAATATTTTAATAAATGGTTTTATGGTAATGCACTAGGTCAGTGCGCCCTCTTTTTCTTTTTTGTCTTTTCTACCAGTTGGTTCTGGATACCCTTGATCCTGAAGGGGGCAGGAAAGACCGGTAGCTCTTTTAACATCCGAGTTCGTAGTGCACCTCTTTTTACTCCGTCAGACATCACTCGAGCGCAGGAGATTTTGTTTTACTACTTAAACTCCCATTGGCCCTTTCTATTCTGGTTAACTTATAGGGATTTGATATTCTGGATCTGTGTTTGCGGAATAGGAGAGCATGCAGGATCTTCAGCAGTCAACCAGCTTTATATGTCTATACCTCACAGTCTGTTTTTTTTCCTTCCTCCCATTAAACTGATCTTTGCAATCTGTTCACAGCTCAACATTCACTACAGTACTGTCTGTGCTGACCTCACCTGTGGTTCATCTCTTTTCCCTGGAGCTACTTCTACAAAAGCCTGTGAAGTTTGCTAGGATATTGGCAGCTTTTAAATGGCTTCAGAGGAACGTGGTACTGCACTCCACAAATTACTGGCCTTCTGCATCTTTTAGCAAAGAAGAAATATATTTTAGCTGACTTCTTGCGAGAAGTAGCGATTGTTGACTTGCTCACTATTCTTTTCAGATTGAATAGGTCCATTAGAAACAGTATTGAACCACTAAGTGCAACGTAGCAATCAGAAAATTTAGATTGTGGTCAGAATTTAACTGCCACATGCACCATTACCATTTTAATGGAATCCAAATCCTTTTTTACCTGCCAAGTTTTCTGGTACTAGATACCTGTAAAAATTAGCATTTCTTAATTTTTTACGGTTCCTCTCTGGATGATGATTATTATGAATATTATTTTTTTTTTAAATATAGAATCAGTAAATCGAAAACTGTTTGTTTATTTTTTGCTGTCTGTGCCTTTTTGGGTGGGTTTCTTTTCACTTCTCCTCCTGGAAACCCAAAAAGAAGTGAGAAGACATCTCTTCATAGTGAGAGGAATTCTCCTCTTTGACAGTTGTTCCCAAAACAAATGTTCTTGTTGGATGATTGCCGTCACCTCTTGCTCTGGTGACAACTCTAAAATTTAGTATTTCCCATAATTTTCTCTAGTTACCAGGACAAATAGAAAATTAATTTACTTAAGCCAGCCATAGACAGATCGAAATTTGGCCAGCTTAGCAGGAACCAAATGAATTTCAATCCTGCTATGGGCAGGATGGTTGTACTGAAGTCGATCCATAGATCGACTTCAGTACAACCAGATAACAAGAGGAAAACTGTCCCCATGGAACTTAGAGTTGCGCCAACAGAAAAAGTTTATACAACTTTATATAAAATTCTACATCTTTTATTCCATATTCAAGTTAAAAATTGACACGAAGAACAATACATATGTCATGATATAAAAAAGTAGAAAAAGGTACATATAAACGTGGATGTATAATATCAAATATAAGCAACATTGCAGAGATAAGCAGGTAGGTACATGTTGGATTATATTGCGACGTGTTTCGTGAAGCACTTGGGAGAAGTTAAAGGAGAAGTATGGCCAAAGCTTTTTTGGCCATACTTCTCCTTTGGATCACAGGAGGGCAGTTAGTTGCACTCCTATGATCCATTTTCAGCTGACAGCGGGCTGAAGTCCGCTGTAGAATAATGTCATAGAGCAGGTCCAGGCTCTAAAAAGATCCGGACCACATAGTCAGTATTCACCCAAAAGCCTGGATCAGCACCTGGCTCAGCTTCTCATCGATCCCCCGAGAGCCTGAGCCAGCCCCTTCCGCCACCTCCACAATCCAGTGCTCCAGTGAGTGCTGGAGGGGCAGAGCAGAGAGCTGTTGACTGACAGAGCGGAAGGGAGAACTGAGCAATCAGCGGTGTTTGATCACCCAGCTCTCACTACAGAGAAGATGGAGGACAAATGCAGCATCAGATCGATGCTGCATCCATCTAGGTGAGTATAATTGTTTGTTTTTTAAACCCTGAAGTTTGCTTTTAAGAAAATATCAACATGCCTTGATGGGTGGATATCAGTCTGGAGGGTGGGACGTTCCAAGATAGGCTGTTTGCATGTAGACCACCACCCTAGATGAAGCCCACGTGTGATAATGAGCCTCCATAATTGAAAGAACTAAAAATCCAATGAATGAGAGGGGGGCGGGACAGGGTCAGTACAGCTTAAGAGGATAGAGCTAGGTGATGCTGGATGTCCTCCAGCCAGGTAATGAGGCAGGCTCTGTCTAACTTTCTGAAACTTTTAGTACACATTGTGGGAAACTCACAGTGTGCAGTAAAATCAGAAATGAAAGGTAGGAGAAGTTTGGGGTTATGACAAAATACACTCTGTCCTGCAGCATCAGCTTAATGCTTCTGCTGTCCCCTAGGGGTCACATGACCACTGATCACTCGGTCTGCTCTGAGGAGAGAGTGGTGATGGTCAGTCTCTGCTCTCTGCTCTGCACCTCCAGCGCTTATTGGAGCTCCAGGCTGGTGAAGAGAATGGGAGCGGCTAGGTACATCCCTGAGTGCTGTGATGACAATATGGTCGGGGTCCTTCCAGAGTCTGAAGCAGCTCTGTGGCCGTGAGCTTTAACCCACTATAAACTGACTCTGGATCACAGGAGAGCAAAAGTAAGTGCACTCCTGTGACCCACAAGACACGTATGGCCAGAAAAGCTTTGTCCATACTTCTCCTTTTAAAGCATTTTCAATAAAAGTTGAGGAGCCTGTACAACTGTGCAAAACTGAAAGTAAGGCTGGTGTTTGGCTTTAAGTAACAGTCCAGCATATGTACTATCTATGAAAATATTTGCCTAACAAATGATAAATACACAGTGTGCGTGAGTGTGCAAGTGCTGGACATTCTCAGGGTGTGCACTTCATCTCCAAGACCCAACTGTTTGACTTGGCACAAGTGTCTCCTTTGGCTTATCACGGCTGGCAGGAATGTTTGACATTGTTCACTTCAAATTGCTGAAATGTTTAGGCAGAGGGGAAGAAATTTTGGGCAGGCCGTATTGATTGTTTAAAAGCAATTATCCTCAGATTCCTATAGTTGGACGCTGATGGGAGGTTAAACTTACTTGGGGAAAAAAAATTGTAAAAATGACTTTCTCTGGAGACACGCAGCTGTCAATTGATTCCGGCTGCATGAGTTTCTGTGTTGTGTCCCACAGCACTGCATGGAACAATCAGAGTCATGTGGACTCGCTTTAGGGTTGCCAACATTCCATCATCAGAATCAGGGACACCAGTTGGATGTGTATGGATTTTTTAATGCCTTGTTTTATTTGTTTATATAAGTTTTCTCGAAGGTCAGAACACTGCGTAATTTAAACATAAATTATTGTGGCAAGTGTCCATCATATGAGTATTGAAGCAATGTAAAATTGCTTTGCATTATTAAAGGGAAAGGCATGTGCCAACAATAAAAAAAAAAAAAAAAAACATTAGTAAACTGTTAGGAATCAAATCATTTCTATGCAGAAATAAGACACAAATGAATACAGTTCTAGAAGCATTAATACGTTTCCTAAAGCATCTTGCAGGCTCTGTGCAGAGCAGAGCTGGAGTACAACAGGAGGAAGCAGTACAAGAAGCCAATCAGTTCACGTTCTGACAAGAAGCATACTGGTAAAGGAAAAAGCAAAGTGACAGATGAGCCCATTACTGTTCTGCTTCTGCTTCATTGTCCAGTAACAAACAGAAGAAAAGAACACACAAGTTCTGGTGCAATACGCTTTATTTTTGTAATAAAAACTAGATAAAAATGCATTCACAAACAAAGAAAAATCAGATAAATCTAGTTATTTATTACAAAAAAAAAAGGGTATTGCACCAGAGTCTGCGTGCTTGCAGTTTCCAGTGCCTGCAGGTTGTGAGAGCAGCAAGATTGTGGGGTTATTGAAGCTTTTAAGACTGGACTCATATTGAACTTTTGGACCCTCTTTGTGCAGGTCACCTGTGGTGTTAGCGCATGTACTGGCATATACAGTATGTGTACACAATGGACTGTCCAGTAACAGGCTGGCACAGGTTCAGGATGACCTGGGCACAGGGGAGTTGGATTGAATAATGTTGGCCATCAGTCTGGCCATCAGACTCAGGTCAACTAGTGGCAGAAATAGGTATTGCTGTGGACATCTGAGTTAAAACTGTATTATGCAGCAAACGTAGTTTCTTTTTTCTTTTAATGGGCTATTTATGTTTTACCTTACCTACTGATGCGTTTCAGCCAATCAGCCATCGTCGGAGGTCAGATCTCAGATGATGGCTGATTGGCCGAAACGTGTCAGTTGACCTCGGAGAGAGACACAGGCACGCCAGAAGCCGCAACTGTATTGCTTTTTTTTTTGTTTGTTTTATGCTGGAATTTGTAAGTACAATTTTGATAAATTGCCATCTACATATTATATATTGCCCTATGGGTTCCTTTATTTTCTGGGTGTACTAATTTGATTGAGTGGAAGAAAATCCAGTCGGATCCTTGAGTCTACGATATATAATATCCTACTGATTAGAGAGTGTGTAGGTTTCCCTGTGGATGAAGCCTGAGGGTCATTTAAAAGCACTGTGGATTATTGCTGTTCATCTGGTAAGCAGATTTCATTGTACCACGGTGGGGTGGTGTGCGTTTTATCGACACACAGGCTGGTGGAGGACATTTATCTTTTGCATCCTGTTTTGATCTTTAATCAACTTTATACCCACTTGGAGTGCTGCATATGGACTTTTTTTTATTCCAACTGATGCCAGGAAATTTTTCACCATCACTGGCCACAGTCCAGCCCCCTGAAAGTCTGAAGGACAGTAAACTGGCCCTTTGTTTATAAAGTTTGCAAAATAACAAACATGTTATACTTACCTGCTCTGTGCAAGGGTTTTGCACAGAGCAGCCCTAATCCTTCTCTTCTGGGGTGCCCTGTTGGTGCTCCTGGCTGGTCCTCTTCCTCAGGTGCCCCCACAGAGAGCCGCTTTCCATGGGGGCACCCGTGTGGGTGACTTCATGAGTCCCGCTGCTGCGTCTATTGACACAGACAGTAGGACTTGGCCCAGCTCCCGTGTCACTGAATTTGACTGACAGCAGTGGGAGCCAATAGCCAGCCAGGCCTCAAAAGCAAAAAAAATCATCCAGTCTTGCTAGAGATCACTTGCCAAAGAGCAGAAAAAAAACTATCGGTCTTCTTTCCCAAAGCAGTAGCTCTGTTCTGAAGGACATTTGGGTTCTTCTGGTGCCCAAGAAGGAGGTGTGGAAATATTATTGAAATGTACTATTGTTTGCTATGAAGGAAGAATTAAACCCATCAGAGTCAGGAACTTTACTATAATCCCATTGTTACAAATTTTGGACACCATGCGGAACAGCTGAAGTTGAGCTTAGTTTCCACAACTGTTACCTATTTTTTTATTGTAACAGCAACCTGGATATAAAAGTATGGGAAACAACATTACATCTGTGTGTTACTTTGTACAAAAAGTGACAAATTAAAGATAGAGTAATCCTTTTATTCAATGTAGCACTGCCCCCTTAAGCACTGCTGGATTTTCACACTTTCGGATCCCCCTGGGTTACCGCTAGCAACCTTGACATTCACAGTCTATTACTTTACTTCTTGGCTCAGCAACAATTTGTCCAGGGGTATGTTGTTGATTTTGTTTTTATTTTATAAATTAGGGATGGGAGAAGGGAATAGTGGGATACTCCAGATTAACTATGCACAATGTTTAGGGGACATCTATCTGTTGATACAGCCAGGCTGTTGATCCACCTTGCTAGTTAGTTGGATTTAGAATTAAGTCTCTTTCCTGATGACTTGATGAAATAAAAATATCTTCAGGACACTCTCCTAGTATCCTCTTTCTTGACTTCTGACACCTGTCCACTCCGGGGTGGCCCCCCTCAGGTCAGGCCCCTTGACACGATCCCCTGTACTGTTTTTCCAGGGTCTCCAGTGTCAAACCCCCTCAGTCAGCTTTCCTGAACCTCTGGGTTCAGCTCCGTTCCTCTGGCCTTCAGGACGACCTCCTGATGCCACTGCTACAGAGGAGGAGGCAGCCATCACCCTCACTCCGGGACTCTGCTCACCTGCCAAAGACCCCACAGGACATGTGCTCCTGGCTTTAATACAGTATCCCAGAATGCACAGCGACAGCCTGTCCCTGCCAATCACCAGGACTGTATCAAAGCCTATGCATCCATATGTCAAGTTTCCTCCCACTGTCCACATGCCTCCCTATTGGACCAGTGTGAAACACTCTCTAGACTCAATGAATCCCATACTGAGCACACTGAGCAGACCTCACTAACAGATCCTGCTCCCTGCTAGACCGAAAGCAATATAGATTTGCCTTCTACTCCTCTGATAGGCAGACAGAGCCAAAAACTATACTCTCTCACTAGCACCTACCTAGTAGGGTGCTACATTAAGAAAACCAAAAAGCATCCAATATTTATGGATACCCACTGTCTCCTGATCAGAGCATTCGATCTCTAACTACTTTGTACCTGTCGCACTTCAATATTCAGATCTATGTATTGCGGTAAAGCATCAGAAAAATGGCCACCGATCGCACACAGGACACCGACTCACTGTGACCAATGCTAAACCAGGTAATGTAAGATGGCTTCAGCTCTGACCTCAGAGGTCCCTAAGATGTGTTTTGCCCATTAGTGGGCCCAATCATTGAGGACTCCAGTTTTCATCTGGTGATCTGGCCAGTAACACACCTCCTAGTAGTAGTAAAAATGTATTAACATATTTAAATACACTAACAAATTGAAGTTTAGTAATAAGTGTTTTTTCTCTTGTCGTGTAAACTGATACATTCTGCTGGAGCGCTGATGCTTTTGAAAAACAACAGACTTGCTGGCTGGATCACCAGATGATAACAGAAGAAAGAAAGCTTAAAAAAGGAAATAAATGCAGCCATCACATCTAAGAAATTGAAATCTGTTTAGACCCCTGATAGTTAGCCAACGCCCCCGAACAGAGCTATTTAAAAAAAAAAAAAATTAAAACCTTTAAAAAACAAAAAATTGAAAATAAAATGCAGGAATAAAAAAATAAAAATAAAAATTTTACACTGCCTTTACTGACCTCAATCTCTGTCATACTAAAACTGACCTTTGCCCTACTGACAACATCAACTGCCCTACTGACACCAACCATCCTACTTCACCATCCACTGCTCTACTAACACCATCGAACTGAATGCTCTACTGACTGACACTGTCCACTGCCCTAATGATGGCATCCACTCCTCTACTGACATTTTCTACTTCTCTACTGACATCATCCACTGCCCTACGGACACCAACAACAGTCCTATTTCACCATCCACTGCTCTAATGACACCATCGAACTGACTACTCTACTGATTGACACTGTCCACTGCCCTACTAATGTCATCCTTTGCTCTACCGACATCATCCACTGCCTTACTGACATCATCCACTGCCCTACGGACACCAACAACTGTCCTATTTCACCATCCACTGCTCTACTGACACCATCTAACTGACTGCTCTACTGACACCATCCTCTGCCCTACTGGCACCAACAACTGTCCTATTTCACCATCCACTGCTCTACTGACAGCATCTAACTGACTGCTCTACAGACACCATCCACTGCCCTACTGGCACCAACAACTGTCCTATTTCACCATCCACTGCTCTACTGACACCATCTAACTGACTGCTCTACTGACACCATCCTCTGCCCTACTGGCACCAACAACTGTCCTATTTCACCATCCACTGCTCTACTGACAGCATCTAACTGACTGCTCTACAGACACCATCCACTGCCCTACTGGCACCAACAACTGTCCTATTTCACCATCCACTGCTCTACTGACACCATCTAACGAACTGCTCTACTGACTGACACTGTCCACTGCCCTATGTATGCAATCCTTTGCTCTATTGACCTCATCCATTGCCCTTCTGACATCATCCACTGCCCTACGGACACCAACAACTGTCCTATTTCACCATCCACTGCTCTACTGACACCATCTAATGGACTACTCTACTGACTGACACTATCCACTGCCCTACTTATGCCATCCTTTGCTCTACTGACCTCATCCATTGCCCTTCTGACATCATCCACTGCCCTACGGACACCAACAACTGTCCTATTTCACCATCCACTGCTCTACTGACACCATCTAATGGACTACTCTACTGACTGACACTATCCACTGCCCTACTTATGCCATCCTTTGCTCTGCTGACCTCATCCATTGCCCTTCTGACACTGTCCACTGCTCTTCTGACTGACACTGTCCACTTTTAAGGTAGACTAAGTTGATATTTTTTCAGTGACATTTACTTTATTATTCAAAATTTTCCTTAGAAATTTAACTAGCAGTTCCTTCACTAAGTATGCATGTTTGCATTACTCCGTTCTCTCCATGTGCAATCAATTGAATATTAATTGTTTATAGCCCCACCTCCACAAGTACTTGTGGTGGGGGGCTTAAGAGTATATAAGTAATGTCTTTTTTAGATCATGGTATGCTATGAGGAAGGCTGTATAGCCGAAACGCGTTCTATTTTTACACTGTATTCATGTCATGTAGGCAGTAAAGATTAACCAGAAGAATATACCGGTTGGCCAAATTTTTTTTTTTTTTTTTACTTTGGACTTGCTAGTTAAAAAAAAAAAAGAAGGGCGCCAAACCCTGGTGAACTTTGATCTCTTTCATGTTGTTCAGGTAGATTTCCGCCGCTCAAAGGTTGCCCACCCCTGCTGTACAAACAATATATCTTATGAAGGCTTTTGGTGCACACAGAGTGGATTTATATTCTTTATGGCTGTTGAGGAGTAGATTTAAATGGGAGAGTTTTTGTACCCAGAGTTCAGCTTTAACCACTTAAGCCCCGGAAGATTTTACCCCCTTCCTGACCATGGCCTATTTTGCGATTAACGGACAATTGCGCGGTCGTGCGACGCTGTACCCAAATTAAATTTACGTCCTTTTTTTCCCACAAACAGAGCTTTCTTTTGGTGGTATTTGATCACCTGTGCGATTTTTTTGATCATGCGCTATAAACAAAAAAAGAACGACAATTTTGCAAAAATAACAATATTTTTCACATTTTTTTTATATGAAATTCCCCCCCCCCAAAAAAAAATGTAAAAATAAAAATGTATTAACATTTTAGGTCAATATTTTGCTACATATGTTTGGTAAAAAAAATCTCAAAAAGCGTATTTTGATTTGCGCAAAAGTTATTGTGTTTACTAACTAAGGGAAAGATTTGTCATTTTTATTGTTTTTTTTTTTTTTAACGAGTAATGGCGGCGATCTGCGTTTTTTTTTTTTTTGCGGGACTGCGACATTGCGGCGGACAGATCGGACCCTTGACTGACATTTTTGACACTTTTGGGGGTACCAGTGACATTACTACAGTAATCAGTGCTATACATATGCACTGTTACTGTAAAAATGACACTGGGAGGGAAGGGGTTAACTTTATTGGAGAGGGAGGGGTTAAGTGTGTCCCTAGGGGCGTGCTTCTAACTGTGATTGGATGTGGCTGTGTGTGTAACAGCAGAGATCAACGGTCCTTCATAGCAGGACCGTATGATCAGTGCTTTTACACAGGGGAGAATGACAGGCGGCTGTGTTTACATTAGCCGCCTGCCTTTCTCCCTCTCCACCCGACGATCGCGAGTGACCGGCGGACATCGGGTCCGCCGGTCATGCGCGCGGGCTGCTTAGGGAACAAGCGGGGGCGGGCGCGCGCCTCCGGCGGCGCGCTCGCCCCCTATTGGCTCACAGGCTAGTGACGTACCGGTACGTCACTTTGCCTGGGAGGGGCTGACCGCCGCCGTATATAGTCGGGCGGCGGTCGGCAAGTGGTTAAAGGGATACTTCCGTTTAGGTGGAGTTTAATATAGATGTTGTTTTTTGTGGCTGGTGCAGGCATGTGCATGCTTACGTAGAAGGAGAATATATAGGCTGAACAATTTAATATAATCTATATTCTTTAAGAGCAGCATGCCATATAAAGCCAAGAAACCAAATATTCTAATAGGTGCTAATGCCCCATAAAATTCCAAAAATGGAAATGACTGCGCCTTTGATACAATGTGTCGGCTGCATCTTTTTAAATCATGAAATATTCTGACACTAGATATGGAGAACACATTGTAGAGACAGCCAGTGTTTACTTTACAGTAAGCCTGTCCATAAAAGCAGCGCAGCTCGACTCTTCCACTCCCAGGGAGTTCTGGGAAATCCGAGGCGACCACACAATTCTCCGGCCCTAAACTATTTACGTCTTTTGCTGGATCCCGACTCTACTGGCTGCAGGCCAGCACCTGGGGAATTCACTCCTGCTCCGGGGACACAGCATGTCATAACAGTGCAGCACACTGCTGAACATGGAACAAAGCTTAGTCTTCATCCAGGCAGGCCTGACCAGTGTCTTGTCAGCAGACTTGTCAAGGCTTCGGGATTGGGATCTCGCTGTATCCCAGCCATTTCAACTTTGTTATGCTTATCTGTTCTTAGAGTTAAGATCTAGATCATTTATATTAAAAACTGGCAGCATGTCTGCACTTAAAGTAAAACGCAATTGTTTGTGAGCGCGCTCGTAATATATTAACATGATCAAAACCAGAAGCTCCACATCTACCTGTAATCAGAGGCTTGAGTATAAACCACATTGTTCTAGTACAACATTTGAAACTAGGACACATTTTTTTCTTAAAGTGTTCCTAAACCCACAATAGTAGAATCAGTCTGTGTATGCAGTAAAGCATGCTTGGTATACTCACTGTGGGATCTAAGGGGTTAATCCTCTGCATTGTGTAAAAAGTCTGCTTGATCCGGTCTTCTCTGATCCTCCCCTTCTTCCACTGTCCCCAATCCATCTCCTGATAAGACAGAGCCTTTGGAGTCACTCTGCATATGCTCAGTTTGGTGTGTATTGCTAGAGAGTTTTTTCTTTTTTTCTTGAGAAGGTTCCTTTTATCAGCTCAGGGCCAACCAGCACTGTCCGGACAGAGGGTCAGGGGTAATGCAGCCTCATAGAACAGTCAGAGTAGAATGAAAACTCCTCCTACAAGCTTTAACCAGACACTCATAGAAGTCACAAGACTGCGCTACCTGCTGATGAGAAAAGGTATTTAGCAGTTTTATTTACTAAAATAATTGCATTTCCACGTTCTGTGTGGAGCACTGCCCCCGTAGGGGTTGCTGAGTATAGATTTCCCTGGGTCTTCCTCTGATTATCCTACAGCTAGTTGCTTGGGTATTTTCACACAGCCAGGTGCACACATATTCGCTCGTTATCCAATGACCAGTCTAGCGGATTTTTTTTTTTGTATTTAATGATAGAACTTGGATATGAGAAGGAATTATTGAAATACTCCCAACTTTTTGCACAGATGAGGAGAACTCTCACTTGGTTAAACTAAATGGCAGACCCTCTGCTGAACCATAGAGCAATTTGTATGGAAGACAAAGTCCTTTGCTTGCTCTGGCAGCAGACTTAATGAACTCAGATTCTTCAGGACACTAACCAGTATCCCCTTTAGCTGGCACATCATATCCACTGACTTTACTAGCTTGAAGGGATGGCCCTCACAGGGCAGGCCCCTAGAATTAGGTCTCACAGTAGCCAGGAACACATCCTTCTAGGTGTATCTCCCTCCCGGTCAGCTCTGCAGGACATCTGGGTTGCAGCTTCTATGACTCTGACCCTCAGGTTGACCACCTGAGGCCGCATGGCAGCCTGTACAGAGGAGGGGCAGCGACCGCCCCCCCCCCCCCCCCCCCCGCCGGACCTCACTCTCCAGCCAAAGGCTCCGTGCACACATGCTCTCTTGGTATTAATACAATCACCCAGCATTCCTTGAAGCACCTTCCTTTGTCAATGGCCAGGGCTTTATCTGCACCCATGCTACCATTTGTCAGGTTCCCTCCCACTGTCCAATATGCCCATTCCTATTGGAGCAGTGTGAAACAGGCAGACAACATGAGCAGCATCTGATCACACTGAGCAGACCCTATCAATGGATCACTGCTCCCCGTTGGGCAGAGAGTGCTTACATTTCCCTGATAGTTCCCCCCCCCCCCCCTCGTTAAGCAGGAAAACCCAAAAACGATGCACTCTCTAGCACCTACCTAGGAGGGTGCTACATGTGTACTGTGAGAGACCAGATCTAATGAAAGCAGGGTCCTGGGTTTAGTAACACTTAAAAAAAGAGGGCTCGTTTATGCTTGCATAGCCCTCTAAAGAGTAATCTGGAGTGGGTTACTCTTCAGGGGCAATTGCCAGGCCATGAGGAGACATTATGTTGCCTTTTCCGCCTCATCTTTTAAAGCTGAATTACAGCCATGATATATTTTTACAAAGATCTGTGCAGCTTGGATCAATGTAACTATGTACGGTAAACGAATGCAAAGCATTCTCTGATTGGACAAGGTGTGGAGAGCGACGTCGCTGCCCTGACTCTCTATGGCTGCAGTCGGTGCCACCAGCTATCAGAATACCTGAAAGGTGCCTGTATCTGATTGCATGCAGGGGCTGTTTGCCAACATTTCATTTTTATTTTTTTTTTAACTCTTGCCGATTGCCAGCAGTTCATTTACAAGAGAAATTATGAGGATACAAGTACATTTAACAAGACCAAACAAAAATCACAATAACGAGGCTCAACAACAATAAAATAACCAGTAACCGCAATTAATACTACATAAAACGAAATACTGTACTGTAATCAACCATACCATCTGTACGGGTACTTCCTGGTTTAGATGGCACATATTCATGCACCTTCTGCTAACTTGTGTTGTGATTGGACCCAGCACAAGTTTTTCAGCAGGTTACAGCCAATAATTTTAGCTTTATACCTGCTGATCGTCTGTGACCAATCCCAGCACAAATCTGGCTGGATTTCTCCCTGCTATCAGTTACTGTTCAGAACTGAAAGCAAGAAGTGACCCTACATGTTGACCCCTTCCCAGCCAGTATCACTGTATTAGTGTCACTATTGATGTCATTGTCAACCAGTAAGTGCCCCCCCCCACCCCCAGCCAGTGTCAGCTAGTGTCAGATTGCCCACCACACTATCACAGTGCCACTATAAGTTGCTGATCACCGCCATTACTAGTATAAAAACTAGTATTAATAAAAACTAGTACTAATATTCGCAAAAGTATGAAGGCATAGGACACACCCCCTGCCAGGCTTACTTAAAGGAGAATTATACAAAAAAAATGATTAGTTAAAGTGGAGTTCCGGCCTCGGGGGTCAATTTTAGCTAAAAATACCCCTGGGACAGTCAGGGCTAGTACATTCCATAATGGATAGCCTCTGAAGTGTCCCGGGTCGCACTTACCTGTAAGAAGTAATACTTTCCTTGAAAATTTCTTCTCCAGCGCTGCCATCTCAGGTGTGGGCAGCTGAAGCCGCAGCGTCCCTCTTCGTGTCCTCTTCCGTGTCCTCTTCGCGACGTCGGAGTCCCATAATGCCCAGAAGCTGTTTAGCAGTGAATACCGCGCCTGCACCGGCAGTGACGAGCGGGGCCGGTGCAGGCACATTGATTCCTGGGAGCGATGATGTTCAGCTCCCAGGAATCATCGCAAACCGGAAGAGACGGCGCGGGCTGCGGCCGCAGAGGGAGGAAGTGGAAGGAAGGTGAGTATATTTTCTTCTATAATAAGGTAAGTGACCAAAAAAAAAATCGCCATTATCCATTTCTTTTTCAGGTTCCCCTTAGCAAGCGGATGGCCCAAAATCGATTTTATCGATTTTGAGGCCGAAACTCCGCTTTAAACTACAAAAGTGCTTTTTTTTTTTACCACTATTTTCCTTTTGGAATTTACAAATTCAGCAATTTAGAAATTGGATGAAAGGTTTATCGCTGCACTTTTTGAAAGATAAATAGTGCATTTTATATACAACTATATAGATCAGACCAAAATGAGGGACAAATGAGGAAGACAGAGGGACTTTGTTTCAAATCAGGGACAGTCCTTTTAAATCAGTAACAGTTGGGAGCTATGCTAGTGTCCCTAATAGTATAGTGTCGCTAGAAGCGCAGCGTTAGCAGGATCCACCCCAATCACAGCCAGCACTTGCGACGTGTAGCAGAATGCATTTTGGCCTACAGTTATGAAGACATTTGATTTAATTGGATATGGTTATGGTTTATTTTATTTTATTTTTAAATCGACAGTTCTTTGATACACCGTGCTTTAGCAAACTAAATGTCATCCAGTCCCACAGAGCAGGTACACCTGTTGCTTGTATATATACTGTATACCTTGTAGATGAGTGCAATCTCAATAAACAAAATGAATACAGAATGTAGGCCTCGTTGATGTCGCACAATGCTGTGCTTTCAATGCATTGTCCCCTTCCGCGTCACTTTTTATGTATGGCTTAGAGAAGAGCTTTATAACATCTTATTTTTATGGCTCAGTTTTCCTTTCTCCAGGATAAACTAACAGTACATTGGAGCCTAAATCCATGCACAGATTTACATAGAATTTTGAAGGATGGCATCAAATATGAGTCATGAATTGCATTGCACAAACAGCTTTTTTTCTCTGTAATCCTGCTGCCAAGCTGCTGACAACAAACTTGAGTCATCGGTAAACAACTGGGAGAAAGTTATTTCTTAGGGGGGAATATGGATCTAAATATAAGATATAGAAAAAGCAATCAGAAGGGGCCCTTTATAAATAGAGTTTTAGCTTCATTGCTTTCATTGGTATTCTAGAATATTCGTGTACAGTGATGTTTGGCCGTCACTCTTTGTGTTGGCCTTTTTGATGGATTTATTCTATTGTCTGACACCGTGCACAGAGCAATGTGGCTGTTTTGTGTAAAGAAATCAATAGCAAGTTAGGTACTGGCAAGCATGCATCGTCATTTATGCTGCATTCACACCTGAGCCATGCATTGAAATGGTGGATAAGTGATTGCGCAAATTTTTTCAAATAATAATAACAAAGAAATATACAGATAAAATGTGAGTGCAGCTGTCCTCTTTAGTGCCGGTTCACATTTGTGCGATCACAGAGATCTCATGTAATTCGGAGCGCACTGCTCCTAAAATTACATGCGATCTCGGTGCAAATTCAGCCATACAGTTTGTATGACTGAATTCGCACTGAAATCGCACTAAAACACGCACAGGACCCTTTTTTTGGTCCGCAGCAGAATCGGAGTGCATGGTGGTTCACACTAGTGCGATCCGATTCTGTGCGAACTTTCAGATCGCACTGCGACATGCGATCTAGGGGCGTCGTTAACTTTTAATTGACACCCCCAGTGTATCGCATATTGCAGTTTGAACTGCCAGGGGTGCGAATGCGATGCGGGAACACGCCGTATATTCGCAGTGTTCCCGCATCGCACTAATGTGAACCGGCCCTTAAAGTGATATAACCACGTAAGGATTTACTAAAACAAAAGAACAGGTGTGGCGCTACTCAATCAAATCCATCAAAAGAAAAAAATATACACACAAGTGTGATATTTCACCAGTTCATGCGCTGAGCCGATGAGCACTCCAAGGCTTGCTGGTGGTCTTTCTATCCTCAATGTGAGGTCATTGCAGCTCAATCAAATCCATAAATCTTATAGGAAAAATATTAAGCAGTCCAGTCTTATGAAAGTCCCAAGAAAACTGTAGTAAAATTTTTACAAAGCAATCCAATCACCGTGATGAAAAGATGTGAATTCCATTGAGGCTGCACGTCTGCCATTACTGACGTCCCTACCTGTTAACTCTGGGTCTCATATCCGGTCGTTGGAATGCACGCCGCGTCTGGAGTACACGGCAAGCGCACATTGGCTGTTATATGTTGATGCTGACTTATAGCACCATCAAATGTAGGTTTGTTTTTTATATTCTTTATGATTGGTTTTTGTTTTTAATAAACGTACTGCATGATGATGTTTTATTATACCTTTCCCGGGTCAATTTTTTAAATGATGTACGAGAGTGAGATACCTGGAAAAACGTTTGGGCTGGAGAGCTGATGTTACCATAGGGTCCCCTTGAAGGTTGATGATTAATGAGTTGGATTATATTAAGGTGAGTTTTACCATAGACGGTTGGTGAGTGTGCATTTTTACACACTTTTTTGTGGAGGATCACGGTGTAAGGAAAAGTTCAGTTAACACACATCTTTTCATCACGTGATTGGATTGTTTTGTTAAGATTTTACTAGAGTTTTCTTGGGAATTTTATAAGACTGGACTGTTTAATTTTTTTTTTTCTATAAGATTTATGGATTTGGTTGAGTAGTGCCACACCTTTTCTTTTGTTTTAGTAAATTCACACCTGAGCAATGCGATGCGTTTTAGCACATTTGTTGTGTGACAGGCCATTGACTTGAATGGACTGCCTGATGTGAGACATGTCACTCAGTCGTGAATGCAGGATGAACTCCAGACAGGAATAAAAGATCCACATGGATACATCTCTGTAATCAATAATACATCATTAGGTGCATTTTTTTTGCAAGTACTTGAATGTGACCAAGTACTGGAGTGTGAGAGGAAGAAGGAGCCAATCAGTTCATGTGCTGGTGAGAAGCATGCTGATAGGAGGGGAAAGCAGAGTGACAGGCAGTTGAGTTACTCACTGTGCTGCTTTTCCTTTCACTGTCCAGTCACAGAGTGGGGCAGGTACAAGGCTGTCTAGGTTAAAGTGGAACTCCACCCTCCCCCCTATTATTTTTTTTTCCCCCTGCTTACCTGATGCTGGGATATTCACAGTTCAGATTCTCACCACAGTGGACCCAGGGTTGTCCTGCTGAGATCCTCTTCTCAGCATACAACGCCTGGATCCTGCAATGCCTTGTTCCCCTGTGATGTCATTGGGAGGCTATTGGCTCTTTCAAGTACTGGCCCAGTCACCTGATTATGAACTGCCCTCCCCCCTCCCTTCCTCTGTTAGTGAATGGGATGACGACCAGTGTTCTAGATGCCTCCTGGGATTTGCACATCAGATATCCCAGGAGGCATCGGGGGCACTGACATCCTTCACCTAGGAGAATGACGAAGGAAGGGGAGACAGGATGAACCTTTTTACAATTAAAAAAAAAAAAAATAGACCAATATATGTGCAGCAGGGGGATGTTGGGGGGCGGGATAGAGGGGAACCAACTTCAGTGAAAGGGAGAAGATAATTTTTAAGAGGACGTGGGTTGAATGATGTTGGCAATCAGACTGAGGACATCTTGTGGCTTAAAAGAAGTACTGCAGGGGAGAGCAACAGTAAATATTGCAGTTTCCTTTAAGTGGTCTATTAACTGTTATTTTCGGCTGGATTTACAATGTACTGAAGATATCCCCCACAACCTTTATTTGATATATCGTTTGTAAAATCTTTTCTTTTTTCTCTTTATTGCCATGACAAGAGTTATGGGTATTAAAGAAAACCATAAACATTTAAGGTCTGCTCGTTTGAAAGCCTCCAAAGTTAAATCGCACCTCCCAGAAGCTTTAAAGTGGGGGGGTGTGAAGTAACATTTTTTGTTCAATACCTTTTATTTTTTAAGCATTTTCTAGGCGATTTAATCTTGGGGAGGGGTAGGGGGCTTTCAGTACAGCTGGCCTTCCTATTTCATTGAAGGTCTACTTTAATAGATGGCTCACCTTGGCATGAGAGATATACATAAACTACCTTTGCTGGCCATATACTGAAAATGCATGACGTGCTTCTGTCATAGTGATCCTCTGGCTTCAATGCCGTGTCAATATCACAAATATGAAGATTTGGCTTTATATACATTTTAAAATTGACACAATGAGGTTATGAGCTAACCGGGTAAAGGAAGGGAATAATTTGAAGATTATTTATGAAAGTGGTCAGGAGTGCTGAGTAGAGTTGTAAAACAGTGTTTAACTATAATAATTTATATTCTCAGAATGCTGGAAGGTCAGTGAGGCGATTTGCAAAAAAAGAATTGCCAGCATAGGTAAATTCATCAGAGCGTCATTGCACATCATCAGTGTTAGTTTACCTGCTGACCACCCACAGTGAGCGGTAGCCATTTTGCATTCTGAACATCGCTTCCCTGACATCCAATTAAACCACTGAGGCATGAGTTACCTTGTGTAGGCGTCTACTTCGTTTCTAAGGAAGTTCACTTGTTAAAAGAAAAACATGTATTTTAGGTAATTGGGACAATTAATCATTTTTGCAATTATTCCAAAGAGCGGAGTTATCCATTAATTAGACATGCTTACTCAGGTACGAATGGAAAAAAAAGAAAAATTGATCTGCATTGTAGATAAAATTGAGTTCCCCTTATTTCAGAATTATCTCAAGCAAAGCCTCCTGAAACAAAATTGTATTGGTAGTTAGAATTTGCTTGGGCTTGTATAAGTCAGTGAATATGGCTGTCTTGTTTTGAGACAAAAAAAAGGAAAGTGCCTTTTGCCGAATAGATTTTGATGTTTGTGCTGCTTGATCTCGGAACAGTTATGTGAAATCTGGAGACTTGGTTACATACTCCTACAAATGTTGTCAGCAATTTACCTGGATTCCCTGAGATTTTTCTGTGAGCTCTAGTGGTGATGGGAAGAGATTTGTAGAGGATAGCATTCCACTTGAGCATAGGTTTGGCTACTGGAAGAGAGTAGTTGTCTGGCTGTTTAATCTTCACCGCCTAAAGCATACCTCGAAATACTCAGCTAAAATGTTATCTGTTTTACTTGGCAAAATATTTGTTTGTTTTGTCACTGTTGGGGAAAATATTGCCAAATTGCAGTCATGCATCACTAGTTCCTGTTGCAGTGGTGCAGCTTCTTATGTCACCTATGTTAATTAAAAAAAAACACACACACACACTTGAAATAGTATGATAGTTTGCGATTTTGCAACCAAAAACATGTATTTTATTGGGATTTTATGTGATAGGATGACACAAAGTGGCACATAATTGTGAAGTGGAAGGAAAATGATAAATGTTTTTCAAAATCTTTTACAGATAAATATTTGAAAAGTGTGGCGTGCATTTGTATTCGGCCCCTTTGAATGTGATATCACTAACTAAAATCTAGTGGAACCAATTGCCTTCAGAAGTCACTTAATTAGTAAATAGTCCACCTGTGTGTCATTTAATCTCAGTATAAACACAGCTGTTCTGTGAATCTCTCAGAGGTTTGTTAGAGAACCTTAGTTAACAAGCAGCATCATGAAGGTCAAGTAACGCACCAGACATGTTAGGAATAAAGTTGTCGAAGTTTAAAGCAGGGTTAGGTTATAAAAAAAATATTCCAATATCCCAAAAATATCCCCACTGTTCTATCCATCATTCGAAAATTGAGTATGGCACAACTGCAAACCTACCAAGACATGGCTTTCCACCTAAACTGACAGGCCGGGGCAAGGAGAACATTAATCAGAGAAGCAGCTAAGAGGCCCATGGTAACTCTGGAGGAGCTGCAGAGATCCACAGCTCAGGTGGGAGAATCTGTCCACAGGACATTTATTAGTCATGCACTCCACAAATCTGGCCTTTATGGAAGAGTGGCAAGAAGAAAGACATTGTTGTAAGAAAGCCATAAGAAGGCCTGTTTGCAGTTTGTGAGAAGCCATGTGGGGGGACACAGCAAACATGTGGAAAAAGGTGCTCTGGTCAGATGAGACCAAAATTGAACAGGGGACAAGTCATGGGAAAAAAAATTGTGGGAACTCGCCCATGATGCCCAAGTGTGTGTATGTATATATATCTTTTGAGGAGCGAGTGCCACTTTAGCGACTTGGCAACCAGTCGGGGCCACAATGAGCGGAGCGGGCAGATGACCGTTCCATGTCCACTCAGCATATGCAGAGCAGACACAGACACAATCCGCCCAGACAGAAGGGGGCGTATCCCCTTCTGTTTTTTAAGTGGATCAAATTGGAGATTGGTGGGTGTATATGGACACAAACCTGTTTACATCTGCCACTCTATAGAGGTGAATGAAGGGTCTGAATGGGTCCACCTGTAAAACTGGCAGGTACTGTTGGCGGGTACTGTTGGCGGGTACTGTTGGCTGGTGCTGCTGGCTGGTGCTGCTGGTGGGTACTGCTGGCGGGTACTCCTGGCTGGTACTACTGGCTGGTTCCTGACCATCAGTGTGACAGGAGCCACGCTGGAGGAAGCATGCGTCAAAGGAAGCAGCGGCTCTGCTCTCTACTGCTATCGCTCCTGTGCCCTGTCACAGGCAGAGTTCACTCCAGCATTACAGGAAGCATCGGCTCTGCTTCCTCCAGTGCCGGCTCAGTTCCTTCAGTTCCTTCACACTGATGCTCAGGGATGGCGGATCTGGAACCCGCAATCTGGGCTTACCAACCCGCCATCTCAGAGCAGAAGGGGAGGGGTACCAGGAGATGGCTGTTAATGGGAATGGTGTTCCTGCTGTGGAAAAAGTACAGGAACGCCATTCCCATGCGTTCCTGCAGGACTCAAGCCCTGCAAGTCCATCTCCAGAGATCTGCGTTAGCTCACACTATATGTTGCCATCTGAATAAAAAGGGATGCTGTGGTAGGAAACCCAGGAGGACCCTACTGCTGACACAGAAACATAAATAAGTCAGATTGGAGTTTGCCAAAACTTACTTGAAGAAGCCAAAATCCTTTTAGGAGAATGTGCTGTAGATGGGCAAAATAAAATTACAGATTCTTGGTAAAGCTCATCATTCTACTGTTTCTATACATAATCAATGGATTTGAAATGAAACAAACCAGATGTGCTTTAACTGCAGACTTTCAGCTTTAAATTGAGGGTATTTACATCCAAATGGCCAAATCAATCACCTGACCTGAATCCGATTGAGCATGCATTTCACTTGCTAAAGACAAAACTGAAGGGAAAATGCCACAAGAAAAAGCAGGAACTGAACACAGTTGCAGTAGAGGCCTGGCAGAGCATCACCAGGGATGAAACCCAGCATCTGGTGATGTCTATGCGTTCCAGACTTCAGGCTGTAATTGACTGCAAAGGATTTGCAACCAAGTATTAAAAAGTGAAAGTTTGATTTATGATTGTTAATCTGTCCCATTACTTTTGGTCCCTTAAAAAGTGGGAGGCACATATACAAACTGTTGTAATTCCTACACCGTTCACCTGATTTGGATGTAAATACCCTCAAATTAAAGCTGAAAGTCTGCAGTTAAAGCACATCTTGTTTGTTTTATTTCAAATCCATTGTGGTGATGTATAGAGCCAAAAAGATTAGAATTGGGTTGAAGTCCCAATATTTATGGACCTGACTGTAAATCCCATAGAGCACCTGTGAATGGATCTCAAAACAGCAGTTGGGAAAAAGAACCCTCTGAGAGACCTGGAGCAGTTGGTGAAAAAGGAGTGGTCCAAAATTCCAGTAGAGAGGTGTAAGAAACTCATTGATGGTTACAGGAAGTGACTGATTTCAGTTGTTTTTTTCCAAGGGGGTGTGCTACCAAATATTAAATCAAGGGTACTAATATTTTGGCCAGTCCATTGTTGGAGTTTTGCATGGAATGCGTCAGATTTGGATTTTTGTTTCTCGACTTTTTTGGTATCATAGCAATACAAACCAAAGAAAAATGAGAATGCCTAAACATTTGTAATTGCAGCAATTTTCTGGCGAAGTGGTACATTATCTATTTTTGGCCATGACTGTATATCTCGAAAAACGTTCAAATGGTGCACAAAACTGTGTTCATTTGTTCACCATACTACTTTCTCAATGGAAACAAACATAATACTTGCTGCTGTGACCACTTAAACTATTAAATAGGTCTAACATTTGAAAAAAGCACCAGTGTGTTGTACACAGGTGTAACAATGGTGTCCTTCCTTAGATCAGTTCTATTATAAGATATACAAAGCAGAAGAGAAAGACCTTTATAGTGCAAACCACTTTTTTAAAATAATTTTAAACCGCCAGTAAAACCACTTACAAAATCAGTGCTTGCCCAGTGCCAGATGAAGCCTTCTCTCATTTGGATGTGTGCACCTGTCCCCTGTCAGTGCTTTGACTCTTAAGCCCCGTACACACGTACCGATCGTCGGCATACAAATGTTCGTCTTTTCTCCCCGGGATGTCGGTGTCTGTTGAAAAGTGCAAAGACAGCACAAGGACAGCACAAGAATTTTGTCTGCAGACTTCAGCTGACTGCAGAAGTGATGTCATGTAATGGTTAACTTTCCCTGTGTTTTTAATTTTCTGAGCATGCCCAGTCTTGCAAATCTGCGGTCTGTCGGCCGAATTCTGTACTGACAGGCGAACAATCGTCCGTTCTGGTGTCCGCAGACAAAAATTTTCATGTTTGCACGAAAGACTTTTGTCCGCGGATTGTGCGCAGACATCTGTCGGAGGCACCATACTAACACGCGTACAATCGGCAGATCTTTCGTCCGCCGACGTTTGTATGCCGACGATCGGTACGTGTGTACGGGCCTTAATGCCCCATACACACATGCAGATTATCTGAAGACTTTTGTCTTCAGATTTACCTTTTCTATGTAGTGCAAGGGCCTGCCGGATTGCATACACATTGAAAGTGTTTAGGTTTGACCTCATATTATATGGTTTTGGTAAGTCTGCAGACAAAAGTCTTCAGATAATCTGCACGTGTGTATGGGGCATTAGCAATGCAATCAACAGACTTCATTATAAGCAGCCAAAGCACTGCAACCCTTGGGTAAGTCCAGTTGCTCTCATTAAGGCCTCATGCACACTGCAGCTTAAAGAAGCCGCTCCTACATCGTTTGAGCTCTTTTGAGTTTTCAATTTTCTATGCTTTTAACTCCACTCCATGTTAGCCTATGTGTCCATGCACACTATAGGCGGTTTTAGGAGTTTAGTGGTGGGTGAGTTTACAAGCCGAAAAAAAAAAACATCACTTCATTCTTTTGAGCATAAAAAACTCTCAAAAGTGAAAAAGCCAAACATTAGTGCACGTTAATGCTTTGTGATGGCCAGAAATCTGCCCAACAGAATTTTTGCTTCTGAAAACTCCTGTAGCTCAAAAAGCATTTTTGCATGAGGCTAGCCTTTCCTAGCCCTGACTTCTATAATCCCCTAACAATGCTGAACAAAAGTCCATCTTTTACAAAAAAGAATAAATGCACATATATTTGCAGTAAATAAAAAATGTGCATTTATTATTTTTTGCATATCAGCCAGCAGACCACTTCATCTTTGATCAGTGGATTGTGGGTGCAATGCCAGACCACTGTAGACTCTTCCTCCAGCTCCCGGTCTGTACATAGATATAGGCTTTTAGTTGGAAGGAAGTGTCAGTGGACTGAAAGTGCGGTGATCAAGGTCTCTTCCAAACAATAAAAATGTAATCCATAAAATGCTTCCAGAATAGCAAATTAGACCAGCCCCATTTATAATAAGACTTTTTTTTTACATTTCCTATACAAATATTGGCTACACTCGAAGCATATCTACCTGCCATTGCTTGGTTTGTAAATAGAATTTATTCCCAAAGTAGTTTTTGTCAAACACCTCAGTATACCTATTTAACTGCTTATTCAACCCTTTGTGTATATAATATATAGTTGGAATTCTTGTAGATGTAGGACTTAATTATTAATAATTAATAATTACATTTCTTCTTATCTAATATCCCCTCCTTTTTTCTTCCATAGCAAACATTGTCATCAGAACACCAGAATAATTAAAGTACACTACATATGAACCTCTAACTTTAAAAAACAACTCACTCAGTTTAAAATAGAAATGCAAGGCAAACGTTTGTACATATATAAAAAAAAAGAAAATATTGCAAATCTTTTTTTCCACATGACCTCAGTCCTCTGCTGCATAAGGGGCTTTGAGAGATGTGTGTGTCATGATTGTCATGATTGTCATGATTCGGGAGGGGGGGGGGGGGGTTTGCATTGTAGCAGTTGGAACAGAGCACAGGCACAGTCCAGTGTAAAATGCAGAAACTGTATTACACTGTGATTAGCTGTACAGGGGGCATGTCAGCAGGGGCAGAAAAACAGCAGTGCACTGATCTTCCCAGTAAAGAGCTGTGTAGTGGGTGTGTCGGCAGAAGTCTGACCTATTAAGTACAGCCAGGCTGTGCTCCTAAGTAGAATACACAGCAGAAGCAAACGTGCTAGGATGGATGTTCTTCCATGCCATTGTGTGGTCAGTTTGAAATAGGAAATTGGAGGGACTGGCATGACCACCAGATATTTCACACAAAAGAAGCAGTGCAAAGAAAACAGGATCCTTTTTATACAAATACCAGGTAACATTAGACACACATCAGGAATATGACATGTTGGGCTAACATACATTTTAAGTTTCCATATCAGGCAATAATCTGTCAATTTCTGCCTTATAGTTTTACCCAATAAAACAATACCCTCCCATCCCTTTAACAACTTCCCCAGAATCCTTCCCCCAAAATATTGTCTAATTTTAAAAAATCTCTTTCTACTATGGTCTAAAACCCTCCAGGAATTGGTTGAAACCAATCTGTGAATTAAAAACTGATTTTTTGGTCAGTCCACTATGTCGATATTAGTATTTGGCTAGAATATTCTTAGTCCTCAGTGTGGTGCTAGAGCTAGATATAAAATTATTTTTTAAGTTCAGATTCCTCATCCTAATTTCTGTAGGTCTCAATGTGTATCAATTTTACTATCCCCTTTTTTGAGGTGTATTTTAGTCCCAGGTCCAAAAACGAGATTCTTCATCTCTCCCTCTATCTAACCTATACATGGGTCCATTTCCCCCTTTGACTTCCCCCGTCCTTTCCCCAAGCATACTATTATTTACTGCAATATTTTCATTTCAGTACTTTTTCTACTTGTTCAACTTGGTTTGTCCTTTGTGCCTTGAAAAGGCATGCTGCCATCTCACAGGCTTATTCAATGAATGATGAGAATTTGAAGTTCTGAATCATAGCTTTATAGCTGTCCCCCTAAAAACTTTTTGATATTTCTTATTTGTATCTGAATCCTTTTAATCAGAATCTTTCTCAATAATCTCATCCTTTGGTGAAATATCCAGTATTCGTCTTCTTAGTCTCCTTGGAGTAATGTTGGCATATTCATCATATTCCAACAAGTATGAACCTGCTTCTCTCTCTCTCTCTCTCTCTCTTTCTATATATATATATATATATATATATATATATATATATATATATATATATATATATATATTTATTTATTTTTTTTTTTTTAAGTGCCCCCCAAATCTTTAGTTTGGTGATTAATCTCTAATACTTTAAATACATCTTAACCAGTCTTAAAGTGTTACTAAACACGCAACTGTAAAATCTGTATGTAAATGCAGCAAAGCATGCTGGTTATACTCACTGTGGAACCTAAGGGGTAATCATCTGCATTGTGTAAAAAGGCTGTTTTGATCCTGTCTTCTCTGATCCTTCCCTTCTTCCATGGTCCCTAATTCATCTGCTGATAGAACAGAGCCCTAGCAGGCACTCTGCACATGTTCAGTTTGATGTGTATTGCTAGAGAGTTTTCGTTTCTTGGGAGGGTGCATGTGATCAGCACAGGGCCAATTAGCACTGTCCAAACAGAGGGTCAGGGGTCTTGCAGTCTTCTAGGACAATCAGGGGAGAATGAAATCTCCTCCTACAAGCTTTAACCAGACAGTGATAGAAGTCACAAGACTGCTATATACTGCTGATGAGAAAAGGTATTTAGCAGTTTATATTTACTAAAATAATTGCATTTCCATGTTCTTTGTACTGTGGGAGACCAGATATAGTGAATGCAGGGACCTGGGTTTAATAACACTTTAACCATCCTTTTGCTAACAAGCTCAAAAATCTCCATAGTTGCAATCCAAAACTATTAAGTAGAGCAGTGTTTCTCAACTCCGGTCCTCGGGGCACACTAACAGGCCAGGTTTGCAAGAAAACTGAAATACATCACAGGTGATATCATTTGCTTCTCAGTGATTGCAGTATTCTAGTCTGCATCTCCCCAAGGTAATACTTGAAATCTGGCCTGTTAGTGTGCCCTGAGGACCGGAGTTGAGAAACACTGAAGTAGAGTTATAACATAGCCTCAAAATACTAGTTTTTTGTAATAAAATGGTAAAACTTTATATCAAAAACAATTCCTGTCCCTGGAAAATAGAAAAAAGCTGGTAAGTATGTGGGCGGAATGCCCTTTGCAGGCAGCAACGGAGCCAGAAGGAGCCTTGTCTGTACTCTGTACAAAATGAAAATGAGAAAGTTCTCTGAAAAATATTGAAGCGACAGCTCTGATTGTCAAATGTAATACTTTAATAGATGTGTTTAATCTCTCAGTACAAGCATGCTTAGCAAACTCAACCACCTTCAGTTCTACAATTGCGTCTTTGACGTAGAGCTATCTTTGCCCTATTCATGACCTTCAAATGAGCAACGTTTTTCTTCTTAAAATCATGAAATTCTAAAGGTGCACAGCTTCCATGGCAGCCTCAGATCAATAGTAAAGTTAGACGCAGGGCACTGGCTCAGTGATGAAGTATCCATCAGACGCTAATCCACCTTATTGGTCGCAGCAGGTCGATGTGACAGTCTCACTGTGACCTGCCACAACAAATAAAATGGATTAAACTCTGATGGAAACATGCATCATTTCCAATATGCAGCCTTATTCTCTTTTATATTAAATTCATTTTATGTATTCAGCTTAAGATAAGCATCTTTAGTGGAAATGTATCACCTCTTCAATAAATTGATTAATTCAAAAGGGGAAAGATATGAAAATGATCACGCCGCTCAATGCCTCCATTTTCAGCTTAAACATTTTCACTTTATGCATTTATCTCAGGGTGCTAAATATACATCTAGCAGCATTGTATATGGGGTTTGTCCTGGATAATCTGCAGTATATTCACTTTTTGTGTTTGTAGCATTTGTAGTTAGTCTTTTTCTTCTGTCTAGTTTATCCTTGGAAGAGTCACTTGCTAAGTAAATGCAGTGCCCGTTGTATAATGGTTTTGTGGATATTTTCTTTATTTAGTATGGTCAAGACATTAACAATTAATTTTTTTAATTTCGCCTATTTAAGATTTTGTATTGCCCTTTTGAGGCAGCTTCTTTTATCTTTTCACTTTTGTTTTTAGAGTTCAATAGTACAAGGTGATATTTGCACACACATGAATAACTCATGGTAGAGACACTTTTTTTTCTGAACGGCGGAGCCCTAAGTTGCAGTTAAGCAAACATCAACGGTAATGACGGCTGTCTTTTTAGCTAGCCCATGGGGCTCTTAGAGTCCTTTACACGCAATAAATGTTTATAAGTAAAATTATTATAGTCAAAGGAAGATGTTTTTAAAACCTTTAAACCAAAAGGAAAAACAACTAAAATATACTAAAATAAAATTGACCCAAAACAATTACACCCCAAAAATATCTGGGCATGTTTTAGCTGTTTGAAAAAAAGTAAATCTGCCCGGCTAATTCCAAACACAATATTAAATGCTCAAAAAACAGATGTCTTACCTCTCCAAATATAAACCAGATAGGAAATTAAAGAGTTGTTTAACCACTTCCTGACCAGAGCACTTTTTGCAGTTTGGCTCTACGTTGCTTTAACTGGTAATTGCGTGGTCATGCAACACTGTGCCCAAACCAAGTTTGCATCATTTTTCCCCCACAAATAAAGCTTTCTCTTTCGTTCACCGACGGATAACAGCACTCCATAAATCATAACTACTGGGTTATATTGCTTCCTCCAGGAGTAGGACTAGGCAGAACAAAAAACACCTGGCTACGCCCACATGCTTTCTCCAGCTTGGTATATAACCCCCCTCTCTGCTCCACATTTTAGAGTGGCCTTTTATTGTGCCCAGCCTAAGGCACACCTGTGCAATAATCATGCTGTCTAATCAGCATCTTGATATGCCACACCTGTGAGGTGGATGGATTATCTTGGCAAAGTAGAAGTGCTCACTAACAATATTTGAGAGAAATAGGCCTTTTTGTGTAAATAGAAAAAGTCTAATTCAAGTAGTCAAGTTCAGCTCATGCGTTTATAATTTTGTTCAGTATAGATATATATAATTTTTGGAGGAATGGGCCATGCACGTTGAAAATGTCCACAAATAATATCATTCACACTCTTTGATGCCTGCTCTGCCTTCATCATTCTGTGCAATGTTAATGATTACATGTCTTCTGTATTTCCGGATGGTATAGCTTCAACTGCTATTTAATGCATTGATCAATGCTTACATCACGCAAGACTGTCTTGGAAGGGCTTAGAGGGCTTTTTAAATGTTCCTTGGCAATGACAGTGATTAATTTAGATCTAAATGTGTTCTATAAGCTGGAGTCCTCAGGAGGATGTTATCTCCTGTAATGACGTAGATTTGTCTATATGTAGAATGCTGACCCATGAAAGACAACATCCAGTAATACTAATGGGAAATGTTGTGATTTCATAGACTACTGGATGAAAGTAATGATGCTAATTGCAATAAATTATGAAAGGTTCTAAGCTGTTTTGGTTAGCGGGCCAGTCTACTTACAGCTTATGCTATATACCAGATTGTGGAGGCTAGTGCAATGTGAATACTCTCCACTTTTTTAATCCTTTGAGGATTTTAGTGGTGAGAACTGTCTGCTTTGATTTCTGTTGTCTCTGCTGCATCTATGTCAGAGATTTTCAATATTTTAATTTACAAAGAATATGTATAGAGAAAAAACATGGAAGCTGCCATTTGCTAGTCTTCTGAAACTTCTACTTCCTTGGCTGTCTCTGGGCTCAATACTTTAAGTAGTGGCTCAGAACAGCTGTGAAGTTGTGAAGTCTATGAATAGTCAGAACTTATCTGCATATAGTTGTTCCAGATCGGTGATTGAGAAAACATTGTATCAACATAGCCACTAGTCAGTGTGCATTTTCAACAGACAAATTGAATAAGGCTTTCAAAGTTAAAAAAAAAAAAGAAAAAAAAAAAGGGTTAGAAATAGGGCCATGTTTACCACGGTCTAGCAGCCCTCTTCTTTTGACAACCCACTGTAAATTTCTGGGAGCTGAGGAGACCAGTCCTGGGTCTACTTTGTCGTCTTTTTTTTGCTTCAAGATGTGCTAAATATTTTCAGTTGGTGAAAGGTCTGGACTGCAGGCAGGTCAGTTAAGCACCTGAAATGTTCTACTAAGAAGCCGTGCTGTTGTCATAGATGCAGTATGCGTTTTAGCATATGCTGCTGTAAAACCTGGATATATAGTTCCGCACTGATTGTGCCTTTCCAGATGTGCTAGTTGCAGATTCCATATGCACGAATGCACCCCTATTCCATCAGATATGCAGGCTTTTGAACTGAGCTCTGATAACAAGCCGAAACGTCCCTCCCCAATTTAGCCTGGAGAATGCAGCGCCAAAAAGAATATCCAATTTTGATTTGTCGGACAACAGAACAGTTGTCCATTTTGCAACATAACATTTTAAAGCAGCTTTGGCACACAAATGACGGTGGTTCATGTTCAAACATGGCTTTTTCTTTGTATGATAGAGCTTTACCTTGCATGTTTGGATGGCACGAAGAACTGTTCACAGACAGTGATTTTTGTGAGTATTCCTGATGCCAATGCTGTGATGTCCATAGTTACATAGTAAGATAGTTAGTGAGGTTGAAAAAAGACATCAGTCCATCCAGTTCAACCTATGATGTGTGTGTGTGTCCGCTTTTAACCGTACATTGTATACCCCTGTATGTTGTGGTCTTTAAGGTGTCCATCTAATAGTTTTTTGAAACTATCAATGCTCCCTGCTGATACGACTGCTTGTGGAAGAGAATTCCACATCCTTACCGCTCTTACAGTGAAGAACCCCTTACGCACTTTAAGGTTAAACCGCCTTTCCTCTAGTTTTAGTGAGTGGCCACGTGTCTTATTGTATCTCCTTTCTTTGAATAGTTTGTTCCTTATGCTAGGGTCACCAGTACAGTATTTGTACATTGATATCATATCCCCCCTCAATCGTCTCTTCTCCAGAGAGAACAAGTTCAGTGCTTGTAGTCTTTCCTCATAGCTGATGTCCTCCATTCCCCTAACCATTTTTGTTGCCCTTCTCTGGACTTTCTCCAGTTCCAGCACATCCTTCCTGAGGACCGGTGCCCAGAACTGGACAGCATACTCCAGATGTGGCCGGACCAGAGTCTTGTAGAGTGGGAGAATAATCTCTTTATTTCTGGAGTGAATCCCCTTTTTTATACATCCCAGTATTTTGTTGGCTTTGCTTGCAGTGGCTTGGCATTGCATGCCACTGCCAAGCTTGTTGTCTACCAGTACCCCCAAGTCCTTTTCCATCCTAGACTCACCCAGAGGTTCCCCCCCTAGTGAGTAGCTTGCTTTCTGGTTTCTGGCCCCCAAGTGCATTACTTTACATTTTTCAACATTAAACCTCATCTGCCATGTAGTTGCCCACCCCGTTATTTTGTTCAGGTCCGCTTGCAAGGTTTCCACATGCTGCATAGAAGATATTGGCATGCTTAGTTTAGTATCATCTGCAAATACTGAGATTGTACTAGATATCCCCTCCTCTAGATCATTTATGAATAAATTAAACAGGATTGGTCCCAGGACAGAACCCTGGGGGACCCCACTTTCCACACCCGCCCAATCCGAGTACTCCCCATTAATCACCACCCTCTGTACTCTCCCCTGGAGCCAGTTCTCTATCCAGGTACTCACCTTATGGTCCATACCTACCTTCCTTAGTTTGTACAGTAAGCGTTTGTGGGGAACGGTGTCAAAGGCCTTTGCAAAGTCCAGATACACCACATCCACAGGCTTTCCTTTATCTAGGTGGCAGCTCACTTCATCGTAGAAGGTTAATAGATTGGTTTGGCACGAACGATTTTTCATGAATCCATGCTGATTACTACTAATAATACAGTTTTCATTACTAAAGTCTTGTATGTGGTCCCTTAACATCCCCTCCAAAATTTTGCAGACTACTGAAGTTAGGCTGACCGGCCTATAGTTACCCGGGATATATCTCGGCCCCTTTTTAAATATTGGTACCACGTTGGCTTTTTTCCAATCAGCTGGCACCATACCCGTCTGTAAACTATCCTTAAAGATCAAGAATAATGGTCTGGCAATCACCTGGCTGAGCTCATTAAGAACCCTCGGGTGAAAGCCATCCGGTCCCGGGGATTTATTTATGTTAAGTTTCTCTAGTTTAGCTCTAAGTCTATCTTCTGTTAGCCATGGCGGCACTTCCTGGGGTGTATTATTTAGTTCGGCCTTACAAGCTGGGCTAGTGTAGCCCCCCGATTCTTTTGTGAAGACTGAAGAGAAGAAATTATTTAACACTTCCGCCTTTTCTCTGTCCTCAGTGGCCATATTTCCTTTATCATCTTTTATGGGGCCAATGTGTTCTGGCCTCGCTTTCCTACTGTTTATATACTTAAAGAACTTCTTGGGGTTCTTTTTACTCTCCTCCGCTATATGTCTCTCGTGTTCTATTTTAGCCGCCCTGATTTCGTTTTTACATTTCTTATTGCACACTTTGTAATGCTTAAATGCTGCCAATGACCCCTCAGTCTTGTATTTTTTGAAGGCCTTTTCTTTAGCACTAATATACATTTTTATGTTGGAGTTTAGCCACCCAGGGTTTAGTTTTGCTCTTTTAAATCTATTTCCCTTTGGAATGCACTGGCCAATTCCCTTGTTAAGTATGCTCTTGAAGCACTCCCATTTTTCCTCCGTGTTCTTTGTTCCCAGGGTTCTATCCCATTTGATATTTTCTAGCATCGAGCGCAGTTTAGGGAAATTGGCTCTTTTGAAATTCAGTGTCCTTATATTACCCTTGTCTTTCCTATAACTGTAATTAATACTGAAACTTATTGACCTATGGTCACTGTTTCCTAAGTTGTCCCATATTTCTATATCCGTGAGCAGGTCTGTATTGTTGGTAATCAGTAGGTCAAGTACCACATTGTTTCTTGTCGGTGCATTCACCATCTGACCCATGAAATTGTCCTGCAAAACATTTAGGAATCATGCCCGCTTTTAATGCAGTGCCGGCTTAGGTCCCAAAAATCATGGGCATCAAATGTTGCATTTCGGCCTTGTTCCTTGCCCACAGAAGTTTCTCCAGATTCTCTGAATCTTTTGATGATATTATGTACTGTAGATGATGATATATTTTAAGCAGGGCTTGAGAAATTTGATTTGAATTTAGGAGCCAGCTAAAAAAGTGAAGAGCCAGATTGTGCGCGGCGATATGTAACGTGTATCGCAATCAACTTTTTTTATGCGTAGGTGCTCCAACGGGTGCGTTTAGGTTTGTACGTGCGTATATGTGGATGTCTCCGCTGTGGTCCACTGAATGTAACATTCTTTCCTAGGCCTTGCTGGCCAGGGAAACTGGATCTGGAAGTGACGTCATACACTTCGCTTCTGGTCAGGAACCAGATCTGCCCTGCGGCACCCGCTATACCGGTCCCAGGCCCGTGGAGCCCAGGATACATAGCAGGGGGGCACTTTACGTAATGCAGCAGAAAGCATGTGGACCATCACCAGTAAGGCACAGGCCAAAAGCAGAAAGGCAGCATCACAGCCTGTCTGTCACCCGGCCACCATATGCATGTAAAGCCGAACGAAAAAAAAAAAGCAGCTCAGGTCGGAGCCGCTGCATTAACAATCTAATGTTAGTACAGCGATCTTCCCCACTGAGCTATTGTGTTTTGACAGGGGGATGGCCCCCCCCCCCCCAGCAGAACACTCCGGTCAGCCCTCTCAGTGATGATTGGGAGTCAGTCGGCAACAGGAAGTGAAGGGAAATCTCCACAATGAGACAAGCATGGCAGATGTCTATTGCTCTACTTTAAGTGAACATGTTTTGTGAGTGGATATACACTTCTGAATTTCTCAAAAGTAACATTTGTGGAATTGGTTCTCCCAGGGCCCTTTCACATGGGCACTGGCAAAATAAAAGGGGATGAGGCACATTTTTCAATCGCCTCAGCTGCTTGTCAAAACCAGGCAATGGTCTCTGAACATTGACATACACTTTGCCATTGCCACAAAGCTGTAGTTTATGGAGAAGCACAGAAAATTGGGCATGTTTCATTTAGCAGGCTATATTGACTCCCACCACACACTAAAAAGATGGATGGGGCTATAGTTCTACTGCAATGTGGCTTGGTAAAGAGGGATCGCAGTGTGAAAAAAGGGTGGAGGTGTCATATCTTCTCCTGATTGCCTGCTAACTTTTGGCCAGCCGCTGGTGACTAAATAATTCACCATGAAGTCAGCGGCTAGGCTTATGTGAAAGAGACCTAAGAAGTAGCAAGTAGTTTCCCAAAACAGGCTGAAGAGAGCCCAAAAACAGTATAAATATTTCAGTGGTAATTATTTAACGAAATTGGAAAATAATGCCAAATATTGCTGATCAGCTGCAAAAGTAAAAAAAAAATCAGTTTGTTTTTTTACATTTCTCTGCAGTATAATGTTGCCGAAATACTTTGGAAAACAGTGTGGTTAAACTACAACCGCATGAGCAGTTCATCAGGTTGTCTTGCTTTTAGCCTGCCAGTCACCAGGGAAGCTCCAAAAATAAAAAATGTGAGGAGGGGGAACCTAAAGCAATTGTTGAATATTTGAAAATGGCGCATAATTTCCGTTTTGTGACATTTAATGTTGGCAGTCTATACATGGCTTGAATCTCGGCTGGTTCCTGCTGAAGCAACCGAGATTTGAACCATGCATGGGCAGGCTGAATGTATCAAGTTGATCAATTTGGGTACAACCAGCATGCTGGGTTTTACCTGCTATAGCCACTAACAATAATCATTGTCCTCTCGCTTCACCCCCTGGGAGAAGACAACAGCCCGGCAGGAGAAATTCCCACATCAACAGGGTCTGTGTTGAAGGGGGAATCCAGCTAATTTCTTAGAAAGAAAAAAATTTGCTCATTGTATGGCTGGTCTAAGATGTCACGGTTGCTGACTGTACACTGTGTAATTTTGTTATTTTTAAACATCTTTCAACAGCAATGTTCCTTGGCTTCCATAGATAAAAGTGGGGTGGAAATGAATTCCGCATGCCCTTTCAAGTGCTATTGCGTGCCCTTTCAGGTGGTTTTGAATGATTTGCACCAGGCTTGGACAAGTATCACTCAGAACTAGGAGGTGAAGATTAAAAAGTGAAAGTGGATGTAAACCCTCACATATATCCATATATATATATATATATATATATATATATATATATATATATATAAAGTGAACAGCCTCAGATGACAAGCAGAGATAAAAAGAAATCTCCCTACATAAGTTTTATTTGTATATCTGCTGTCTTCAGCTTTCTACACTGTTTAGAAAGTAAACATCGTGTTAGAATGTTTTCTTCCTGTTCCAGCACTGGGTGTGGAGTCTTGGCATACACTGTGTGACAGCTGATTGGAGGAAAGTCACACTCCCCCAACCCCCCTCAGATAGGCAGAGGAATGAAGAAAAATGCAGAACTGTGCTGTGAATAGACCATCTCTCTGATCTATCTCTATGCGTCCACCCTGACACAAATTCCCAGCTGCTTTTATTTCCTGTGTTGGAGAACTTGTCAGAAGTTATCATGCTAAAACAGAGGAAGGAAGCAGCAGGAAGACACGGGACTTAGGGCTTTGGAGGGAGATAAGTAAACACTATAGATATATGTGGTAGAAATTCATGAATGGGGTTTACATCCACTTTAATTCTCTGAACTGTTGATCCTCCCTGGCAACTTATATCCACAGCACTGGTCCCTAGCAGTACATGGACTATATTGACATATTTCCCGCCTTCCTCTTTGAAGGGTACTTTGTTTTCCTGTCTTCTGGGGGTTGACTTTGAATGCCATTGTGCTTTGTACTGCCATATGAAATAAGTCCATGTGTTGTAAAGATGGTTGATGCCCGTTTCTTGGGTTATATTTGTAGGTTTATCCCACAAAACCGCCGTCTTCGCTGTTCATTGCCAACAAGAGCAACTTGATTTGTTTACTCACAAAGATTTTGTCATAATCTCTTCTCTGTTCTAAGCATATCAACAACAAACCGGTTTGTGAATGACAATTTCAATCATGTCTGTCTAAAAATAGTTCAGTGGTATTTTTTTTTTTTTCATGTAGTTTGTATTTGGAAGCAACCACTGAAGGAAAGTCTTTAGTTACTGTGTTTTGTATGTAAAGTTTTTTATGATTGTGGTGCTGGGAACAATTTTAAAGGTTTATGGTATGCTGACAGGTCACTTGGCTCATGACTTGTTCCTCTCCCTTTGTGCTAATGGAAGATTGGTGTTACTTTAGAATATAAATTGTAGAGAAGCAGTCGTCATCGATCTGGATGAGTATTTTACCTTAGATATTTAGATGCAGGCCAAGGCGAGAAAGTCTGGTGCTTCGCTCGAATGATTGGTTTGTCTGGGAACATCTGTGTTCCCTGTAACTGCTTCTGTGGGCTGCTCCCTCCCGGCTATCCCAAAGCATTTTTTCTATAAGCTGAAGGTAAACCAACAGACTGAGGGCTGGGCAGGAACATCCAATACTCCCAGATGGACTGATACAAAGTCAGGAATTATGGAAGAGAGATCTTACTGTTGGATTATTGAAGAGTTCTAGGAAGTCAGATTCTGAGTCAACCATCCAGGCTGCACCTATCATTAGAATATCCCTTTTTGGTTGATTTCATTTTTTTAAGAAGCGTGGTCACTGCACATGTATGATCATAATGAAATATACACTCGTATGCATGTAAAAGTGAATGACAGCATTTACGTGTGAAAAAGCCATGTTTAGCTTTTGTTGTAATACATGTCTATGGGCCAAAATATGCTGCAGCAGTGGCTTCTGAGCATCTTAACTACAGCCGTCATTTTCTTTATATGTCTTAAATATGGCCCTTTGCAAGAGCCCTGTTTACTAGAACTCGGACCAAATCTGTCTATAGATCGACTCCCTAGTACGGGTTACTCTTTGTAATGGGTGTAGTTTAAATAATGCTATACAAATAATGCATTTCTTTTTTGTATTTTGCAGGTGATATCACACAGAAAGGTTATGAGAAGAAGAGATCAAAGTTAATAGGAGCATATCTGCCTCAACCTCCAGGTATGTACTACATTGCATCGATTTGTGGTCTTTTATTAATCAAAAAAACATGAAAACTGGTTGCCCCGCCTTTATACATGGTTTTATAAATGATCTACTTTTGATTTATACAAGCTTTATAGCCTTGGAGGAAGCCACCTAAAATCTGTACCTTGGTCACCTCCATTATATCATCCCCCGCAGTTATTACCTTTTGTAAAGTCAAATTAAGAGAATGGGATTTTACTGTTGACTGCTGGGAATCTTTAGGGACCGTTCCCACTTCATGCGTTTTGCTTTCCTGTGTGGTGAGGTTTTCAGCCCATTTATTTAAATAGGCTCAAATCACACTGTATTGCACCAAAAGTAGTACACGCACTACTAATTTTGAAAAATGCACTGCACCAGATTGCATTATACCAATTGAGGCAAAGGCACTGTGTTTGCGATCTGTGTTTAGGGTTTAGTTGGGTTTACATTGACATCTGCAGCAGATCACACACACACTGCCTTTTGAATGTGGTGGGGAAAAAGCGACTGGAACACGGATTTCCCACACCACGTTCTGGTGTGAACAAGCACTTAATGAACTGGGCTTCAAAACGTTTTCACATTTTGAATTCCTAAAGCGGAACTTCAACCAAAGGGGGACGTTCTGCTTGTTTGCATCTTCCCCCCAATCCCCCACCCCCTTACTGCCACTTTTTTGGGGGGGGGGGAGCGGATACCTGGTTATGACAGGTACCCTCTTCCGGTCACATGCGTTGTGGTGATCTGGGCCGAAGGTTTGGCCCCAGCAGCCTTCTGGGACACATCACAGGTCCCAGAAGACTGCGGGACCATTTACAAAGTGCAGAGTGACTCGCACATGTGCAGTAGGAAACTGGCCATGAAGTCGCAAGGCTTCAGACGGTTTCCCTTACTTAAGATGACTGCAGCTCTGAACAGCACCTCTCTTGGCTGAGTGATGATGAAAGGAAGTGGAGGGGGTGTGGCTACATGTTTCAGGGCAGACAGAAGCACCCATTTATCAAACCATAGGAAGCCTCCTAAACTAAGAGTAGCTTCATCCACTTTACTTGGCATTCTCTACCACCCTCATGTGGCCTGTTAACTGACGGTTGTGTTCTAGTCAGTGCAATTGCTTATTTATTTTCCTTTGTTGTAAAATCATGTTAACAGAACTCAATAGCTCAACATAAATATTACACACAAAAGTGAATGAGTTGGAGCGGTGACTCCCTTGCCACCCCTCATTTCCTGCAGATACTCTACCAGGGAAAGGGGTGGGTTCTGAGCAAAGGAGGTTCTACTCATACCGGCATCCAGGCTGCCGGGTAAGCCTCCCTGTAACTGCTGCTTAGTGCACACTAATGACCTTTACCCCCCCCCCCCCAAAATCCTATAATGTCAGCCAGCCCCACCACTATGACATAACCATCTTACTGCAGTGTTAGCCAGCCCCCTTCCCACTGTCATCCAACCTCCCCCTTACTTCAAGGCAGACCTCTACTGTCTATCGACCCCCCCTCCTGAACCGCATCTGCAGCTCCCCATTCTTTGCACCTCTGTTTCTGTTAAAATCTACCACACCTGCAGCCCTTCTTTTCTCAGCATCCAATGTGCCTGCACCCCCTTCCCTCACCAATTATCGTGTTGCACCCGCTTTATCTTAGCACTCACCATGCCTGCAGCCTCTGTTTTCTCACCACTCAATGCACTTATACTCCCCTTCTTTCAGCATACACTGCACCTGCAGCTGCCCCTTTCTCAGCATCTATTGTACCTGCAGCTTCCGTTCTCTCAGCATATACCATGCCTGCAAAGCCCCTTCTTTCACCACACTACGTGCTTCACCCCCCATCCCCACCACCATCATGCATGCACCCCCCCCTTCCCCACACACTTGCACTCCCTCTTCGACCACTGCACCTATGGATACTTCACCTACACTCTCACCAGTGTGGCCCTGTGCCTGTGCACAATTCCTCTCCCACTTTCACCAATGCACCTTTACAACCCCCACCTCTCACCCAATGCCTGTGCGCACACACACACACACAGACAGATATATAAAGCCTAAAAAATTCACGTCGTCAAACCATTGTAATTGCCCTTTGATTCTCAGTGTACAAAAGCATTAAGACAGAGCTATTGGAAAACTCAACATGCCTTGCAAGCAGTGTCACTGGTGCTCAGTGTCATTAAATGTTCATTGGTAGAGCAAACATTTTATATGAAAATGACACACATTTGATGTGAATAAATATCAATTCAAAACTTGTAATCCATATTCGTTATGCCTGAATGTATGTATATATGCAAAATTCAGCTAGCAATTGTAGACTCTGCCAGCATAGTGTTTACGCAGCCGGAATTTTACATTGAAACATGAAAACAGTAGTGCAATGTACGAATTATACTGTACATATTTCTTCCACACATTGAAGTAAGTATACACAGACTAGTAAAATCTATTATACTCAAACAGGAAATAAGCAAATTCACAGTCATGCCAGGATATAAATTGGGCAGATAAATGCTTACAGCTGGATTTTCCATTTTTATACATTTTATACTTGATTCTAACCTAGTCATTGGAATAATCTTTCTTACATAAAAATAATTCTTGCCAATACATTTTAATGTTCTACAAATGTTTAAGTGAATAGATTGTATTTGTCTATGTAGGTGGCCATATTTGTTCATTACATAGGTAGAAGGAGGTGGTCTGTATCGTTCTCGCCATTGCTGCGCAGTGGTTGTGCTGTACGGCATTTTCCCACAATGCAAGTCTACGGGGGGCATTTATTTAGGCTGCACAGCTTAGAAACTCTGAACAGGCAGTAAAGCAGATCTAAAACAGATTGAATATACTTGGGGCAGCTTCATTCACAAATTCCCTCTCAGTTGCTCTAAAATAGCATTGTAACAGAATAAAAACTACCCTTAACCATGTCTTAGCAGTGCTTCTGCCATTGTTGTCAATCTCTCATCGCCTCTAAGGGCCAATTCCCACTTTATGCAGTTTCAGACATTTTACTGCGTTGTCTGTCACTGCAGGGTGTTTCTTATGTGTCCCATTCACATTGCAATATAGCCTAGCACTGCGCTGCAGACATGCTGCATTTTATTGCAGCACACTGGCCCGAATCACAATGCAGTGAATGAAGTGTATGTTTTGTACAATTCAAATAAAATTAGTACAAAAAAAGGAAAGCGATGCATATAATCAGGCATCACACTGCCCCTCTGCAGAGGCAACGCAGAGCGACCGGAGCAGTGGATCGCTCCAGCTACTCTGCAATTTCACGGAGGGGTAGTGTGAACTGGCCCTGAAGCCGGCTGCTGGGGAGCTCACATAACGTCCTTTTAGAATAGGTAAGTATATACATTTTCCATTCACAGGGTAGTTACAATAGGATTTAGAAGGGGGGTGGGAGCAGGTTTAAAGTGTTTCTAAAGCCTACCTTGCATTAAGGTAAAAAAATGTTTAGGTAGAAATATGCCCCCACCATACTTACCTGAGCCTGATCTCAATCCAGGGCTGTGACCATCTGTGGCAGATCTCCCCCATTGGCTCCTGCTGTTAGGCAAATCCTGTGACGAAGATCAAGGGGTGGGGCCAAGCCACACTGTTAGTGTCCATGGATGCAGGCAGAGCGTTTACACAAGCGGTCGGAGCTCCACACTCGATTCCCCGACGATCAGGGAAGAGCAGCGGCGATCGTCAAGGGGAGGAGTCCAGCGAAGTAGGTCTACGTCGCTGGACGATAACGAGCCACATTGCTGCAGTAGCAGCAATGTGAGCGGACGTAAAGTGGTTAATACAAGTTGAACTTTTATATTTAGCAGGCATATTGAAAAAAAAATGATGTGTTTTGTATCTGCTAATAATGATTTTAGTGCATTTTGTGCAAAAATATTGCTTTGGTTAAACATTTTTGCAAATATTGTGAGGCCTTAAAAATCAGTTGCACCTTCTTTTTTTTCTATTGGTCATATGCTTCCATACAATATATATTTTGGGGAGTCTTTAACAAACTGTGAAAGCTGTAAGGGAACAATGCTAACATTTAGATTTTTAGAGAAATGTGTTTTTTTACATTTTTGCGTATGTTCAGTTTTCACCATTTTGCAAAAAGGCGTAATTTAAAAATTACTTAATAACTCAATACAGGTTAAGATTTTATATTTAGTAGGAATTTAGCAGGAATTTTGTAAAATTTGATGTGTTTATATCTGCTAAAAATTATTTTAGAGAATTTTTAGCGAATATATGGTTTTGATAAACATTTGCACAAATATCGCAGGATGTTAAAATCAGTAGCACTTTCTTTTGATTTTACAGGTCATGTGCTTTCAGAAAATATATAGTTGGGGGGGGGGGGGGGTCTTTACCAAACTCTGAAAGCTGTAAGGGAAAAATAAAAAAGCAATGGAAAAATTGCAAAATGTTGCACGAGAAGGCCCGACTCAAAGTCTCCGCTCTAATTCATCCCAAAGGTGTTCAATCCGGTTGAGGACAGGACTTTGTGCAGGCCAGTCAAGTTCCTCCACCCCAAACTCGCTCATCCATGTCTTTATGGATCTTGATTTGTGCACTGATGCACAATCACGTTGAACCAGGATGCCTTAAATCGGTTGTATACTCAGAAAAAAAAAAACCCTGCAGGAGAAAGGCATAATGAGCTAGTATGCATTGCATACTAGCTCATTATGAAATACCTTAGAACGAAGCCCCGGGCATGGTCGTCTGGACAATGCTGAGGGAGCTGACATGCTCCCTCTGCGTCTCTTCCTGGTTCGGCGGCTCCGGCGCTGTGAGTGGCATGCGCTCGTGAGTTTCACTTTCCGGCAAGATCTGGCAAGGAACTCTGGCAAGAGCACATGCGCCGCAGACGTCAGCGGCGGCATGCAGGTTGAATATGTCCTAAACCGTGCAGGTTTAGGAGATATTAATTGTACCTACAGGTAAGCCTTATTATAGGCTTACCTGTAGGTAAAAGTCATACAGCGGAGTATACTACCACTTTAAAAAGTTCCCTTCACTGGAACTAAGGGGCCAAGCCCAACCCCTAGAAAATAAAAACCCACACTATAATCCACCCTCCACCAAATGATTTGGGCAGTGCACAAAGCAAGGTCCATAAAGACATGGATAAGCGGGTTTGGGATGGAGGAACTTGAATGGTCTTGCACAGAGTCCTGACCTCAACCCGATAGAACACCTTTGGGATGAATTAGAGTGGAGACTGCGAGCCAGGCCTTCTCGCCTAAAATCAGTGCTCACAAATGCGGTTCTAGAAGAATGGTCAAACATTCCTATAGACACACTCCTAAACTTTGTGGACATTCTTCCCAGAAGAGTTGAAGATGTTATACAGAATCTCACAAAAGTGACTACACCCCTAAAATTTTTGTAAATATTTTATTATACCTTTTCATGGGACAACAATGAACAAATTACACTTTGCTATAATGTAAAGTAGTGAGTGTACAGCTTGTATAACCGTGTACATCTGCTGTCCCCTCAAAATAACTCAACACACAGCCATTAATGTTTAAACCGTTGGCAACAAAAGTGAGTACACCCCTAAGTGAATATGTCCAAATTGGGCCCAAAGTGTCAATATTTTGTGGGGCCACCAATATTTTCCAGCATTACCGTAACCCTCTTGGGCAAGGAGTTCACCTGAGCGTCACAGGTTGCCACTGGAGTCGTCCTTCACTTCTCCAGGACGACATCACGGAGCAGGTGGATGTTAGAGACCTTGCGCTCCTCCACCTTCCGTTTGAGGATGCCCCACAGATGCTCAATAGGGTTTAGGTCTGGAGACATGCTTGGCCAGTTCATCACCTTTACCCTCGGCTTCTTTAGCAAGGCAGTGATCGTCTTGGAGGTGTGTTTGGGGTTGTTATCATGTTAGAATACTGCCCTGTGGCCCAGTCTCCGAAGGGAGGGGATCATGCTCTGCTTCAGTATGTCACAGTACATGTTGGTTCCCTCAATATACTTAGCTCCCCAGTGCCAGGAGCACTCATGCATCCCCTGACCATGACACTCCCACCACCATGCTTGACTGTAGGCAAGACACAATTGTATTTGTACTCCTTTGTATATGTCTTTGTCATGTACGCCAAAGTTCCAAGCACTTTAATAAATAAGACACGTATCTTCTCTAAAAAGAACATTAAAGGAAAACTCAGAGAAATATGTAGACTACCATTGCTAATCTCTGAAACTTGAGTTGCCTTTTTGTCACTTTTAGGTAATAGGTAATAGCTACCCTGGAACAAGAATAACGATGAGGGGTTTTTTATATTATGCTAACTTTCTAGTTCTAGTCAGTGATTATGAATTAAAGCCAGGGGATCAGCATGGCATCCATACAATTAATATTTCCAGCAGATTCTCATCATTAGCAACCAGAATATTCCCTGGATAGGTTTCCTTTAAAGGAAATCTTTAAAATATGCAAAAGAAACACTCAAAAAAAAAAAAAAACACAACAATAAATTCGAATAATTTTTTACCGGTCTGGTCACGGTAAACAAAAATCAAATTATTAATGAATACGTTAAATCAAATTTCACAGTATTGCAGCACATATATACATCTTTCCTCTGGATTACAACAGCAGCCTAAGAAATGTACTTACAAGGATTTGCTCCATCAGCCACAATCAACATACGTAAAGAGGACAGGTTAATGTCTCTCTGATCGCGATGTGCAACCAACGCCCAGTGCATATCCCTTGACTTGACACATGCTACTTTTGCTATTAGAAAAAAGAAAAAGTAAATACTACAAATATTTTGTCAAAGAAACAAAGCAGTGTGAGAACTTTGGGATTGGATAAAATAATTATAGGAGCGGAAAAGGGAACAAAATATTTACGGAGCAGCAGCAGGTGACCTTAATTGAGCTTTTCAGGTTAATGTGACCAAAGTAACAGCACTGCCAAAGTGAAGCCCCCTTGTTGTGCTTTGATGACACTCTAAAGCTGGCCATACTCTAGCCGAAAAATCGTTCAAACTCATTTTCGAAAAACGAAAAATCAGCCGTTAGAGCAGACGATCGTGCCATCATGTAATGGCCGAATTTCGAACGATAAATCGTTCAATGGACATAAATGAATCCGTTTTTTGTTCAGTTTGTCACATATGCCTAGTGCAAACAGTTCATGCGAGAAAAACATTAACCTTTCAATTTATTTTCCGTTGACCTTTCAATTTATTGTTCGTTCGGCAGAATTTTCCAAACTGTTCGTTCGATTTTTTGGCTCTGAAAAGTTAAAACCGATTTTCTGATTGTGCCCCCTAACTGGCCGAAAAACTAACGAACTGTCCAAATGGCCAGCATTACTTCTTTCTGTATGCCTGGGGAGACCACTAAATATATACAGTATCTTACAAAAGTGAGTACACCCCTCACATTTTTGTAAATATTTTATTATATCTTTTCATGTGACAACACTGAAGAAATGACACTTTGCTACAATCTAAAGTAGTGAGTGTACAGCTTGTATAATAGTGTAAATTTGCTGCCCCCTCAAAACAACTCAACACACAGCCATTAATGTCTAAGCCGCTGGCAACAAAAGTGAGTACACCTCTAAGTCCAAATGTCCAAATTGGGCCTAAAGTGTCAATATTTTGTGTGGCCACCGTTATTTTCCAGCACTACCTTAACACTCTTGACCATGGAGTTCACCAGATTGCCACTGGAGTCCTCTTCCACTCCTCCATGATGACATCACGGAGCTGGTGGATGTTCGAGACCTTGCGCTTCTCCACATTCCGTTTGAGGATGCCCCACAGATGCTCAATAGGGTTTAAGTCTGGAGACATGCTTGGCCATCACCTTTACCCCCAGCAAGGCAGTGGTCGTCTTGGAGGTGTGTTTGGGGTCGTTATGTTGGAATACTGCCCTGTGGCCCAGTCTCTGGAGCAATGGCATCGTGGTCTGCTTCAGTATGTCACAGTACATGTTGGCATTCATGGTTCCTTCAATGAACTGTAACTCCCCACTGCCGGCAGCACTCATGCAGCCCCAGACCATGACACTCCCACCACCATACTTGACTGTAGGCAAGACACACTTGTCTTTGTACTCCTCACCTGGTTGCAGCCACACATGCTTGACACCATCTTAACCAAATAAGTTTATCTTGGTCTTATCAGACTACAGGACATTGTTCCAGTAATCACTGTCCTTAGTCTGATTGTCTTCCGGAAAACTGTTTACGGGCTTTCTTGTGTATCATTTTTAAAAGAGACTAATTTGATGCAGTGTGCGGCGTATGGTCTGAGCACTGGCAGGCTGACCCCCCCACCCCTTAAACCTCTGTACCAATGCTGGCAGCACTCATAGTCTATGTTCCAAAGACAACCTCTGGATAGGACGCTGAGCACGTGCACTCTACTGCTTTGATCGACCATTGCGAGGCCTGTTCTGAGTGGAACCTGTACTGCTAAACAACTCTGTGATCTTGGCCACGGTGCTGCAGCTCAGTTTCAGGGTCTTGGCAATCTTCTTTTAGCTTAGACCATCTTTATGTAGAGCAACAATTCTTTTTTCATATCCTCAGAGAGTTCTTTGCCGTGAGGTGCCATGTTGAACTTCCAGTGACCAGTATGAGAGAGTGAGAGCGATAACGCCAACTTTAACACAACTGCTCCCCATTCACACCTGAGACCTTATAACACTAACAAGTCACATGACACCGGGGAGGGAAAATGGCTAATTGTGCCCAATTTGGGCATTTTAACTTAGGTGTGTACTCACTTTTGTTGCCAGCAGTTTAGACATTAATGGCTGTGTGTTGCCTTTATTCTGAGGGGACAGCAAATTTACACTGTTATGCAAGTTGTACACTCACTACTTTACATTGTAACAAAGTGTCATTTCTTTAATGTTGTCACATGAAAAGATAGAATAAAATATTTAGAAAAATGTTAGGGGTGTACCCACTTATGTGAGATACTGTAGCTGCAAAGGGTGGGAAAACTCAATATTGAACCCTACAGACTAATGCTAGCCATACACTTATGGATTTTCATTAAAAAAATGTTGTTTTAAGGAAATGTGTTTGATTTTCTAATCGTTAGTAGGGTCAAACCAATGTCCGTTTTCGACTGCAGTAACGGGAAAATTAGAAGGGCAAAAAAGTTAACTTTCTCTGTCGCTCATTGACAGACGCAGACTTCTTGATTAATATCAGTAGGGATATACTGCCCCCTACAGGAGTAGGACACTAGGCAGGAAAAATTTCTGGCCACACCTTATGGGCAGTCCCAGAGGGTATATCCTCTCTCTCCCTGCTACAGGATGTCGGTTTTTTTCTGTCTAGTCAGGAGTAAGGACCTAAGTTCCTTGCTGGGATCTCTGGTCCTGGCAAGCTTTTTTTTAGATAAATCTTTTTTAGTTAGCTTTTTTTCTCCAGTTTGTTCCTGTGAGATCTTCAAGCAATTATGCTGGATCTGGGCGATGGGCTGGATGTTGAGATCCGGTGGTCACCCCAGCCGGCCTACGAGCGCGTGCAGGCCCTAGCTCCGCACTGGGTCGGCTGCGACATAGTCCCGCTGGACGGGGACTGGCCCGAGAGTTAAACGTCTTGCCAGGTCGCCTACGACCAGTCTGAATCTGAGTCACGGCGTCCGTGTTGGCCGACAGCCCCCCCACCTCGGTGGAGAGGGGTTTTGTCAGGAGTTGGCGCCAGCCTGTTCCGGTATGGTGAGGAGAATGTTTCCCCCTCTCCCCCTGACGGGTTTTGGGGTGGACGCGGGCCCCTCCCTGGGATTGTCGGACCCTCATGATCCCGGGTTCCCCTCTGTCCTGTTATGCACCCCCCGCCTATCTGCCCCCTCCTTCAATCTGGGTTACAGACCGCATATGGGGGCGGTGGGGTGCGCCGCCGGTGTTGCCCTAAACAATCGTGCGGGGGGTTACTACCTGTGCCTTCAGGTCCATCCACCGATCGATCCGTGGGTAGGCACGCGGGGGTCCCCTTTTTGGCATTGCGGACCGCACGGGGCCGCCATTTTTCCGCAGACCGCGCGGGGCCGCCATTTTGTTGTAGCATACATGTGCTCTGCATGGAGGCGGCCATCTTGGTACACCCAGCTCGTCCTGCTTGAGAGCTGAGCAGCTGTAGTAATCACCAAGGGCGTGGCCCCTCCCTAGACCTGGGAAAATCACTCCACAAAAGACTTCCTGTCAGATAGACAGCGCTGAGAGCAGTCCTGGTTTGAACTCTGGTGCATCAAGTGGTGAGCCTTTTGGGGGTCTCTCTTCTCTCTCTCTGCGGGGGTCTCGAGCACGTGACCACTGGGGGCGCTTTAGCGCTGGGGGATTCTTTTTGTCATTTTTTGCTGACAGGTTTCCCTGGCATTGCCATGGACCCTGCTGCACATGAGTCCCCATCTGATCCCCTCGAGGTGGCCGCAGGGCCCTCCGATTCTCCACTCACCATTGATTCGCTTTCAGCGGTCCTGGAGTCATTTGTGTCCCGGGTGGAGGTGGCCTGTCAGGGACGGGGGGCTAAAAAACGACCCCCTCCTACCCCTGTCTTGTCTGATGCCTCAGACTCTGATCCTGAGCCGGTCGCTGCTGCCGCGGGTTCCTCCTTTAGGGTTGATGTCCCGCGTCCCTCTGACAGTGAGGATGATCTTCCTGCCTCTGCCATAGCGCAGGACAAAGCACTGGTGGACGCACTGATTAGGTCAGTCCGGGAGACCCTAAAACTGGAGGTTGCACCAGTGGAGGCAGTTCAGATGGAAGTTGCCTTTGGCACTCGCAAGCCCTCTAAGGTGGAAAAGGTGTTTCCCTTTCCCAAATGCTTTGATGATATTAAAGACGAGTGGGCCCATCCAAAACGACCCCCTGGGATGCCTAAACGGATTGCTAGGCCCTACCCGTTTGAAGAGTCCCTCCTTAAAAAATGAACGCTGCCACCTGTGGTGGATCCACCGGTTTCCAGACTAAATAAAGCCACAGTTATCCCGGTGGAGGATTCCCCGTCCTTTCGGGATCCAGTTGACCGTAGGGCGTAATCTGTGTCCCGTTCCATATTCTCCCTGGCAGGATCGGCCCTAAGGCCAGTGTTTACCATTGCTCTGGTTTCACAGACATTGACGGAATGGGCCAAGCTATTACGCCATGACCTGGAGGGGAGAAGTCTCCCTCCTGCCGTGCCGGAGTTGCTGGAGCAAATAGTGCAGGGGCTACAGTTTGTTTGTGACGCCGCACTGGACGCTGCCCCATTGCTGGGGCGTGTGTCGATCTCGGCGGTGGTCCTCCGGCGCATGCTATGGTAAAAGTGCTGGTCGGCGGATCAGGCTTCCAAAAAAGCATTGACTGATCTCCCCTTTCAGGGGGATCGCCTGTTTGGTGCTACCTTGGATGAGATTATTAAGGATCTCACTGGGGGCAAGAGCACCTTTCTACCACAGGCTAATAAAGGTAAGGAACCTCGTCGCAGACAGGGACTTTCCTTTACAGCTCACAAGAAATTTTTTCGCTCCTCCGGGGCGGGCGATAAGGCAAAGTCCTCCAAAGCCCCCCCGGGGGGTTTCAAGAGACCCTGGTCTGGTAAGCAGAAATCCGGTCCTTCCAGACCTGTGGATAAGACCGCTTCAGCCTGAAGGTGCGCCCCCACCCAGATCAAGGGTGGGGGGATGTCTTCGCCGGTTCCTTCAGTATTCAAAACAAATGGGTTCACGAGGTCATACGGTCGGAACACAAGATCGAGTTGCGATCGCTTCTACCGGTGCGGTTCTTCCCTTCCAATATGCGACTGTCCCCGAATCGCCTAATGGCTCTGTTGGTGGCAGTGCAGCACTGGATGCAAAGGGCGCCCATAGAGGGTGCCTATCTTCACGTTCCCATTTACGCAGGACACCAGCGGTATCTGCGCTTTGCGGTGGGAGCGGACCATTATCAGTTTGTGGCGTTACCCTTAGGTCTCGCTTCAGCTTTCCGGGTCTTCACAAAAGTTTGGGCACTAGTCCTGGCGTTGTTGCGGCAGCGGGGCATATCGGTCCTGGGCTACCTGGACGACCTCCTCTTCTGTGCTCAGTGTCATACGCGGACTCTCCAAAAGGAGATTCTTCTCAAATGGAACTGAAATTCCGATTCCCTGGACAGTCGGATCCGGCTGAGCGAGCGGACCAGGTAGTTTCTGGTTTGGGGGCCTCGGTCTCCGATGCTCAGTCAGGGGAAGCCCTTTTTTCCGAAAGTATCCAGGTTATCGATAAATGTGTTGGAACTGAAAGCAATCAGGTTTTGCCTGCTTCACCGGACCGAGCATCTTCAGGGCTGCTCGGTTCGGATTCAGTTGGACAATGCCACGGCCGTGGCCTTTGTCAATCATCAAGGGGACACCAAGAGTGTTCTGGCGGCCGTGGAAGTGGCCGGCAGGTTTTGGGCGGAACAGTTTGTTTTCCGGCTCTTTCTGCAGTTTACGTTCTGGGTGTGTAAAATTGACAGGCGGACTTTCTCAGCCGTCAGACCCTGGATCAAGGGGAATGGTCTCTTCAGACAGAGGTGTTTCACCAGTTGTGCCTTCATTGGGGCACCCCCGGACGTGGATCTGTTGGCATCTCGGCGCAACAGAAAGGTGCAGAGGGTTGTAGCCCGCGCCCGCGATCCTCAGGCGGACGCCGCAGATGCACTGAATACTCTGTGGGGGCAGTACCAGCTGCTGTATGCCTTTCCTCCTCTCAAGTTGTCACCGAAACTTCTTCACAAGATAGAGGCGGAGGGAATTCCAGTCATCCTTGTGACTCCGGATTGGCCTCATCAGGCCTGATATGCCGTTGTGGTCAGGCTGGTCGCAGACGCTCCTTGGCGACTTCCTCTCAGGGAGGATCTGTCGTTTCAGGGACCGATCTTCCATCCTGCTTTACGATCGCTGGCTTTGACGGTTTGGCTGTTGAAAGCCAGGTGCTGAAGGACAGGGGTTTGTCTGTTTCAGTTATTCCTACTCTGATTAAAGCAAGGAAAGCGACTTCCAGAAAGATCTATTATCGCACATAGAAGTCTTGTATCGCGTGGTGTGAGTCCCTCGGGGTTCCTCCACGTTCTTACTCGGTGGCTCGGATATTGGCCTTCCTGCAACGGGGGGTTGAGCTGAAGCTGGCCTTGAGCACTATCAAGGGTCAGGTTTCAGCATTGGCGATTTTCTTCCAGAGGCCACTGGCTACTCATTCTTTGGTGCGGAATTTCATCCAGGGGGTGCGGCACCTTAACCTCCTGCCGTCCGCGCTACAGCCTATATACGGCTGCAATGCGGACTCGAATTTTCGGGAGGCCGTTTTTAAACGGCCTCCCAGTGACACGCCCCCCGCGCGCTCCCGCGAGCGCGCATCGGGGGGAATCTGTGTCGGCCGTGTCCCTTGGACACAGCCGATCACAGATCGTGGTGAATGGCCAATCACAGCAGCCATTCACCACGTGATCAAGCCGTCCAATGAGAGATGATCTCATATGTAAACATATGAGATCATCTCTCATCGCCGGCGCTCCTTCCTCACACAGAGCCTGTGTGTGAGGAAGGAGGGAGAGCTGCACAGCGCCGGGGACACAGAAAAAAGTCATCAGGGCACCGATCACCAGTGCCCTGATTACCAGGGGTACACCAAACACACCTTCAATGCCCACAGTGCCCCCCATCAGTGCACACAATCAGTGCCCATAGTGCTGCCAGTCAGTGCCCATCAGTGCCTGCTCATCTAGGCACTGATGAGCACTGACTGGCAGCACTATGGGCACTGAGTGTGGGCACTGATGGTGCTGCTCATCAGTGCCGCCCATCAGTGCTCATCAGTGCCACCGCCAGTGCCCATCAGTGCTGCCCGTCAGTGCCCATCAGTGCCGCCCATCAGTGCTGCCCGTCAGTGCCACCTCTCAGTGCCCGTCAGTGCCCAGCAGTGCCACCTCTCAGTGCCCAGCAGTGCCGCCTATCAGTGCTCATCAGTGCCGCCTATCAGTGCTCATCAGTGCGGCATATTAGTACCTCCTCATCAGTGCCACCTCATCAGTGCCCATAAGTACCACCTCATCAGTGCCCATCAGTGCAGCCTATCAGTGCCCATCAGTGCCGCCTCATCAGCGCACATCAGTGAAGGAGAAAAATTTATTTATTTTCAAAATTTACTCGCAAAAAATAAGAAAAACTTTTTTTTTTTCAAAATTTTCTGTCTTTTTTCTTTTTTTTTTATAAAAAATAAAAAACCCAGAGATGATTAAATGCCACCAAAAGAAAGCTCTATTTGTGTGAAAAAAATGATAAAAATTTTATATGGGTACAGTGTAGCATGACCGCGCAATTGTCATTCAAAGCGTGCGAGCACTGAAAGCTAAAAATTGGTCTGGATGGGAAGGGTGTTTAAGTGCACAGAAGGCAAGTAGTTAATTTGGTGTTGTCGGTTCTCCAGAAACCTCCCTTTGAAAATATTAGGGAGATTCCCTTGCTTACCTTATCCCAGAAGGTGGCTTTTTTGGGTGGCTATCACTTCTGCACGCAGGGTGTCGGAACTGGCCGCATTGTCCTGTTGTTCCCCATATCTGGTGGTTCATAGGGATAAGGTGGTTCTTCGTCCGAATCCATCCTTCCTTCCTAAGGTGGTTTCAGAGTTTCATTTGAATGAAGATATTGTATTGCCTTCCCTGTGTCCTAAGCCCAGTCATCCTCGGGAGTTTGCGTTACACTCCTTGGATGTGGTTCGGGCGATCAGGGTGTACTTGGCTACTACTGACTCTCTTCGTAAGGCTGATTCACTTTTTGTGATCACGGATGGCCCTAGAAAGGGGTTGCCTGCGTCTGCCGCGACTATCTCCAGATGGATCAGACAGACGGTGGTGCAGGCTTATTCTATTAAGGGTCAGGTTCCTCCGTTCCCTGTTAAGGCGCACTCCACTCGGGCTCTTAGTGCTTCCTGGGCCTTCCGCCATCAGGCGTCGGTGCTTCAGGTTTGCAAGGCGGCTACCTGGTCGTCGGTTCATACCTTTACAAAATTTTATAAAGTTGATGTGCTGGCATCAGCGGATGCCTCTTTTGGCGCAAGGTTCTGCAGGCCGCTGTTTGAGGGGACCGTTGGTCTACCTCGGGGGTTTTTTGTTTTTTTCAGTTGGGTCTCATCCTTTTGTTCGATGAGTCCTTGATGCTTCTGGTTGGCTCCGGTTGGGCCTTCTGGATTGGATTTTTATTTCTGTTATCCCACCCCTCATTTGTGGCACTGCTTTGGGACGTCCCTACTGATATTAATCAAGAAGTCTGCGTCTGTCAATGAGCGACAGAGAAAATTGGATTTTTGACTTACCGTAAAATCCTTTTCTCTTAAGCTCATTGACAGACGCAGGACCCGCCCCTCTATTTTTGAGTTGGTTTGGGTTGAATTCTCTGACACTGCTTTGTTACATAACTGACATCCTGTAGCAGGGAGAGAGAGGATATACCCCCTGGGACTGCCCATAAGGTGTGGCCAGAACTTTTTTCCTGCCTAGTGTCCTACTCCTGTAGGGGGCAGTATATCCCTACTGATATTAATCAAGAAGTCTGCGTCTGTCAATGAGCTTAAGAGAAAAGGATTTTACGGTAAGTCAAAAATCCAATTTTTCTCAATCAGTGGATTTTTGGGCAGTGGATGTGGTTATCGCTCAAAAATGACATTTTTTAAAATTGAAACTTAAAAGCAAAAAAAAATTTTCAAATTACATTTGTCAATTCGTCAAATGTTTAAAGAATGTTCGTACAAATGTTCTACGAAAATTCTCGTCCTAAAATCTATACGTGTATATCCATATGTGAGTGTAAAGGCAGGTGTTCTAATTCTTTTGACAATATAGTGTATTATGTTTACCTGTGCATTTAGGCGTTTGCCAAAGGACAAGCAATTTAGAGTTCTGTATCATTGTAGATATAATAGACTTTGTAAAGCATGAAGAATCATGATTATTTAGATTGATAAGGTTAAAGATTTGTAAATTTGAAAAACATAGTATCATTTTAGTATAAGAACTTATATTCTATTATGATATTCAAATTCACAAAACCTTAAGCTTATCACACTAATTATAATCCATTCATACTCTTGTATTGACTACGATACAAAACTTTAGATTGCTTGTAATTTTTGTATTTTTCGTTTTTTTGTGTCATTCATCAAGGATTCTGATTGCACTGATATACAGATTGCTACTAGACGGAGAAAAACCGTTGTTTACAGAATGACTATCAAATTTGTTGAAAAGCAAGAGAAAATGTGAAAGTCATATTAAACTTGCTCTACAATAAAACAAACTTGAAAATCCACTAAACAATATCCTTTAAAAACTATGGCCTCACTAATTTGGTGTTCTCTATACTGTACTGTTTATAGTGGATCTAAAAAGTCTACACACCCCTGTTAAAATGTCAAGTTTCTGTGATGTAAAAAAATGAGAAAAAGATAAATAATTTCAGAACTTTTTCCACCTTTTAATGTGGCATATAAAACTGTACAATTCAATTGAAAAGAAAACAAATCTTTTTTGGGGGGGGGGGGGGGAGTAAAAATATAAATCTAAAATAATGTGGTTGCATAAGTGTGCTCCCCCTCTTATAACTGGGGATGTGGCTTTGTTTAGAATTAAGCAATCACATTCAAACTCATGTTAAATAGGAGTCTGCACACACCATAATATAAAGTGCCTCTGATTAACCCCAAATAAAGTTCCGCTGTTCTAGTAGGTCTTTCCTGAAACTTTCTTAGTTGCATCCTACAAGAGCCATGGTCAGCAGAGAGCTTCCAAAGCATCAGAGGGATCCCATTGGTAAAAGGTATCAGTCTGGAGAAGGATACAAAAGAATTTCCAAGGCATTAGATATACCATGGAACACAGTGAAGACAGTCATCATCAAGTGGAGAAAATATGGCACATCCGTGATATTACCAAGAACTGGTCGTCCCTCCAATATTGATAAAAACAAGAAGAAAACTGGTCAGGGAGGCTGCCAAGAGGCTTACAGCAACATTAAAGTGATTGTTACCCCCCCCCCCCCCCACAAAAAAACAAAAAATCATGCTCCTTTAAGGCATAAGTTATAGCATAGTGCCTTTGCCTACTTAATTGCCCCTTTGTATCTCCTACAGCGCCTGGTTCCTGACTGCTCCAACCTACCCCCCCCCCCCCCGTGAGCAGACCACGTTTATCATGGCTGCTGAGACATGACATCATGGTCAGGATACGTGCCTCCGTCACACAGCTTCTGACCTGTGTCTCTGCAGCTCCCCCCTCCTCCCCCTCCTCTCCCTGTCCACTCCATAGTGTTCAGTGAGAACATGATCTCACAGCCCCTCCCCTATCCTATCCTCTCCTTACAGCCCCTCCCCTCTCCTACAGCCATCATTCACTGACCGAGGGGAATCTCGGCTCCTCCCACTTGGCTCTCTTAGCTAGGGATACAGAGCAGAGCGAGGTACACGTGACAAAAATCCCCTGTATTCTTCATATGTCTGGGCTATGGGGTAGAGTGGCAAGGCCTGAAGCCTTTTCTTATGAAGAAAAACATCTAAGCTGGCTAAATTTTGCAAAAACACTGAAGTCTCCCAAAAGCATGTGGGAAAATGCATTCTGATCTGATGAAACCAAGGTTAAACTTTTTGACCGTAATTTCCAAAATATATGTTTGGCACAAAAACAACATGGTACATCACCAAAAGAACACCATACTCTCTGTGAAGCATGGTGGTGGGCAGCATCATGCTATGGGGCTGTTTTTCTTCAGCTGAAACAGGGGCCTTAGTCAAAGTAGAGGGAATTATGAACAGTTCTAAATACCAGTCAATATTGGCACAAAACCTTCAGGCTTCTGCTAGAAAGCTGAACATGAAGTGGAACTTCATCTTTTAGCAAGAAAACGACCCAAATCATACATCCAAATCAACAAAGGAATGGCTTCACCAGAAAAAGATTAACGTTTTTGGAATGGCCCAGCCAGAGCCCAAACCTGAATCTGATTGAAAATCTGTGGGATGCTCTGAAGAGGGCTGTGCACAGGAGATGCCCTTGCAATCTGACAGATTTGGAGTGTTTTTGCAAAGAAGAGTGACAAATATTGCCAAGTCAAGATGTGCCATGCTGATAGACTTTATTCGTTTAAATTATTGCACACTTATGCAACCATATTATTTTATGTTTTTAGGTTTACTTTCGCCACCTAAAAGATTTCAATTTGTTATTCAACTGAGTTGTACAGTTTATAGGTACAATTAAAGGTGGAAAATGTTCTGAAATAATTAATCTTTTTCTCATTTTTTTTTTACATCACAGAAACATGACATTTTAACGGGGGTGTGTAGATTTTTTATATCCACTGTATGTATGGTTTGGTAAATCCATCAGGAAGATGACGATGATGATGTGGGCTTTTCACAGGAATACATAAAAAAAATCTATCTTGGTCAGTGACTGCAAATTTTGTTTAATATGTAAAGAACTACAGCCAAAGCAGAACAGACTGTACTCTTGTGACCCGTTTTTCATCTGACAGCGAGCTGAAGCCTGCTGTCGGCTTACGTCACAGAGCCGGTACTGGCTGGGGAAAGATCATGACCATATGGTCGGGATCCACATAGGAGCCTTGACTGGCACCTGGCTCAGCCTCTCAGCGAGCCACTGAGAGACCAAGCCAGCCACTCCCGCCCCTCCTTAGCCCAGCATGGGGGTGGGGGTCTGGGGGCACAGCAGACAGCAGTGACTGACAGTTACAAATCTCTCTGCTGAGAGTGGCAAAAAGAGAACTGAGCTATCAGCAGTGTTTGTACGCTCAGTTCTCACCCTTGGAGATGGCGGTGGACAGATCAATACTGCATCCACCTTGGTAAGTATGATTTATAAAAAAAAAACAAAAAAAAACATACTACTCTTTTAGGTGTTAGGCAGCGAGGGCCAACTAATTTTACCCCAAAAAGATAATATTTACCGGCATTTTACCAAAACGAAAATGTCAGATTTAACTGGACTAAATAAAAGCTATTCCCTGCTAAGCAAAGTCTTTGAGAGGATGAGGTCTGGTGTAGGTCTTCCCCAGTGACATGCACACTAAAGTAATAATTGTTTTTATTCCTCTAGGGGTGGATCAAGCATTGCCACCGGAACGTAGAACGCCCGTCACCCCCTCCTCTTCCTCTAGGTATCATCGCAGGCGATCCTCAGGTTCACGAGATGAACGCTATCGATCAGGTAAGATGTTTGGTCAATTTTTGGTCTTTGGATAGTTTGCTTTATTTGGTTGGGCTGCAAAGCATATTACAGACAACGATGATGTACATCATTACTCTGTGTGATGGTCTGGTAAGTGGTCATTTGATAACTGATAGTGTGTCATGATGATCGCATGTTCTTTATTTGCAAAGTTGCAAGGGGTATTTACCCCAGAGATAAAACTTTAATTCTACCTCTCTACAAAACTCTTTTGTAGAGGAAGGATGTGCTGGAACTGGAGAGAGTGCAGAGGAGGGAAACAGAGGGGCCCGGAGGATCTCAGTTATGAGGAACATCTGCATTCATTAAACTTATTTTCAATGGGGAAGAGATGCTTAAGAGGTGACATGATCGCAAAACACAAATATCTTAATGGTGACACTCGCATAGGGAAAAAAACGATTCAATATCAGGTCGTTTAAGAAGAAACAAGGCCATTTAGTGAATTTGGAGGAGAATTGTTTTTATCTTAAACTGCGCAGGGATTGTTTTTTACGGTTAGAATGTGAAACACTCTTCCACAATCGATGGTGGGAGCAGAAAGTATGCATAAGTTTCCAAAAACTATTGGATGGGCATCTTATGAAGCACAATAAACAGGGATATGGGAAATGGTAAAGGCATAATTATACATAAGTCCCGCACAGACACATGCTCCCACTGCTCCAAGATGAGTCGGCACTCGACTGCAGTAACTATGTTTCTTCTGCCATAATGAACACTTTATGCTGCACTCAGATGGCGCTTTTTGTTTTCCTCCAATAGTCTGTATAGTCTGGGGTGTAAGCCCAGTCACAACTGTAATAATTCAAGTAACACAGATCTGGATGGCTGCACAGCCAACTAAAGATCCAAAAATTGTCTTTTTTTGCAATACCGCATATAAAAGCAACACCGATGTACAGACATGGGAGGGGAGAGGTTAACCCGTTTCACACTATAACAGTGCTTTCTCAAAGCACTTAGAAAGCACTGTTATAGTGTGAAACGTGTTAACCTCTCCCCTCCCATGTCTGTACATCTGTGTTGCTTTTATATGTGGTATTACAATAAAGGCAATTTTTGGAATCTTCAGTCGGGTGTGCAGCCATCTAGATCTTTGCTACTTGACCCACCCACACAGGATGAATTGGATGAACTGGTGTCCTAATTCAGCCTAACTATGTATCTATGAAATACATCTGTGCCACACAAATGCGTAGGAGGATTTGGTCAACACTTTACTCACCAGAAATGTTGCTCTACTTTTTGGATAGAGTGGGAAAGGTTTAGAACCCTAGTCCTGCTTTTACAGCTATTTAGGGACTCGGTCAAGGAGGTTTGCACTAAGTGTTCCAGTAAATTCACCAGACAAGAAGTGAAAGTAAAATCTGCAATTGCAATACAGACAGAAATAAAAATGCTTCTTTCATTAGCGTAGGAGCTTTTTATTTCTGTCTTGGCCCCTCTTGCAGATTTGCCCCCATTTCCTGTGAAATAAAACAATGTCACTAGAGCAGTAGGTGAGGGAGAAATCTTATGGACAGACCTCTGGATAGTGGTAAAAACCAGGTATGTTTAGAATGAAAAAAAATGGTTTAGTTTTGTTTTGGATGAATTTGTTAATTTAAAAATTTCATTTAGTTACATTCATTATGTTAGAATGATTAGTTTTTGTAATTCCTTTAGTTTTCCATTTGTAGATTTGAATTAAATTTTTTGTCCTTATTAAAATTTAATTCAAATCGAATATTTGAAAATTAGTTAGGTACTACTTGTTCAAAGACTGTTAAATATTTGTAATTTTACCAGATAAAAATACTTTTTCACAACATATAAGCCTCCATTATGGGCCCAACAGAATATGTAACATGAAATTATAGGTAAGTTATCATTATTATAATTTATAACAAACATTGAACTACAATAGTATTAACATGTGCTGGACCCCAAACACCTTGATGTTCATGAAATACCACTAAAGTCTTCTATTGGAAATTATAGCAGCAACTTTATGCATTGTTTAAACAATTCATTACTACTGTTAACATGCAACTCACTATATTTTTGTATACCTTAAGACGCACATGTGTGTGTGTATGTATATGTGTGTATATATATATATATATATATATATATATATATATACATACACACAGTGGGTACGAAAAGTATTCAGACCCCCCTTAAATTTTTCACTCTTTGTTATATTGCAGCCATTTGCTAAAATCATTTAAGTTCATTCTTCTTCCTCATGAATGTACACATAGCACCCCATACTGACAGAAAAACACAGAATTGTTGACATTGTTGCAGATTTATTAAAAAAGAAAAACTGAAATATCACATGGTCCTAAGTATTCAGACCCTTTGCTCAGTATTTAGTAGAAGCCCCCTTTTGATCTAATACAGCCAGGAGTCTTTTTGGGAAAGATGCAACAAGTCTTTCACACCTGGATTTGGGGATCCTCTGCCATTCCTCCTTGCAGATCCTCTCCAGTTCTGTCAGGTTGGATGGTAAACGTTGGTGGACAGCCATTTTTAGGTCTCTCCAGAGATGCTCAATTGGGTTTAAGTCAGGGCTCTGGCTGGGCCATTCAAGAACAGTCACGGAGTTGTTGTGAAGCCACTCCTTCGTTATTTTAGCTGTGTGCTTAGGGTCATTGTCTTGTTGGAAGGTAAACCTTCGGCCCAGTCTGAGGTCCAGAGCACTCTGGAGAAGGTTTTTGTCCAGGATATCCCTGTACTTGGCCGCATTCATCTTTCCCTCGATTGCAACCAGTCGTCCTGTCCCTGCAGCTGAAAAACACCCCCACAGCATGATGCTGCCACCACCATGCTTCACTGTTGGGACTGTATTGGACAGGTGATGAGCAGTGCCTGGTTTTCTCCACACATAGAATTAAGGCCAAAAAGTTCTATTTTGGTCTCATCAGACCAGAGAATCTTATTTCTCACCATCTTGGAGTCCTTCAGGTGTTTTTTTAGCAAACTCCATGCGGGCTTTCATGTGTCTTACACTGAGGAGAGGCTTCCGTCGGGCCACTCTGCCATAAAGCCCCGACTGGTGGAGGGCTGCAGTGATGGTTGACTTTCTACAACTTTCTCCCATCTCCTGACTGCATCTCTGGAGCTCAGCCACAGTGATCTTTGGGTTCTTCTTTACCTCTCTCACCAAGGCTCTTCTCCCCCGATAGCTCAGTTTGGCCGGACGGCCAGCTCTAGGAAGGGTTCTGGTCGTCCCAAACATCTTCCATTTAAGGATTATGGAGGCCACTGTGCTCTTAGGAACCTTAAGTGCAGCAGAAATCTTTTTGTAACCTTGGCCAGATCTGTGCCTTGCCACAATTCTGTCTCTGAGCTCTTCAGGCAGTTCCTTTGACCTCATGATTCTCATTTGCTCTGACATGCATTTTGATCTGGAAGGTCTTATATAGACAGGTGTGTGGCTTTCCTAATCAAGTCCAATCAGTATAATCAAACACAGCTGGACTCAAATGAAGGTGTAGAACCATCTCAAGGATGATCAGAAGAAATGGAAAGCACCTGAGTTAAATATATGAGTGTCACAGCAAAGGGTCTGAATACTTAGGACCATGTGATATTTCAGTTTTTCTTTTTTAATAAATCTGCAACAATGTCAACAATTCTGTGTTTTTCTGTCAGTATGGGGTGCTATGTGTACATTCATGAGGAAGAAGAATGAACTTAAATGATTTTAGCAAATGGCTGCAATATAACAAAGAGTGAAAAATTTAAGGGGGTCTGAATACTTTACGTACCCACTGTGTATATATATATATATATATATATATATATATATATATATATATAGTCATTACAAGCATGTTATGCCTTCACTTGTGCACAGAATCCACGGCTGCCAGAATATATTTGGGGGAAACCAGGAGCATATACTATACATATACAATGCCATTTAAGAAGATATGAGTTAAATACTGGTGATGGTAATGGATTGGATATGTAGATTCCTATTTTATATTTGGTACAATTTGTGTACAGTAGATCTGTTCCACTGCATTTAAAAGCAGCTCACCTTCCCGTCATTAAGTCATGTAATCTATGAAAATAAAGGTGGCAGTTTTATTAGGTAAGTTAGTGCAAAGGCTAAGATGAGCATACAAAGTGCAGTAATAGCAACCCTAACCCATGGCAAATCATTAAATTCATTTTTCAGTAGAGATAGATTAGTGGAAGGTTATTTCAAGTTGATTAATATGAAAAAGAATACAGTAAAACCTTGGTTTGAGAGTAACTTGGTTTAAGAGCGCTTTGCAAGACAAGCAAAATTTCCACATAAATTTTGACTTGATATACAAGCGATGTCTTGATATACAAGTAGCCTCAAGTCACAGCTGAGTATAAAAGAGAAGAGAGGCGCCTCTAAGTGTAGCAATATGGTTACATTTAATGAAGGTTCAACATTTAGCAACTCACATGGTTGATGATTAGAACAGGCACATCTAAGGATGCAGGCATCAGGGGTAAAGCTGTCCACATAGCACCATCCTCCGCACCACCATCTACGTCATCCATTCCATGCTGCCCCTCGCTTTCAGACTTAGATGTGCCTGTTTTATTCATCAACCATGTGAGTTGCTAAATGTTGTACCTTCATTAAATGGAACCATATTGCTACACTTAGAGGCGCCTCTCTTCTCTTTGATACCCTGTAGCTCCTGCTGGATTTTGCTTCCAATTCCCTTGTGGAAGCGGCTATTTGTGGATGGACATTTTATGGTTACACGACCTATAACATTGCTATAATCTTTTTATATGGACTATAAATTGAAGTATTTATGAATAAATGGTTGTGGAACGAATCATCTGAGTTTCCATTGTTTCTTATGTGGAAATTTGCTTTGATATAAGAGTGCTTTGGATTACAAGCATGCTTCCGGAACGAATTATGCTCGCAATCCAAGGTTTTACTGTACCGTTAATTTGTATATCTTGATTGGTTCTTGCCATATGCAGATATGTTCCCAAAAACAGAATGTTTTTTGATGATTACATAAAAGCTGAGGAAGCCCTGTGAATTAACTTTGTCCCCCTCCCCTGTGGCCAAAAGGGGGAAACATTTTTTGATGGAGTTGTAAATGTCACATTTGGCCCACATTTGCAAAATTTGCTCCTGTATATGTCTAAATCTATGGTTTGGTAAGTCTATCCTGTAACAGGTTTGGCCATCACTACAGGGCCTACACATTATATGATATACAAGGGGAAAATTTTGTATTCAGATTGATCATAAGATTTTCATATAGTGTGTACACTAATTTCGAGAGACAATTCAGACCTTCCAAAAGAAAATGACTGAAGAAGAAAACATCACAATTTTTCTCTTACGATTTTTGTGTAATGTGTACTGGTTTCGTACAATAAAACATCACATGAGAAATATTGCACATGGTTGGAAACAAAATTACAACTCGGAAGAACATGCAGCCATTTGTAACCACTAAGTAAAATTTTTATAGACATTATAATAGTAAGGTACAAAAATATGTATAAGACAATATGTATGATACAATGTCCTTTTATAAATTGTGATGAGAGTCATACAGCAACATGTTAGTCTTCTTGTTTCTGTTATCCTATGGAGCAGAAAATAGGTTCTTGGAATTAGCCACCCAATATATATATATATATATATATATATATATATATATATATATATATTTTACCCTCCTTGGTTGGTTTTGATGGTCTAAGGCTCCGTTCACATCTTGGCATCCCAGATTCTGCCCGCGATCCCAAATTGGTAAATCGCAGGACGTCCGCATGATCCCGTCCCTTCCAATGGCATCCTGATCGTGGTGCGATTTTGCCACGATTGTATGACGAATCGCTGTAAAGTTGGGCAAACAGAATCACGGGATGCTTGTACTTCTTTTGGGTGACAGGCGTCCCATGATTCTATTTGCAATATTTTACCATGATTCCTCAGGCGACAATCTGACGGAGATCGCACAGGGTATTGCAATTTGCCGTGATTCGCGATCGTGGGCAGAATTGCAGCATTTCTGCCCGCAATCCGGGATGCATAGATATGAACGGAGCCTAAGAGTATGCTGTACCTACTATGTATGTACACCACTGTTGTTGTTGTTCTCAAACTGTGTCTCACCTGCGTTGCTTGCAAGTTCTACCTACATTTGCCATAAAAGTTCTATGGGTGTACTATTCTGGTTTGAATCATGGCCAGTTCAGCAGGGACTTGCTGAGATTTGAACCATCTATGAACTAGATGATTGTATACAAGTCAATGCATCGATCAACTTGGGTACAACCAGCATGTCAGATTAATCATGCAATTGCCAGTGGCTATACCCACTCGCAGTAATCACTGTTTAGGTATCCCAGGAGAGATGACTCGCCATGCCCCCCCCACCAGAAGAACACAAAAGCTTGGCGGGAGGAATTCCTTCATCAACCCATGGTTGTAAAAGAGAAAATCGCACCATCTATGGCAGGCTTAAACCTTTAATAAAAACATTGAAAAAGAAAAAAATCTGAAGGTTGCTAGGGTATAAAAGGCATATGTGTTGATCGAGACCCAAATGATGCTAAAATTATTTATTTAACAGAAATGTCGACCATTCGATTTTGTTTTTATAATATTGTTCATTCAGAATATGTTAAGTGTCCTAAGTTATAAAAGAATAATCTGACTTCAACATTTTGCTGTTTCTGTGTACAGTACTGTGTGAAGAAATCATGTAAAGTAAGCACTAACATATGAGTCAAAAACCAAACGTTCTATTGATTAAAAAACGAAAATGGCGCATACGATTGTGCCATCATTTGTTTTGTTTTTCGAAACAAAATCCAGCATGTTAGATCATCATACTAATAATGAAGCAAAAGAAAGACCATGAAGTTTTGTTCAGTTTTCCACTTGTCTTTGGCCAGTTTAAGAATGCTTTTAAAAATATATATTTTACTTGTTTATTTTAATCAATTTATAAAATGCAGAGTGAGCGAACAGAAGAAATATGAAAAATTAAAAAATTTAATTAAATAATTATTTGAATACCCTTTGGTTTAAAAAACACATCAGTTTTTAGGTACACTTGCACACAGTTTTTGAAGTCAGCAATATGTTTACATTTCAAATTAATTTTCAAATTCAGATTTGTTTTCTAATTCGATTCGAATTTGAACAAAATTTAATTTTAATTTATTTCAGATTTGTTTAAATTCTTTCCTATTATTCAATAATTCTGATACATCTGAATTTCTGAAATTGGAAAAATTTGTCCGAATTTTGATTTCGAATGACACAAACTGTACATGTCTAGTAAAAACTTGACAGTGGTTCTAATCCTACCCCAATCTACCCAAAACGGAAAAAGAACATTTTGGTGAACATACACTATATTACCAAAATTATTGGGATGCCTGCCTTTACACGCACATGAACTTTAATGGCATCCCAGTCTTAGTCCGTAGGGTTCATTATTGATTTGGCACACTCTTTGCAGCTATAACAGCTTCAGCTCTTCTGGGAAGGCTGTCCACAAGGTTTAGGAGTGTTTCTATGGGAATGTTTGACCATTCTTCCAGAAGCGCATTTGTGAGGTCATGCACTGATGATGGCCTGGCTCTCAGTCTCCACTCTAATTCATCCCAAAGGTGTTCTGTTGGGTTGAGGTCAGGACTCTGTGCAGGCCAGTCGAATTCCTCCACCCCAATCATGCTCATCCATGTCTTTATGGACCTTGATTGTGCACTGGTGCGCAGCCATGTTGGAACAGGAAGTGGCCATCCCAAAACTGTTCCCACAAAGTTGGGAGCATAAAATTATCCAAAATGTCTTGGTATGCAGATGCCTTAAGAGTTCTCTTCACTGGAACTGAGTGGTCAAGCCCAACCTTTAAAAAAACAACCCCATACCATAATCCACCTTCCACAAAATGATTTGGACCAGTGCACAAAGCAAGGTCCATAAAGACATGGATGAGCGAGTTTGGGGTGGAGGAACTTGACTGGCCTGTACAGAGTCCTGACCTCAACCCAATAGAGCACCTTTGGGATGAATTCGAGTGGAGACTGTTTAAGCTGCACAGGGTGGGGGAACTCAATATTGAACCCTGCGAAGTAAGACTGGGATGCCATTAAAGTTGAGATGTGTGCAAAGGCAGGTGTCCCAATACTTTAGTAGTATAGTGTACACTTTAATATCTCTGTCAGGCTTTGGCGCAACAGCATACATGAGTCAAGGCCAGCAAGGTAAGTTATTTGAAAAGTTGTAGGTTTTCCAGTATTTTAATTGGGTGATGTGCTTTCTATTTACAGATGGTACTTAGTGAGTACAAGAGTCAATTGTATTCTTACTTGAATCTTGGCAAGCCTTATGTATTTTTTTTTCTAGATCCAGATTGTAATCCAGTGTGAAACATTTCCTTTGTGCAGGAGCTTCTTGTAACAAAGACCAATCACTGCTGTTCTCTCTCCTTGTGCGGGGTGACCGGTCTTGTATCTGCCCCCTCCTTTAGTTTTCTGCATACAGCCTGTAGTGGGTGGACCTGCTGGGTCCCTCCCACAGCTCTGTTCTTCTGACCTCTGCACAGGCTATTTACAAAACAATAGTGGCTTATAAAGAATATATTTAAATGAACATTTTCTTGCCTAGGGTTTGCTTTTAAATACAATGATTGTGTGTGAAAAAAGTGGAATATGATAAAGTACAACTCCAGAAAACTATTTTATTACTATTATTGTTTTTATTTTTTCTTAAGAGATTAGACTTTTTTATGGTTTTATTGCAATTTGGGTTGGAGCTTCTGTCAAATTTCATTATTGTCTATGTCCCAGTTTGTAGATTTTTTTTTTTTTTACATCCTGATCGATCAGGTTATGCGGAAATAACAACCTGACAGAGGTTCTAATATACAGTGGGTACGGAAAGTATTCAGACCCCCTTAAATTTTTCACTCTTTGTTATATTGCAGCCATTTGCTAAAATCATTTAGGTTCATTCTTCTTCCTCATGAATGTACACATAGCACCCCATACTGACAGAAAAACACAGAATTGTTGACATTGTTGCAGATTTATTAAAAAAGAAAAACTGAAATATCACATGGTCCTAAGTATTCAGACCCTTTGCTCAGTATTTAGTAGAAGCCCCCTTTTGATCTAATACAGCCAGGAGTCTTTTTGGGAAAGATGCAACAAGTCTTTCACACCTGGATTTGGGGATCCTCTGCCATTCCTCCTTGCAGATCCTCTCCAGTTCTGTCAGGTTGGATGGTAAACGTTGGTGGACAGCCATTTTTAGGTCTCTCCAGAGATGCTCAATTGGGTTTAAGTCAGGGCTCTGGCTGGGCCATTCAAGAACAGTCACGGAGTTGTTGTGAAGCCACTCCTTCGTTATTTTAGCTGTGTGCTTGTTTTGTTGGAAGGTAAACCTTCGGCCCAGTCTGAGGTCCAGAGCACTCTGGAGAAGGTTTTTGTCCAGGATATCCCTGTACTTGGCCGCATTCATCTTTCCCTCGATTGCAACCAGTCGTCCTGTCCCTGCAGCTGAAAAACACCCCCACAGCATGATGCTGCCACCACCATGCTTCACTGTTGGGACTGTATTGGACAGGTGATGAGCAGTGCCTGGTTTTCTCCACACATACCGCTTAGAATTAGGGCCAAAAAGTTCTATTTTGGTCTCATCAGACCAGAGAATCTTATTTCTCACCATCTTGGAGTCCTTCAGGTGTTTTTTAGCAAACTCCATGCGGGCTTTCATGTGTCTTACACTGAGGAGAGGCTTCCGTCGGGCCACTCTGCCATAAAGCCCCGACTGGTGGAGGGCTGCAGTGATGGTTGACTTTCTACAACTTTCTCCCATCTCCTGACTGCATCTCTGGAGCTCAGTCACAGTGATCTTTGGGTTCTTCTTTACCTCTCTCACCAAGGCTCTTCTCCCCCGATAGCTCAGTTTGGCCAGACGGCCAGCTCTAGGAAGGGTTCTGGTCGTCCCAAACGTCTTCCATTTGAGGATTATGGAGACCACTGTGCTCTTAGGAACCTTAAGTGCAGCAGAAATCTTTTTGTAACCTTGGCCAGATCTGTGCCTTGCCACAATTCTGTCTCTGAGCTCTTCAGGCAGTTCCTTTGACCTCATGATTCTCATTTGCTCTGACATGCATTGTGATCTGGAGGGTCTTATATAGACAGGTGTGTGGCTTTCCTAATCAAGTCCAATCAGTATAATCAAACACAGCTGGACTCAAATGAAGGTGTAGAACCATCTCAAGGATGATCAGAAGAAATGGAAAGCACCTGAGTTAAATATATGAGTGTCACAGCAAAGGGTCTGAATACTTAGGACCATGTGATATTTCAGTTTTTCTTTTTTAATAAATTTGCAACAATGTCAACAATTCTGTGTTTTTCCGTCAATATGGGGAGCTGTGTGTACATTCATGAGGAAGAAGAATGAACTTAAATGATTTTAGCAAATGGCTGCAATATAACAAAGAGTGAAAAATTTAAGGGGGTCTGAATACTTTCCGTACCCACTGTATGTTCACCAAAAATAGGAAATCCCATCTTGATTTTAATACGCCATACAGTTTTAAGCCTTAAATAGTTTTAACTGTAATAATGTCAAAGCTTTAACGTAATAATGATTCTACGGTTGCAGATGTTCACACAGAAGCAGTCCAGGCAGCCCTTGCTAAACATAAAGAAAGGAAAATGGCTGTACCAATGCCATCAAAACGACGCTCATTGGTTGTACAAACCTCTATGGATGCGTACACACCTCCAGGTCAGTAGCAGGTTACATCACTGTGGTCTTTTTTTTTTAATCTCTTGTTCCCTGTATTGAGATTATTAGACCAATGCGTATTAACGTTAACTGTGTCTTGGATAGATACCTCTTCAGGGTCAGAGGATGAAGGCTCAGTACAAGGGGATTCCCAGGGAACTCCCACCTCAAGCCAAGGGAGTATAAATATGGAGCACTGGATCAGCCAAGCAATCCATGGATCAACCACATCAACCACTTCTTCCTCCTCCACACAGAGCGGGGGCAGCAGTGCTGCACACAGATTAGCAGATGTTATGGCCCAAACACACATAGGTGGGTACTCTTCATGTCACTCATGAGCAAAATCCTTCAGATTAAATAAGCTGCTTATTGTCATAAATCTCAGAACCTTATTTTACTATGAAGCTCTCCTAAAAAGGACTGTCAATAAAAGTGTTGTGACCGGGTTCAGAAGTAGACCCTTTTTAGATAGAAGTATGAAGTTCCTGCTATACAGGAAGATTTCATGGTTGGGTTTGCTTACTCTAGAACAATAGGCAATTCGGAGAAGATGTAATCATTAGGTGTAGGTAATTTATAGGTCAATTTTGATATAGTGTAATATGTTTTTTAGCCTTAGGACTCTGTAAGCAAAAGGAAATGTCCATTTAAGATGACTATATAGAAGCATAATCCTTTTTTTTTTTTTTTACCAAAATGTATAGGTGTTAATAGTTGTCTCCATTGTACCTTGAAGCACCACACATCACCAGGAACCACAATAGTCTTTACTGACCTACAGAATAGTACAGTGTAGCACATAGAACCGGAGAGAATAATTGACTTTCTATTGCAGAAAGATTTTTTAACATTAGGTTTTGTTTTGCTTTTTCCTTTATCATAAGTAATTAAATGTTGAACCTGATGGTCTTTCTTTAACTTTACTGACTTAATCATTACAATTTCTCTTTCATTCATAGCGGACACAGTTCCTGATCTTCTTAACCATTGGGTTATACTGCCCCCCCCCCCACAGGAGGAGGACACTAGGCAGAAAAAATCCTGCTACACCTATGGGCATTCCCAGGGGGTGTACTCCCTCTCTCTGCTATAGGTATTTTTTTTCTGCCTAGTCAGGAGTAAAGACCTAGTTCCTTGCTGGGATCTCTGGTCCTGGCAATTTTTTCTTTTTAGATTTAGAACTTTTTCTTTTAGAATTTTTTTTCTTCTGGATTTTTTCCTGTGAGATCTACAATCAACTGCCGGACTGGGTGACGGGCTGGATAATCTAGATCTGGTCACCCCAGTCTTGCCAGCGAGTGTGCACAGACCTCAGCTCCATGCTAGGTTGGCCGCGACATAGCCCCACTGGATGGGGCCTGGGCTGCAAGTTAAGCACCTTGCGAGGTCGCATACAACCGGGTCTCGGCCCGAGTAACAGCGTTCTTCTTGGCTGACAGCCCCCCATTTCAATGGAGAGGAGGTTCTGTCTGGAGAGGTGGTTCCTGGCATGGTAAAAAAACTGTTCCCCCTCTCCCCCAGGAGGGTTTTGGGGTGGACATGGGCCCCTCCATGGGATGGTTGGACCCCTGGTTAGGCACCCCCCTCATCGATCTGGTGGTCCCCCCTCCTTCACTAATACTGGGGCTGTGGGGTGCCTGGTCCACTGCCTAGGGTAGGGGTAGGGGGGTGCGCTGCTGGTGACCAGGCGATCGTCTGTGAGGGGGAGGTGGCTGTACCTGGTGGGGGCTCCTTCCAGGGGCCCCCTTTCCTGCCTGTCCCATTTTTCTGAGGCCTACGGATCCCTCCTGGGTCCCTGGAAGCCTCGTGGTGCTGCGTGGACCTGCCATTTTCTTGTTGCCTGTGTGCTTAATGCACGGCAGCCATGTTTGTGTAGTCTGGCGGCCATTTTTTGGTGAATTGCCATTGAAAATGGTGACAGCCATGACAGTGGAGCCCTCTGGGTGGCGATTTTGGCACTAGGAGCCCCTCCTCATCCCCTGGTGCTGACTTCTGGATCTTTTCATTTCCTGATCGTCGTTCGTGCAGTGCAGATTCTCCTGGTAGCTGCGATGCCTTGTTTCTGCCGGGTGGTGAGTCTGGTGGGGTCCTCTCCCTCTCTACTGATGATCGATTGGTGCTCTGTGTCTGGCAACTGGATGGGCTGCCAGAGCGGTGGGGGTTGTCCCTTAGCAGTGTTTTACACTTTTTTGTGGGGTCCCCTGGTGATTTATGGAGCCTTTGGAGCACATCTCCACACCTGATCCCCTCTCTTAGGCTGCAGAGTCCTCCGGGTCCCATCCATCCATCGATGCACTGATGGCGGTCCTGGAGTCCTTGGTGTCCCGGGTGGAGGTGGCTTTTGGGCGACGGGCTGGCAAAAAGCGCCCCCTGCCTTCCTCTACCTCATCTGTCTCATCAGATCCTGAATCTGATTTGGCCACCGCAGACATGAGTCACGCTACTGGATCTGTGACCACGCCCTCCTAATCCTCAGATAAGGAGGATTCCTCCACTTCTGCAACCGTGTATGAAAAGGCACTGGTGGACAAACTGATTGTAGCTGTGTGTGAGACCTTGAAGATGGAGGACGCAGCTGAAGCACAGGTTCCCATTGGCATGCACAAGCCATCCAGAGCGGAAAAGGTGTTTCCTTTCCACTTCTATTGTGACAGAATTTTCACTAAATAGTGGGGACGACAAAAGCGATTTTGCTAGGTGATACCCCTATGCGGAGTACCTTCATAGGAAGTGGACTGTTCCAGCGGTAGTGAATCCTCCGGTTTCCAGATTAAACAAGGCAACCATGATTCCAGTTGAAGAGTCCCCGGCCTTTAAGGACCTGACTGACAGGAACGCAGAGGCTGTGGCCCGCAATATGTACACCCTGGCTGGTTCGGCACTGAGACCGATATTCACCATTGCCCTGGTGTCAGACTCTGGCTGAATGGGCTAGGCTTTTGCGCCATGACCCCAAGGGGGAGTAGCTCCCCTCAGCCTTTGCTGGGCTGGCGGACCAGCTGGTTCAGGGGCCGAAGTTTATCTCTGATGTCTCTTTGGATGTGGCTCCCCTAGTGGCTCGGCTCTGTTTCGGCAGTTGTCCTTTGGCGTGTCTTTTGGCTCAAATGCTGGTCTGCGGACCAGACTTCTAAAAATGCCTTGACTGATCTTCCTTTTCCAGGAGATCGCCTGTTTTTGTGCTACCCTGGGTGACATCCTTAAAGGTCTCACAGGGGGGGGGAAAGTACCTTTCTACCCAGGCTACTAAAGGCAAGGACCCTTGTCGTAGACGCGGGCCTTCCTCTTCGGCTCATAAGAAGTTTTTTTCGTCCCTCAGGGTCGACTGACAAGGGATCAGAGCCCTTCGGGGCCTCCTCTGGAGGATCCAAGCAAACTTGGTCTGGCAAGTCAAGAGTGGGCCCCTTCAGCATGAAGGTGCGCCCTCACCTGTATCTGGGGTGGGGGGACATCTTCGCTGGTTCCCGGACCCGTGGACTCCTCTGGTACAAATCAGGTGGGTCCACGAGGTCATTCAGTCCGGCTACAAGATCGAGTTTCGTTCTTACCCTCCGGTAAGGTTTTTCCTTCCAACGTGCGACTGTCCCCGGTCCGCTTACAGGCTCTTTTTCTGGTGATGCAAGACCTTTTACTTTAAAGGGTGATGGTCCGGGTTCCGACTTTGGAACCTTTTCAGGGGTTTTACGCAAACCTGTTTACAGTCCCTAGGAAGGAAGGCAAGGTGTGTCCAATTCTGGACCTCAAGGCGTTGAACGGATTTGTGCAGATGCAGGAGTTCAGAATGGAGTCCGTTCGCACTGTGGTGGCTTCCCTGCATCAGGGGAATTTTTCCTGTTCCCATCGACATCAAGGGCGCTTACTTTCACATTACAATATGTGTCGGTCTCCAGTGCCTTCTCCGCTTTGCCGAGGGACAGGAGCATTATCAGTTTGTGGCATTACCCTTTGGTCTCACTTCTGCTTCTTGGGTCTTCATGAAAGTGTGGGCACCGGTGCTAGCATTGCTACGCCGAGGAGGATCGCAGTACTGGGCTACTGGGATGACCATCTTCTGCAAGTGGAGTCTTCTATTGCTCTGGTAAAAAACCTTGAAATCCCCATACGAGCTTGAGGGTGTTTGGCTGGATTCTGAATTTTCAGAAGTCTGCTCTGGTTCCGTCCACAAAGCTGGACTATCTTGGTCTGCCTCTGGACTCGGCCTTAGCCAGAGGGCTCCTTGCTCTGAACAAACTCCAGAAACTGCAGGCTGTAATTCGTCTACTGCTTTCCAGCAGATGGTAATCCCTCCGTACATGCATGCTGGTGCTGGGCTTGATGGTGTCTACATTCGAGGCAGTTCCATTTGCACAGTTCTATACGAGGTCCCTGCAATGGAGATTCTGGCCAAATGGGACAAGAATTCGCAGTCTCTGGACAATCAGATCCAGCTGAGCCAGGGAATGAAAAAGTCCCTGATATGGGGGCTTTGTTCTTCGGCGCTTCAGCTGGGCAAATCATTCCTCCCCTTGTATTGGACAGTGGTCACCATGGATGCCAGCTTGTCTGGCTGAGGAGGTGTTCTCGGCAAAATTTCTGCTCAGGGGGTCTGGACACTGGAAAAGTCCAGACTACCAATCAGTGTCTTTGTACTTTGAGCGATCAGTCTGTGCCTGGAACATTAGATGGATTGTCTTCAGGGATTTCCAGTGCACATTCAATCAGACAATGCCACGGCCGTGGCTTATGTCAATAACCAGGGGGCACAAGAAGTGTCCTGGCAGCTCTGGAGGTAGCCAGCATTCTAAGCTGGGCAGAACATTTGTTCTAGCCCTATCCACCATACACATTCCCAAGGTGGAAACTGGCAGGCGTTGGACCAAGGGGAGTGGTCCCTTCATGCCACGGATGCACTGGTGGCCCCGTGGGGTCAGTAAAGTCTGATTTAGGCCTTTCATCCTCTCAAGCTTCTGCCAAGACTTCTACGCAGAATCGAGGCAGAAGGGATTGCGGTCATCTTAGTGGCCCCGGACTGGGTAGCCGGGCTTGGTACGCCGATCTGGTGTGGCTGGTCGCTGAGGTTCCTTGGAAGCTTCCTTTCAGGGAGAATCTGCTGTCCCAAGGACCAATCTTTCATCCTGCTTTACAGTCGCTGGCTTTGATAGCTTGGCTGTTGAACGACAGGTGCTGATTCCAATGCTGTTAAAAGCTAGAAAATCTACTTCTAGGAAGATCTACCATCGTACGTGGAAGATGTACATTGCAGGGTGTAAGTCTCTTGGGGTTTATCCTTACTCTTTTTTTTCGGTGGCGTGGATCTTGACCTTCCTTTAACGGGGGGTTGAGCAGAAACTGGCCTTGAGTATTATCAAGGGTCAGGTATCGGCCTTTGCGGTCTTCTTTCAACAGCCCTTGGACACATACTCCTTGATGCGTAATTGTCTTCAGAGAGTTAGACACTTGACCCCTCCAGTAAGGTCTCTGTTGCTGCCTAGGGACCTCAATTTGGTGCTCCCAGTCCTCCAGAAGCCTCCTTTTGGGAATCTTCGGGAGATTCCCCTGCTTACGCTGTCCCAGAAGGTGGCCTTTTTGGGGGCTTTCATCTCTGCGTGCAGGGGGTCGGAATTGGCAGGGTTACCATGTCGTTCATCTTACTTGGTGGTTCACAGTGATAAGGTGATTCTTCGCCCCTGTCCATCATTCCTCCCTCTGATTTTCATTTGAATGAAGACATTGTGTGGCCTTCCCTGTGTCCCAGGCCAAAACATCTGAAGGAAATTGCTTTGCATGCCTTGGATGTGGTCTGGGCGATTAGGATGTACCTGGCAGCTACGGAGTCTTTTAGAAAATCAGACTCGCTATTTGTGCCTACAGATGGGCCTTGAAAAGGGTTGTCTGCTTCCTCTGGCAGCTACAGAGTCCTTTCAGAGGTCAGCCTCGCTTTTTGTGGTTACGGACAGACCAAGGAAAAGGCTGGCCGCTTCTTCGGCTACCATTTCTAGATGGATCAGACAGACGGTGATTCAGGCCTATTCCATCAAGGGTCAGGTTCCTCCTTTCCCTGTTAGGGCACACTCTACTTTGGCGCTCAGTGCCTCCTGGGCCTTCCGTCATCAGGCGTCAGTGACGCAGGTTTGCAGGGCGGCCACCTGGTCGTCGATGCACACTTTCACAAAGTTCTTTTAAAGTGGATGTTTCAGCATCTCCGGATGCTTCCTTTGGGTGCAAGGTCTTGCAGACTGCTGTTTATAGGACCCGGTCCTCTTTGAGGGTGTATTGTTTTTTTCAGGTGAACTCAAGTTTTTTTGGTTGAGCTCCTTTTTACCTGGTTGGCTATAATTAGCTTTGGGAATTTTTTTTTCGCTGTTCCCACCCCTCATGTTTAACACTGCTTTGGGACGTCCCAATGGTTAAGAAGATCAGGAGCTGTGTCTGTCAATGAATGAAAGAGATAATGGGATTTTTTGACTTACCATAAAATCCATTTCTCTGATGTTCATTGACGGACACAGTACCCACCAATCTGTGAAGTTGTAATCCTTCTGACACTACCTGCAACAAAACTGAGTACCTAATAGGAGAGAGATGGAGTATACCCCCTGGGACCGCCCATATGCGTAGCCAGACTTTTTTTCTGCCTAGTGTCCTACTCCTGTAGGGGACAATATAACTCAATGGTTATGAAGATCAGAAGCGTAGTCCGTCAATGAACATCAGAAAAATGTTTTTTACGATAATTCAAAAATCCCATTATTACTCTGCTTTACATATTCTTCATATAGTCCAGGGCAGAATTTAGCAGATAGTGAAGCATCAAATTCTAGAGCCGTTGAACAGACAATCCACAAAATGTCAATGTGCAGCATATCCAATTGCTGGCAAATCCTTTAGATTGTATTTACAATATCTAGATGGGAAAGTTCTATTTATTATCAAGCTGGGTTTATAGTTTGGAAAATGGAGAGTGTATGTAATACTGGATTTAAAAATCACTCTCTAAGTAAAATAAAAAATACCAGTAAATAGATGCATTTAAAACCTAACTGAAGCTTCAGTGTGGCTATTACATTCTAGGTGCATTAAAACAGGTGTGTGCTCAGTGTACAGTTGGTTTTCCTCACCACAGTAGAAGCACCTGTCCTCTGCCAGCATTCTGCATTAAAGTGGTTGTTAAGCCACTTGGTCAGGAACATATAATCCCCTCTGTTTAATAACGTTTTGTGCCCCACAGTACGTGTTTTATAAAAAAAATATGCCAATTTCTACCTTATTTAAGAGTGCTTCCAGGTGCTCATGTGACTGCTCACCGCTCTCCTCTCCCAGGCTGACAGCTACAGCGGGAGGGGCCTAGAACTCCCGCTGAGGTCAGCCAGGAGGAGAGAGGCAAGCAGTCATGTGAGCAAGGTAGAAATCGGCATATTTTTTTATAAAACACGTACTGTGGGGCACCTATCGTTATTAAACAGAGGGGATTGTATGAATCTATTACAATGATTATAGCAGCAGGTAGGGGCAGAGGGGCTCTGTCACAATCAAACAGGCAGATAGGGGAGGGAGGAAGGACAGAGGAGAGCTGTGGATGACAGAGACACATAAACTGAGCACAGTGTCAGGGCTCAGCAGCCATGATAAACCGTGGTCAGTTTACAGGGGTGAAGGCATAACCAGGCAGGATCAGCCAGGTATTTTAGGTTATGCAAGGGGCCAAATTACACAGCACAAGCACTGTGCTGTTATTCATGCTTTAAGGGAACAGGATCCGTGTTTTTTTTTTTTTTGGGTAACAAACGCTTTAAAGGTCCCTTGTTCTCTTTGTGGAAGCAATGGTCTCTCTGCAGTGGTCTAGCGTGGATTTAATTGATTAGGTTGTCAGGCTTCTGCAGAGAGGCAACTGCTTCCACGCAGACAACAGAGGTCCTTCTTTACAGCATGCTGGCAGGGGACTGGCTTTTCTACACAGACAAAGCTGGTTGCTAAAGAAAATGAGCTGTAAGACTTTGCCTGCCCATTAAAATACGATTTGCTAACACAGGGGCTGATTGTATTACAGTCATGCTGCAGTATCATATTGGACGAATGGACAGAAATCTTTCGTTAGTAGTTTAGGAAAGCTAGGGAGCTTACATTGAGGGATAAAAAACATGGGGCATTTCCCGCTTTCAAGCTAAAGTAATATTTATCATGCAAAAATGTCCCACGGCCATGAAGAAGTCATTGTGGTTTTGGTAGGCTTACACTCTATGCCTGCTGGTGTAGCACACAAAATATTTCTTTATTTTCTGATTTGTAAGAAGCTCTGAATAAATGACTTGTACCATCACATAATATATGCATGTACAATCAGAAATATGTATCTTTGTACAACTACCTTTCCTGTGTACAAATGTTTTTACTTTCTAGACAAATGTCTTTTATAATTCAGAAGGTCCCATTTTGAACAGAATGTACTGGCCCTCATTCATTATGATAGTAAATTATGAATCAGCCTTGACCCAAGCTCAGGTGCGCTGTATATATTTAGCTGATCTAAATAGCTGTGGTGCAGTAAAAGGTTTGTTTCATTCTCCAGTAGGCCGAAGACAGAATGTTATAGAATTTGTGATGAATCACCAAGATGCCAGCTGATTATCTGTCTAGATTAGATAACTCTGTCCATCTCTTCTACCTCTTGAGTGTTGGCATAACACAAAGAGTGGAAAATTCACGGCTGCTGAATGGCTGCATTCATCACATAGACTTCACCCTTAACTGTTTTCTCAGATTGCAATCTTTCGGCGCAAGTCTCTGTATCTCGTTACCGAACACAAAACATTGTTTTTTTTTTTTGTTTTTTTTTTTTTAATATCTTGGCTTACGATTGCTTTTCTTCCCTAAAGGAAATAAAAGGACAGACGGACAGTACCACAGTATGTATAGCTGAGTCTTCTGATGTTTTTTGCATCTTGAGTTGCTCACCAAGTGCTTCTTCTCCAAGCTTCTTCCTTGCTATGCTGATATGCCCTACCTCTATTCTCCCAGTTTGCTTCTCTACAATGTAAAACAATACAAATACTCCTAACATACTTTAGGACATTAAGGGTCATTTATGAAGGTACAATTGTGAAATTTGGTGGCCGTTTTGTGATGTAGTGCAGCTATTTCATTTAAAAAAATAATAAAACCTCAGATTTGGAAGGATTGGAGTGGATTTGGGTATTGTGCAGCAAAAATAGGAGCCTTGCAATAATTGTAAAAGATTGCCTTTTATGGGGTTGGAAATTAAGTTTTTGGTTTTGATGCCTATAAAAATCAAAAACCTTTGCTAAGCTAGTAACAATGAGATATCTTTAATTTGAAAAGTGCCTACGTTATCATTACCCTTGAGTCACTCATCATCTTTGACAGTTTGTTTCCCTTCAAATTACAATCAATCTGTCTCCATTACTAGGTGCCTAAAAGTGAACAATGATGAAGCATTTTGCTTGTAGAGCGGATATAGGGCATAGAGCAATACTATGCAATATATGAAAATGGAACTAAACCCTCTTATCCTTGACCGTCAAGAAAGCTGCCATCTTAGCCTCTGTTTATTCTGATGTTCCCATGGTGCTGCACATTTTATTATTATGTTGACACCATATTATGTATGACACCAGCCATATGGTGATTTGACAATTTTAGTTAAAGCAGAACTAAACCATCCTGTCCTTTTCAGCCAAGGAAGCTGCCATCTTAATCTCTGTTTGACCTACAACTGCCTTGTGGCTGCATATTTGATCAGTTATTTGATGGTTAAACAGTTTAGTTGAGAGCACAAGCAAATGTGACATTCCCGGCATGCCTTGTATATAAATTTCTCTTTCGTTCATCAACGGACACAGCACTCTATAAATACTAACTACGAAGTTATATTGCCTCCTCTAGGAGTAGGACTAGGAGCAGAACAAAAAACACCTGGCTACACCCATGGGCTGTCCTCAGCTGGTATATACCCCCCTCTCTGCTCCAGGTAATAAGTCTTAATCTGTCTAGTAAGGAGTAAGGACCTTGGCTCTATTGGTCCTGGCAATTGTTTTCTCCTTCCTTGCATCTTTTTTTTTGTTTTTCTCTAGGGAGATCTGCAATCAACTGCTGGGCTGGGCGATGGACTGAATAATCTAGATCCAGTGGCCCCCCCAAGCCAGTGCGTGCCAACCGAAGCTACGCGCTAGGTCTGCCAAGACATAGCCTCATGGCAGGATCGCATGCGATCGGGTGCTGGTCTGAGTTGCAGCATTCCCTTGGCCGACAGCTCCCCCACTTCGGTGATGAGGAGTTGTGTCTGGAGCATCAACGGTACCATGGAAGGGTAAGTACAGTCCCCCCTCTCCCCTTTTGGAAGTTTTTGGGGTGGACATGGGTACCCTCCTAGGATGTTCCGTTCCCTCCTCCCATCCTAAAGTCCCTCGGTTGAGTGGGCTTCCCCCCCCACCGGACTGGTGGGGGTTCTAGGGCAGGCGGAGGAGACCCCTGGGGGTCTCCCCCACCATTTTACCTTTTGTTCAGATGGTGCATGTCCTGCCCTGATGGTATTAGGAGTCAGGTTCCAGTGCAGAATGCGAAGCGGAGACCCTTGGGTGCATGCCCTACTGTGTGTGTGTGTGTATGGTGCAGTTTGGGGGTCTGCAGTGAAGAGCTCACAGCATTGTTCCCCTAAATGTTATCCATGCCTGGGGTGTACAGTACCTTTATAGGGGGAGGTCTCCTTGCAGAGGGCGCAGCGGTTTGGAAAGCAGTTTTCTTGGGCAGCATGCTCTCGGCAGCTGGCGGCCAGGTTTGGGAAGTCTGATGACATCATGGCAGCCGTTTTCCTTTGTTTCCTTCCACCTCAGTCTCCTCTTCCTGTCACGGGATATATGAAGCAAATAGCTTCCATGGCTTGCTGGGTCCAAATTTATGGTGCTCCTCCGGTCAGTAGGGTGAGTCCTTTGGTGTCCCTGTTAACTCTCACTCTCACTCTCTCTCTCTCTCTCTCTCTGCTGATAGGTACCCTGACCTTTGGGGATCTTTAATTGTGCCAAAAGATCATTTGTACAGTAAGGTCTTCCTTTCCTTATGGAGCCTCAGGGTCACATGTCCCCCACTGACCCCCCTCATGGAGGTGGCAGGTCCCTTGGAACCCCAGGTTCCAATGGTTGCACTGACGGTGGTCTTCAAGTCATTAGTATCCCGGGTGGAAGTGGTTTGTGGGCAAAGGTTCAGTAGGAAGCATCCCCCCGCCTTCCCCTGTCTCAGTCTGTCTTATTCTGAGCCTGATGTTGCTGTTAACATGGCCCATCTAGGGGGCTTTATATCACACCCCTAGATCCATCCGATAGTAAGATTGACTCCTTTATTGTTGCAGCATCAAATGAAAAAGCGCTGGTAGACGCACTTATTACTGCAGTTAGTGAGACTTTAAAAATGGAGGATGCCGCTGATGTGGCCACAGCTGTGGCAGTGTCTTTTGGTACACATAAGTCACATCACATTCCAAAGGTGTTTTCTTATGTGCCTTTTTTTTATAGATTTACCTATAAGGAATGGGAACAATTTTAAAAAAGTGGACTAGTCTACCTGTGGTTGACCCTCCTGTTTCCAGGTTGAATAAAGCAACCATGTTCCCAATAGAGGAATTCCCATCCTTTAAGGACCCGGCTGACAGGAAAGCGGAGGCTGTGTCATGCAGCATGTTTACTATGGTTGGTTCGTCATTGCGACCAGTCTTGGCCTCAACCCTGGTGTCTCAGACCCTAACTGAATGAACCAGGCTTTTGCGCCAGGGTCTGGGGGGTGAGCAGATTCCTGCTGTTTGTTGATTTAGCAGACCAGTTGGTCCATGGGCTGCACTTTATTTGTGATACAGCTTTGAATACAGCTCCTGTGCTGTCCTAACTTTCTGTTTTAGCGGTGGTGATTAGGCGCATACTGTGGCTTAAAAATTGGTCCGCAGACCAAGCCTCTAAGAAAGCTCTCATTGATCTGCCCTTTCAAGGCGATCGCCTGTTTGGGTCTACTCTGGATGACATCAATATTGGTCTTACAGGGGGGGGGGGGAGAGAGTACCTTCCTGCCACAATTCTGGAAAATGAAGGATCCCCCCCCCTCCTCAGCTCATAGAAAATAATTTTGTGCTTCTGGGACTGAGAATAAGGGAAATAGATCCTCCAAGTCTTATTTTCTTCTCTATTGAAAGCCATGTACTGAGAGATAGAGGTTTGTCTGGATAAGTGATCCCTACTATGGTGAAGGCGAGGAAGTCGTCTTCCAGCAAGATATACCATTGTACGTGGAAAGCGTACATTCCTTGGTTTAAGTTTATTGGGGCTCATCCTCAATCCTTTTCTGTGGCTCGGATCTTCGCCTTTCTTCGTTAATCAGAAGTTGGCCTTGAGTACAATCCAGGTGTCTGCCTTAGCAATCTTCTTTCAGCGACCCCCAAGGCCCGCACTCTTTCATTCGTACCTTCATTCAGGGGGCTCGACATGTGGCTCTACCTGTACGGTCTCTTTTGCCTCCATGGGATTTAAATTTAGTGCTTTCGGTTTTCCAGAAACCTCCATTTGGGAATTTTCAGGAGATTCCCTTGCCTACTTTATCCCAGAAGGTGGCATTCTTGGTGGCTATTACCTCGGCCCACAAGGTTTCGAGTTGGCGGAATTATCCTGTCGTAGTCCATATTTAGTGGTCCATAGGTATAAAGTGGCTCTTCGTTCCTGTCTATTATTCCTGCCTAATGTTGTTTCTGACTTTCATTTAATAGAGGACATGTTGCCTTCCTTGTGTCCCAAGCCTGCTCATCCCAAGGAATTTGCCTTGCACACTTTGAATGTGGTTCGAACAAATCCGGTGTATCTGGCAGCTACAGAGTCCTTTCAGAGGTCAGACTCGCTTTTTGTGGTTACGGACAGACCAAGGAAAAGGCTGGCCACTTCTTCGGCTACCATCTCCAGATGGATCAGACAGACGGTAACTCAGGCCTATTCTATTAAAGGTCAGGTTCCTCCTTTCCCTGTCATGGCGCATTCTACTTGGGCACTGAGTACTTCTTGGGCCTTCCGTCATCAAGCATCAATATCTGAAGTTTGCAAGGCGTCCACTTGGTAGATACTTTGGCATCTGTAAATGCTTCTTTTGGCCGCAAAGTTTTGCAGGCTGCTGTTAAAGAGGGGCTGTTCCCTCTTGAGGGGTGTTTTTCTTTACTTCATTTTTCTGATGGGGCTCCTGTGACCCAGTTAGGGCTCCTGTGTCCTGGTTAGGGCTCCAGTAGTTATGAGTTATGGAGCATTGTTTCCGTTGATGAACGGGAGAGAAAATGGTATTTTTGTACTTACCGTAAAATCCATTTCTCTGAGTTCATCAACGGACACAGCACCCACCCCTCTATCTATGGAGTTCTGTGGACTTCTAATAGTGCTTGCTACTAAACTGATTACCTAGAGCAGAGAGAGGGGTTATATTCCAGGTGAGGACGGTCCATGGGCGTAGCCAGGTGTTTTTTGTTCTGCCTAGTCCTACTCCTGGAGGAGGCAGTATAACCCAGTAGTTATGATTTACGGAGAGCTCTGTCCATCAATGAACTCCGAGAAATGGATTTTATGGTAAGTACAAAAATCCCAATTTTTTCTAAACTGTTAAATTGACAGGTTTAGTTCTGCTTTAAAAACAGAAGTAAATGTGATGGCATGCCTTGAATGTAACTGTTTTAGGGAAACCATTAAATCAACGGGTTTCGTTTGGCTTTAAATTTTTAATTGTGATTTTAGATATACTTTAGGAACAGGTAGTTAAAGTGATTGTAAACCTCAGGCATGAAATAAGAACAAAGCATATCCCTCTATAGCGTGTACATGTCTCAATTAAAAGCACTACACTAAGTGTTATTGCTGTCTCCTGCCTCCTCCCTCTATCAGCATGAATCACCTCAGGACAAAATTTCCAGTCACCAAGAGGAAAAAGGTGATAGGGGAGGGAGCCCCAGCTGATTGGCAGCCTCAGCTCTGTTCCTGTGAGCTGTGTGAAGAGGGTGTGTCCCTTTCCTCCAATCAGCTGTCAGAGCTCTCCTCACTGAGCTCTGCAGAGTGTAACTTCAGCTCTCCATCCCCTTTTTTCTGAACTCTCTGGACTTGAACGGTTGTGTAGAGAAGATTACAAATAGAAACAGATGTAGGAGGGTATGCTTCATCTCTGTGTATCACCTGAGGATAGTCCATTCACTGAGTAAATGTAAGGGTTTACAACCACTTTAACGGCCAAAGACATTCCGGCCAGGAATGTCTCTAGCTCACAATCTGTTTAAAAGAAGAAGCCTGTGAATCTAATTGTAGATTATAGACATTTACTAGTGGCTTCTTATCTGTATTTAAATTAAAGACATCTATAGCCAAAATATATATTTTTTTCAGATGGAATGATGAGTAATTAGAAGTTTTTATTGCTGTATTTGTTCCCACTGGAGAGATTCACTCTTTCCATTGTTGTGGTGACCACTGTCACTGGAATTGAACTTTTGAGGGAAGATGTAACATTTTGAGTTGTCACCAGAACAGGAATATAACTTCTCCCAATAGAGACACTTACTCCACCATCAACTGAAGGGATTTCTTACACTTTCAGTCCCCTTGACAGTGGTCACAATAGGATAGAAACAAAACTGAAAAAACTGACAGATTTGACCTATTTCTTATTCTACCAAAGAAAAGTTTTGCCTTTAAAAATACTTCACTTGTATTGTGTGCAGTTTCTAAATGACCCTTAATGTGTGTAAGTAAAGATGCAACTAGAGCGCAGCCAATGGGTTTGATACCTTCAAGTGAGTTATTTCTAGTGTTTGCTGTGGTTCACTAACTTTTTACACAGCTCATTGGCCTTACTGTACCCATTGGAATAAAAGGATTACCATGCTTTGATATTAGACCGTAAACTTCCTGTAAATTATCTTTGGAGCACTGACCTACTCATTGAGTTCTGACATTAGAACTCTGTGATTGTAACCTTATGTTGCACTATAATTCCTTCATAACCGAGCTGCAAGGCGATCCTCATATCTTGGTGTGTTTTACCTTCACTGACAGTTGTGCATTCCATCAAGGATCACTATCAAAATGAGTCATGTGACACAAGTGGGCGTGGCTTTTTCTTAACTACAAATGGACAGAATCAGGCGAGTGCAAAAGGTGCTTCTTGCCTTTGGCAAAAAACACCTAAAAACGGTGAGTACATTAACTAAATATCCTGCAATCCACCCTCCCCTTCACCCCACATCAGCCTCTTACACATCAGACATCAAATTTTTATCCAGCTCTTCCCAAGTCCATTTTTGGCTTCCCCAAATGTGTTGCAACACTCCCATGTGTAATAGAAATTGGCTCTGAATTCCAAATCCTTTTATATCTTTACAGGATCCTGGAATTCGACATCATTCTTAATTATATGATTCAAAGCTTCATATACATATGTGCCTATCTTAATAACCACTGATCTTTAAAAGGACAGTTTACATTAATGTTTATGCATGTGTTTCTTGTTGGTCACTTTAAAAAAAATGTCATGAAGACTTTTAATATCTACATTGCATTTTGTGGAATTATTATATGATATGTCCAATCATATGATACATATCTTTTTATACTTGATTTTCCTGCATATGGATATTTTTCTATATCGTTCATTGACAGACGCAGCTCCATATAATTCTTGACTATTGGGTTATTCTGCCCCCTACAGGAGTAGGAGCTGCGTCTGTCAATGAGCTTCAGAGAAAAGGATTTTACGATAAGACAAAAATCCAGTTTTTTTACTTTCTGAACAATATTTTGAATATCCTTTCATTTCAGAAGGTTTCATTTTGAGCAACATATTATTTCTCCCATTTATTCTGGTAGTAAATCCGAATTTATGAAGCTGCCTCTTTTGATGCCTTTATTGCATCTATTTTATATATTTTTTTAATGTATTCATTTTTTTGCCATTAGTCATTTGTGTCATGCCGTGGGCTCAAAAGTAGCAGAGCTGGCTGGGGTATTCCACATCTATTCCCTCTTCTAAGCCAGTGATGATAATATATTGTCTGTACCAGCTGTAGTTCTCTGTATGACAGTTGCCTTCGGCAGTAATATTTATTTTAAGCTAAACTCTGGGCAAGCAGCTAACTACGCAGATAAAATACATACAAGGGAGCTGTTTTACCTCCCAAAAGATGTATATTTGTCCATCCAATTCTGAGATTTACACAGCTCTGCTATACAGCACAGCCCTGTCTAGCGGGGTAACAGCACAGTTTTATTCTCTTCCTTCCCTCAGTCTGTGGCTGAACAGTGAAAGGAAAGCAGCAGATTGATAAGCTCATCTTTCCGTCACTCTGCTGCTGCATGATTACCAATAGACAATTCTGCTTCTAGTTGCATAAAGGAAAAGACTGCTATCTGGTATGCCTGGAGCTGTGAGTGTCTTGCAAAGCTGGGAGATTTCTACTTTGATGGAGAGGGAGAAGTAGAACATCACCAATCCGGTGGGGCAGTTGGGTATATGACTATCTTGCAAAAACCGAATGTTTATATGAAAAATAATTTTGGGGTAAAAATATTTTTTTAAGGTGACCAACAAAGAATGTATATTTTTCTATGCATGCCATTTGTGATATAACATTTCATAACCTGGTACAAAGAGCAATACTGTGCTCTTTGCCAACCAATCAGAAATGTACTTTCAGTGGACTAAATTTGGGTTTAGTATTGAAACACTGATTTCTTCTGTGGACTATTTTACACCTCTGCTTTTTTGTCTAGGTTTTATAAAGTACTATAGATACTTACCATAGAGCTCCCTCTGCGTTGCCATTAGAAAGAAAATGATGGCTTAAACCATAGACGGACCTGTTTTTTTTTGTTTTTTTACTTTATTGGTGCACCTCCTGGTAGCTCCTAAAAACACTTCTTATTTTATATAAAAATAGATGAAATTTCCTCACCTTATACTGAGCCTGTGGTCATCTGGTGGATTTTTGTGTGTTCTGCAAGTGTCCAGTGAAGCATGAAAACTGAGCCAAGCTAATGTTTATTGAAAACTGTGCATGTTGCTTTCTGTGATGACACTGAAATGGCCATCTATGTATTTGCTCGTGTGAACCTGTTTGATAAATAATAACTGGTAGATTATAATGAGAATGCAGTTCAGTGTGCCTTGGAGCCACATAAATGCAATGTCATTTAAAGCTTTTAGAACCAAAGTATACCTTGACAGAAGTATAATTAACCTGGAATGGTAATTATTGCTTAGTAGGTATATAAAGAATAAAGTACATTATAAACCCTCAGTGTTTTACAGTTTAAAGTGGTTCTAAAGGCTTTTAAAAAAAAAAAATGGTTTATACTTACCTGCTCTGTGCAATGATATTGCACAGAACGGTCCCTTACCTCCTCTTCTGAGGTCTCCCACTGGCGCTCTCTTTAATCTTCAATCCTGGGATATGGGAGCCCACATGTGTGTCCATTCTCAAGCCTGGCTGTGTGCATCTGTAGACACACAAAGGGTGGCTCAGTCACACCCCCGCTCTGTCCTCACAGTATTTGACTGACAGCAGCAGGAGCCAATGGCTCCCTCTGCTTTCAGTAAAGCTTGCGAGAGCAGGATTAGGGTTGAGTGTTTAGGGAAGGGAGGGCAGGGAAACGAGTACTGGGGAATTTTTTACCTTAAAGCGGAGTTCCACCCTGGAATTTTTTATTTTTTTTTTAAATACCCCCGGGACAGTCAGGGCTAGTGCATTCCACAATGGCTAGCCTCTGATCTGTCCCGGGTTGCACTTACCTGTTAGGACAAATACTTACCTTGAAAAGTCTTGTCCAGCGCTGCCATCTCAGATGTGGGCAGCTTGAAGCCAGCGCGATCCTCTTCGGAGTCCTCTTCCACCTTCTTCGGTCCCACGATGCCCTGCGCCGGCCCCGCCGTCACTTCCGGGCGCGCGCGTCATCCCTCCACAGCTTCTGGGCATGCCCAGAAGCTGTTTAGAAGGGGATGCCCCCCCCCCCCGGAACTGACGTCGGGGCCGGTGCAGGCGCAATGATTCCTGGGATCTATGACGTTCATCTCCCAGGAATCATTGCAGAGCCAGGAAGTGACGACGGGCCGCGGCCGAGGAAGGAGGAAGAAGGAAGTAAGGTAAGTATATTTTCTTCGCTACGTGGTAAGTAAAAAAAAAAAATGCGATTAGCCATTTGTTTTTCAGGTGACCCGGAGCGAGAAGATGGAGGGAAGTATAAAATTAGGGTGGAACTCCACTTTAAAGCGGGGAATGCATTAAAGTAGAAGTCCACCCTAACAATAAAATCTGTAAATCTACAGGCATTCACAATCTCAGACTAACCTATCTAGCCCTGTAAAGAAGAAATTGGTATACATACCTTTTATGAAGCCGCTCTGTTCCAGTCTCCAGCGGTGGAAGCTCTGCAGAGGACACAGTCGACAACGGCTGGGAAAATAATGGGAAATGACATCACACATAGTTACTATGGGGCTTCCATTTTTTGCTGCCTCCTCTGCACCCGCCTGCACAAAGAAGCCGCTGATGACAGCTCAGCGTGGGACTGGAGCGGCTTCAAAAAAGTATGTATAGCGATTTCTTCTTTACAGGGCTAGATGGATTAGTCTTAGATCGTGGATGTCTTTTAGGTTTACAGATTTTAGTGTTAGGGTGGACTTCTACAGTGGGGTAAAAAATTATTTGAATTTAGAACCACTTTAATAAACTGAGCACAATAACATGAACATTTCCTAGTAAACTATTTGTTAAATTTCTTACCCCAGGACCTTCAATTTAAAATTAAAATTTTAAATTCTTCTGGCTTCTGCTCTCTCAGTGCTGCTTCCTTGAACTTCTGGTCCTCAAAAGAGATAACCTTTGGACAGTGCTATCTGGAGTCTGTTAGTTTAATGAAGGGAAGAGAGGAGCAGGGGAGCTCCTTGCCTTCAAAGGCCATGGGGCTATGTGTTCCTATTGAAGCAAACAGTGTAGGGGGACACAACTCCTTGCATGCAAACATGGTTCCATAGAATTCTGCAAGAGAAGGGAGCCGCCCTGGAACAGGAAACCAGGGGCAGCAGTCATGGCACCAGTATAAACTGGAACACAGGCAAGTAGTAAAATATAAAGAAGCTGCACACTCAGTAAGTGATTAAATATGCAACCAAAAGTGCTTAAAAAAGCTGAGGGTTTAATATCGCTCGATACAAAAAATTCTGCTCCAGGTTCCCTTTAGTACCGGCAACCTAAGCCTAGGAATTTGATAATAAGTTATCTGCTGCAAAGAAAGATCAGCGTTTAGAATGGCTAATCCTTCTTTCATCAGAAAGAAGTCTTTTGACATTTCCCTTTAAGCTTTGGTTATGGGAGCAGCCTGGAGTAGCATTTTCTTCAGGAAAGGTATTTCGACCCTTCTTCCTAGATCCTTATGTTTGAATTCACTACTCAAGTACAGGATTTTGATGAGCTTTCATAGTTGATGAAAAGGGTAATAAGTTATTTTATGCTGTTTGTTAGCCTTTTTATTCTTTGCATGTTTTCTTTTTCTACCATTGGTGAGAACAAATCAGAACTGTGAGTTGTGAACATGAAATAACCATGATTAGCATGTTTGTATTTGTAAACAGAAATTATTTAGGCATTATCCACCTTTTATGTGATTTTACTGTCCAGATTAACAAGCAGTCTACTGTGGCATAGATCCTGTGATATTGGCACACACATTTAGGCATAGAATTGTAGTACTGATTATTTTGCACTTCATATATAGGTAGCTAAAGTTTTATCACATAATGTAGTTGTTATTTTGCCAATCACCACAAAAATGTTTATTTGCTGTGATAATAAAGTATCTTATATTTTTGATGTTATAAATGTTGCCTGAGATTTGGGGATCTATTCATAAAAAATTTGTATGGTGATTCGCCCAGTAAAAGTGCATGTACATTTGTTATGTGCAAATGATATTAGGCTATTTTCTGTGCTGGTCAAATGTCTTTAAAATGGGAAAACACTACCCTTACTGTAACACTAGATGGCGATAAGTATCATAAGACATTTAACTCCATCTAGTGTCTAATTTTTAATTTTAAATCAATGAACCACATTCACCCAGCACAGAAAATAACAATTTTTTTTGCCACGTGTGCATAGAATGTACGTACATGCACTTTCATTGGGCGAATTGCTATGGAAATTATTTTATTTTTATTGATACACCCCTTAGAGTTAGTGTTAGCGGTTAAATTGAGGTTAAGAGTCCGTAAGTGACTTTTACTTTTTCGGGTGTAATAAATTATGTTTTTGTGTGCGACTCCAGGTCTGTCCACATACCACCCCTACTACACCTCCTTACATTGAGGTGCTTGCCACCAAACTAACTGAATACGGAAAAGTAGATGGCTGCATACTCGGGTAGAACACTTCCAAATCTTTATTGTAACACTTCAAAGGTAAAAAAAAAAAAAAAAAACAGCACAGCACCAAAATCAGAGAGAGATCTGTTGACCTGTTTCATGCTGGATAATGCTATCCAGCGTGAAATGCATCAACAGATCTCTCTGTGATTTTAGTGCTGTGATTTTTTTTTTTCCTTTTTGAAGTGCTAAAATAAAGATTGGGAAGTGTCCTACCTAAGTGTGAGGCTATCCACTTTCCCTATAGAGTATATTGCTATTTGTGGCAAAAAAAAGTACAGTAAAACCTTGGATTGCGAGCATAATTTGTTCCGAAAACATGCTTGTAATCCAAAGCACTCTTATATCAAAGCGAATTTCCCCATAAGAAATAATGGAAACTCAGCTGATTCGTTCCACAACCATTTACCGTATATACTCGAGTATAAGCCGACCCGAGTATAAGCCGAGGCCCCTACTTTTACCACAAAAAGATGGGAAAAATCATTGACTCGAGTATAAGCCTAGGGTGAGAATGCAGGGCGGCGGGCATGGTACAGGAGAATGCAGGGTGACTGGCATGGTGCAGGAGAATGCAGGGTACTGGCATGGTGCAGGAGAATGCAGGGCGGCGGGCATGGTGCAGGAGAATGCAGGGTACTGGCATGGTGCAGGAGAATGCAGGGCGGTGGGCATGGTACAGGAGAATGCAGGGTGACTGGCATGGTGCAGGAGAATGCAGGGTACTGGCATGGTGCAGGAGAATGCAGGGTACTGGCATGGTGCAGGAGAATGCAGGGCGGCGGGCATGGTACAGGAGAATGCAGGGTGACTGGCATGGTGCAGGAGAATGCAGGGTACTGGCATGGTGCAGGAGAATGCAGGGTACTGGCATGGTGCAGGAGAATGCAGGGTACTGGCATGGTACAAGAGGATCCGGGGTTGTGGGCATACTACAGGAGATGCAGTGCTGTGGGCATGGTACAGGTGGACCATGCCCGCAGCACTGCATCCCTTGTAGTGTGCCCGCAGCCCTGCATAATGGCAGGTAGTGAAGCTGTTTCACTTACCTGTTCCAGAGGCGCCTTCACTCGTATACTTTCGGCTATTACCGGCCTCTCCCGAGCGGCGGCGAGAGGCCGGGAATAGCCGAAATGACACGAACGGCGGCAGCGCGTGGGCGGTGACATGTATGCGACGGGCGGCGCCATTTTTAAAGCTTAAACCAGTCGGAGCGGACAGGGAATTTTTTTTTTTTTCCTTGACTCGAGTATAAGCCGAGGGGGACGTTTTCAGCACAAAAAAAATGTGCTGAAAAACTCGGCTTATACTCGAGTATATACGGTATTCATAAGTCCTTCAGTTTATAGTCCATATAAAAAGATTATAGCAATGTGATAGGTTATATAACCATAAAATGTCCATCCACAAATAGCCGCTTCCACAAGGGGATTAGAAGCAAAATCCAGCAGGAGCTACAGAGTATAAAAGAGAAGAGAGTAGCAATATGGTTCCATTTAATGAAGGTACAACATTTAGCAACTCATATGGTTGATGAATAAAACAGGCACATCTAAGTATGCAGGCATCTGGGGTAAAGCTGTCCACATAGACAATCTTATGCACAGCCGGCTGCCAGTCTGTAATCCTGACCGGGAAGACCACCCTGCAGTAAAGCGATCTGAAAGTGAGGGGCAGCATGGAAGGGATGACGTAGATGGCGGTGTGGAGGATGGTCTATGTGGACAGCTTTCCCCCGGATACCTGCATCCTTAGATGTGCCTGTTCCAATCATCAACCATACATGCTATATGTTGTACCTTCATTAAATTTAACCATATTGCTACACTTAGAGGCACCTCTCTTCTCTTTTCTACTCAGCTGTGACTTGAGGCTACTTGTATATAAGATATCACTTGTAATTTATTTGAAAATTTTGCTTGTCTTGCAAAGCGCTCTTAAACCAAATTACTCTCAAACCAAGGTTTTACTGTACAAAGAATTTTCTGGCCTCAAAACTGCAGCTCCAAAAACAAAGTTACAGATTTCCAGAATGCCATGTTGGCAATAAGAGGTGGACTGAGAAGCTGGGGCCCACTAGAAGAAGTTAGGCCTGGGGGCCCAACCAACCAACCCATCAAATTTCTTAACCCGATATAACTGTAGTTTATTTTTCGTTCATTGACGGACACAGCGCTCCATAAATCATAACTTCTGCTTATATTGCCTCCTCCAGAAGTAGCACTTGGATGAACAAAAAACACCTGGCTATGCCCATGGGCCTTCTTCAGCTAGTATATAACCCCCTATCTGCTCTAGGTAATCAGTTTTAATCTATCTAGTCAGGAGTAAGGACCTGAGCTCCCGGCTTGGATGTCTGATCCTAGCAATTTTTTCTCCTTCCTTACATCTTTTTTGTTTTGGGAGATCTTCAATCAATTGCCGGGCTAGGCAATGGGCTGGATAATCTAGAGCCAGTGGTCCCCCCACTAAATGCCAGCGCGTGCAGACCCCAGCCACGCGCTAGGTCGGCCACGACATAGCCTCACGGACAGAGGCTGGTCCACGAGTTAAAACGTCTCGCAGGGTCGCATACGACCGGGCTTTGGTCTGATTTGCAGCGGTCCCTTGGCCGACATCTCCCCTACTTTGGTGGCGAGGATTCTGTCTGGAGCATTTCCCGCGCCATGGAAGGGTAAGTACAGTCCCCCCCCCCCCTCTCCCCTTTTGGCAATTTTTTTTGGGGTGGAAGCGGGTAATCTCCAGGGATGGTCGGACCTGCCTACAGGTTCCCTCCTTAAATCCATCAGTGAGCTGGGCTTCCCCCACTACCTTTCTCCACTGTCTGGTTCTAGAGTCTGGTGAGGGTCTCAGGGCAGAGAATGCAGAGGAGACCCCTGGGGTCTCACCCGCTATCCCCACTCTGTAAGGATCCTAGGATAGTGTGCCTTGCCCTGGTAGTCTGGTGGGGTCCCAGTGTAGGAGACCCCTAGGTACATGCCCTACTCTTTGCAGGGGGGGTCCCAGTGCAGAGACTGGTAGAGTGCGCAGCAGAGTCTCCCCTAGCGTGTGTCCTACCTTCAGATGGGGGATCCCCTTGCAGAGGATGCAGCATTGCAGAGGGCGCAGAAAAGATCCTGACAGCATGCTTCAGCATCTGTAGCGGATGCCGTCCTTTTTTCCTTAGTCTGGCTGGTCTCCAGCTGGCGGCCATGTTTGTGTAGCCCAATGATGTCACGGGGGCCATTTTTTTATTAGTCTGGCTGGTCTCCAGCTGGTGGCCACGTTTGTGTAGCCTGATGATGTCACGGGGGCCCATTTTTTCATGGAGACGCTGGAGACGACCGAAGCCTCGTGGGGATGCCAAAGCTCCACCTCTTCCTCCTCAGTTTCCTCTTCATGTGCCCGGGACATATGAACAGGTATAGCGTTCATGGTGATGCTGGGCCCTAATTCTTGGTGCTACTCTGTACGGTAGGGTAAGTCCTTCGGGGTCCCTGTTATCTCTCTCTCTGCTGATAGGTACCCTGAGCCTTGGGGGGATCCTTTAGTGGTGCCAAAAGATCATCTTTGTACTGCAAGGTCTTCCTTTCCTTATGGCAGGTCACTCAGAACCCCAGCTTCCCATGGTTGCACTGACAGTGGTCCTGCAGTCTTTAGTGTCTCGGGTAGAAGTGGCATGTGGGCCAAAGGCCCAGGAGGAAGTGTCCCCCGCCTTTCACTGCTCATTCTGTCTCATCTGATTCTTAACCTGATGTGGCCTGTCCAGAGGGGCTTAATATCACACCCCCAGATCCATCTGATAGTGAGGATGATTCCTCCATGGTCGCAGCAGCGAATTAAAAAGCACTGATAGACACACTTATCACTGCTGTGCAGTGTTTCCTTATATGCCTTATTTTGACAGGTTTTCCTGTAAGGAATGGGAAAAACAAAAAAGGAACCTTTGTGGTCCCCAAAGGTTTTGCTGTACGTTACCCTTTTGAGGAGTCACTTTTAAAAAAGTGGACTAGTCCACCAGTCATGGACCCTCCTTTTTCCAGGTTGCACAAAGCTACCATGATCCCAGTAGAGCAGGGGTACTCAAATATAAACTTGAAAGGTCCACTTACCAATTTTCCATTCAGTCCGAGGTCCGTAAAAGTGACTGTCAAAATTCCAAATACAGATTTTTTTTTTTTTGGGTACAGCATCGCACGACCACGCAATTGTCAGTTAAAGTAACGCAGTGCGGAATTGCAAAAAATGGCCTGGTCATTAGGGGGTAAAACCTTCCGGGGCTAAATTGGTTAAATTTGACTAGATCACCAACATAAAACAGCCTAACCTGCATTGAACATAAAGATGTGGAGGTGGGCATGTGTTCCCCCCTCTCCCCCCCCCCTCCCTTATGCACCAGGATTTATTATTTTGGCCCAGCTGGGAACAAAATCCACTTTTCCGAACACTGTTATAGGTCACACCTACAGACCAGTCACCATCTTCACTAGCGTTTATTTCCCAGTAATGTTTATCTGAAGTGATCTTTTTTGGTGCTTAGAACCTGCTGACTATAGAATCTTTCTGGAAGATGAGGTCGCACTCTCTGTTTGTAGTAAGGCCTCTCCCGCCCTCCTCTCCACCCTCTGATGAGGGAGGTCATGCCCTCTCTCACCCTCAGATCCCCTCAGTCGGGACCTGGGCGGGGAGGAGAAGTCGGGCACAGGCAGGTATTTCAAATATTTTTAGCAGGAGAAGAGCAGAGCAGTGGACAACATGAACAATCCACTTGACTTACCTGCAATGAGGAGGAGGTGGGTGGAGCTACTTTCTCAGGACGGGAAGAAAGTTAAATCTAGCTTTTGCGCCAGGGCCTGGGGGGTGAGCTGGTCCCCTCTGCTTATGTTGATTTAGCGGACCAGTTGGTCCATGGGCTGCAGTTTATTTGTGATGCAGCTTTGGATACAGCTCCTGTGCTGTCCAAACTTTCTGTTTTAGTGGCGGTGATGAATTGCGTGTTGTGGCTTAAGATTTGTTCCGCAGACCAAGCCTCTAAGAAAGTTCTCATTGATCTGCCCTTTCAAGGCAATCGCCTTTTTTGAGGCTACCCTGGATGACATCATTAAGGGTATAACGGGGAGGAAGGGTACCTTCCTGCCATAGTCTAGGAAAGGGAAGGAGCCTTGTCGCAGGTGGGGGCCCTCCTTTTCAGCACATAGAAAATTATTTTGTGCTTCTGGGATGGAGAATAAGGGAAATAGATCTTTCAAATCTTCCCTGGGAGGTTTCAAGCATCCTGGGTCTGGTAAGCCCAGAGCTAGCTTCTCTGGACCCGCAGACAAAATCCCTTCAGCATGAAGGTCTGCTCTCCATTTATTGGGGTGGGAGGACATCTTTGCTAGTTTCCGGCCTTGTGGACCTCCTTCATGACCGTCAAGGGGATCCACGAAATTATTCTTTTGGGGTTACCCAGAAAGGGGGGCAAAGCTTGTCTTTTTCAGGTTTTTTAGGTCCTGAGTCTCCTTGTGCAGATTTAATTCCTGCAAAGGTTCAGGTGATGTTCAAACTACCTAAGGTCCCCATCTGTCCCTGTCCAGGGAATTGATTTACCTAGGCCTGATTCTAATTCTGATCAGGGTGGTCCTTCCTCTGGACAAACTTCAGGAACCACAGGCCGTGATACACCGGCTGCTGTCACACAGATAGTTCTCTCCCATTTTGCATTCAGGGTCTGAGTCTGATGTTGTCTACCTTCAAGACAGTTCTGTTTGCACAGCCCTACATGCAGCTCCTTTAGCAGGTTCGGCTCCACAGGTGGATATTGAGGTTGGTTGCGAGATCACTTGTTCCTCTGGTAGACACCGCAGGCATCCAAGGACCGTGGTAAGGCCAGTAGTCTCCTCAGCTTAGGCTTCTTCCGCATATCCTGCAAGGTATTAGGGGGGGGGGGATCTTCCAGTCAGTCTGGTGCCCATAAACGTCCCTTGGGGGCTTCCTCTGAGAGAAGACCAGTTGTCCCAAGGGCTGATCTACCATCCTGCTTTACAGTCGCTGGTTTTAATGGCTTAGCTATTGAAAGCCAGGTACTGAGGGATAGAGGTCTGTCTGGATCCATGATCCCACCTGTACAGTCTCTTTTGCCTCCATGGGATTTAAATTTAGTACTTTCTGTTTTCCAGACACCTTTATTTTAGAATATTTCGAAGATTCCCTTGCCTACGTTATTCCAGAAGGTGACATTGTTGGTGGCGATTACTTCTGCCCGCAGTGTATCGGAATTTCGCCGCATTATCCTTTGGCAGTCTCTAATTAGTGGTCCATAGGGATAAAGTGCTTCTTTGCCCCTGTCCATCATTCCTGCCCAAAGTTGTCTCTGACTTCCATTTGAATGAGGACATTGTGTTGCCTTCCTTGTGTCCCAAGCTGGCTCATCCCAGGAAATTTGCTTTGCATACCTTGGATTTGGTTCGTGCGATTCGGGTGAATCTGGCAGCTACTGAGTCCTTTCGGAGGTCCGACTTGCTTTTTGTGGTTACGGACCGACCAAGGAAAAGGCTGTCTGCTCCTTCGGCTACCATCTCCAGATGGATCAGGCAGACGGTGACTTAGGCCTATGCCATTAAAGGTCAGATTCCACCTTTCCTGTCGCAGCGCATTCTACTCGGGTGCTGATTACTTCTTGGGCCTTCTGTCATCAGACATCAGTATCGCAAGTTTGCAAAGCGTCCACTTGGTTGTTGGTGCATGCCTTCATAAAATTCTGTAGGGTAGATACTTTGGTATCTGCAGATGCTTCTTTTGGTCGCAAAGTTTTGCAGGCTGCTGTTCATAAGGGCTGAAATTTTATTTTTCAGATGGGTCTCCTGTGACCCGGTTAAGGCTCCTGTGTCCTGGTGAGGGCTCTTATGTTTAGCCTTGGATTATTTTCCCCACCCCTCATTTTCCTTTTGGCACTGCTTTTGGATGTCCCAGTAGTTATGATTTATGGAGCGCTGTGTTCGTCGATGAAGGAAAGAGAAAATTAGATTTTTGTACTTACCGTAAAATCCAAAATTTAATCGACAGACACAGCACCCACCCCTCTATGGGGTTCTGATATGGAGAACTGAGCAGTCTGCAGTGTTTGACTGATAAGTTCTCAGTCTTTGAGACGGTGGGGGACAGATAGAGCATCGAAGTGATGCTGTATCCACCTAGGTAGGTATGATGTCTAAAAAAAAAACCTATGCTTTTCTTTTAATCCCCTTTACAAAACCGAGTATGGGGTACTTTATATAAGGTAAAAAGGTTTGTATATGCCAGGGGTCTCCAAACTTTCTAAACAAATGGCCAGTTTATTGTCCTTCAGACCCTATGTGGGTCAGGCTGTAGCCAGTGGGAGTAGAATAGGTCTGACGTTAGTGAAAAAGAATAATTGTCCCATTGTTTGTTTCAGTGAAAGCAATTGCGCCACATTATTGGTGTAAGTTGGAGTAATTGTGCCCCATTGTTGGTATCACTGGAAGGAATTGTGCCCCATTGTTGGTGTAATTGGGAGGAAATGTACCCCCGTCATTGGTGTCAGTGAGGGGAATTATGCCCCATCATTAGTATCAGTGGATGAAATGATGCCCCAAGAGCCAGGTAAAAACAAGCAAAAGGCCACATCTGGATCCCGGATCACAGTTTGGAGACCCCTGGTATATGCAATATGCCAGTCCTGTAGCAATAAGAAGGACAGTCCTCACACGCTGTACATTTCTCATCAGTTAGTTACAAGTTATCAAACACATCTTCAATAAGATCCTGTGGAGAGTATTGTTTCTTTAGAACATATATTTTTATATAACCATAACCACTTCAAAACTAGGCCAATTCTGTCATTTCTCACATTCATGTAATCTGCAAATCTGAATTTTTTTTTTTTTGCTAGAAAATTACTTAGAATCCCCATTTTTTTAAAAATATATTTTAAGCAGAGGCCCTGAATAATAAAATGGCTATTGTTTCATTTTTTTATGTCCCACAATATTTGCGCAGCAGTTTATCAAACGCACATTTTCAGGAAAAAAATCCACACAATCTAATACCCAATGTTTGGTAAAATATAAATGGATACCTAATATGTCACACTTTAATATTGCATACACCTGTGGAATGGTGACAAATGATGGCACCTTAAAATTTTCACAGCCTTTACCTTTTACATGTTACCAGTTTAGAGTTACACCGGGAGTCTGGTGCTGGAATTAAAGCCCTCACTCTGATGATCACAACAATACCTCACATGTGTGGTGCAATTGCCGTTTACATATGCGTGCGGGACCTACATGTGTGTTTGCATTTGCAGGTGAGCACAGGGAGACCAGGATGCTTACAAAAATTAAAATACATTTTTATTATTGTTTTTTTTTATTTTTTTTATTTAATTTTATTGTTTATTTTGTTTCATTTTTTTTTTTTACACAGTCCCTTTCATTTCAAATTAGTAAAAATCTAACAACATGCTATTATTTATGGCATTAAGTTTAAAAATGCACTACAGACACAGATCTAGCCGTTGTGATATATAACATCTTTATAAATAAAACCAAGTTTCATGAACAAACAAAAATATTGCTTTTTTACAAACAGATGTGCAACTTTAACCACTTTACCACCAGAGCATTTTGCTGTCTTACGCCCAGGCCACTTTTTGCGATTCGGCACTGTGCGACTTTAACTGACAATTGCGCGGTCATGCAACGCCATACCCAAATGAAATTGACTTCCTTTTTTTCCCACAAACAGAGCTTTCTTTTTGTGGTATTTGATCACCTGTGCGATTTTTACTTTTTGCGCTATAAACAAAAAAAGCGACAATTTTGAAAAAATAACAATATTTTTCACATTTTTTTATATAAAATTCCCCCCCAAAAAATGTAAAAAATCAAAATTTTTTATCATTTTTGGCCAATTTTGTTTTCTGCTACATATTTTTGGTAAAAAAAATCACAATAAGCGTATTTTGATTGGTTTGCGCAAAAGTTATTGCGTTTACTAACTAAGGGAAAGATTTATGTCATTTTTGGTGTTTTTTTTTTTTAACGAGTAATGGCGGCGATCTGCGTTTTTTTTTTTTTGCGGGACTGCGACATTGTGGCGGACAGATCGGACCCTTGACTGACATTTTTGACACTTTTGGGGGTACCAGTGACATTACTACAGTAATCAGTGCTATAAATATGCACTGTTACTGTAAAAATGACACTGGCAGGGAAGGGGTTAATTTTATTGGAGAGGGAGGGGTTAATGTATGCCTGGTGCTTACTGACGTGTGTGGGGGGAGGTGACTGAGTGTCACAGGGACAGATCGCAGGTTCATCTATGCTGAACCCTGCAATCTGACCCTGCCTGTCACTTAGGAGATCCGCCCGCTTTGTTTACACAAGCGGGCGGATCTCCACACTCGATTCCCCGACGATCGGGGAAGAGTGGCAGTGATCACCGCCGCTCCTCCCCTGGCCCGACTCCCGTTGTGACTGAAAACAGCGCGCCGCCCACGAGGGGCGGAGTCCAGCAACGTAGGTCTACGTCGCTGGACGATAACGAGCCACATTGCTGCTACTGCAGGGCTAAAGTGGTTAAAATATAAACACCAAAAAACTGTAAACTCTATTGGCTGTAATGCCATTGCACATAGTGCCTGAATATATTACCAACATTAAATATATAAAAATAAAAAGTAAGAAAAGCATTTTTCTTAATTATTTTTTCTTTAAGCAGTTTAGTAGATGCCCCCCTTCCTATTCTTATGTGGTAGTGCAGTGTTAATTTGAACATAAAATTTTGATTTCGTTTTAGTCATAATCTTTTGACTAAAATGCCATTTTATGTCCCACAATCTTTTTAGTCATCTGAATTGTTTTAGTCTTAATTTATTTGACTAAAATTGTGTTAATTTAGTCGACGAAATTAACAATGGTACCTTTTTAATCATAATAAAATTTACTTTGTTGGTTGGTACTGAAAGGCATACACATTAAGCAAAACCGTTTGTGCTTCTTTACAAAAGAAAGCCATTTTCCTTGAATTGTGCAAGCACTAGACACAGGGCAAAAAGTAAACTTTATGCCCTTGCAGAGATAACATATTGGTTGCATCTGTTGGTAGCTGTAAAGGGTGTTTTTATAAAGTACAACTTAGACTTGGATGTTAAAGGGATATCAGAAAATGTGGAAAATGGTTCTGCAGATGTAGAAAAGAATAGGCATTACAGAATGCAAATACAAATCTTACCAATAATTACCAGTGTCTGTTTATGTAGAAAACACATCTTGGGAAGAAATGACAAACTATGCAGGTGTATAAGGCATACAAGAACATTACAGATATTGCAGAAGCAGTGCTTGAAGAAGGCATGGGTTAGGGATCGACCGATTATCGGCAAAGCCGAAATATAGGGGACCGATTTGCACTTTCCCAGATTTATCGAAATCAGCCCCTGAGGTTACCGATATTTCGGGAAAGTGCTTGTACCGGAGTGATGCCTGCAGCTAGAGGCATCACCCCGGTACCGGTGTCCATAGCCGATGGCCGGCTGTCTTGTAATGACAACTGATGTGGCTAAGAAGCTGCTCAGCTGTCATTATAAGGAGAGGGAGGGGACGTCCCCTCCCGCCACCTTCCGCGGCTCGCCCGGGTCTCCCATTCTGCACGGCCGTCGAATAGAAGACCCGTTCAAAGCCGCATTCGGCTCTGAATGGGTCTCCGTGTAAAAACCCGGAAGTGATGACATGACATCACTTCTGGGTATTCTGCGCCAAATTCAAAAAAATTACAGCATTCAAAACAGCCAAACTTGGCGTTTTGAATGATTTTAATTGCAGAAGGGTTTGGGGTATTTTAGACCCCCAGATCCCTCCACAACAGTACCTGTCAAGAAAAAAATAAAAAACATTTTTAATGTACGAAAATATCAACCAAAATCGGCCGATACCGATATGCGATGACCAAAATATCGGTATCGGCAAAAAGAAAACTATATCAGTCGATCACTAGTATGGGTGTCAAGATGACCATTTGTAAAGTTGTTTGAGGCCTATCTGAAAATTGACTACGTTTGTTTTCGGTAAGATCACACAATTGTGTTTCTTTGTGTCATCACCTGTACGTTCCTCCAAAGTCCTTGTAGTTCCAAGTCAGCTAGAGGATGCTTTGGGAATCTAGTATAGAATATTGTTTTGGAACTGTGAATAGCAAAGTCTGGCTAATACAATTCTTTTCAAACAATAAAAAAATTGCTAAAACTGCTGCTTTGTATTGTAAATAAACAAATTGTTAAACCAAACCACTAATCCACTAAAGTGGATGAATTACACAGTGAAGACACATTTATTATGGTTTGCTGTTTTAAAGTCAAATCCCTACATGTCAGCATCATCTGATATAAAGCGAGACAAAATAGATTTTTGCTTCCGCATGAAGGATATCATGATCAGAAGGATATTTACTACTAAACACAAGGGAATGTAAGTAAAGGGACAATGCTCCGCTAAAGCCATTTGCCCACCATCAGCAAGAGGATCCCAGTTACTAAAATGAACAGGGCTGCTGTTAGAAATCATATGACCCCATACTGCCTAACTGACAGGGCCTGCTCCCCCCCCCCCCCACCCCACAGAAAATATCAAATTATATTTTCACTAAAAATACACTAAAATCATTATTATATGACATGTTTACCGGCCCCTCCTCCACTGTCCATCCTGAAACATCCCCTTGTGTGCCCTCAGCAGCTGCTGGCAGGAGAGGAGAGAAGCCATCCAAACTGTGGGGAAAAGGGGTGCACAGGAGGGCCCAGAAATCAGAGGGATGGGGCTAGAACTGATCCCCCTGCAGCACAGCTGGAGGAAGGGAGCAGAAGAGAAGCCAGCAGTGCTGCAGGGGAAGGCAGAGAAGGATCAGTGTCTGCAGTAAGGTAGCACAGCTGGCCCTCCTGCTCAGCAGATGTCTGGGCCCCCCTTTTGAACTGATGGAGCCTGAGCCCAGTACAGGAGGGGCTGGCTGTACTTCCTTATCAGCGGCCCTGAACATCAACCCCTTTATCATACAGGTGGAGGTTTGAATAAATCGTAAGAGTATTACAACCCCCATTTTTTGTTGTACAGTCCCTCTTCCCTTGTTGCCTGTGTTTGTCCTTTACCATTGAGAATCTTTTACATATATGCTGTTTTTCCAGTGGCATGTAGTAGCACCGCTGTATGTTTTGTGCTGATCTATATTCCTTGTTTTATTTGTTGACTGCATTGTATTTAGAATTAGGAGAAGCCCTAGCATAGTCCAGCAGTATTTGTTGTCACAGTCAGACTTTAATGGAGTATTTAGAGATTTGTGCATGATTGTAGGTTAACACGATTCGGGTCAGTGCTTCTAGCTGAAAGTTTTCGGATAAATGCCTGCTCTGTGTTTGGGAGGCTTGATTTTGCCTGCACGGAGTATACAGTATATACAGGGTTGAGAAGTGCTGCTGCAGAGTCATATCACAATTCTGATTAAATGTGTCTGTGGAAGATCTGTATTAGCTGCTCAGTCTGATGCATCTTGCCATTCTCTTAGTGCTCTATTTGAGAATGAAAGGAATAATCTAGTTTCTGTAGCTTTCCTTTTGCTATATAAATGAGGCTTATATGCCAGGGGGTACAAGCACAGTGGTAACTGAACTGTATGTGAGTTGCATTTACTGTGCTTTTACTTGTGTGTAACATGAATATAAAGCAAATGTGATGCCCATATTATTTTTTAGAATTATGTTGGCTTTCACATTGTATACAACAACTTATACAATGGTTGTATTACATAGAGGGAAGGGATAGGGGGTTGGCATGCAAGAAACAGGGGTAATTGCAGGTGGTCCAGATTGTGCCAGTATAGGAAGAAGTCGGGTAAGTAGCTGGTTGACTTACACTGAATTTAGATTTTTGGCACTTATCTCAGACTAGACCACAACACTATTAGGTTGCAAAGGTCTTTTCACTGTGGTGTGTTCAGCTTGTTGACAGTTAACTTGGTGATGGCACTTGCGCTCAGGGGATCAGTCTTTAAAAGGAAACAAAGTAACATTTTAACATAATTAGGCCTTTAGGTAGAATTCCAGCTTACACCTAACTAGCCTTTAAACTGTCCCCTCCCCCTTCTAATACCTATGCTAACAAACCTGTGAAAGAAAGGTGTATATATACTTACTTTAGGCCAGTTCAGTCCAGTTGCGTGAGCTCTTCTGTGTCAGCCAGCAGCGGCTGCAAGGGAGAGGAGAGAGTGCTCCAACAACAGCTAATGAAGCCTGCAACAGTGATATCACTCATAGGCTTCAATGGCCCACCCATTGTTGTCGCTCCCTCCCCTCCCCTGCAGCCAATGCTGGCTGACAAAAGGGAGCTGGGCCCTGTAAATTAAGGTTACCAGATTTTTTTAAATGAAATTCGGGGACATATTTTTTTATGTATTGGCAAATGGCACAGGACTGCATAATACACAGAGCGCTGGGCACAGAATTGAATAATACACAGAGCGCTGGGCACAGGACTACATACTACACAGAGAGCTGGGCACAGGATTGAATAATACACAGAGCGCTGGGCACAGGACTAAATATTACACAGAGAGCTGGGCACAGAATTGAATAATACACAGAGCGCTGGGCACAGGACTAAATATTACACAGAGAGCGGGGCACAGGATTGAATAATACACAGAGCGCAGGGTAAAGGACTGCATAATACACAGAGCCCTGGGCACAGGACTACATAATACACAGAGCCCTGGGCACAGGACTACATAATACACAGAGCACTGGGCACAGGACTACATAATACAAAGAGCCCTGGGCACGGGACTACATAATACACAGAGCCCTGGGCACAGGACTACATAATACACAGAGCACTGGGCACAGGACTGCATAATACACAAAGCGCTGGGCACAGGACTGCATAATACACAGAGCACTGGGCACAGGACCACATAATACACAGAGCGCTGGACACAGGACTACATAATACACAGAGCGCTGGGCACAGGACTACATAATACACAGGAGGGTGTTTGGCATAGAGTGCAGGGTTCAGAGGTTTACTATGCACAGAGGACACTTCTGTCCCCACATGCATAGCTCACCTCTGCACCCTTCTTTTACAGATTATATCTGCAGCCACCTCTTAGCCCTTCCCCCCACAACATGCCCTGTGTACAGTAATCCGGCCCTGAATCTGGGGACAAAACCAGGGACAGACTTGGTCCAGGGACAGTGTCCTCAGTCTGGAGACTGTCCTGGGAACCCGGGGACGTCTGGTCACCCTACTGTAAAAAGATAACTATATACATCCTTCATGTACAGGTTAGTTAGCATAGCTGTTAGGAGGGGGCAGGGCATGATTTTAAGGCTAGTTGTGGGCAAGCTGGAATGCCACTTAGTTTTAAAAAACTGGTATCCTTTCGTCAAACAACAGGTTCCTAGAGGAGATCTTGGCGACCTAGAATTGAACATTGGTTTGTAACTATGGATGGCAAAGTCTGCTAATATCAGAATATTTTCAAATAATGCTTATTCTTAAATATGGGGAGGTTCCTCAGTATGAGGCTAAGTAAATGATAGAACTGTCAGACCTATTCATTACAAAAGAAGAGAGAGAAATGACGATTTGTAAAGTGCATTTGCCCTGTTGTACCAAATTGTCTTCAGAATATTGCTGTCTTAGGCTGGGTTCACATTTATTCAAATTCAGACTTGTATAAAGTACTCGAAATTTCTACTTGAGTAAAAGTACAAGTGCTCGATCAAAAAATTACTTGAGTAGAAGTGGAAGTGCTCGCAGAAAAAGTTACTTAAGTAGAAGTACTAAAGTATTCAACATTTTTTTTTACTTAAGTATTGCAAGTAGTTTTTTCAAAAAATTTGCTACTTAAGTACTAAAAGTAAAAAGTACCAGTAGTTTTGAAAAAAAATTTCTACTCAAGTACTGAAAGTAGAAGTACAAGTACTGTGTTATGTAGTTATTAAAGAAATAAGTCAAAAGTTTGAACATCATATTGTTTTTATTATTTCAAATGATTTATTTAAATGATTAACCTGTGTTTGTTAGTAGTTTCTTGATGCACTTTAAGTGCTGTAGCACCATTTATTTGTTTGTTTCATATTTTCTTTTTATTGGAAAGATTTGGTATAGCAGCTTTTATTATACACAGCCTTTATTTTCGTATGCGCTGATTTACAAATGACATTATACACATTTTTTTGAGCTTTATGCAACCTGCCATCTACTGTTCTGGCAGTGGTAATTTTTTTAAAAGTAACGAGTAACTATGCAGCACAAAAAAAAAATACTTGAGTAGAAGTATCGAAATCATCGAAAAAATGTAGTGAAGTAAAAGTAGAAGTAGGAGAAAAAAATTCTACTCTAGGAAAGTACAGATACCGCATTTCGGTACTTAAGTACAGTACTTAAGTAGTTCTACTTCGTTACTATACATCTCTGTTCAAATTGGAGGCGGAGATGCAGGGAGTGTGGTCGTCTCCTAATGGAGCCGATTCACACAGGTCCAGGGTGGCCGCAGAGCAAATTTCAAAAGGGTCCTGTGCGTGTTTAGGTCCAGGTTCAGGTGCGAATTCAGGCAGAAATTCAGATCTGAATTGCATCTAAACCAGTGAACAGACGCGCATTGGACCCCAGACTTGAACCTGGCCTTACAGTAGATAACTGCTGATTTGCTTATTTTGGTTACTGCACTTTGCAATCTGTCATTGCTCATTGTACTACTTGTGATTTGACTATTTGTTAAATTGCATCTATTTGCCTGTAAAGGTTCTCATTTATCCAGGTACAGCTAATAGTAGTTAATGACATTCAACCGGATTTGTTCTGTAATACTGAACACGTTTTGAAGCTTATAAAAGCCACTTCTTCAGTTCCAGTGAGTGTCAGTAATGTACTCCAGCACAGCACAGACATCCTAATCTAATCAAGGACAGGAGGTGTGAAAGATCTGGAAGCACCCTGTTCTAGTTACATAATCACATCCTGGGTGTCAGGAAGACCGTATATGTGTTAATCCTTCAATTTACTGAGGGTGTTAAAATAGCATTATATGCGGAAGATCAGTTGTTTAGAAGGCCCCCCACCCCTTGTTAGGGATGGCTGTTCCAGTTTGACATAGATGGCCTTTATGCACTTCAGCTCCATAAGATCCCCCCCCCCCCCCCATGACCAGGCCAATTTTTGCGATATGGCACTGCGTTACTTTAACTGACAATTGCACCTTTTTTTCCCCACAGAAAAAAAGCTTTCTTTTAGTGGAATTTGTGTTCCACTAAAAGAAACTGTCAATTAAAAAAAAAAAAAAAAAGAAAAAAGCAATATTTTTTACTTTCTGCTATAAAAAATATCCAAAATCCATAGCCAATATTTTTATGTATTTTTTTTTTTTCATATTTTGCTACATATTTTTTGTAAAAATCTCAGTAAGCATATATCGATTGGTTTGCGCAAAAGTTATAGTGTCTACAAACTATGGGATATATTTATGGAATTTTTATTTATTTTTACTAGTAATTGCGGCGATCAGCCACTTATAGCGGGACTTTGATATTGCGGCGGACAAATCGTACACATCGGACACTAACCGACTTTTGACACTTTTTTTTGGATCCAGTGACACTAAGACAGTGATCATTGCTAAAATAAAATGAACTGTCACTGTACTAATGACACTGAGTGGGAAGGGGTTAACAGGGGCATATAAAGGGGGTAAACTGTGTGCCTAGCTAGTGTTTTAGTGTAGTGTGGGAGGTGTTTTTACTAGTGGAAGGCATGGATGGGTGTTCCTACTTTGCAGGAACACAGGATCCATGTCTTCTGTACTGACAGAGTGGTAATGTGCTGGCGCTGTGCCCGATACCCGGAAGTCCAGGATCACATACATACATACATACATACATACATACATACACACACGTGATCCTGCGCAGCGCAGCCACCCTGTAGCAGTAAAATTGCTATAGGGCAGTTGGCAACTGGTTATAATGCCTCTTTTGAACCATTTGCTTCATTCTGTTCAGTGCACCTCACTATCCAAAAACTGTCTTTTGACCAGTAGACTTTAGGCCCCTTTCACACTTGTGCGTCCTGAAAGTCGCACAATTTTGCTGTGACTTTGACACGAGATAAAGCAATGCCTGCGTAATCTTGAGGTCTCTGGACCTCAAGTGGCATCAAAGTTGGACCAAAGTAGTGTACGGAATACCTCAAAGTCGCTGTGACTTGAAGTCCCACACAAATGAATAGTACTCATTGGAAATCATAGGGTACGACTTGTCATGCAACTTTGCAGTCCCAAGTCACAGAACAAGTCCCACAAGTGTGAAAGGGGCCTTACCCTCCCAAGTTGGGCCAATTTTTTTAAATAGTTTAGTCTCCCTAATTTAGAAGTCTTTGCATTTCTCACTACACTGCATTGAGTACACATAGTTACTTCATTTAGGTTTGTGTGTTGGGTCTTTTGGATAAACAAGCATAGGAATGGGAAGGCTGGTAGTAGTTAGTCACATTCAACTTATTTTGTGCATTAATGTTGAGGATGTTTCATAGCTTCTCTGAGTTACTTCTTCAGTTCCATTGAGTGTTGGAAGGATATCCCATTGGAAGTGGCTTGGAGAAGCTATGAAATGTCCTCAACATAAAGCACAAGTCCAGTTGAATGGGACTACTTCTGCATACCACAACCTGGATAAATGGGAACCTTCTTAGACAAGGAAGTGGATTAGCTGTTTGCTGGGGCTAATTATTACATTTCCATACATGAGCTCCAGTTAACTTGTATACTTTACCAAATATTATTATATCTTTTTTATTTATCCTTTTTTACTCCAGTTTGCCTCCTGCCTCCATTCTCGCCGAGGCCTAGCCTTTGAAAAAAAAAAAACAAAAAAAGAATAAAGGTACTATATCTTTCAGTAGAAAACGTACAATTTCTGGGGGGAATTGTGTGAAGTATTCTTGCCGCTACCGGTAGTCTCCAGCTGGAGTGGGCATAGTAACTGTGTGTGTGGAAGTGGCAGCAGTTTGTGTGGAAGTGGCAGCAGTTAAGAAATGTTGGCAGTTGAAAACAAACGGTCTAGTTTTGAATATTCCAGAACATTCTGCTATTCATTCTTATGGGGCAACTTACCAAAGTTGGAGGTGCCCATCTTCATACGGCTCTAGTGTAAAAGCTCTAAATCTCACAGCTTAGAGAGTTATACTGTAGAAATCACAATACATTTCTCTATCGCTCATTGACAGACGTAGTCTTCTTGATTCACAAGAACTGGGTTATGTTGTCTCCGCAGGAGTAGGACTAGGCAGAAAAGAAAAAACGTTCTGGCTCCACCCTAGGGGCAGTCCCAGGGGGTATATCCTCCCTCTCTCTGCTACAAGGCATCAGTTTCTTTCTGTCTAGTCAGGAGTAAGGACCGAAGTTCCTTGCTGGGATCTCTGGTCCTGGCAAGATTTTTTTTTTTAGAAAAAATATTTTTTAGGTAGTTTTTTCTCCAGTGTTTTTTCCTGTGAGATCTTCAAGCAAATACGCCGGACTGGGCGACACCAGTGGTCACCCCAGCCGGCCTATGAGCGCGCGCAGACCATTGCATTGCGCTTGGTCGGCCGCGACACATTCAAGTAAGTATGCGGGGCCAGGCGACGGGCTGGATGTTGAGATCCAGTGGTCACCCCGGTTTCTGCCTACGAGCGCGTGCAGACCAGAGCTCCGCGCTGGGTCGGCCGCGACGGAGTCCCATTGGAGGGACTGACCTTGCGAGTTAAAAGTCTCGCTTGGACGCCAGGAACCAGAGAGTCGAGGCGTCCGGAGTGGTCCACAACCCCCCACCCCGGTGGAGAGGGTATTGTGAAGAGAGGGTGCCTGTCGGTTCGATATGGTGAGTAAACGTTCCCTTTTTTCCTCGTTATGAGGCAGTATGAATTATGGGCCCCTCCATACATGGTCAGTATCTGTCTGACACTAAAAGTCCCCCTTGTATATACAGCATGTGTTTGGTGGGAAGTGGACTTGGTTTGAGAGCTAACACTCTACCCAGCAGACTGTAGTATTACAGCAGACATAGGAGGTATAATCCTACCTTAATTGTAGTGTACCTCCTGTAGATCGATAAACCGCCATTTAGCAGAGATGCAGGTGGATGTGCTGGGAAAAACGATTTCGGCAGTCCGCCGCCATTTTGCCGTAGACCGGGTGCATGAATGTCCTCAGGTCACGCCGGCCGCCATGTTTTTGGAGTCTATTGTCTCCTGTATGGGGGCGGCCATGTTTGATGAGCCCAGCTACCTCGTGGAGAGCTGGGAACGCCGGAAGGCGTACACAGGGGGCGGAGCCACGTCCTTCTACCCGGGAAAACTAACACAGCTCTTTCCAGTCTGTAAAAGACAGACGCTGACTGCAGTTGGTTGGAAACTTCTCTGCATCGGGTGGTGAGCCTTGAGGGTCCCTCTCTTTCTCTGTGGGGATCGAGAAGCAGGTACTCTGAGGGGCGCTATTGCGCTAGGGGGATACACATAAAAAAAAAAAAAAAAAAAAAAGAGGTATTTTTTATTTAAAAGAAAAAAAAAGTTTTTGTTTTTTCTGGCAGAGGTGTCCTGAATTAACATGGACCCTGCCACTCATGTATCTCCACCGGATCCCCTCGAGGTGTCTGCAGGATCCTCCAGCACCCCACTGACGGTTGAATCATTGTCAGCTATTATGGAAACTTTTGTGTCCCGGGTGGAAGTGGCTTGTCAGGGACAGGGCGCAAGAAAGCGACCCCCGCCGAACCCCTTATTATCTGAAACTTCGGATTCAGAATCTGAGCCTATTTCTGCAGTTGCAGGTACTTCATCTGGGATTGGTGTCTCGGGTACTGTCTCTTCAGACAGTGAGGAGGATGTTTCGGCATCAGCCATAGCCCGAGAGGAAGCGTTGGTAAACGCACTCATTGTATCTGTTCAAGAATCCTTAAGATTACAGGGTATTCCGTCGGAAATAGCTGAAACTGAAATCCCCTTTGGGACTAAAAAACGCATCAAAGTAGCGAAGGTTTTTCCATTGCCCAAATGTTTTGGCAATCCAATCAAAGAAGAATGGAGTCTGCCAAAACGCACTTCTGCTATTTCTAAACGCATTAACAGGCGTTATCCGTTTGAGGAAACCCTCATTAAGAAATGGACAGAACCACCTGTGGTGGATTCACCAATTGCTAGATTGAATAAAGCCACGGTTATTCCTTTAGAAGACGCCCCGTCTTTTAAAGATCCAGTGGATCGCAAGATAGAAGCTATGTCTCGCACCATGTTTTCCTTTATTGGATCAGCTTTCAGACCAATAATTGCTATTGGACTGGTTTCGCAGACTGTAACTGAATGGACCAAGTGGTTATGCCGGGACTTAGAAGAGGTCCCTCAGGCGGTATCAGATTTGTTGGAACAAATGATACAGGGGTTACAGTTTGTGTGTGATGCGGCGTTAGACGCCACTCCATTATTGGCGCGAGCATCAGTTTCAGCAGTGGTTCTCAGGCGTACACTGTGGCTAAAAGGTTGGTTAGCCGACCAAGGTTCCAAAAAAGCATTGGCTAATATCCCCTTTTTAGGAGAGCGTCTATTTGGAGCCAACTTAGATGAGATCATTAAGGATCTCACGGGAAGAAAGAGCACCTTTTTTACCGCAAAATGTTAAAGGTAAAGGACCTCGTCAAAGACGAGGGCCTTCTTTCTCTGCTCACAAAAAGTTTTTTCTTCTCGCGGGTGAAAAAATTAAGTCCTCCAAAGCTCCTTCAGGAGGCTTCAGGGGACGTTGGTCGGGCAAGCAAAAGCCCGCCCCCTCCAGACCTGAAGATAAATCGTCCAAAGCCTGAAGGTGCGCCCCCACCCATAACTGGGGTGGGGGGACGTCTTCGCCGGTTCCCGGATCCATGGCTTTCCAGAATCCCGGACAAGTGGGTTTGCAAAGTCATAAGGTCAGGGTACAAGATCGAGTTTCGATCTCTCCCACCGGCGCGATTCTTCCCTTCCAATATCCGACTATCCCCGGATCGTCTAGAAGATCTGCGGAGAGCAGTCACGGATTTACTACAACAAGGAGTGGTAGTCCACGTTCCTTGGACAGAACGTTTTCAGGGGTTTTATTCAAACCTATTTACAATACCCAGGAAAGAGGGCAAAGTGCGTCCAATTCTGGACTTAAGGGCACTCAATTCCTTTCTCAACATAAGAAAATTCAAGATGGAATCCATTCGCACAGTAGCAGCCTTCCTGCATCCAGGGGATGTCCTAGCGTCCATAGACATCAAGGACGCCTATCTTCACATTCCCATTTTCGCAGGACATCAGCGGTTTCTACGCTTTTCCGTAGAAGAGAACCACTATCAGTTTGTGGCGTTACCTTTCGGTCTCGCCACGACTCCTCAGGTCTTCACGAAGGTGTTGGCCCCAATGTTGGCACTACTGCGCCAAAGAGGCATATCGATTCTAGGTTACCTAGACGATCTCCTGCTTCATGCAGAGTCTCCTCAGACCCTGCTACAAAACATAGAAATTACTATAATTTCTTTACAGGAATTCGGGTGGCTGGTGAACCAGCAAAAGTCATTTCTGGTTCCCACCCAGAGGCTCGAATATCTGGGTCTAATTCTAGACACAGTCAGGACAAGAGTTTTCCTTCCGGTAGGGAAACTCCGGAAGATTCAATCAGCAGTCCAGTTGTTACTATCCAACAGCTGGTCTTCTCTTCGAACTTGCATGAGGGTTCTGGGGTTGATGGTGGCTTCCTTCGAAGCAGTCCCATTTGCCCAGTCCCATACCCGAATTCTTCAGCAAGAGATTCTTCTCAGATGGAATCGGAATCCGGAATCCCTGGACAATCAGATCCGATTGAGCAAACAGACCAGAGAGTCTCTGGTGTGGTGGCTTCGGTCTCCGATGCTCAGCCAGGGAAAGTCATTTCTGCCAATATATTGGACGATAGTGACCACGGATGCCAGCCTATCCGGATGGGGAGGAATTCTCGGTCAGTTATCTGTCCAGGGACTTTGGTCCCCGGAAGAATCCAGGTTGCCGATAAATGTATTGGAACTGAGAGCGATCAGACTTTGTCTGATTCACTGGACCGAGCAGCTCCAGGGCAGCCCGGTTCGGATCCAGTCGGACAACGCCACGGCCGTGGCTTATGTCAATCACCAGGGGGGCACCAAGAGTGTCCGAGCGGCCAAGGAAGTGGCTTGCATTCTTCGCTGGGTGGAACGATTTGTTCCAGCGATCTCTGCGGTGTTCATTCCGGGGGTGGAAAATTGGCAGGCAGATTATCTCAGCCGTCAGACTCTGGATCAGGGGGAATTTTCCCTCCATCCAGAAGTTTTCCACCAGTTGTGCCTACGTTGGGGCACCCCGGATGTGGATCTGTTGGCATCACGATTCAACAGGAAAGTACAGAGATTCGTGGCTCGCTCCCGCGATCCTCTAGCAGAGACCGCAGACGCACTGCTTGCCCCGTGGGGGCAATACCAGCTAATGTATGCCTTCCCTCCTCTCGGGTTACTGCCAAGACTTCTTCGCAGGATAGAGGAGGAAGGAATTCCAGTAATCCTGGTAGCTCCGGACTGGCCTCGCCGAGCGTGGTACGCCGACTTGGTCAGACTGGTGGCGGATGTCCCGTGGAGAATTCCTCTCAGGGAGGACCTACTGTCTCAGGGACCGATCTTCCATCCTGCTTTACGATCGCTGGCTTTAACGGCCTGGCTATTGAGACCCAGGTGCTGAAGGACAAGGGTTTGTCAGCTTCAGTTATTCCTACTCTAGTTAAAGCAAGGAAAGCAACTTCCAGAAAGATTTATCATCGCACATGGAAGTCCTACATTGCATGGTGTGAACCTCTGGGGTTCCGTCCACGGTCTTATTCGGTTAGTCGAATATTAGCTTTTCTGCAACAAGGGGTTGAGCAGAAACTGGCCTTGAGTACTATCAAGGGTCAGGTCTCAGCCTTAGCTATCTTCTTTCAGAAGCCTTTGGCTACTCATTCCTTGGTGCGGAATTTCATCCAGGGGGTGCGACATCTGGCTCCGCCAGTGCGCGCGCCGTTACCACCCTGGGATCTTAATTTAGAATTGTCGGTTCTTCAGAAACCTCCCTTTGAAGATATTAGGGAGATTCCTCTACCTACGTTGTCCCAGAAGGTGGCCTTCTTGGTGGCTATCACTTCTGCTCGCAGGGTGTCAGAGCTGGCCGCATTATCTTGTCGTTCCCCATATCTGGTGGTTCATAGAGATAAGGTGGTTCTTCGTCCGAATCCATCCTTCCTACCAAAAGTGGTTTCAGAATTTCATCTGAATGAAGAAATTGTATTACCTTCCCTGTGTCCTAAGCCCAGTCATCCTCGGGAGTTTGCTTTACACTCCTTGGATGTGGTTCGGGCGATCAGGGTATACTTGAAAACGACAGACTCGTTTTGCAAGACGGATTCACTTTTTGTGGTCCCGGATGGACCCAAAAAGGGGTTGCCTGCATCTGCCGCGACTATTTCCAAATGGATCAGACAGACGGTGGTACAGGCTTATTCTATTAAGGGTCGGGAGCCCCCGTTCTCTGTTAAGGCGCACTCCACTCGGGCACTTAGTGCGTCATGGGCCTTTCGCCATCAGGCGTCAGTGGTCCAGGTGTGCAAGGCGGCTACCTGGTCGTCGGTGCATACCTTTACAAAACATTATAAAGTTGATGTAATGGCATCGTCTGATGCCTCGTTTGGCCGCAAGGTTTTGCAGGCCGCCATTTGAGGAGACCAGTGGTCTACCTCGAGGGTTTTTTTCCGTTGGAATTTTTATTTGAGTCTCATTCTTTGTTTATAATGAGCCTTTAAAACTTCTAGTTTGGCACCGGTTGGGGCTTCTAGATTGGATTTTGATTTCTGTCAATCCCACCCCTCATTTGTGGCACTGCTTCTGGATGTCCCAGTTCTTGTGAATCAAGAAGACTACGTCTGTCAATGAGCGACAAAGAAAATCGGATTTTTGTAAGATCTTACCGTAAAATCCTTTTCTCTTAGCTCATTGACAGACGTAGTACCCGCCCCTCTATCATTGAGTTGGGTTGGGTTAAATTCTCTGTTGCTGCTTTGTGACAGAACTGATGCCTTGTAGCAGAGAGAGGGAGGATATACCCTCTGGGACTGCCCCTAGGGTGGAGCCAGAACGTTTTTTCTTTTCTGCCTAGTCCTACTCCTGCGGAGACAACATAACCCAGTTCTTGTGAATCAAGAAGACTACGTCTGTCAATGAGCTAAGAGAAAAGGATTTTACGGTAAGATCTTACAAAAATCCGATTTTTGTTGTGTAGTATGTCTATGAAACCTTAAAACTGAAGGCACAGTCACAGGTTAGAAAACGGCTTTGAAATTTGAGATGGTTTGAGTGCAGTTTCAATGAATGTCAATGGACGGCGTGAGTTGGAAACAAAAGGTCATAGTATAAAAACTATTAGGGCTATGGCTTAGATGTAAACATGTTAAGTGGCAGCTGGGATAGGCGAACGTTTTGATGTAATATTTGTGTAGGTGGCCTTAAGAATGAGGGAGTGGCAGCAGTTTAGAAATCGTGGCAAGATTTCTTCGCTCACCTTCTGTTTTCAGGCCCCACTCTAGTTTTGAACATTCCGCCATTCATTCCTATGGGGCCAATTTTGCCAATTTCGCCACAAAAATTAAACCATTTGGCAAAACCTTCCAAAAAGTAAGAGAAACGCAATAGGGAACAATCCGCTCATTTCGGTATATTACTTGTCTATGTAGTGTAAAAACTGTGGGAGGAGTTAGGGTGCCAAATTATTTCACTATAATAAGAATAATGTATATGTGAAAGAATAGTAAGTGTACTTGCCATAGGTAAGAACACCTAAGTATTTAAAATGGGGCATAGGCGGGAAGAAAAGGTATCACGTGACCTTTGGAATATTCGGAAGGTCACGTGATACTAAGGAAAGTGGGGCTCCATTGTATAAAGGAGCCCCACTATGAGGTAGCTGCCAGTGGGTCTTTCAACGGCACAACAAGCTCCCCAAACCACTTCCCTTGTCGCAAGGAACGATATGTGGTTTGTCACCCTTTTTATTTAAAGGGGGGACTGGTAGTTATGGTTTATGATATTGGTGCTCGAGTCCTCTATGACTGAGCAAATTTGGATTTGCAGTCATTAAAGTTTTAAGTTTAATTATTAAATACATTTTCATCAGTATGATGATAAAGGTATTGATATTTGTTTACACCAATAAACATGCCGTGGCCAAAACATTTTTTGCCATTAAAATATGTCTGTGTTTTATTTATTTAGGAGTTAAGTTAGTATTCGGGAGAGGGAATAAGGCTAGGTTTCCACTAGTGCGGCTACGAAGTCGTGCTACTTCTAGCACGACTTCGTAGCAAAAGTAAACCGCGGCTTCAGTTAGACTTGTCCCTCATATATAGAGGGAAGTCGCGCTCAAAAGTAGTACACGATTTACTTTTGAGGTCGCGGCAACTGAAGCCGCGGCAGTGGAAACGTGCCCCATTGAAAACAATGGGGTTTGACTTGCTGTGCGACTTGACATGTGTCAAGTCGCACCGCAAGTCGCACTAGTGGAAACCGAGCCTAAGTGCGGCCTGCCTTCCCAAAGGCTAATAAAATGGATGAGTTGGAAATGATAGTACATGAGGAGGACATGGACCTTGTGGGAATAAAAGAGACTTGGTTCGACCCCTCACATGACTGGCTGGCCAATATCCAAGGGTATTCTGTGTACCGGAAGGACAGGGTAGGAAAAAGAGGGGGAGGGGTATGTCTCTATGTCAAGAATAATGTAAGGGTGATAGAGAGTGATATTATGGAAAGGATGAGTATGGAGTTACAATCCGTGTTGGTAGAACTCCAGAGGGAAGAAGTAAAGGTAAAAGTAATTGTGGGGGTTTGTTATAGGCCACCCAACCAAAGGGAGGAGGTAGAGCTGGAATTTATATCCCTGTTGGGTAAAGTGGCAAAGCTGGGATCAGTCATCATATTAGGGAACTTCAATTATCCCGACATTGACTGGGAAGAGGGTACTACACACTCACAGAAGGCCCGTCTCTTCATGGAAACCTTACAAGACAACTACATGTCTCAGTTGGTGGATTCTCCTACTAGAGAAAATGCAGTGCTGGATCTATTGATCACTAATGACCCAGACCTAATCTCAGATGTAGGAGTCCAGGAAAACCTGGGCTCTAGCGATCACAGGATGATCACATTTAGCGTAAATAACTATATAATAAGGCAAGAGGAACATAAGAACCCTAAACTTCAGAAGGGCAAACTTTCCCAAATTGTGCTTGATGATGGAAAGGGTAAACTGGGACCAAACCCTAGGAACACTGACCACGGAGGAAAAATGGGAATGCTTTAGGAACATATTAAACAAATGCATCTCGCAGTGCATTCCTATGGGAAATAAATTTAGAAGAGACCAGGCCAAACCTGGCTGGCTAAACCGTAATGTTAAAAAACTTATTAGGGGAAAAACAATGGCCTTCAAGAAATATAAATCGGAGGGCACATTATCGGCTTTCCAGCAATACAAGGAGGCAAATAAGAAAAGTAAATACGAAATCAAAATGTTTAAAATAAACTTTGAGAGACAAATAGCGGAGGATAGTAAAAAGAACCCTAATAAATTCTTTAAATATATCAACAGCAGAAAAACTAGGGTAGAGCATGTTGCACACATAATTAACGATGATGGAAGGATGGTTACAGAGGACACTGAAAAGGCAACCGTGCTTAATACTTTTTTCTCCTCAGTCTTTACACAGGAAAAGAAGGGGTACACTGACCATGACTGTATGGTTAGCAGTAATTCACAGGACTTGACGCTATGGCTAACAGAGGGTGAAATCGGGGAAAGGCTGGATAAAATGAACACAAATAAATCACCAGGCTCGGATGGCGTACATCCGAGAGTACTCAAAGAACTTAGTAAAACTATATCTAGACCACTGTTCCTGATCTTTGCTGACAGTATTATGACGGGAAATGTACCAGGGGATTGGAGGAAAGCTAACGTGATACCGATATTCAAAAAAGGGCAGAGGCATGCGTCGGGAAATTATAGGCCGGTCAGCCTGACATTGATAGTATGTAAGCTTCTGCAGGGGATGATAAGGGACTATATTGTAGAGTTTCCTAAAGACAACAACATCAGCAGTAATCAGCATGGGTTTACAAATAGGCTTTCTTTCAAACCAATCTGTTAACATTCTACGAGGAGGTGAGCTGTGAGATAGATAGGGGGAGACCAGTGGATGTGGTGTACCTGGATTTCGCTAAGGCGTTTGATACAGTTCCCCACAAGCGCTTAATTTATAAAATAATGTCTGTAGGCATCGACCACAAGGTTTGCTCTTGGATACGGAACTGGCTAAAAGGGCATGTCCAAAGGTTGGTAATGATTAGCGCATACTCAGACTAGTCTGGGGTGGTAAGTGGGGTCCCCCAAGGCTCAGTCCTGGGACCAACCTTGTTTGATTTATTCATAAACAGCATTGAGGACGGGATCATTAGTTCTATATCAGTTTTTGCAGATGACACAAAATTGGGGGAATCAAAAATGGAGAAAGATCTAGAAGTCTTGGTAGAGGATAGACTAGGCAATAGCATGCAATGTCAAGCGGCAGCTGCCAAAGCCGAATATTAGCATGCATAAAGAAGGGGATGTATTCCATAGATAAAACTATAATCCTACCACTTTATAAAACTCTGGTCTGACCTCATCTGGAGTATTCTGTCCAGTTCTGGTCGCCAGTCCTCAGGAGGGATGTGTTGGAGCTGGAGAGAGTCCAGAGAAGGACAACCTCAGGCAACGCAGGGGATTCTTTACTGTTAGGGCTACAAGATTGTGGAATTCTCTACCACAAAAGGTAGTTTCTGCGGGAAGTATGGCTACTTTCAAAATACTCTTGGACATACATCTCAAGGATCAGAACATAAAGGGGTATGAGAGATGATTACGGCCACACACACCTACACAGGTTGAACTCGATGGACTATTGTCTTTATTCAACCTCAACTACTATGTAACTATGTAATTCAGTCTCCTCTTGCAGCCTGTAAATAAAGGCAGTGACAGATCTTGCACATGTGCAGACAGAGATCTGGAGCCTGTTTTATGAACAGAGGAAAATAATGCCTACTGGGATATGTAATGTCGATATCTTAGGAGGCATTACTGCCCTCCACTTATAGAACTGTATGTAAATGGACATGGCACCCGATCTCAGTCTGCGCGTGTGCAAATTCTGGCGCTGTGTCAAACATTTGATACATTTATAAAAGCAATGTCATTTTCCTATTTAATAGTGTTTGAAAAAGAAACAAAAAAGTCATTTTCGCTGTTGCCTGGATGTTGGGACCTTCATGCATACCTTTTGGAAAAATAAAAATATAGCAACCTTGACACACAGTCAGTGTAATGCTCATTTCGTTTTTGCTGTCTGTTCAAATTAAACCTAATTCCTTGCTTATATATATATATATATATATATATATATATATATATATATATATATATATATATAGGTGGCTGGTGCACTTAAAAGGAATTTGTTCCTCAAACACGATTGCTTTGGTGAGCCAAGTATTTAGCAGTGGAAAATCGGCTTTATTTTTACACCTCTAGGAGATTATAACACTGCTCTGTTCTTTGATAGTGCACACAATTATTACATTATTGCTGTACCCAAAGATTTGTATTTTACTGGAACATTAAAATGTACTTCTGGGATAAAAAAAAATTTACAGCAATACTCTGTAGCATAATTTCTCTAATACTCAGGCCAGATTTTCATCACTGTAGGCACACAAGTTATGGTGCATTGTCCTATTTTATAAAGTTTACTTGTTATTCAGGTTCTAGCCAGGTTTTGAATAATTGTGATATTGTGTAAATCACTTTATTGGACTATTCCATCTTATGATGGAAAACAATGCAAGTCAAATAATTATAAATGCAAAGCTGCCAATTTTGCCTTTGCTGCATATAGGCAAGTGGTTGGTGGCACCCAGCAGCACTCTCAATCCTTCTGGGTGTCTACACAAGGGAGACTTTTACAGGTAAATAACATGCATAAAACACATTAAATGCGAAAATAATCATTTGGGATGATTTTTGTTGAAATGTATGCCTGGCATCAGGGTGTCCCTGAGCACTGAGATGAGTGGTTAGCTGCATGGCAGGTTGCAGTTAGGAAAATCACATCAATACAGTCAGTGTTGATGGGGAAATCCCTCCCGCTCAGCCATTTGTGTTTTCCCGGTGGAGGGAATCAACACAATGATTGCTGCTAGCAGCGATCGAGCAACTTGGATACATTAAGCCTGCCCATACATGGTTCGAATTTTGGCCACCCTGCTGCACCTGCTGTGATTCAAACTGTCTTTAGCCTGTAGCTATTCATAGGGGAAGGTCCCAAACACCGCACACCTTGCAAAGCCATTAGTAAATAGGTGAAAGCAGCCTCAGCCAGCTTCATCCACAGCCTCGCCCCCCAATACATTTCACCCTGCCCATGAGACTATATCATGGAGGTCTTTGGTGGCATGGCTTTGAATGAAGCTGGCTGAGGCTGCTTTCACCTGTTTTCTAATGGCTTTGCTAGGTGTGCGATGTTTGGGACCTTTCTCTATGCATATCCATAGTATGTTAGGAGTTAGATGGACTCCTGCCCACCCAGAACTCATTGCAGGAAGCACTGGATGGATTTACTGTAGCTTGAGCGAAGACCTTAATTCTTATGGGGTTATAGGTTTAGTCTATTTACCATTTCAGTGTGAAGTAAAGTGTGTCTAAGAAGATGTCACAGCACTGGGGTCTCAGGGAAGCGGCCTTTTCCTTCAAGGGTGTGACTTTTTATTTAGACATATAAAACCTGTTTCATCTCTCTAAATTTGCAAGAATTGCTAAAATACATGTCCAGTGTGTTTCATATTGTAAACAAAAGGCTTGTTTGCAGCTCCTTCGCATATATTGAAAACCCATAGCTAGTGCTTGTATCCTGACCTATGATATGTAAAATGCCTGATAATGTGTATTGAACAATCCCTGCGCTTTGCTCCACCCTTCCCGGTTTTTTGGTTTGTTTGCCAAAGCCTTAGCTGTTAATGTCCTTCCCCCTTCAGTTTTAATTTGAGAGTGACAATGTTATAAATGTGTGATGCATCTGTCATGGCTGGCTTCCTGTACAAGTAATTGTGAATGTTAATAGTCATGCTCTGTGTGTGTTAAATTAGCTCCAAAAATCCAGGATTCCGCTGTTCTGCTCAGTGCTGGGGGATGGATGTCAGCAAAATATTCCTGAAGACCAGTTTGTTTTGTCCATAAAATGGAGATGACCTTCTATGTCCATCTAAGTTGTGCCATATTTTACAGAAAACCATTCAGCCCCTCCAGACGTTACCACGTACACCTCAGAGCACTCCATACAAGTAGAAAGGCCACAGGGATCTACGTCACGGGTCACCTCTAAATACGGCAATGCTGAGCTTATGGAAACGGGCGATGGTGAGTACCTATGAACTATTCTAGTCCGTATGTTGTATATGTATTACTGTATTGCTTAAAGTGGAACTTAACTGTATTATTCAAAGAAATCCACCCCCCCCCCCATCCATCCATCCATGGTCTCCATGCTTTTTTTTTTTTTTGTTGAGAAATCACTTTGAAAAACATTGTCTGGCATTTCTCAATATGGCCATCTTGAGTAAGGGCAGATGATTCATGTAGCATTTTCGTCCTGGACTCCATCTGACCTTCGCCCAGGCACTGGGCAGGAGGGTGTGCTTAGTTGAGAAAGTCTCTTCCACCCTCCTCCAGATGAAGGAAAAAAAAAAAAAACGCCCGTGAAAACTTCTGGGTTGTGTGATGTCCTTATGACCTAGGCTAGAAACCAGGAAGCATCTAAAAATGGAAAAAAAAAAGGTTAAACAAGTACATTTAATACATCTTCGTATCTATTTACTAAGACTAGTAGCAGAAGTACTAAAAATAGTTCAAATTGATTGAGGGAGTTTAGTTCTGCTTTAACTGTGAACTGATCTCTTGATATGGTCGTTTTTACTATCATTTCATGCCTATGGGTACTCTAGGAATCCAAAGTCGACCTTGCAGTCTAACGAAGACCTATATGGTAGCTGCCCATCCTAAATCACAAGCCCTAACAAATCTCACACGAAGGTGCTAATGCACTGTGTGCCAAATGACTAAGGCCTCCCACTGGTCATATGGGCCAGCACTAAGTGAACCTGGAATTATGTTTTGCAGCCGTCAATTTGAGTAGCTTTATTTTTTCTTACTGAAAAATCTGAATTGACCCTCTGCACACTGCTATACACCCTTTCTGATTTCCAACATGTTTGCATAAAAAAACAGGGATTCTTGGTTTTACATAAATTTCACTACTACATGTTCTAGCTGGTTCACTGTGTCAAAGTGATTCCTTTATGGCCAGTCCCTACTATAAACTGACAGTTTTTCCTGAAGAGCGCTCATCCACCTCCTTCCCCAGCACACAGGTGATTAACAACCCCAGTGGGACTGTGTAGAGGTGGGTGTGTCCTTTCCCACCACTCAAGTTTCAGATTACACTCAGCGCTGTACTGTGCAGTGTGTGACATCGGATCCTGGCCCCTTTCCTCCTAAAAGCTGAGAAATACTAATCTGTGTATATTGTAAGGTTGTAGAGGAGAGAGGGCTGCAGATAAACAAGTACAGCTTTTGTAGGAGGATTCAATTCATCACTGTGTTTCACCTGAGACTGGCCGCTTCAGTGGGCATATTATTTAAGTTTAAATTAAAATTATATTTTTATATCCGCTTTAACCCAAAGTGTGGAGAGTTCATTAGAGATATGAAAAGCCAGTGGGTGACTAAATCCAGCATTAATATATTAGCTGAAGGTTCACTGTACTTGTAAAATGTGTAAATATTTTTCAGCTTGGAAGTGAATAAAATAGTATTGCAAGTTTAGTTAGCCATAAGGCTACTGGGCAGAGTGAAAACTACCCACCCTCAATACATTTAGAAACCGCCCAATCCTAACCACTGCTCAAACTGAATGGTGATTATTGGGTATTTGGATCATACCTGCAGGTCAGCCACCCTCCTATGTAAAATCTGCTATGTTCTTATTTGTCCTAATTATTATCTTTAGCCAAAGTCACGGGTGATTTGAAAGGCGAGCTAAATCTGTGTGAACAAATTTCAGTCCATTGTTTTTGAGATGAAGTTCATTATTTTGAGAGCAGTGAAAAATAATTAATACTTGCTGTATTCCACAGGCCTGCAATTTTTCTACTCCCACAGTAATGAGTATCGCCTCTGGCATTGTGGGTTACTAATTGCTTGTGCATTAAACCTCTGCTGGTAGATCACTGAAGCATTCCAGTTATTATCAGTGCATATAACAGGCCTGCTACCTTTAGAATAATGGGAACCTGTCATGAACTGGGCATGTAATGAAATAATGTATAAAACAGGGATTACACTCTGCAGATCCAGAGATTTATTGTAGGCTTTGAAATGATATGCAAATGTTGAATTCTGCAAAATGTTGATGGCCATTACCCCTTCTAAGCCTTTCTGTTGGCCAATTTAATGAGATGGGTAGAATGGCTGAACAACAAAGAGACCCAGAAGGTAGTAAAGGGCTGGACCAAGCTTGGCTTTTTTGCAAGATTTCATATAGCTTTTTTTTTTTTGTGTATTTGTTATTGGGGCTTTTAATTTTTATTGAATGAAACTGCTGCTTATACATTATTAATATATTCAGAATTGTGCCTATTTAACTTTAAAAGCAGTTGAAGAGGCACAACGTATTCTGGCTTTTGTTGTTTGATGCCTGGGGAACAAAAGTAGTATTGTGCTTTAAGGACCCTTTGTGTGAAAATGTTTATGGTTTTCTATATGCACAAAAACAATGGAAATAGGATCAACAAAAAATTGCATGTAATGATTAATCATATTGATTTTTTTCTCAAGTATTTGTTAAAATAACTAAATCTAATGTATATAATGTTAAAGAACCTTCAGTTAAATCATTCCCAGTTCCCATTATTGGTCTTTTAAAAAATACTTGGTGCCTAGCTTTGTCTTTTTCAGAATACTGTACATGATTGGCAACGGCAGCCTCCATGATTTTCTCTTAAGTAGATATACTCCACGAATTTAAGACCAAAAGGTTTTGTTCTGTTTTGATAGATTAGGAAATATTTAAATCCACCCACGGGTTTTTATAATTTTCTGTCCCCAATGGGGGGTTTGCCCTGGTTGTCCTACAAACCATTGACTACAACTCGGTCATGGAAAATCCAACATTTTACGGCTGTCACTAGAACAGAAGGTAAGAGGAAATCTTCCAATAAGGATACCTGTTTCAATGACAACTATCTAAGATGTTTTTTTTCTTCATTTTGGACACATTTTTTTCTTTTACTTTCTGGTGTACACTGCTGTGTAAATTTTTTAGGAAGGTGTGAAAAAATGCTTTAGATTATTTTCTATCAATAAACAAAATGAAAAGTGAATGAACAGAAGAGAAATCCTAATTTATTCAATATTTAGTGTGACCACCCTTTACCTTCAAAACAGCATAAATTCTTCTAGGTACACTTAAGCACAGTTTTTGAAAGAACTCAGCAGGTAGGTTGTTTCAAACATCTTGTAGAACTAACCACAGATCTTCTGTGGATGTAGGTTGCCTCAAATCCGTCTGTCTCTTCATGTAATCCCAGACAGACTCGATGATATTGAGATAAGGGCTCTGTGGGGTCCAAACCATTACTTCCAGGGCTCCTTGTTCTTCTTTCAGCGGAAGATAGTTCTTATTGGCTGCATGTTTGGGGTCATTATCCTGCTGCAGAATACATTTGAGGCCCATTATAAGTCTCCCTGGCATCATGGAGAAGTATCTGCCGGTATTACTCAGCATTGAGAACACCATTGATCCTAGCCAGAAATGCAGCCCCAAACTTGCAAGGAACCTCCACTATGCTTCACTGTCGCCTACAGACACTCATTGTTGTACCACTCTCCAGCCCTTCAGCAAACAAACTGCCTCCTGATACAGCCAAATATTTAAAATTCTGATTCATCAGGCCAGAGCACCCCTGCCATTTTTCTGCACCCCAGGTCCTATGTTTTCCTGCATAGCTCAGTCACTTAGGTTTGTTTCCACATCGAAGGTATGGATTTTTGGCTGCAATTTTTTCATAAAGACACCTTCTGGGCAGACCTCCCCTGGACAGTAGATGGGTATACCTGGGTCCCACTGGTTTCCACCAGATCTGTGCTTATTGCACTGCTGGACATCTTCCGATGTCAAAGAGAAGTAAGCATGATGTGTCTTTCATCTGCTGCATTAAGTTTCCTTGGCCGACTACTGTGCTTACGGTCCTCAACATGGCCGGTTTCTTTGTGCTTCTTCAAAAGAGCTTGAACAGCACATCTAGAAACACAAGTCTGCTTTGAAATCTTTGCCTGGGAGAGACTTTGCTGTTGCATTATAACTCCCTTGTGTCTTGCTTTGCTTTTGCCATGGTATATGACCTGTGACATGAAACTGTCTACCACAACCTCACCTTTAGTAGCAGAGTTTGGCTGTTCCTCACCCAGCTTTAAGCCTCCTAAACTTCTGTTTCAGTTAATGACTGTGTTTCAACCAACATATGAAATTGATGATCATTAGCACCTACTTGGTGCTTGTTTAATCTTGCACTCAATGTTAATCCTATACAAGCCCCGACTTTGTGCAAGTGTATGAATTAACGTTGGTTTGAAGCCAAAGGGTAGTCACACCAAATATTGGTTTGTATTCGATTTTTCTTTTGCTCGCTCACTTTGCATTTTGTAAATTGATAAAAATAAACAATTAAAATTATATATTTTTTAAATCATTCTTACTTTACAGTGTTTCTCCACACCTGTTCAAAACTTTTGTACAGTACTGTATCTCCAGGACAGACAGTGAAAAGAAATCTTCCCAATGGGACGAATAAAGGTTTATATAGGTTAAATCCTGGTATATGCTATAATGGCCCACTATAATTGTATGTAATATTACACCACATGAACTTGCATTGGTTGTTGAACTGGACCTCTGTAATGCTTAGATAAAAACGGCAGTTGTCTTTTGTCATCTGCCAGCTTTACTCCTCCATGGAGTTAGCTTATGATATTTATTATCTTTGGTCCTGCAGGCGTTCCTGTAAGCAGTAGAGTGTCTGCAAAAATTCAACAACTTGTCAACACCTTGAAAAGGCCCAAGAGGCCTCCTTTACGAGAATTCTTTGTAGATGATTTTGAGGAATTATTGGAAGGTAAGAAAATAACTAATTTTATTCCTAGTGGGAGTTATTCTTAATGCTGCTTGTACATCCAACATAATCATTTCGATTGAAAAATGTACCATTCAAACTTTTCTTTTTATTGAAAAACTGCTGCAGATATGACTCGTTCCAGTCAAGATGTTGCTGGACACATGGCTGAGTACTTATTTTTATTGGAAACAACCAGAACAGACCGACAGGACATGACATCATAATCATGTAGTTCAACATTGCACAAGCATTAAACACTACCTTCTAGTGGCAGAACTTTTAATGACTGTATAATATATAAGATTAGTGGTTGCACTTATGTCTGCATAAACATTATACTAAAACCCCTACTCAACAACCTATGCCTCACATAAATCCCATATTCTTCTACAGTTCTAGGTCATCATTTGCAGATAATCTCAGGTTCATGTCTTTAGGATGTTTTAGATAACTGCTTTTTATTTGTTACTTTTGTATTTTTATTTCTATGGTGCCAGCATTCCACACAAACCTATACTGATAATTGTTTACCACATTACCAGAAAAGGTTACATTCTAATGTCCCCTTCACAGTTACACATGCACTTGGATGTTTTAGGTCCATTTAGGTTGAGGTCCATTATACTGTAAGCTTCATAGTGAGGTTCTTAAAGGGGAAGTGCAGTCAAAGCTCATTTGGCTGTACTTCTCCTGTGTTTTACAGTTGGTTCTGCACTCCTGTGATCCATTTTCAGCAGAGAGCAGGCTGAAGTCCGCGCTCAGCTGATGTCCTAGTCAATCCAGGCTCGGGCGTCATTGCAATTATAGAGTCAGGATCCGCCCTCATGCCTGGATCGGCACCTGGCTCAGCCTCTCAGCAAGCCAATGAGAGCCTGAGCCGGCTGATCTCACCCCCTCCACAACCCAGCACTCCAGTGAGTAAGGAGGGGGCAGAGCAGAGAGCTGCTAAGTGACAGTCAGCGGCTCTCTGCTCCGCGAGCTATGAGGACTGAGCGATCATCGGTGTTTGATCGCTCGGCTCTCAATGTAGAGGCATCGGGGGGGGGGGGGGGGCAGATGCACCATCGGACTGATGCTGCATCCACCTAAGTAAGTAATTATAAATCTAAAAAAACAAAAACCCTACATCTCTTTTAAAGAAGGGTTTTTAAACTCCATGCAGTTGTGGCCCTAGTGATGATTGGTCCTAGGTCCTGCAAGGTCAAACCCCTAATTGCGTCTGTGTGATACAAATATTTTTTTTCATTCTTGTGAGCTTAGTTAATGACACGCATACCTAACCTGTCAATGTCAGTTTTTTGCTTTCCTGCGGTAATGGAAACCGTTGGGATGCAAGCTCGATGGAATACATTTAAATGAGCTTATGTAAATGTAATGTTTGCACTAATAGCCCGCTAGTCATGGGTTTTGCATTTCTTGAGAAGACTTAATGTGTCTTTAGGAGACTTAGAAGTTGTTTTTTTTTTTTTTTACCTTAATAAATTAGTTTTCTCTTCCTATTTCAGCAGATGCCCTGTTAAGGGTTTGTAAGGGGAGTATAATTTGGGCAAACATTTGTTTCCCCTTTGCCTGAAAACAAATAACTATATCCATATCAGTGATACAAATAGGAAAATTTATTGTAACATACCTAATACTTTAGATTGAAAAATGAAAGAAAATAATTTGTTTAACAAACTGTAGGCAAAAAAAATATGTAATCGCTGACAAATTCCAGGAATTTTTTATTTTTTTTTTACTACACAATGCGAAATGCATGCATCTTACTGTTTCTTGCCACTGATTTTTCTGGCCACATGTTTCTATGTGGTCATTACTAGGGATAATCGAACTTTTGAAAAGTTCGGTTCGACCAGAACACCCGAACTTCACGAAAGTTCGGTTCGGATTTCAGAACCCCATTGAAATCAATGGGACCCGAACTTCTGTAATCAAAAAACACCATTTTTAAGCCCTAAAACCCAATAAATGCCCCTAAAAAGTGCCTAGGGTTCTGGGTCATGCCCCAGGGACTATTAATCACACAAAAAAAAGTTCTTAAAAATTGTCATTTTTGATAAAAAAGCCAATTATTGAAAAATTAAAAAAAAAAAAAAAAGAGATTTTTTTGATTTTTACTTTGGATTTAGTATCTGGGGGGTCTAAAAGGTGTGCATGTGAAGTTTCAGCTCTGTAGCATGTCCAGAACCATGAAAAAAAAAAAGATAATTTTTCAGTAGAACAGGGATGTGGTTCGGGAGCCTCCTTTAACTTTAACACCTATATGATCTTTTTTTCTGGTTCTGGACATGCTACAGAGCTGAAACTTCACAGGTACACCTTTTAGACCCCCCAGACACAAAATCACACAAAAAAAAGTTCTTAAAAATTGTCATTTTTGATAAAAAAGCCAATTATTGAAAAATTAAAAAAAAAAAAAAAGAGATTTTTTGATTTTTACTTTGGATTTAGTATCTGGGGGGTCTAAAAAGTGTACATGTGAAGTTTCAGGTCTGTAGCATGTCCAGAACCAGAAAAAAAAAAGATCGTTTGTATTAGAAAACTTTAAGCACAGGAATATGGCTTCTCTGCTGTAACACCTTGCCGGTTTAATAGCAGGCATTTTTTTGGGTTCTTTGCAGTCAGGAAAAACATCTGAACTTGTGTATAGTGGTACTGTGCACAAGTTCTGATGTTTTGCCTGCCTCCAAAACCCTCCAAAAAATGCCAGCAAAAACACACCTGGGCATTTTTTTTTTTGACGCGAGCGTTTTTTTGGCATTTTTTGGGGTTCTTTTGAGGCAGGCAAAACATCTGAACATGTGTATAGGGGGGATATATAGACATATATGTCTGAATATATACCCCTAGACATATATAGGTGTGATAGTAGCAGAAATAAATGCTTGCGCTAATGAAATCATTTACAGTAATATATTTCTGCTACTATCACACCTATATATGTCTAGGGGTATATATTCAGACATATATGCCTATATATACACCCTATACACATGTTCAGATGTTTTGCCTGCCTCAAAAGAACCCCAAAAAATGCCAAAAAAACGCTATCGTCAAAAAAAAAAAAATGCCCAGGTGTGTTTTTGATGGCATTTTTTGGGGGGTTTTGGAGGCAGACAAAACATCAGAACTTGTGCACAGTACCACTATACACAAGTTCAGATGTTTTGCCTGCCTCAAAAGAACCCCAAAAAATGCCCAAAAAAACGCTAGCGTCAAAAAAAAAAATGCCCAGGTGTGTTTTTACTGGCATTTTTTGGGGAATTTTGGAGGCAGGCAAAACATCAGAACTTGTGCACAGTACTACTATACACAAGTTCAGATGTTTTTCCTGACTATATATGTCTCGGGGTATATATTCAGACATATATGCCTATATATACACCCTATACACATGTTCAGATGTTTTGCCTGCCTCAAAAGAACCCCAAAAAATGCCAAAAAAAACGCTAGCGTCAAAAAAAAAATGCCCAGGTGTGTTTTTGCTGGCATTTTTTGGGGATTTTGGAGGCAGGCAAAACATCAGAACTTGTGCACAGTACCACTATACACAAGTTCAGATGTTTTTCCTGACTGCAAAGAACCCAAAAAAATGCCTGCTATTAAACCGGCAAGGTGTTACAGCAGAGAAGCCATATTCCTGTGCTTAAAGTTTTCTAATACAAACGATCTTTTTTTTTCTGGTTCTGGACATGCTACAGACCTGAAACTTCACATGCACACCTTTTAGACCCCCCAGATACTAAATCCAAAGTAAAAATCAAAAAATCTCTTTTTTTTTTTTTTTTTTTTTTTTTTTTTTTTTTTAATTTTTCAATAATTGGCTTTTTTATCAAAAATGACAATTTTTAAGAACTTTTTTTGTGTGATTTTGTGTCTGGGGGGTCTAAAAGGTGTACCTGTGAAGTTTCAGCTCTGTAGCATGTCCAGAACCCCAAAAAAAGATCATATAAGTGTAAAAGAGGGGTCCCACCATCCCTGCTCTACTGAAAAATTATCTTTTTTTCTGGTTCTGGACATGCTACAGAGCTGAAACTTCACAGGTACACTTTTTAGACCCCCCAGACACTAAATCCAAAAAAAGTCATGCCTGCCTCCAAAAATGCCCGATAAATGCAAGAAAAAGCGCCGTAGAGAAGCCGTATTCCTGTTCTAATAAAAATTATAAGAAAATGCTAATTTTTGGGGGGTTCTGGACATGCTACAGAGCTGAAACTTCACATGTACACTTTTTAGACCCCCCAGATACTAAATCCAAAGTAAAAATTAAAAAATCTTTTTTTTTTTTTTTTTTTTTTTTTTTTTTAATTTTTCAATAATTGGCTTTTTTATCAAAAATGACAATTTTTAAGAACTTTTTTTTGTGTGATTTTGTGTCTGGGGGGTCTAAAAGGTGTACCTGTGAAGTTTCAGCTCTGTAGCATGTCCAGAACCATAAAAAAAAAGATCGTTTGTATTAGAAAACTTTAAGCACAGGAATATGGCTTCTCTGCTGTAACACCTTGCCGGTTTAATAGCAGGCATTTTTTTGGGTTCTTTGCAGTCAGGAAAAACATCTGAACTTGTGTATAGTGGTACTGTGCACAAGTTCTGATGTTTTGCCTGCCTCCAAAACCCCCCAAAAAATGCCAGCAAAAACACACCTGGGCATTTTTTTTTTGACGCTAGCGTTTTTTTTGGCATTTTTTGGGGTTCTTTTGAGGCAGGCAAAACATCTGAACTTGTGTATAGTGGTACTGTGCACAAGTTCTGATGTTTTGCCTGCCTCCAAAACCCCCCAAAAAATGCCAGCAAAAACACACCTGGGCATTTTTTTTTTTGACGCTAGCGTTTTTTTTGGCATTTTTTGGGGTTCTTTTGAGGCAGGCAAAACATCTGAACTTGTGTATAGTGGTACTGTGCACAAGTTCTGATGTTTTGCCTGCCTCCAAAACCCCCCAAAAAATGCCAGCAAAAACACACCTGGGCATTTTTTTTTTGACACTAGCGTTTTTTTGGCATTTTTTGGGGTTCTTTTGAGGCAGGCAAAACATCTGAACATGTGTATAGGGGGTATATATAGGCATATATGTCTGAATATATACCCCTAGACATATATAGGTGTGATAGTAGCAGAAATATATTACTGTAAATGATTTCATTAGCGCAAGCATTTATTTCTGCTACTATCACACCTATATATGTCTAGGGGTATATATTCAGACATATATGTCTATATATACCCCCTATACACATATTCAGATGTCATGTCTGACATCAAACATGTCCTCAAAAAAGCACTGGCAGTGGCAGCCCCTGCAGCATTAAAAAATGCTTGCTGGTGAGAAGCCACATTCCTGTCCCGAAGCAGAGAAATGATCATTTCTCTATAGCGGTCACCCTGCTATGGAAGGGTTTTGTCACCCTGCCATAGCAGTCACTGTCAGTTAACCCTACACTACACTACGGTCCCCTGACACTTAACACTTTCCCTACAGAAACTAAATTTTTGAAGCTAACTTAAGTGTAAAGGAGCACTCTAACTACACTAGATATCCCTTTCCTCACACTAAAAATAGCTAAATGACACTTTTAAAGTAAAATTAACAGAACTGCTTCCACTCTCTTCCATGTCCAGTATAACAATGCTGGGAATATGGCGGGGCGATCTTATATACTGGGGGGCGTATTCACTAATGATTGGTCTAGGGACCCCCTAGTCACTCCAATCACATTCCTAGCATTCTTCTGCCCCCTCAATTGGCTTTTGCTAATGGTTCTGGTCCAATCACGGGCTTTTAAAGCCCATTTCCTGAAGCATTGCATTTTGGGCGGTTCTGGTTGCCGAATTCCGAACTTTTTGGGCAAAAAGTTCTAAATTCGGCCGAACCTCGAACACCCAATGTTCGGGCCGAACCGATGGTGGACCCGAACCGTTCGATCATCCCTAGTCATTACATTCAATATCTCCAATTGTGCTCATTTTCTTATGTCCAGTTGGAATAAATCAGACCCTCAATTATTGATTCTGTTATGTGTATGACAAAGAAATTGGGAAAATATTATTTATTAGTATTACATAACTAGACATGAGTTAAAGGAAACACAGGTGTGTAATGTTACACATAGTCCTGGAATGTAGAGATTAATATTCACTGTGCACCTGACTTTCCTAGAACTGGAACGTCGCAATGTATACACTAACTGAATATGATCGGTTTTTCAGTATTAATTCAAGCAGAATTGCTGGAGATGCCCAGAGCCAATAAATAATCTATATCTGGCAGAACATTAATATCATAATAATTATCTTCTCTACCCCTAGTTTAACTTAATTGCTTAGCAGGGATAAACACTGCAGTAGCTCTGAAGTAATATTAGGTCTGTTAACACTGTTTATACGTTACTAGGCTTGAATACGTATCTAATATCCACCATTTATTTTCTGTTTTGATATAGCATTACAAATAAATTAGAAACCATACTGCAAATTTGCCAGGAATTTAAACAGAACTATCATTAGAATTCACACATTGCATGAAATGGCGGGACACATATCAATATTGACAAGTTCCTTGCTGGCTGTCAATAAAACTGTTGCTCCTGAGCTTCGATGTATTATCTAAAGCTGGTCATAGATCGAAATTCGGTGAGTTCAGCAGGAACCAGCTGAATTTCAACTCATCTATGGTCACTGATTGTACTGAAATCGATCCATAGACTTCAGTACAACCAGTCTGTCTAATATTTTTTGTGCAATTACTGCTGCCGGCTATGGCCAGTAGCAGTAATCGTATTCTGATGATGGGAAAACCTCTGCCGAGAAAGTGTTGATGGAGGAATCCAGCGATTTTTCTTTCCTGTCCGTAGGTGTGTAGTATTGATGTGGAGCTGTTTTCTGTTGAGAAGCTTTGCAATGCACTTTATATAATGGTTATCTGTGGCCACTGCCTGCATAGATGAACCCCTTCTTTTGGTGCCCTTGTAAACCAAAAACTCGGAAATTAATTGTACAGGGAGGTTGATTTACTGAAGACAAATATACTGTGCACTGGGAGTGCAGTTGTTCTAGATCTGAGGAGAAGCTCTGAAAGAAGGGGAAGCTCTGCTGATTTCTATCATCCAATCATGTGCAAGCAAAAATGCTGTTTTTTTTTTCGGTGAATGTGATTGAGTATTCTTTGCAAAGTGCACCTTATTTATTTGAGTGCACAGTATATTCGCCTTTAGTAAATCAACCCAACTGTGTTTATTATTGAATGTATTGATTATTTGTAAGCATATCGATATACAGTGGTTTGTTGCTCATTTAAGGTCTCTTTCACATGGCTGCATTCTGCCAGAAGATCTGCCTACTCAGCAGGGGATCTGTCCGCTGATCCCTGCTGAGCAGGCAGATGACAGGTCCATGTTCCTTATGCAGAGCGGACTAGTACACAGCCAACTTTACTCTATGGATGGTCAACTGTAAATGGACCCCCTGTACATTTACATCTAACTGTCATTCGTTTCGCCAGATGGATGGAGAACTGATCCCTCATCAGTTTGTTTTGGCGGATAGGATTTGATCGGATGTTGGCGGATAGGATTTGATCGGATGTTGGTGGATGTAAACTGACAAGTCTGTTTACATCCGCTGCTCCATAAAGGGCAATGGATGGGCCGATTGGGTCAGCTTGAAAAGCTGACGGGTGGACCAGATTCATCCACCCATGTGAAAGGGGCCTAAGGCTTCTTTCACACGGTCCGCCTCCGCAGGCGGATCCATGTTGCTCAGCGGGGATCGATCCGCGATCCCCGCTGAGCCGGGCAGATGACAGCTCCGTCTCCGCTTGCGGAGAGGGAGGTGTCTCAGCACCCGCTGCCCTCTATGGGGGATCGGAGGAGAGCGGGCCGCTTGTCCGCTCTCATCAGATCCGCTCCGCTCCAAATACTGAACGGATGGAAAAATAGGGTTTCCATCCGTCCAGATTTCAGCACAGGATCGGATGCGGATGGCAGCGGGTGTCAGCGGAGGTGACCTCCGCTGACACCCGCTGCCCCATAGAGCTGCATGGAGGATCCGATCAGGTCCGCCTAAAAAACTGACAGGGGGATCTGATCGGACCGCCCGTGTGAAAGAGCCCTTAGGGTCATGTCTCATGGATAATTCTGCTGCTGCTGGTGTAGTGTCACCTGCTGGTGTGGTGTCACCTCAGGAAAAGTAGAATCACCAAAATGCCACTCTCCCTAATAGAAGTCACTTTCCTACTGGCTGAAACACTGCAGTATTTGAGTTTTACCTGGTTCAGGCAGCTAGGGGGTGACTTTATAGGAGAAGATGAGTAGGGTATTCTCAAATCCCCAATAAGACAAAAGTCTAACACTTAGAACATTTTCACTTGGAGAAAGCTGCCGTGCTCATTAGGTGTATTTTTTTTGTTTTGTTTTGTTTTTTAACAAATGAAAGCTCATTAGGTATAGATATGTGGAAAATGTTACTACTACTAATAATAATAATGTGTTCTCCACCTTGTCTTCTAAGTTCAACAGCCTGATCCAAACCAGCCAAAACCAGAAGGAGCACAGATGTTAGCCATGAGAGGGGAACAGCTAGGTGTAGTCACTAACTGGCCTCCTTCACTAGAAGCAGCACTACAGAGATGGGGAACCATATCGCCTAAAGCGCCCTGCCTTACCACTATGGACACAAATGGAAAACCACTCTACATTTTAACATATGGTAAGAAATATGTTTTCTGATTTTCTACTTAGTTTGGCAAATGGTGCAAAGTAATTGCTTAACTAACTTTTCTTTGGCCTGCTATGAAATTGAATGGCCAGCCCCTCAAAAGTTTATATTTTTGTTTTTGGTAAATTCCGATTAATTAAACTTTCTTAGGTTTTCTTATGGATCCTAAGCACTCCAGCAGTGACATCACTTTGTCCCCTGCCTTTAATCCCCCTGTCCTGGAGTTGTACTTCTCTTATAAAATAAGGGGTTTTAAACTTTTCCATTGTGAAGACCTGCTGCTTTGTTAGGTGTACAAGTTTTTTTTTTTTTTGGTATCTGGTAAAAGAAATAAAAACAAATGATCATATTACTTTAACATCCTTCAAACCACTGGAGCACTACCTTGTGTTGTAAGAAGATTCAAAAACTGCATCCACAGGTGTCAACTGACCCAATGACCATGAGAGAATTTGTTTGCCTGAATCATGATCTTATCTGGATTAGGCTGTGTATCGTCAGTTTGCTGTTGAGTGAGGGAGTCTGCTGCGTGACCTGCTATAGGGATCTACTTTCTCGTTCATGCTGGAGAATCCCAACTCGGGGACCTTTGGTTACCAAGCGAATAGGCTGGGACAATTGCTCGGCTGGAGGGATTCCCCTGTCAGCACTGTTTGTGTTGATGGGGGAATCGTGCAAATTTTACACAGTCTATGGCCTGCCTAAGGCAGCAGTGTGATGCAGAGTGTGAGGGGGGGTGGCAGACGGGAGCGGAGAGCCCAGAGCATTGTGTGTATAAGGCAGCAGTGTGATCCAGGGGGAGGGGGCAGAGAGCTGAAGCATTGTGTGTATAAGGCATGTAAAATTCATGTTAGTGGTCCACAATATTTAAAATTTAGGGGTCTATGAGGTCTGAAAGGTTGGCAACCACTGGTCTTAGGGCACTTGGTGTGCCCATCATAGTGTGTTCTATATATCTTTGTACTGATTAGGGAGGGGTGACCCCAAAATGATAAAAATGACTAATCGGCATTTAGATATGTACACATTGTTAAAAATGACAATGGTTGTAGTCCTAAAAAAGATTCAGCCACAATTGGAATAATGGACGATTTATATTTACCCCTGGCTTAGTTGAGCTTACATTCATGATGCTTTAGGCCAAAGCTGAGAGACCCCCTGAAGTCTGATAGTTTGTGCTGTTGGTTGATCACCGTGAAAGTTCTGAAGGATCAGGATGACCCTGTTTTCAGGAAGGTATTCAATGGCAGCCTTTTTTCTTCCTCAGTGCAGATTTTCTTTTTGAGGAATATAAACTGCTATGAAGCAACAGCTGTCAGAGCACAGGGAGCCTCTCTGCATTTACTCTTGGGGAGATTTACTAAAACTGGCGCACACAGAATCTGGTGCAGCTTCTAGGTTTTATTGTCAAAGCTTAATTAAACAAGCTGAAGTTAGAAGTTGATTGGTTACTATGCACAGTTGCACCAGATTCTGTCTGCACCAGTTTTAGTAAATCTCCCCCACAGATTGAAAGTCATCTTCCTAATATTTAAAATTAAATAAGGTGGTAAATGGTTTTATTCCATAGGTAAGGTTTCACAAAATGAAATAATTTAAGACTACTGTATCTTTTTCTTTTTTATCTTCAGTTCAGCTCTTGTTGGATTTTGCCTGGTTGACTGATCAGTTATAATGTGCTAGTATTTTATCTGTGTAAATACACCTGTGTGGACAGCTGTCATTCTTTTAGATGTCTAGCCTCTTACATATACCCCTGATAATGTTCTTTTAGTATGTCTCTCTCTGGTACTACACATTTAAATAACTGCTTAAGCAGCTGCTTAGGAATTAAGAGCTAAAGTGAATCTGTGCTGGGAACATTTGGACTGTCAGTGGTCTGAATCAAAGTAAAACTTCCTTATTTATGGTGAAAGCTTCCTTTCCCGTGTGCCTCCAGTTCAAAGCAGCTCTTGTTAAGTAGTATGCATCCCCACGGTATTAACGTTAATGGTTTATCCCACAGTAGGGGCTTGCTTATTAATGCAGTCTGTGTATGTTTCAAGTTGCTGAAATATTTTAGAATGTTTTCAGAAGACAAATTGGGTGGAAAAGGTGTGATGTGGGTTAATGCTGAATTAGCTGTATTTTATTACTTTTAATGTTTGCATAAGGTTTTCTTTTTACTGGTTCTGTAATGTATTTTACAGAGCAACATTTAATAGAGTATGGTGTAAAATAACTTGCGTAGATCTACTGCAGTGTCTGAGCTAACTACATAGCTGTAACTTCTCTGTGTAGTTTTTAATGCTAGGCATTATTCTTCAGATGTGATGAATTTGGTCATTTTGTGAGTTCATTTTAAAAAATATGCTTTCTCATTATTGATTTAAAGTAAAACTTCTCCTTTAAAAGTGAGAGTTTTGCTCATCCTCCCCACCCCTAACACATTGTGGTGCTTTTTTTTCACCACGGAGTGGGTACCTTTTCCTTAATTCTTGCCTAGGCGAGAATGATGTCCACTTGGGACAGCCCCCTCCACCTTTCCAGCCTTCTGGGACACATGTCCCAGAGGGCTAAGACCAGTCTCACAGTTCTGCTGTGCCTTGGGCATCCCCAGTGGGGCGGGGGGCGTGGGAATGGCTGTGAGACATCAGGAAGTTACAGCCAGTTTCCGCATCCAGAATGGCAGCACCGGAGAGTGGAGGCCCAGTGAAAAATCAACTATGTGAAGGACAGTGCTGATCTTTAAGAGCTAATAAGGCTGGGTCCACACGTTTCCAGCTGCGGTTTTGTTCACCAGTTCAGGTGCGATTCAGGTTAAATTTTTACTTGAATTTGCCCTTAAACTGGAATCCAAAATCACACAGGACCCTTTTTAGAAACAGACCGTGGCCGCCCCGGACATGTGTAAACTGGCTCCATTGAAAGCCGGTCCAATTTCCATGTCATACAAATTGGATGCTGTTCAAAATGCATCCAATTTGCATATGTGTTAACCTAGCCTAAATGTTCACTTCATCTACAGTATTTCTAGCTGCTGACTTTTAATTATTTAGGAAAGAGTAAAGTTCCTCTTTGTGTTATGTGAAGTCAATTATTTTTTTTAGGTTCAGGATAGAATAAGGATGAAAATCCCTTTCATATTTTTATTGATGTCTGTGTCCCCTCTAGGTAGAAACACTCTCGATTTGTCCTAGAAACCATTGTTAGAAAGCCTTCCTATTTTAAAGCCTTACCTACTGTCAAGCACACACTAATCTTTCCTTCTCCACCAATTTGTTCAGCCTCCAGGAGTGATGGGAATATCCATTATTTCTAGGTATAAGAAACATGCAAATAACCCCATGTGACAGTTAACCGAGTGGTGTCACATAGATGTTGGGGAAATTTTGAAGAGAAGGATCACCATACAAATAGTCGATAGTCGAAATATTTAAATTTCGTAGTATATCTGAAAAAGACAATCGAACATTCCTCAGGGGCTTGAAGGGACAACTTAAATCAACTGCTAAATCTTGCTTTCCACAGATACTTACTTTTTCTTTTTTAACCCTCTTTAAGTCTGGCATCACTGCAGTACAGCCAATATATTGAGCCCTGATGGACATGTTCCCTTGGAACCCCTAAAATGCATATTGAGTAGGTCCACTTTTTGCCCCCCTTCTTCCCTTTGTCACCAAAACAGCCCAGATCCATCAAGGCATGGACATCACTAGACCTCAGAAGGTGTGCTGTGTTATCTGGCACTAAGCTATCAGTACCTGATTCTTTAAAGCCTAGTACATACAGGATGAATGTTGGGCTGCATCGGCCGGTTCAATAGAAACCTGCCAAAATTCAGCTCCCACCAGTTCCTACTGAAGTCGGCCATTCAACCGCCTTCTGTCAAAGGGGCATGACCAAAAAAAGCCTGCTGATCAGCCCCCGATCAGCGCTCTCTGCCAATTTCACAATAGAACAGCAGAGGAGATCACTGTACTAACATCGGATTGTTAGTACAGCAGCTGCGACCTGAGCTGTCAGTTTTTTCTTTGTTCAGCCCGCTGGGTTGAACGAAAGAAAAAAAAAAAATAGTAGTGTGTACTAGGCTTTTTTCCTGTAAGTTGTGAGGTGGGGCTTTCATGGATCTGACTTTTTTCCCCAGCACATCCCACAGATGCTCAGTTGGAAAGAAATTTGGAGAATTTTTATGGTCAAAGCAGCACCTTGAACATGTTTTTGTTTTCATCAAACCACATGTGAACCATTTTTGCATTGTGGTAGGTTGCATTATCCTGCTAAAGGGGGCCACTGCCATCAGGTTTCTATGAACAGGTGTACTTGGTCAGCAACAATGTTTAGATGGGGGTGGTATTTGTCAAGTAGCATCCACATAAATAGCAGGAGCCAAGGTTCCAAGTAGAACATTGCCCAAAGCATCACACTGCCTCTGCTGGCTTGCCTTTGTCACATACCGCATTCTACTACTGCCATTTCTTTCCCAGGTAAGCAATGCACGTGCACCCGGCCATTTACATGATGTAAAAGAAAACATAATTAATCAAACCAGGCCATCTTCTTCCATTGCTTCACGGTCCAGTTCTGGTGCTCATGTGCCCATTTTAAGCCCTTTTTTTAAGGTGTTTAAGCTTTTAATATTGTAACATACATAAACAGAGCAAAAAAATTGTCATCTAAACTAAAGTGATACCGTTAATGTTGGCTGTGCAGAGCCCTGTAATAGTAAGAAACCAGGTAATACATTATATACCATCCATAAAATATCACATCCCAACCGATTATGAGGGTAAGCGGGATCAGCTGCACAGTGTATCTGGGCAATCTGTATCAGATTTTAGGTGCTTTTGGCTGTGGACACAGGTCAGCACGGGCACCCTGACCGTTCTGCAGCTACGTGGCCTCATAGGCAACAACCTTCGTGCATCGATGAGCCTTGACTCTCCACGACCCTTTTGCAGATTTGGCGGTTTTCCTTCTTTGGACCACTTTTGGCAGGTCCCGACCACTGCAGACCTGGAACATCCCACAAGAGTTGTCGTTTTGGAGTTGCTCTGACCCAGTCATCCTAGCCATTACAATTTGGACCTTGTCAAAGTCACTCAAATCCTTATGCTTGCTCGTTTTTTCTGCTTTCAGCACTTCAACTTTAGGGACAACATATTTACTTGCTGCCTAATATATCCCACCAAAAAAAAAAATATATATATATATATATATATATATATATATATATATATATATAAACATTTTTGTTTTTATTGGGAGAGAACCTCCATCAGCCTTTTTTTTCCTGTCTGTGCCCTCACTTTAAATTTTCCCTTACTTGTTGCACTGGTAACTAACTACCTTGTCACTGGGGCAAAGTAGAAACAGTTCCATTTCTGGAATGGGCCAGAGACTGCAATGAAACCTTGACACAAGTTCAAACCATTCCTTCTGTCCAAAACTAGTCACTGGACTGTCAAATGCCTGACCTCATGCTGACAACACACACACTTGAGTGCGGCTTTTTGGTATTATTGTGGCTATTTAAGAGGTGGAAGACCGCATTTGTTATTAACATGAGTGCAGCCATTTGATAGGGCAGCAACTGGGGGAAGAGGTATGCGCTAAATAAGGGTTAAAATCTAAATCTTGCAAAAGTAGGCCTTGCAGATTCAGACTAATTTAGGATAAATGTTTTGATTCTTACACAAGCTTAATCGTAACTGGTTCTCTTTAATGCCAGATTTTTTTTCCCCCTAAAAAAACAAAAAAAAAAAGAAATTTGGAACTGAATCTCATGTATTTGTCACAAACTATGATCAGGTCGGCACAGTTGACGCTGGATGTTTGTGAAAACGCCCGCCCAGAAAGCATTCCTTCTGTTAGCTGCTGAGCTCTAAAAAGGCACTTAGTAAATTGGCACTAAATTGGAGCACTTAATAGCCGACACCATGATCCAGCCAGGCTGTCTGCACATGATCATTTCTAAAAAATTGCTTCAGTGATTTGTTGTGTGATCAGACAGTGCAAATACCCGTAAAGTGACATGAAATGAAATCCTCACAGCAATGATAAATGCTGTGCTTCAAAAAGCATCTAGTGAGCAATCACATATTCATTTTCTGCTTTGAAGGACCATAAAAATATATTGAATCAGTGATAATGGTGTCGTATGTATTTGGTTGATATACACTGCACTCTGATTACTCTACAGTTAGTATTGATGACATTATCATTATCTGTTGAAGATGTTCTTTTTACATGCCTAATAAGCATAGAAAGAGAGATGGCAGAAAAGACCAGGTGGTCCACCGAGTCTGCCCTTTATTCTTTGTAACCTTTTAGTTTGAGTAAAGATCTGTGTTAGTCCCAAGCATGTTTAAATTCAGTTACTATTGACTGACTTGTTACCTCTGCTGGAATCCTGTTCTAGGCAACAGCTTCTCTTTGGTAAAAAAATACATTTCTAAGGTAAGTTTTAAGCTGGCCATAGTTGAAGGCGATTTTCTTTCCTACACTCATGGGTTGTCAGTATTGATGGGGGAAATCCCTACCACAAAACTGTTGTGTTCTTCAGTGGGATGAAGGGGGGGGGTCAGATGAGCCATCCCTGCCAGGAGAACAGAGTGATTATTGTTTGCGGCTATAACCGCTGGCAATAATCGCATGAAAAATCTGACAGGCTGGCATTACCCAAGTTGATGCACAAATCAACTTGGGTACAATCAGCCTGCCCATACATGGTTTGAATCTCGGCCGGTTCAGCAGGGACAACAGGGCAGGGAGATTCAAACTATCTATGGCCGGCTTTAGGGTCTATTCATAGCAGGTGTGTTAGGGCTGCATTGGGGCGCAGTCCCACCACAAGACAGGACAAAATTCCTTGTCTCTTGCCCGCCCAGTTGATACCACTGTGCTGTGGTGGCTTGCACTGAAAAAAAAAAAAAAAGTACGGCACGCACGACCTTTTTTCGTGGCATCATAGTACAACGCAATCCACTGGCTCGCACCATGTTGTAGCCAATAGAACTTAATAAAATGTCACAAAGAAACGGCACTGCTTTCATCCTACCACACAGCAGCGGCTGCATTCTGACACAGTCACTGGTTTGAGACAGACCTTAAACTGTTTGTTTGAGGTCATGTCCCTGTGTTCTTGATTTTAGCCTCATATTGAAAATTCTGCCCTCCTGAACCTTATTCTCACCCTTCATGTCCCTATTTCCTTTTCTTTCTTTAAGTCTGTATGTATTAAAGTGGATGTAAACCCTCCTATTGTTTTCAACCAAGGAAGCTGCCATCTTGGCATTTGTTTAATCTTCAACTTCCATGATGCTGTACATGTGATCCTTTATGACACCAGCCATTGGATGGTTTGACCGTTTGGTTGAGAGCACAACCAATAATGACCGTTACATTCCCGGAGTGCTGGGAATGTAACTTTTTTTTTAAACTGATGGGCTTACTTTCACTTTAAGTTCCTACAGTGACCCCTGATATATTTTATTTAGTTTTTACTAGAACACTTGCCAGTTTTTCTTTTACTTGCTGTCTGTCCTACTCCGTTAGGGAAATCCACTCTCTTTTTTGTCCTATTTACCGCTATCATTGAAAGTGAAAGAAAATCCTAAATTTTGGGTTGACATCAGAACAGTAACAGAGAGGGAAATTCTCCAATGGGGACACTAGTTCTGGTGATACCCTGGGATTTCCCATCTTTGGAGGGATTTTCTCTCACTTCCAACTTTGGAAAAATCTCACAAATGGGACATATGGAAAAAAAAAATTAGTGACACTTTAATGAAGAATGTAAAATATGTTATAAAACATTTTGTTATAAAAGATTTAGCACTGGTTATTCCATAAGAATGTGCAATGTGTTTTTTGTAGTGGACTTTTACCAAGATTTAGCACTGGTTATTCTATAAGAATGTGCAATGTGTTTTTTATGCTTAATTTACTAAATAAAACACACATTTACTAAAGTATACATATAAGGCTAAGCAGCTGTCTTTACTACAGAAAGTTTGGGAAAGCCATTTAAGGCGCCCTGCAGCTAAAATTGTAAATAAGTCCTAAAATACTTACAGGAAATGCAGTTTGTCTGTTCAGCCATTCAAACCTTTAGTTCTCATCTATGCATTGCTCAAAAACAAGTATACTCAAGCAATCTGGTGATCCTGGAATGCCCCTGTATGTAATTCTGGAAAGAAATACCACTACTGAGTTGTTTCTCTCAGCCATCATTGAGATTCAAATTTTCCTTGAAAGTTTGAAAATGGTAGGTGATACCGTGAGAAAGGAGGTTAAACTGCGCAGCTTACCAGTTATGTGGTGGCTGCATTAGTGTTCTGTTTTTTAGGGTTTTTTTCCCTCTGTTTTCACCTGGTGATCCGGCCAGTAACACACCTCCTATATTAGAGTGCATCTACTGAATGAGCACAGGGGCACAGCAGACAGTAGCATTGTCAGCCTGGGGGGAGGGGAGTGTTAAATGTACCAGCAGACTTAGATACACTAACATATTGAAACTGAATTGCAGCTAACACTTTAGAGGTTGCAGAAGTTTTTTTCCTTTTGGGATAAAGGTTTTACATAAAAGCTGATCATTGTAAGCAACCCTGTTGGTGTTAAATGATTTGTCTCATCCCTTTAACCACTTTACCACTAGAGGATTTTGCTGTCTTACGTCTGGGCCACTTTTTGCGATTCTGCACTGTGCGAATTTAACTGACAATTGCGCGGTTGTGCGACGCCATACCCAAACGAAATTTACGTCCTTTTTTTCCCACAAACAGAGCTTTCTTTTGGTGGTATTTGATCACCTGTGCGATTTTTACTTTTTGCACTATAAACAAAAAAAGAGCGTAAATTTTGAAAAAATAATATTTTTCACATTTTTTTTATATGAAATTCCCCCCAAAAAAATGTAAAAATTTGTTTTCTGCTACCTATGTTTGGTAAAAAAAATCACAATAAGCGTATTTTGATTGGTTTGCACAAAAGTTATTGCGTTTACTAAGGGAAAGATTTCTGTCATTTTTGGTGTTCTTTTTTTTAACGAGTAATGGCAGCGATCTGCGATTTTTTTTTTTTTGCGGGACTGCGACATTGCGGAGGACAGATCGGACCCTTGACTGACATTTTTGACACTTTTGGGGTTACCAGTGACATTACTGCAGTAATCAGTGCTATAAATATGCACTGTTACTGTAAAAATGACACTGGCAGGGAAGGGGTTAATTTTATTGGAGAGGGAGGGGTTAATGTATGCCTGGTGCTTACTGACATGTGTGGGGGGAGGTGACTGTGTGACACAAGGACAGATCCAGGGTTCAGCAATGCTGAACCCTGCAATCTGACCCTGCCTGTCACTTAGGACAGTGGTCCTCAACCCTGGCCTACAGGGCCCACTAACAGGCCAGATTTGCAAGATAACTGAAATACATCCCAGGTGATATCATTTGCTGCTCAGTGATTGAAGTACTCTAGTCTGCATCTCCCCAAGGTAATACCTAAAATCTGGCCTGTTAGTGGGCCCTGTAGGCCAGGGTTGAGGACCACTGACTTAGGAGATCCACACTAGATCCTCGACGATCGGGGAAGAGCAGCGGCGATCGCCGCTGCTCCTCCCCTGGCCCGACTCCTGCTGTGACTGAATACAGCGGGAGCGAGCCTCCGGTGGCACGCGCGCGCGGCGCCGAGAAAGGGGAGTGTCTGATGACGTAGATCTACGTCGTCAGACGATAACGAGCCACTTTGCCGCAGTACTATTACCGTACGCAGACGGCAAGTGGTTAAACTGACACATCTGGAAGAGAGCTTGTTCTTATGAAAACTTACTGGACAGGTCACCAGCAGAAAATAGACAACAAAACAAATAGAAAACTGTTTCAGCCATCACATCTAAGAATTGGTACGTTGCAATTTAATAAATGATTGCTTTTGGGTTTAATACTGCTTTAACATTTATGATAGTTGATATTTTAAAATTATTTGTGTACTTTCTGCAAATAAACATTTCATATCAGGTGCATTGGTGAAGCCCAGTTTACTGGAATTTATGAAATTTAGTGTAGCAAGTTTTCCAGGCCTATGGCCTGATGTGGGTCTGCCATCAGTACCGGTAACCTCTGCGGCCCTGGGTGTCAGAACTGAAGCAGTGACAACTTTGTTTGTGGTTTTTATTGAATTTAGGGGATGGGAGAAGGGAATGAGTGGGATACTCCTTTAGGCTCCAACTAATTACACTTGGCGCTTCCTTGACGCCAGCCGGCGCCAGCCAACGCTCACTAACTCTGAGAACACTCTGCAGAACAATAAAAGTGCTAAATCCTCGACTTGTAGTCCAGAAGATCCAGGACTGAGAACTGTTGAACCTCTGGCACTGTTGTACTTTAAAAGTCACTTAATACTTTCCTCCGCCCTGCCCGGCTTGAGGTAGTATGATGTAGAATCCTGTATGGCTATAGCTTTAACTGACACACTGTACACTTCAGGGCCCAACTGCAGGCGCCCCCTTTAACCTTGAACTCTTCAGGGTCCACTGACTATGTACCCCCTTTACAGCTAGCTGACACTGGATCCCAGAACCTCTTCCGGAGTGGTCCCGTCTAACTTTAGGCAGACCCCCCGGGGAAATCCGCAGTACTCACGACCTGTGTAGGCTTTCCTGGGACTGGACCCTTCTCGCTCTCCACAGGCTCTCGGCACACCGGATCCCTGCAGCTCAACTCAGCACTCTCTCTGAATACTCAGGCGACACCCCGAGACATCCACTTTCCTCAGACAGGAGGAGAGACAGCCGCACTCTCCTTCTTGGGACTCTGCTCCCGCCAAAGACACCGTGCCACGCACTTCCCTCCATACTTATACCCACTCCCCGAATCCTTTGCAGCATAATCGGCCTTCTGGGGTAGTTAGTTACAAGCTGGGATGTGTCCCCTGATTGGGCTTCCCACACTGCCCTATGAGAAGCCTCTCACAGGAACCAATGAGGATACTTCTCCCCTCAGCAGGCACATCTGGAAGCCATGACACCCTAGCTAGAAAATCACAACCCTGCTGTTAGGCAGACAAGGCCCACTATACATTTACCTAGCACCTACCTGTAGGGTGCTACACCAGTAATTTATACTAACTAATACTGAACATTATAAACCAGAATGCTATGTTTTCTTTAAAACATTATTCGCTCATATCATAGTAGAATTCTATCTCTCTGGAACTCTGTTGGTGAGATCTCTGCACATACGTTTCTAGGATTGCAGAGCTGCTAAGACCATTGTGAGGGGTCCAAAATCTGTCTGTATTTTTTATTGCAGAGATGCTGGAACATGCTGGAAAAGTAGATGGGAACACCCTAATCTTCAGTGGAATCAGAAATTATAATAGAGAGGCTTCACTGCTGGTGTATTGAAGACCTAGATGAAGCAGGGGCAAACTCGGGCAACCAGGTTCCCCTATAAATAAAGAGCTACTTAGATTTGTGTGCTAAAAACTGTTGGGCAGAAAGGACACCTTTTTGTCCCAGCATGTACTTAGTCTGCCCCTATATCTATAGATTGAAATTAAAGTGTCATAATTTTTCAAACCTCATTGGAAGTATAATCTTCTGTTGTGGATAATAAGTGTTGCCTCTCTTTTTTGTGTGGTGCACTCCTTGCTTTTTTCATGAACCTATATGTCTTCTATGAAATGATCACAAAGTATTTCTTCATATGAAAACAAGCAACGTATGTATGAACAACTGTCACCCTATGTATCAACCCTGAAATGTCCCCATTATGGAAGATAGACAAATCTAAAAATATATAAAAGACCTACGTAAAAAAATAAAAATTACTCCAAACCATTTGTAGGAGATTAGCTCAATGGAGATCACCTTCCCTTGGAAAAAGGTAGTCCAGACGGCAGGTTTTCTTAACCACTTTAACACTTGCCAACCGCCGCAAGTACATTTACTGCGGCAGTCTGGCGCTACTGGGCAAACCGACGTAGTACTACATCGCTCGCCCAGGAGCCTGTAGGGGGCGAGCGTGCGCCGCCGGAGGCATGCTCCCGCCCCCGTTCGTTACCTGACATACCCGCGCGAGTGACCGGCGGTTCCGATGTCCGCCGGCCACTCGCGATCTCCTGCTGGAGAGGGAGAAAGGCAGACAGCTAATGTAAACACAGCCGTCTGTCATTCTCACTGATGTAACTGCAGAGACTATACGATCCTGCTATGTAGGATCGTATGTCTGTGGTTACGTCACAAGCCACGCCCCCCACAGTTAGAAATACGCCCCTAGGGATACATTTAACCCACTGATCACCAATAAAGTTAACCCCTTCCCTGCCAGTGTAATTTTTACAGTAACAGTGCATATTTATAGCACTGATTACTGTAGTAATGTCACTGGTACCCTCAAAAATGTCAGTCAGGGGTCCAATCAGTCCCGCAAAAAAAAAAAAAACGCAGATCGCTGCCATTACCCGTTAAAAAAAAAAACAATAAAAATGACATAAACCTTTCCTGTAGTTATTAAACGCAATAACTTTTGTGCAAACCAATCAAAATACGCTTATTGCGTTTTTTTTTTTTTTACCAAAAATATGTCGCAGAAAACAAATTGGCCTAAAAATGTTAAAAAATTTTGATTTTTACATTTTTTTTGAGAATTTCATATAAAAAAATGTGAAAAATATTGATATTTTTCCAAAATTGTCGCTCTTTTTTTGTTTATAGCGCTAAAAAAAAAGAAAATTGCACAGGTAATCAAATACCACCAAAAGAAAGCTCTGTTTGTCGATGGGGGGTGGGAGCGCGCCACCGGCGGCACGAGCTTGCCCCCTAGCTGCCACCAAGCGAGCAACGTATCCATACGTTGTTTTGCCTGTACGAGCCACCCTGCCGCTATATATATGTATATATACAGTGGGTACGGAAAGTATTCAGACCCCCTTAAATTTTTCACTCTTTGTTATATTGCAGCCATTTGCTAAAATCATTTAGGTTCATTCTTCTTCCTCATGAATGTACACATAGCACCCCATACTGACAGAAAAACACAGAATTGTTGACATTGTTGCAGTATAATCAAACACAGCTGGACTCAAATGAAGGTGTAGAACCATCTCAAGGATGATCAGAAGAAATGGAAAGCACCTGAGTTAAATAGTGTCACAGCAAAGGGTCTGAATACTTAGGACCATGTGATATTTGAGTTTTTCTTTTTTAATAAATCTGCAACAATGTCAACAATTCTGTGTTTTTCTGTCAGTATGGGGTGCTATGTTTACATTCCTGAGGAAGAAGAATGAACCTAAATGATTTTAGCAAATGGCTGCAATATAACAAAGAGTGAAAAATTTAAGGGGGTCTGAATACTTTCCGTACCCACTGTGTGTATATATATATATATATATAGTAAGCGGTCGGCAAGTGTTTGAAATATGACTTGTAGCCATTTTTTATTTTTAAAAGGTTGCATGAAAATCAAACAAACAAAATAGAAAATAAGTCCTTGTCATCCAGGCACTAACTAAACCTTTTCAGGTTCCTAACTCACAGGTAAAGAGGTTCTCCCGGTCACCCACAAAACAAAGGTAATGCAAACATTTTTCTTTCTCTCACAAGCAAACTTCACCTCAGTAGCTCTCTCAGGTTTGGCTTCCTGAGTCCCAGGTCAGGAACAATCTCTTGCTCCAACCCAGCTTTATTTATCCCACCTGCTGGGGGTCACTAGTGGACTGCAAAATCTGATCTGGAGCCAAGACTGCCCAGGTCCACCTTAGTTTTCTGCATATAAACGCATGCAAGGTGATACATAGCATACATGATATGCGAGGTGATACATAGCATCCATCACCTTGCCTTCCATAATGTCACACATTTTTTTGGTTAAAGCCAAAGCCTTAAAGCCTTGCTCAGAGAAAAAACACATACTTCACTGTAGTGACATCCTATGATGTCCTTACAGATATCAAATGCTCTCCTATGAGGTGGAGCAGTAAATAACGAAGAGACTACAACATCTAGCATTGGCCAGGTTTTCAGTACGACACTGTGCAGAACGAATGTACAAAGTGGTGTTTCTCGAGCTAAGTGCTTCCTTTTAAAGTCTGTGTGAACACCGCTTTAGTTATATCTCTGTTAATTCTTGAATGTTTGGTGTGCCATTGTAAATCTATGAAAAATAAACTTTACAGTCAGCGTTGATGGGTCTGACCTCAGTGTTTACATTCTTAGTTGAAGAACAGATTTATAGTTAACAGATCTGACACTCCAACTTCCTCTCTGTTGAATTAATGCGTTGCCCTCTGGCTGTATAGAAACCTGTAAGGAAATTAAAGAGCAGGCTGATTTTGCAGGGGAGTTCACGGACTCTGTTACACTGATGGCTGCTGTTATGGCTGAGGCACATTGTTTCTTGGGGATTTATAAAATTGGGGAAAATATACAGTGTTTTTTAATGCATTCTTTATTTAGAATAATTTTCAAAATTTTCAACACTCAGAAAGGTGTGAAAGTACAACAGGTGTCATAACAATCAAAATTTAGCATGCAAGCAAATTCAGAATAGTAATATAAAACTGGATAACATATGGGCCTCATGCACACTGGATGTTATAAAAAAGCCAGTAGTGTTAGCTGTAGAAAGCTGTAGCTGTACAATGAGTTTTGCAGTAGCGTTTTTTTTTTTTTTTTTTTTTTAGCAAAACTATATTCCCACAGCGGCCCTTTACCACATGAACGCTCCGACCAATGACGGAGCGATCACTTGTCAACAAACCGGCGCATCTCCAGTTCATTTCTCTCCTCTCCTCGTACACTGTACACAACAATCGGTACAGTGTGCAAGGAGAGGAGAGAAGCTGCAGCCCTCCTCTGCCTCTTCCATACCTGAATTATGCTCATCCATGCCTCATCCTTGCCACATCCATGCCACATATGTGCTCATTCATGCCACGCCAGTGCTCATCCGTGCCACATTGCTCATCTATGCCACGTCAGTGCTAATCAGTGACACGTCAGTGCTTATCTGTGCCACATCCATGCTACATCAGTGCTAATCCGTGCCACATCCATGCCATGTCAGTGCTCATCCATGCCACATTCATGCCACGTCAGTGCTCATCCGTGCCACATTCATGCCACGTTAGTGCTCATCCGTGCCACATCCATGCCACATCAGTACTCATCCGTGCTACATCCATGCCACATCAGTACTCATCCGTGCTACATCCATGCCACGTCAGTTCTCATCCATGCCACATCCATGCCACGTCACTGCTCATCCGTGCCACATCCATGCCACCTCAGTGCTCATCCGTGCCACATCAGTGCCACGTCAGTGCTCATCCATGCCACATTCATGCCACCTCAGTGCTCATCGGTGCCACATCCATGCCACATCAGTGCTCATCCATGCCACGTCAGTGCTCAACCGTGCCACATCAGTGCCACGTCAGTGCTCATCCATGCCACGTCAGTGCTCATCCGTGCCACACCCATGCCACGTCAGTGCTCATCCATGCTACATCCATGCCATGTCAGTGCTCATTCATGCCATATCCATGCCATGTCAATGCTCATCTGTGCCACATCCATACCACATCAGTGCTCATCCGTGCCACATTCATGCCATGTCAGTGCTCATCCGTGCCACATCAGTGCATATCCGTGCCAAAGTGCTCACCTGTGCCACATCCATGGCACTTCAGTGCTCATCTATGCCACAGTGCTCACCTGTGTCACATCCATGGCACGTCAGTGCTCATCCATGCCACATCAGTGCTCATCCTTGCCACAGCCATGCCACATCAGTGCTCATCTGTGCCACATTCGTGCCACATCAGTGCTCATCTGTGCCACAGTGCTCATCCATGCCACATCCATGGCACGTAAGTGCTCATCCATGCCACATCAGTGCTCATCCGTGCCACAGTGCTCATCCGTGCCACATCCATGGCACGTCAGTGCTCATCCGTGCCACATCATTGCTCATCCATGCCACATCAGTGCCACTACAGTGCTTATCAGTGCCCTACAGTGCCTCACAAAATTGTAATGGGAAGTCAAGAAATGACGGTGCTCCCTGCATGTTGGGCCTCTGTATGTGGCTAGGCTGTTGAAAAGTGTCGCACGTGGTATCGCTATAATGAGGAGTAGCAGAATGTATTTTGGGGTGTAATTTTTGCTATGTACATGCTTTGTGTTAGAAATATCCTATAAATGGACAATGTTATGTAAAAAAAAAAATGCATTTTCATTTTCATTTCACATTTTCCAAAAACTTGTGGGAAAAAATGACATGTTCAAAATACTCATTATGCCTCCTAAATTATGTGTTAGGGTGTTTGCTTTCCAAAATGGGGTCATTTTGTTGGAGTTTACTTTGTCCTGGTGCTCCAGGACCTTCAAAAGTATGATAGGTTGTCAGGAAATTATATGTGTAATTTTTGCTCCTAGAACACCTGGAAGTGCTACTTGGGTGTTGGGCCTCCGTGTGTGGTCAGGCTGTAAAAAGGTTCCACACTTTGTAGCGCCATACTTAGGAGGAGTAGCAGAATGTATTTTTGGGTGTAGTTGCAAGTATGCCTATACAGTGTGTGAGAAATAACCTGGTAATATGACCATTTTGCGAAAAGAAAAAAAAAAAAAGAAAAACCATCTTCATTTTGCAAAGAATTGTGGAAAAAAATTACAACTTCAAAAAACTCCCCATGCCTCTTACTTAATACCTTGGAATGTCTACTTTCCAAAAAGGGGTAATTTGGGGGGTATTTGTACTTTACTGGCTTGTTAGGGTCTCAAGAATTGAGATTGACCATCGGTACATCAGGTGTGATCAATTTTCAATAATTGTAAAAAAAGGGGGGAGTAGTTGGAATCGGCGCTACCTAATAAATATATGGTAAAACAGTGGTATATCCAGACCATGGAGTGTAACTCTATAAAAATGTGCAAAATAAAAGTGCTGGTGCAAAGGTGTATTGAATCAATAAAACCATGCAGGTAAAACTTATGGTTGGATAAGTTTAAAAAAAACACAAAGTGCTGGTGAAAGTATTTAATGTGAAGTGACAAAATATAATAATAATAATAATAAAATCAATAATTATTGGTAAAAAGTTGATTAAAATAGCTCAAAAAACAGCTGTGCTTGAAAAATGGGTGAAAAGTGGTTGTGATAAAACCTCAGGTGTTTGTATTCCGATTGTCCACTAGGGGTCGCACTCACCCTTCAACGGAGATACCAATAGTAGCTGTAGGGATATCCACAAGAGGGGTCCGTAGCAAACTCCCAGATTTGACTCCTAAAATCCTCACAGACAAACGGATCCCATCTGGGTGTTTAAACACAGGAGCCCCATAGTGCAGTATATGCTGGATAAATTACAAGATAAATATTAGCAACTCACGGTGAAGCAGTAGCCGATCGACTCAGAGTGCAATTAGCAGCGCCGGGGAGCTTCCGCGTTCCAACCACAGACGACTGCAGACCAGAAGTGACGTTGACGCAAAGTATCTTCCTACGCGTTTCGTCATTGGACGTCTACTGGAGCGGTGGATGAAACGCGTAGGGCGGTACTTTGCGTCAACGTCACTTCTGGTCTGCAGTCGTCCGTGGTTGGAAGCGGAAGCTCCCCAGCGCTGCTAATTGCACTCTGAATCGATCGGCTACTGCTTCACCGTGAGTTGCTACTATTTATCTGTGTTTAAACACCCAGATGGGATCTGCTTGTCTGTGAGGATTTTAGGAGTCAAATCTGGGAGTTTGCTACGGACCCCTCTTGGTATCTCCGTTGAAGGGTGAGTGCGACCCCTAGTGGACAATCGGAATACAAACACCTGAGGTTTTATCACAACCACTTTTCACTCATTTTTCAAGCACAGCTGTTTTTTGAGCTATTTTAATCAACTTTTTACCAATAATTATTGATTTTATTATTATTATTATTATATTCTGTCACTTCACATTAAATACTTTAACCAGCACTTTGTGTTTTTTTTAACTTATCCAGCCATAAGTTTTACCTGCACGGTTTTATTGATTCAATACACCTTTGCACTAGCACTTTTATTTTGCACATTTTTATAGAGTGACACTCCATGGTCTGGATATACCACTGTTTTACCATATATTAGGTAGCGCCGATTCCAACTACTCCCCCTTTTTTTACAAAACTTGACCCCTAATTTTTAGGGGTTGGTTGGTGGCTGCTTCCTACTTTTTAATAATATTCTCTGGAATAATCCATAGCGCTGGTCCCCTCCTATTCTACTTCAATTTTCAAAAATTGGCACCATAGCTTGTAGACTCTATAGCCTTCACAAAGACCAAAACATTTATACTTATTTGGGTTATTTTTTACTAAAGATATGTAGCAGTATAAATTTTGGCCAACATTTTTACAAAATTTCGGTCTTTTTTCATTTATGGAGCAAAAAAAAAAACAATTATGATTAAATACCACCAAAAGAAAGCTCTGATGTGGAAAAAAAGGATGAAAATTTCATATGGGTACAGTGTTGCATGACTGAGTAATTGTCATTCAAAATGTGAGAGCACTGAAAGCTGGTTAGGAAGGGCGTTTAAGTGCCCAGTGGGTAAGTGGTTAAACTGATCCAGGGATTTATTCTACCTAACTATTGTCAGTTTTATCCTGGTGTTAATCTATACTTGCTTGCTAATTCTCCATGGTTGATAGAGTTCTTATCTTCTCTGGTCTCCTGATGCGAGTCTGGAAAAAATGCTGCCTAATTGATCAAGCTCTGCACAGAACACATACTTTGCCCATGCAGTGTGAAAGTTATGATGTATCTGGATTTAGTAGATTATAAAATATTGCCTTGGATATTGAATAAATGCCAAGCCCACCCAAAATATTCCTTCAGTTTTGTGTGTGCACAGGTGGTTCAAATAACTCAGCACATTCTTATCTATGGGGTACTCCAGTAGGGGGGTGTCCCTGTGCTAGTTTGTCTTATTTACTCCCGGAAAGCCATAGTAAATGTGTTTTCTTTTCTTGTCACCACATGGTCACATTTACACTAAGCACACCACACAAAAGATAAAGTCCTATACTTACCTTTCTGGCAGCTCCTTTGTTAGGACACTGCCTCCTCATTTTTTCCCCCCCAGCTGGTATGCCACACTTTTGGGTGTGTAGAATGCTTATTGCCCACTGCACTCTGTAGTTCCTCCTGACAACTCGTAGATCACTACAGGAAAAACCACAGCATGCATAAGTAGTTGATATTCATCCAATCCGACAGGTCAGATATCTGATGCAGTTGCGTTTCAACAAATGAGCTGCTGAAAATGTAAGTATAGCGCCTCATCTTTAACAGGGTTTGCTTTGAAAAGTAAAATTGACCCTCTGGTTACAGGTTCACTCTTTTTTTCTTTTTTTAAACTTCCTATTTTTTTTTACGTAAAGGAGAAAAGGGCAGGAGAAAAGCGGGGATTTTATTGTGCCTTACACAAAAACACAAATATAAAAACCAGAATAATTTATTGATACATCAAATATTAAAATCATTGAAAAAATGGCAATGTAATTCCCTATACAAATCGTGTATTCGACCGAGCAAAATCAGGTACATGCGATGTGGGTAATTCTGGATCAACGCGTTTCGCCCATAAGGGCTTCTTTAGGATCTGAATATGAAGAATAACACCACTTAAATGACCTGAAGAGATTAGTAGTCGCCTGGAGGATGAAGATAGGATCCCCACCAGGTAACCATGCTCAATTTCAGATCTCTCAAAATTATTAAAAACAGGAGAGCAAAATCCTGACGAGCTGGTAGGCCTATTTTTCCTACAAAGGAAAAGGGGGATCAAGAGGAAGATCCTCTCACTATTCTGCTCTTTAACCACCAATCAATAGTGTATATATTCAACGTAACTGCCAGACCACAATTTATACGATTTGATGCACACGAAGTCAGGTTCTCCCATATACCGACCGACAGTCACAAGTCACCTCTCAAGTGCCTATTGGCCTTTGGCCTCGCAATCACTGTCAGTCATATACAGCTTCAGTCCTACAGTCAGCGCCAGCCATTCGCTGCCTCACCAGTCTGATCCATCCTTGGTCCGTCAGAATTTTTCTCTTCTGTTTTTAATAATTTTGAGGGATCTGACATTGGGCATCCTCCAGGTGACTGCTAATCTCTTCAGGCCATTGAGGGGTGTTAATTCTTCATATTTGGATCCTGAGGAAGCCCTTATGGGCGAAACGCATTGATCCTGAATTACCCACATCGCATGTACCTGATTTTGCTCAATCGAATACTCGATTTGTATAGGGAATTACATTATTGTCATTTCTCTATCGCTCATTGACAGACGTAGTCTTCTTGATTCTCAAGAGCTGGGTTATGTTGTCTCTGCAGGAGTAGGACTAGGCAGAAAGACAAAACGTTCTGGCTCCACCTTAGGGGCAGTCCCTGAGGGTATATCCTCCCTCTCTCTGCTACAGGGAATCAGTTTTTTTCTGTCTAGTCAGGAGTAAGGACCTAAGTTCCTTGCTGGGATCTTTTTGGTCCTGGCAAGATTTTTTCTTTAGAAGAAATATTTTTTAGGTAGTTTTTTCTCCAGTGTTTTTCCTGTGAGATCTTCAAGCAAAAACGCCGGACTGGGCGACACTAGTGGTCACCCCAGCCGGCCTACGAGCACGCGCAGACCATTGCATTGCGCTTGGTCAGCCGCGACACATTCAAGTAAGTATGCGGGGCCGGGCGACGGGCTGGATGTTGAGATCCAGTGGTCACCCCGGTTTCTGCCTACGAGCGCGTGCAGACCAGAGCTCCGCGCTGGCTCGGCCGCGACGGAGTCCCAGTGGAGGGACTGACCTTGCGAGTTAAAAATCTCGCTTGGACGCCAGGAACCTGAGAGTCGAGGCGTCCGGAGTGGTCCACAAACCCCCACCCCGGTGGAGAGGGTATTGTGAAGAGAGGGTGCCTGTCGGTTCGGTATGGTGAGTAAACGTTCCCTTTTTTCTTTCCTCGTTATGAGGCAGTATGAATTATGGGCCCCTCCATACATGGTCAGTATATATCTGACACTAAAAGTCCCCCTTGTAAATACAGTATGTGTTTGTGGGAAGTGGACTTGGTTTGAGAGCTAACACTCTACCCAGCAGACTGTAGCATTACAGCAGACATAGGAGGTATAATCCTACCTTATTTGTAGTGTATCTCCTGTAGATCAATCAATCGCCACTCAGCAGAGATGCAGGTGGATGTGCTGGGAAAAACGATTTCGGCGGTCCGCCGCCATTTTGCCGTAGACCAGGTGCATGCATGTCCTCAGGTCACGCCGGCCGCCATGTTTTTGGAGTCTAATGTCTCCTGTATGGGGGCGGCCATGTTTCATGAGCCCAGCTACCTCGTGGAGAGCTGGGAACGCCGGAAGGCGTACACAGGGGGCGGAGCCACGTCCTTCTACCCGGGAAAAAGCAACAGCTCCTTCCAGTCTGTAAAAGACAGACGCTGACTGCAGTTGGTTGGAAACTTCACTGCATCGGTTGGTGAGCCTTGGGGGTCCCTCTCTCTCTCTGTGGGATCGAGAAGCAGGTACTCTGAGGGGCGCTATTGCGCTAGGGGGAGACACATGAAAAAAAAAAAAATTAAAAAAAAAAAAAAAAGAGGTATTTTTTATTTAAAAAAAAAAAAAAAAAAGTTTTTTTGTGTTTTCTGGCAAAGGTGTCCTGGATTAACATGGACCCTGCCACTCATGTATCTCCTCCGGATCCCCTCGAGGGGTCTGCGGGATCCTCCAGCACCCCACTGACGATTGAATCATTGTCCGCTATTATGGAAACTTTTGTGTCCCGGGTGGAAGTGGCTTGTCAGGGACAGGGCGCAAGTAAGCGACCCCCGCCTAACCCCTTATTATCTGTAACCTCGGATTCAGACTCTGAGCCTATTTCTGCAGTTGCAGGTACTTCATCTGGTATTGGTGTCTCGTGTACTGTCTTTTCGGACAGTGAGGAGGATGTTTCGGCATCAGCCATAGCCAGAGAGGAAGCGTTGGTAAACGCACTGTTCAAGTATCTGTTCAAGAAACCTTAAGATTACAGGGTATTCCGTCAGAAATAGCTGAAACTGAAATCCCTTTTGGGACTAAAAAACGCATCAAAGTGGCGAAGGTTTTTCCATTGCCCAAATGTTTTGGCAATCCAATCAAAGAAGAATGGAGTCTGCCAAAACGCATTTCTACTATTTCTAAACGCATTAACAGGCGTTATCCGTTTGAGGAAACCCTCATTAAGAAATGGACAGAACCACCTGTGGTGGATTCACCAATTGCTAGATTGAATAAAGCCACGGTTATTCCTCTAGAAGACGCTCCGTCTTTTTAAAGATCCAGTGGATCGCAAGATAGAAGCTATGTCTCGCACCATGTTTACCTTGATTGGATCAGCTTTCAGACCAATAATTGCTATTGGTCTGGTTTCGCAGGCTGTAACTGTATGGACCAAGTGGTTACGCCGGGACCTAGAAGAGGTCCCTCAGGCAGTATCAGATTTGTTGGAACAAATGATACAGGGGTTACAGTTTGTGTGTGATGCGGCGTTAGACGCCACTTCATTATTGGCGCGAGCATCTGTCTCAGTACACTGTGGCTAAAAGGTTGGTTAGCCAACCAAGGTTCCAAAAAAGCATTGGCTAATATCCCCTTTTTAGGAGAGCGTCTATTTGGAGCCAACTTAGATGAGATCATTAGGATCTCACGGGTGGAAAGAGCACCTTTTTACCGCAAAATTTTAAAGGTAAAGGAACTCGTCAAAGACGAGGGCCTTCTTTTTCTGCTCACAAGAGGTTTTTTCGTCCCGCGGGTGAAAAAATTAAGTCCTCCAAAGCTCCTGCAGGAGGCGTCAGGGGTCGTTGGTCGGGCAAGCAAAAGCCCGCCCCCTCTAGTCCTGAAGATAAACCGTCCAAAGCCTGAAGGTGCGCCCCCACCCATAACTGGGGTGGGGGGACGTCTTCGCCGGTTCCCGGATCCATGGCTTTCCAGAATCCCGGACAGATGGGTTTGCGAAGTCATAAGGTCAGGGTACAAGATCGAGTTTCGATCTCTCCCACCGGCGCGATTCTTCCCTTCCAATAGCCGACTATCCCCGGATCGTTTAGACGATCTGCGGAGAGCAGTCACAGATTTACTACAACAAGGAGTGGTAGTCCACGTTCCTTGGACAGAACGGTTTCAAGGGTTTTATTCAAACCTATTTACAATACCCAGGAAAGAGGGCAAAGTGCGTCCAATTCTGGACTTAAGGGCACTCAATTCTTTTGTCAACATAAGAAGATTCAGAATGAAGTCCATTCGCACAGTAGCAGCCTTTCTGCATCCAGGGGATGTCCTAGCGTCCATAGACATCAAGGACGCCTATCTTCACATTCCCATTTTCGCAGGACATCAGCGGTTTCTACGTTTTTCCGTAGAAGAGAACCACTATCAGTTTGTGGCGTTACCTTTCGGTCTCGCCACGGCTCCGCGGGTCTTCACGAAGGTGTTGGCCCCAATGTTGGCACTTCTGCGCCAAAGAGGCATATCGACCCTTGGTTACCTAGACGATCTTCTGCTTCATGCAGAGTCTCCTCAGACCTTGCTACAAAACATAGAAATTACTATGATTTCTTTACAGGAATTCGGGTGGCTGGTGAACCAGCAAAAGTCATTTCTGGTTCCCACCCAGAGGCTCGAATATCTGGGTCTAATTCTAGACACAGTCAGGACAAGAGTTTTTTCTTCCGGTAGGGAAACTCCGAAAGATTCAATCAGCAGTCCAGTTGTTACTGTCCAACAGCTGGTCTTCCCTTCGGACTTGCATGAGGGTTCTGGGGTTGATGGTGGCTTCCTTCGAAGCAGTCCCATTTGCCCAGTCCCATACCCGAATTCTTCAGCAAGAGATTCTTCTCAGATGGAATCGGAATCCGGAATCCCTGGACAATCAGATCCGATTGAGCAAACAGACCAGAGAGTCTCTGGTCTGGTGGCTTCGGTCTCCGATGCTCAGCCAGGGAAAGTCATTTCTGCCAATATATTGGACGATAGTGACCACGGATGCCAGTCTATCCGGATGGGGAGGAATTCTCGGTCAGTTATCTGTCCAGGGACTTTGGTCCCCGGAAGAATCCAGGTTACCGATAAATGTATTGGAACTGAGAGCGATCAGACTTTGTCTGATTCACTGGACCGAGCAGCTCCAGGGCAGCCCGGTTCGGATCCAGTCGGACAATGCCACGGCCGTGGCTTATGTCAATCACCAGGGGGGCACCAAGAGTGTCCGAGCAGCCAAAGAAGTGGCTTGCATTCTTCGCTGGGCGGAACGATTTGTTCCAGCAATCTCTGCGGTGTTCATTCCGGGGGTGGAGAATTGGCAGGCAGATTATCTCAGCCGTCAGACTCTGGATCAGGGGGAATGGTCCCTCCATCCAGACGTTTTCCACCAGTTGTGCCTACGGTGGGGCACCCCGGATGTGGATCTGTTGGCATCACGATTCAACAGGAAAGTTCAGAGATTCGTGGCTCGCTCCCGCGATCCTCTAGCAGAAACCGCAGACGCACTGATCGCCCCGTGGGGGCAATACCAGCTAATGTATGCCTTCCCTCCTCTCGCGTTACTGCCAAGACTTCTTCGCAGGATAGAGGAGGAAGGAATTCCAGTAATTCTGGTAGCTCCGGACTGGCCTCGTCGAGCTTGGTACGCCGACGTGGTCAGACTGGTGGCGGACGTCCCGTGGAGACTTCCTCTCAGAGAGGACCTACTGTCTCAGGGACCGATCTTCCATCCTGCTTTACGATCGCTGGCTTTAACGGCCTGGCTATTGAGACCCAGGTGCTGAAGGACAAAGGTTTGTCAGCTTCAGTTATTCCTACTCTAGTTGAAGCAAGGAAAGCGACTTCCAGAAAGATTTATCATCGCACATGGAAGTCCTACATTGCATGGTGTGAACCTTTGGGGTTCCGTCCTCGATTAGTCGAATATTGGCTTTTCTGCAACAAGGGGTTGAGCAGAAACTGGCCTTGAGTACTATCAAGGGTCAGGTCTCAGCATTAGCTATCTTCTTTCAGAAGCCTTTGGCTACTCATTCCTTGGTGCGGAATTTCATCCAGGGGGTGCGACATCTGGCTCCGCCAGTGCACGCGCCGTTACCCCCCTGGGATCTTAATTTAGTGTTGTCGGTTCTTCAGAAACCTCCCTTTGAAGAGATTAGGGAGATTCCTCTACCTACGTTGTCCCAGAAGGTGGCCTTCTTGGTGGCTATTACTTCTGCACGCAGGGTGTCAGAACTGGCCGCATTATCTTGTCGTTCACCATATCTGGTGGTTCATAGAGATAAGGTGGTTCTTCGTCCGAATCCATCCTTCCTACCAAAAGTGGTTTCAGAATTTCATCTGAATGAAGAAATTGTGTTACCTACCCTGTGTCCTAAGCCCAGTCATCCGCGAGAGTTTGCTTTACACTCCTTGGATGTGGTCCGGGTGATCAGGGTATACTTGAAAACGACAGACTCGTTTCGCAAGACGGATTCACTTTTTGTGATCCCAGATGGACCCAAAAAGGGGTTGCCTGCATCTGCCGCGACCATTTCCAGATGGATCAGACAGACGGTAGTACAGGCTTATTCTATTAAGGGTCGGGAGCCCCCGTTCCCTGTTAAGGCGCACTCCACTCGGGCACTTAGTGCGTCATGGGCCTTTCGCCATCAGGCGTCAGTGGTCCAGGTGTGCAAGGCGGCTACCTGGTCGTCGGTGCATACCTTTACTAAACATTATAAAGTTGATGCAATGGCATCGTCTGATGCCTCGTTTGGCCGCAAGGTTTTGCAGGCCGCAATTTGAGGAGACCAGTGGTCTACCTCGAGGGTTTTTTCCGTTGGAAAATTTTTCTTTAGTCTCATTCTTTGTTTATAATGAGCCTTTAAAACTTCTAGTTTGGCACCGGTTGGGCCTTCTAGATTGGATTTGATTTTGTCAATCCCACCCCTCATTTGTGGCACTGCTTCTGGATGTCCCAGCTCTTGAGAATCAAGAAGACTAATTCTGTCAATGAGCGATAGAGAAAAATGGATTTTTGTAAGATCTTACCGTAAAATCCTTTTCTCTTAAGCTCATTGACAGACGTAGTACCCACCCCTCTATCATTGAGTTGGGTTGGGTTAAATTCTCTGTTACTGCTTTAGAACAGAACTGATTCCCTGTAGCAGAGAGAGGGAGGATATACCCTCAGGGACTGCCCCTAAGGTGGAGCCAGAACATTTTGTCTTTCTGCCTAGTCCTACTCCTGCGGAGACAACATAACCCAGCTCTTGAGAATCAAGAAGACTACGTCTGTCAATGAGCTTAAGAGAAAAGGATTTTACGGTAAGATCTTACAAAAATCCATTTTTTTTCGATGATTTTAATATTTGATGTATCAATAAATTATTCTGGTTTTTATATTTGTGTTTTTGTGTAAGGCACCATAAAATGCCCTCTTTTCTCCTGTCTTTTTCTCCTATTGGAGGAAGAGTGGGGGTTTTCTCCTCTTTAGTTAATATTTGGGGGATAGTGCCGTGGATTTATTTGAATATCTACTTTGTCCATACAGAATCCCCCCCTCCCCCCAACTTCCCTTATTACATTAGTATTAAGTAAAGTTACTTAACAGAGCCTCCTGGGCATACCCCGTCTCAAGGCACTCAAGGCAGAAGATACTTTAACCACTCATTGAGCGTCTAGAACAGTTATTCTCAACCAGGGTTCCATGAAACTCTAGGGTTCCTCCAGAGGTTGCTAGGGGTTCCTTGAGCTGTGACTAATTGACCTCCTGTCTGATGGTGCCTGTAAAGTTCTGGGGTCAACACCACTTGAAAGAACCAGTGGCATGGCACCAATAATCTTTCTGATCAGCCATTTCCAACCTGTGCTCTGACTCTGTGGAACCCTATGGTTTCTTGAGCTGTGGCCGATTGACCTCCCATTTGTTGGTGGCTTCATAGTTCTAGGACCAACACTACTTGACATCAATGATCTGTAAGGGTAGCATTCCGATGAAGAACACTGTAAAGCGAGACATTCTTTCCACTAGCAACTAATGAAAGGAGCTTTTTTCCCACTGACCTCCAAAGAATTGTTTTTTGCAAAGGTTCCACTAGACCTGAAAATTATTTCAAGGGTTCCTCTGGGGTAAAAAGCTTGGGAAACACTGGTCTCGAACAATGAACAAAGCATGCTCTTTCTTAAAGAGAAATTCTTCCTAAAGTTTTGTTTTATGAGGAGTGAGGCAGAGTTTGATCTCCTGCCATGAGCCCACTGCTGTAGCCCCAATAAAGAACTGACAACAGCATGGCTGCCTACAAGGCACAGGCAGTGCCACAGTCTTAGACAGCTTCCGTCAGAGAAAAGTTTTTCATCTGATAGAACAGGGCTACCCAAAATTTTTTGGGCCAACATCCACTTCTGAATACAGTTATTTTTCGGGACCCACTTGCTTGTAATTGAATATTGTAAAGCGCTACAGAATTTGTTGGCACTATGTAAATGCAAATAATAATGCATATTTTAAAGGGAGGGGGATGTTAAATTAAAAATATCAATTTACTACTTTTTCATTTATTATTGAATACACTTGCCAGATGTTCTAAGTGAGGGGTAAGAAACCTGTGACATGTGTGACATATAAGTGGAGTTGTAAGTAATCAGCACCCTCAAAGACAGTATAAGGCAGGCAGAGGACAGAAATTAACTACCCCAGGACAGTGTCAGCAGGCTATATGGCACTCACCCTCCTTCCTCTCCCAGTGGTCCACAGTGAAGGTGAAGCCCTTGTTTGCCCTCTCCAGGACCCAGCACACCTCACCCAGAGTCTCCATAATGACAAGCTCTATGCTGGTCTTGGTGTCCTGGCTCTTCTCCTTCAGATCCTCTGCTGGGGTCACAGAAGCTGCCATGAACTCCTGACACTGCCAGGCCATCTGTTCCTCTTATGACACCATGGCTGCTGTCTCTGCCCACTATAGCTGAGAGAATCCCATCGCCAGTCTAGCCACCACCGCTGCCGCCAGCAGGACCGAGGAGCTGCCTCTGCACCCCATGAACATATCCTACTTAACAGCCCACATATGTACTCACTGATGCAAGTATCCCCCTCACGGGGCAGGGTCCTGAATCCATCGCGATTTGACAGCTCTGGCTCTCTGTAATTTGTGCGGGCTCGCACAGCACAGTTTAAGCGGGCCCGCTCTTAGTGATTCACATATCGATTTATGCTTGTTCTCTCAAGAAATGCTTGGCATGGTAAATGCAATTAGATACCTCCCCAGAGCGATATCCAACCATTCTGCCTTGTTGGTGAATCTTGCTCTGGGTGTTTTTGGTTCATTCAGGATTTGGATACTGAGCCCTTTATGGTTTAGCTGACTCAGCAGTGACTGATTAGGGGCTTGTTGACATGAATTTATATTGGGCGACCAACAAAAATACTGCCCCTGTACCTATGACCTAGAACATCTTCAAGGCCACCATGCGCGCCTCCTTTGCAGCAGCTATCGGACAAGCCCATAAGGCAGCCCAGTCTAAATTGGTGGACGCGGAGCATGAACTTCATGCTGCAGAGGCTCAACATTCTGCCACCCCCACTCCTGACACTTATGCTAACTGGAGACACAAAGCCAGAATGTTAGATTTACTACTTTTAGAACGTACACAGAATAAACTATTCTTTCAAAATCAACGTATTTTTGAATTCAGAGACCAGAATAGTCACCTTCTGGCTTATCTCTCTAGACCTAATTTTCAGTCCTGAACTATTCCCAGAATCAAAAACCCTGAAGGAGTCATAGTGGAACAGACTAAAGACATTGTGGAAGCTCTTGAAACTTTTTATCGCACTTTGTACACTACTCGAGCTCACTATACCATAGTAGAATTAGATGATTACTTGTTTGATATTCACCTCCATAAACTGTCGGAAAGCCAGACTTCGTTGTTGGATGCTCCTTTGACATACAATCCTTTGCACAAAAAAAAAATGCCTGGTCTTGACAGATTTCCGCTTTGAGTCTATAACTACGTTCTTGATGTGGGCTATATACTGCCCTCTATATCAGAAGCATTGATTGTGCTTATACCAAAACCACACAAAGATCACCTATATTGGGAATCATACCATCCTATCTCACCAATTCGGATGTCAAAATTTTATCCAAAGTTCTAGCCCCTAGATTGAATGACATCATTCCCACTATTATAGGCTTGGACCAAACAGGATTTTTCGAGGGTCGCTCTACCTCTATCAACCTACGTGGCTCTTTACCAATATGCAGGTTGCACATTATAACACCGGATCCAGGGCTGTTTTGGCTTTGGATATTCACAAGGCCTTCGACTTGGTCGAATGGCTGTACTTACAGGAAGTACTAGCGAAGTTTGGCTTTGGCAATGTTTTCTTTCAATTAATTCACCTACTATACAACAAGCCTAGGGCCAGAGTCAGAGTGAATAATTTTATTTCTGAGTCTTTCCCTATCACGAGAAGAACTAGACAGGGGTGTCCTCTGTGGCCGTTGCTTTTTGCATAGGTGATAGAGTCCCTTGGCCGAGTTGATAAGATCATGTTCCTCAGTTACTGGCCTGGTGATTGATGGCATAGATGGAAAGGTGTCCCTCTATGCGGATGACATGCTCATATATTTAGCTGATTCTCAATCCTCTCTTGATCATTTACGAGTGTCATCCGGTGTTTTGGTCACTACTCAAGATTCCCGAGTCAACTGGGAAAAATCCCTCCTGTTTCAATTAGACCAAGATGCTTTAATCTCTCTGCCACCAATGTGCCCTTCAAAAATTGTAACATCCTTCCGTTACTTAGGTGCAATAGTTCAACAACCTATCTCCTTATATCTAAAGAATAATTTGGACCCGCTCTTTAATAGACTTAAAAGTACTTTAAAGACTTAAACACAATTTACCGCTGACCTTGTTGGGCAGGATAAATATTTTTCAATTGATATTCCTGCCATGTTTTCTTTGCATACTAAGTAATTCTCCGGTATATATCACTAAACGTAGATTCCAAGAGATTGACTCCATTCTCCTTTTATTTGGGGAGGTAAAGCTGTTAGAATTGTTAAAGATACGCTGCAATTGCCGATTCTAGGAGGAGGTCTGGCACTTCCTAATAAGCAAACATATTCTATCGCTTCCTAACTAACTAGCCTACGCCACTGGTGGTTCTATCCAGTCAATAATACTGCCACAGCTTTAGAAGCTGCTATTCTTACCTCCTATGAGTCCCTACAGAACTTGCTACATCGTCAAGGGGAAGAAAAGGCACAAGAATCTTATCCATGACACTGCAGATTTTAAAGCTTTCTAAATTGCTCCTGGCAGGGACAAATGCTGTATTTTCCCTTAATGCTCCACTGTGGAATAATCAGTGCTTGCAGGAGTTTTTAAAAAAAAAAAAACGGCGCATTTTGGTTCAAAAAAGGAATGAAATTGATCTCCCACCTGTTTGTCAAAAATGCCTTCCGCTCCTTTGCAGAATTTTGTAGAGACTTTAATCTCCCTCCCACAGCTTACTTTCGATATCTCCAACTACGACATACCCCTGTGACACAGTTTAGTCTCTGGGACATCCCTATCCAAGTCTCCCTCTTAGAGCGACTGTTACCTGACCCATCTCATTCTAAACGAATTTCTACTGTACAGGACACCAGGAATGTGTCCAGGATGGCAAGTACATTCCCCCAACTTTTTGAGTTGTGGTTCTTTTCTTAGGGACCGTTGCAGAGCTTTTGTGGTACTCAGGGGTTAAGTCTCAGGTGGAGGCTTTAAAGGCAGCAGAGGGAAATCAGCACCTGTGTCAGGGAAGAGAGTGGAAGAGAGAGACTCGCTTGCTTTGTAGCAAGTGAAAGCTCTTAGAAAAGCTGAGACACGGGCTGCTAACCCCCCCCCTGTGTGGCCTGCCTGACACCCTTACTTTGGAGAAGCCTGACCTCGGTATGGGACGGAAGACTAGTGGTGAGCCTGCTGCTTAATTACCAATACCGGGATTTGGATTGTTTGTTTACTTTGGCTGAAGTAAATTGTCTTTTTTGTTTAGCTGTGATTAAAATAAATGAACTATTTTGCTTTCACCAAACTGGCTGGCAGTCATTCCAGAGCTACCCCAGGCTACACCACATACTTAACATCTCTGTTACATTCCTCAACTGACTGACTATCGCACGGAACTTAAATGGGGCTCAGATATACCCGATCTAACAGAGGAAATTTGGCAGAAAATCCTCCCGGTACAGGTCCCTGTTGTTTTTTCCGCTAGAGATAAGGTTATACAGACTAAATTTTTATACAGCTCCTGCTATACCCCATGTTTCCTCTTTTGCTTACGCAGAATGCCCTCTCTGGTGTGCTCTAGATGTTTCTTAGCAGAGGGCACATTCTATCATATGATGTGAGAATGTCAGCCAGTTAGAGGCTTTTGGTCGGAAGTCACTGCTCTCATTAGCGCTGTTACCCAAGTACCCAATATCTGTAACTCTTTAAGATGTCTCTTTGAATATATTGACGAAGAATCTCTTTCTAAAAACACACAACTCCTTATACGTTTAGTTATGTTTTATGCTAAAAAAAAAAAAAACATTATTATGCAATGGAAGTCCACAGTCGTTCCCCCCACTTTAACCTTCTGACTTACTCTTATTAATCAAGCACTTCCATTATACAAATTAACGTACAAGACTAGAGGCTGCCCCCGTAAATTCTATGAAATGTGGAATTCATGGGTGAGCTCGAACCCCACTTTACCATCCAATACTTAAGTCATTAACCAACCATATGGACCAAGTGTAACTCTTTCTTTTACCATTATTTGACTAATTATACCTCAATATGATACTGTCTTTTGATACCTTAATTTCTCCTATTTTATAACTATGATTGAATGTAAGATGTATGTTTAGTACTTTCTTATTGACCTTTTTACACTGAATGGACATACTGTATACTACACACAGTGATATTTGAGCGTTGTATGCTCTATTTCCCTTTGTTTATGTTATTCTGTATTCATTTTACTTTATGCACAATAAGGTTACCCTTTAAAACAAAAACCCTACAAGTGGTAGACTCGCATGAGTTTTATTGAAATATAATTTTTGGGAGGACTCTCCGGTTAAAATGTAAAATTAGGGCTCGCTGTGTTTGAATTGAACATATCTAATAGTGTGCAAAACAGTGACCAGAGTCCTAATTGTGTAGGGACAGTAAAGGCACTATGCAGTTATACACTATCGTTTATGTTTTTGCAGCTGTGGGGGTTAAGGTGGCCATACATGGATTGAAATTCGGCCGCTTCAGCAGGGACTGGACAAATTTCAATCCATGTATGGGCACCCAGGTTGTACACAATATTGACTTCCATACAACCACCCTGTCAGGTTTTTTTCAGAATGATCAGTGCCTCCGGCAATAGCCAATAACGCAATGGAAGTGATTCCCCTATCCACCTTGAATGTGTGGATGGAGGAATCGGCACATTTTTATTTATTTTTTTTCAACCTGCTGGTTGAAAAATGGTTGAAAAAAAAAAAATGTATAATGTATGGCCTACCTTACACTATAAGCTTTGACCTACGATAGGCAGTTTTCTTCAATGCTTTTTCCACATCCAAAAATAAAAGAATTTTCCATAAATTAAACTTAAATTTAAAGTAACCTTGTCACACACCTGGGCAATTCAAACTGAGCATATGATAAAACCGGAATAAGCAGGGATCATCTTCATAGGAAAAATAAAAACAACACTAGATCAATGTATCCTAGAGAGATTCAGCAGGCATTTGAAGTTCTATACCAGTGTTGATTTTTTTCCTATTAAAGTCACATTTGATTTGCCATTTACCTCCAAAACAATCCTTTTTCTGCTTTAATTTGATGGACTGTATCATTGACTAATAGTAATTATTGAAAGGTGTGATGGGGCAGGGACAAGCTTGACTTTTACTGAACAAAATTGAGGTTTCTCTTAAACTTCAGCTGAGCATATGGTAAAACGTTTTGCCCTGTCAACAGTATATCAAACCAATTGATTGATACAGGCAGATTAAACTACAGTATGTACAAATTTGGACATGACCTTTCCTTTAAGCCCCTCATTCAGTGCCTAATTGTGATGGATGGCTTCTCCAACAAGTAGGCTAAGAAGGGGGGACCAAGCTAGAAACCTAGAGGTTTGTAGTGGTTTGTGGAATAATTTATACTGAAATTGCCCATGCAGGCAAAACAACAGGTTCACATTAATGCTGGCTCCATCAGTTTTCAGCTTATCTTGCCTTGACTCCATAGCAGCCCTTTTCAGCAAGGAGAGGAGACCAAGTAATAAACTTGAGCTTACAAAGGGCAGAGGATTCTCCATGCCCCCATTTCAGAATGCTGGGTTCCTAATTAGCTAGTCAGCAAGCTTCAACACGATCACATAAAGGAAGGAGATGGAGTCGCATTCCTGGAAGTTTTAGGAATTTTTCTGAGCTTTTGTGGCTAAATGGAGTGGCAGGAGAATGAAAAGAAGGTTTGTATAAACTGCTGGTAGTACTTGAATGAACAGGTTACTTTGCCTTTCAAATCACAAGTGGTATTAAAGCTTATTTTTTTTTTAATTAACATGTTATACGTACCTGCTCTGTGCAGTAGTTTTGCACAGAACAGCTACTATCCTCTTCTTTTTAGGTCTCCTGCTGGCACTCCTGGCTCCTCCCCCTCAAGCAGTGCCCCCAGAGAAAGTCGCTTGCCCTTGGGGCAGCGCTGCATGCTCGCGCCCGAGCCACTACTCTATGCGTCCATAAGACACATAGAGCTATGGCACAGCCCCGTCCCCAGCTCCCTCCCCAATGACTTACTGGCTGTGATTGACAGCAGTACAAACCAATGGGCTCCACTGCTGTCTCAGCCAATGAGAAGGAAGAGTCTCGGGACAGTCGAGGCTATAGTAAACATCCCTGGGTCTGAAGGGAGCTCAGGTAAGGATTGGGGGGCTGGGGTGGGGGGGGGCTGCTGCACACAGAAGCATAGAATGCATGAAGGTAAAAAACCTTTAGCCTTTGGAGCTACTTTAAGCTGCTACAGTCTCTAAAACTTTGTGCTCAGTTCAGTTCTCAGCTCTAAAATATGTGCTCAGTTTGACTTGTCGAGGTTTACTTTAAAAGGTGGATGCAGCATCGATCCGATGCTACATCTGTCCCCTTCTGCCTCTACACTGAGAACTGTCAGTCACTGGCGCTCTGCTCTACCCCTCCAGCAGTCACTGGAGCGCTGGGCTTTGGAATGGGGTGGAAGCAGCTGGCTCAGGTTCTCAGTGGTGGACCGGCTGAGTGACGTTAACTGAAAGTGGGCTTTAGCCCACTGTCGGCTGAATACAGGTCACAGGAGTGCAGAGCAAAGTGTGATCCCCAGGAGACATAGGGCCAAGAGAGTTTTGGCCCTACTTCTCCTTTAATGTATTGTGAGAGTTAGTCAGAGAATGACTAAGTGCTTTTTGTTGAGAAGCTGCTCGCGTGTTCCCAAATCTAAGTCCATTTATATTTCATCCTGAAATGATGTCAGCTCATTCACTGCCATATCAAAAACTTCATGTTCCTTTTAGAAGTTATTTATGACTTTGACCTGTCAGTGGATGGCATCCAAATTTAGATTACTTTTTGTACAGCTTGACGTGAACAGAAATAACACAAACCAGATTTGCTTGAACTCTTCTTTTACTATACATGTTTTGCCATGAATGTAAAAATAGTTCTTACTTTTAGCTATTCATCTATTTTCATTTATTTTCTGGTCACTTTGGCTTTGACAACTGTCGAAAAAATAAGCAGTGTTTGTAGTAAATATCTTCCTGGTAAATCTAATTTGCTATTTTTTTCATTTTGTTTCTTTAACAGTGCAGAAGCGTTAACACTATTTGTTAATTATAGCTGGATGCACAAATGGAATTTCTTAAGAAATTCTTCCTAAAACTTTGTTTTATGAGGAGTGAGGCAGAATTTGATCTCCTGCCATGATCTCACTGCCCCAATAAGGATGTCTTCTCCTACCTCCAATTATCCCATTCCATCAGCATTATGGAATTGCCACCATCCAAGGATCATATGAAGAAGGCACTCCAGAGAGGTGGTACAGGATAAATCCGGGCTGTCATGTCTGTAGCCCCACAAAGGATATAGACAGCAGTAAAGAATTTATCTGCTGACAAAATCTCAGTAATTGCGAATGTAGATGGAAAATTAGGTTTCATGTAGGGATGTGAAATTTGTCTGGATTGGGACTACATTTTATGAACATAACCCTTGGTCTTCTCTGTGTACACTAAGAGATCTGATTCTCAGTGGTATGTAAGTTGTACTTCAAACAGCGTAATATACAGTTGGAATATGCATATATTTTTATCAAAGGATATGTAATTCTGTCTAACCACTTTTGTCATTCGTAGACCTCTGCCAGGTAGCACATCCAGGAGGGTGATATCACTTTCTCTATTAGAGCTGAGGAATACAGTGTTGTCATCTCCCCTTCCAAAATCTTCAGATTAGAGGAATACACAGCTACATACACTTTTATATCTCTCTGGGGTTCAAATTGAATTGTATTTCCTAAAACATATGTTAATGCAGATAAAGTGCCTGTATCAACCCAGAGCTCTCCCAATAGACTTATTCAGGTGTGGCAATCTAAAAAGTAGGAATTAACTTTACACATCATTACAACATGAAACACAAAAAGCTAATTTTCTGTTTGTTCACTGAGGAGAAGTAACAAGCCACACAGCTGTGGTCATCATTATTAAAAAAGTATTTAATGGAAAATGCTGAGCCTTACTGTGACACACTTTGCCCAATAAATGGGTGTAATTCTGAAGGCCTATTGCTTCATGGTAGTTTTTTTTTTTTTTCCTGATTGATACCAGGTTACATATACTGAGGGGGAAGGATGTCCACAGTGATCCCAAGTTTTTTGGTTCTTTGCCACATTTATATAAGAGTACTATTGGCATTCTCAATTTGTGTAGCTATTTTTGATATGCAGGTTCACATAATTAACTCTCTTTTACTGATTAGGTAAACTATGGACCAGAAGTATGAAGGTTGCCTATAATATACTGCATAAGCTGGGAACAAAACAAGAGCCGATAGTCAGGCCTGGAGACAGGGTAAGTTAATGTCTATGCCTGTTGAAGGGAATATGTAACCTTAGTAATTTAAGTTGAGGAAAAAGGAAGGGAACAAAAAATCTGGACAGGGGGAAAGTCCCCCACCGGACCCCTATAAGGACAGACTTTATAGGCACACCACAAGACCACAAAAGGTAAAATTCAAACAGTTTATTACAATCTTATTAAAACATGTATAAAAAAAAAGGGACAAAATGTCCAAAGGGTAATCCCCCAAAGGGATAAAAAATGCATATACCCTCTACTGGATTGTACAATATCTAGCCTGAACCTAATGCATATATGTTTAGTGTAAACCAGTGTATATATATATATATATATATATATATATATATATATATATATATATATATATATATAGTAAAAACAGGCTGGCCCAAATCCAAATATCTGTCAACGCGTTTCGCAGTAAAGCTACTTCATCAGGACAAAAAGAGCATGCAGATGAGAGCTAAGTGCATAAACAAAATTCTGTGAGTTACACATAACATACATGATAAATTTCCTGTACATCACATTTAAGACATTTTTATAGAGTATGCTTATGTTCTCATACTGACCAAATAGGAGGGTATGGTGCCCTAGAGTCTGGCATAACGGGGATCCCCATTTCCATATATGTGCTGTATCGGAACAGTACCTGAATGTGGAACTTCAAAAACAAGTTAATGAACTAGATGTAATCACATAATATTGGAGTATTTACATGGGGTCACAAAATGCTAAATAGTCCGGATGCACTGTAATACAAAGGAAGGGAAATGTAGTTAAAAACAATTAAAGAGGCTCCCTATAAACTGACATCTGATGAGATAATGGTAGTATCCAATTATGGCGACCTCTAAGATTGCAACTACTGTACCAGAACTTAGTATTCATGGTATTTTAAGCCTTTAGATAATACATTTGCATTAATGTGGTCCCATACCTAGATATTAAATTAAAACTATGTTAACAGTTGTTCGATGGATAAATATATTATTGTAATTTAAACATTTTTCTGGATAAAATACTGCTTCAAACTGCCTACAGTGACGGTCACATATTTAGAAGACTAATGCTGGCCATACATTAGCCGAAAAATCGTTCCAAAATCTGATGTTTGATCCGTTCGTTCATTTTTCGTCCAGTTAATGGGCACAAACAGAAAATTGGTTTTAACTTTTCAGAGCCAAAAAATCGAAGGAACAGTTTGGAAAATCCTGCCGAACGAACAATAACTTGAAAGGTTAATGTGTTTCTCGCCCAAACTCTTTGCACTAGGCATATGTGACAAACAGAACAAAAAACTGATTCATTTATGTCCATTGAACGATTTATCGTTCGCAATTCGGTCATTAATGATGGCACGATCGTCTGCTCTCACGGCCGATTTTTCATTTTTCGAAGATGAGTTAGAACGATTTGCCGGCTAGTGTATGGCCAGCTTAAGTCTTTGGTCACATGACTTGCTGAAAGAGGAAATAAAAATCTTTACTCTGAACGCCCCCTTAAATAGATACCACATGACCAAATGCCTTGACTGTCATCCATTAAAAGGTGGCGTTAATCCACCACTAATAATAGAATACTAAATTGTAGCGCCACAAAAATATATTTAACAAATTTCATTAGGTCCAGTCAAAAATATACAGTTAGGTCCATATATATTTGGACAAAGGCATAATTTCCATACTGAGCCATCAGAGTAAAATTAAAACAAAACAATCCAAATGAATTTGAAGTGCAGACTTTCAGCTTTAATTCACGGGGCTGAACATAAATACCAAGTACAAATTTTAGGAACTGCAACCATTTTTATTCACAGTTCTCCCCCCCCCCCCCATTTTAAGGGGCTCAAATGTAACTGGACAAATGAAAACATTTATAAACAAAATTTTTATAGGCACATCAAAAAGTTAAATACAACGTATTGTTAATTATTAAATTTGCATAAATTGTATTGACATATACAAAAAGTGCAAAAAATACAATAGACTAAAATATTGGTAAGCTGATATAAATATGCAAATTAACTCAACCATCCAACCCAGACAATGTCCGACGTTTCGAGGTGTAACACCTCTTCTTCAGGGATTGTACTGGAGGTTTTTGTTTTGTAAGTGTTGAAAAAGCATATATATCACATAAAGTATATCAAGGTACATATTACATCAATACATGTTCTTTTATGAATGTACAAAGCATCATTAATTGCATAAGAAATAAGACACACTTACATGGTTGATTCGCATATGAGCATATACAGAAGTTTGCCGCTTTAAAAACAAGGAACTGTTGACACCCACAGAGAGCTGTATATTTGAAAGATGGAATATATAAGGGTATAAATCCCAAAATAAGAGAGGGAAAAAGAAGCAGATGGATTGTGTGTCTCAGACGCACCTATCACAACTGGAGTCCAAATGTGCTTAGCAGATCAGGTGGAGGCCAATCACATGTGACGGCAAAAAAATATAAAATGTGTATAATCAATACACTGTGCTTGTCTGTTAGATGTCCAGACAACCAACCTTCAAACCTTTATATGCCCAGCCATTTGTCTGGACATACAGAATTAATCTGGCTGCTTCTGTCTTCTGTCACATCATCAATAAACACCAATGATCCAGTGCCACTGGAATCCATGCATGCCCATGCCATCACACCTTCTCCAAGCCTTCTACACACTTTTTTCTTCCCGTCTTTCTTGTACAGATTAATATTAGTTTCATCCATCCAAAGAATGCTTTTCAAGAACTGGTCTGGCTTTTTTAGATGTTCTTTTGGCAAAGTCTGATCTGGATTTTCTATTCTTCAGGCTTATGAGTGAATTGCACCTTGTGGTGATCCCTCTGTATTTGCTCTTGTGAGGTCTTCTCTTGATTGTAGACTTTGACCACGATACACCCACCTCCTGGAGAGTGTCCTTCACTTGTCTAGATGTTGCAAATGGGTTTTTCTTTACCATAGAGAGGATCCTGCAATCATCCACCACTGTTGTCTTCCATGGATGTCCAGGCCTTTTTATTTTGCTGAGCTCACCAGTGCGTTCTTCTTTCCTCAGAATGTACCAAACTGGTGATTTGGTTCACTCCTAATGTTGCTGCTATCTCTCATATTGATTTGTTTAGTTTTAAAGCCTTATAATGGCCTGTTTCACTTGCATGGACAGCTCCCTTGAACGCATGATGTAGGTTCACAGATTCCAAATGCAAATACCACCCTTAGAATCAACTCCAGGCCTTTTACCTGCTTAATAAATAAATAACATGAAACTGCTTTTGATTCAATTGTCCAATTACTTTTTGTCCGTTGAAAAAGGAGGGGGTGGCTAATCTTGAGCTTTAATTCCTAAACCCTTCCTCCGATTTGAATGTACATACCCTCAAATTAAACCTGAGACTGTGCACTTCCCACCCATATCCATTATTTAACTATAGCTTGAATATGTTTTAGTAAATACCTGAAAAAACTAAAATTGTGCCTGTGTCCAAATATATATGGATCTAACTGTAAATGCTGATTCAATAAAGATCTAAAATCCATCACATAATCCCATGCAAAACAGAACTTGTAGCACAAGCAATATGAGACCGTTATGTTCTATTGCATTGTGCGTTGGTTTTATCCTCCCATGTTTCCTACACCGGAGGTTGAAGGAAGTGGGGTTTATGATTGCTTGCAGGAGAAGGTGCTACAATAAAGCAGTAAAAAAGGAAATGACACATAATATAATGAACAGGCTGAAGGTGGTGGGTGAGAAAGGAAGCTGCATAGTTGCACATTATAGTTGGTTGTCATCCTCCGTTTGTGTGGTATGGCAGTGATGTTTAAATCACAAGATTGCCTAAACAGAATTAAATTGTTTTTGCAGATACAGCAGGCCTTGGAGTTCTTGAACAGTAGTCATTATCATTAAAAGAGCAATTTCATTGTATTAAAGATCCACTCCTTAAAGTTCAGATTCACCCAAAAAAGTTTTTAACCACTTACCGCAAAGTAACGTATATTTACGTCAGCAGAGTTTGCGGGGTTATACCGGGATGATTCCTCTAGCTAGAGGCACTATCCCGGTACTGAGGTTTAGAGCCGTTGGTTGGCTTTCCGTCGGTAATGACCGATGCGGGAGCCGCTCGATTGTTACCCGGGTGAGCTGGAGGGGACGTCCCCCTCCCCTCCGGCCGCCTCGCCGCCTTCCGTGACTTTGCCTGGGCCTCCCGTCCCTCCGGGAGACCCGAGCACCCAGCTGGCGCGTCCACCGGCTGGATGGAGTCCCGATCGAAGCCAGAAGCGACTTCGACCGGGTCTCCGATGACGTAACCCGGAGGTGGCGTCCATGACGTCACTTCCGGGTTACTCTGCAGCAAAAGGCGGCAGATTTAAAAAACGACTGTAGGCAAAAATGCCGTTTTCAGCGTTTTGCATACAGGGAAGTGTAGTGGAGGGGTCTAGGGTCTTTTAGACCCTCGATCCCTCCATAAAGAGTACCTGTCACGGCATATTGGTGTCACAAGGGATGTTTACATTGCTTGTGACAGCAATAAAAGTGATCAGATTTTTTTTTTTTTTTAAAAAACCTGTAATAAAGTTAAAAAAATAAATAAATAGGGAAAAAAAATTTTTTAGCCGCCCCCGTCACCGTTAGCGCGCGCATGAAAGAAAACACATGCGGAAGTCAAGCCACACATGTAAGGTATCGCCGCGATCGCCAGAGTGTGAGCAATAATTTAAACATTTTTAAAGCGTCGCCTATTGAGATTTCTATTGACCGTAGTTTGTCGCCATTCCACGGGTATGCGCAATTTTAAACCATAACATGTTGGATATCTATTTACTCAGCGTGACATCATCCTTTACAATATACAAAAAAATGGACTAACTTTACTGTTAAGTATTTTTTAAATGCAGTGAAATGTAATTTTTCCCAAAAAATGGCAATTTAAAGACCGCTGCCCAAATACCGCGTGACAAAAAATATTGCAATGACCAACATTTTATTCTCCAGAGTCTTTGCTAAAAAAAATATATATAATGTTTGGGGGTTCTAAGTAGTTTTCTAGATAAAAATACTAATTTTAACTAAATAAAAAGTGTCCGAAATAGGCTTGGGGCTTAAGTGGTTAAGAAGTATTAAAAGTTTTATACGGCGTTCAGTATCCCCATTGTGGAATATCCACTTCATGTAAAATTACAGAAAAAATGTTTTTGAGTGGAGTTGCACTTTAACTGAATGCTTTAACTTTCATCGATGAGAAGATAAGAGAAGTGAGGACAAAGAGATGACACCAAGGCCCCTGCAGCCCTCTTGTTCTAGGCTTGATACATTGCTGTACTCTAAAGGCATAATTATATGTTCAACACATATTTACTTTGACTATTGGTTATAGTCTTTAAGCATTACTTTGAATTGCTCAAAGGGTATTTTCATTTTCGATGAAAGATCTGCTTTAAGTGTTTTACAACTTCCATTGATCATGAAAAAAAAATCCCTGAAGTATATATAAATGCGGAGATGATACAGAGGTCTCTCTATAGCTCACTTGCTCCACGTATGCTGCAAAATGTCACGGCACTATAAAGGCATAATTATGTTCCAACACATAGTAATTTCACAGCTCTGTTCACTAAAAGGGCAGGATTTAGGAAGGACTTGCATCACAGATGGAACTCGTACATTTAGCTAGTATTTAAACATTGCTCAGCCTCACTGGTCTAAATCTGCTATAACCATTTAACTGTATTCCCACCCAATGTGGGTGGTAGACCAACTAAACCTTTAATTTCCTTCTGATAAACCCATTCTAAAGACAGGATTTTATTTATTTCTGTGCAATTGCTTTTATAGTTTTAGATTTGCAAGGAAAGCTTGTGTATGTATATACAGTATACTGTGTATGTATATACGATTGTATGTGTGTTTATATATATATATATATATATATATATATAGTTATTTTTATTTATTGTAGCATTCTTATGGGCAAGACTTTTTTGCATTTTATAGGCACTGAGGAGTGATACTGCTTGATCCTTTTTTTTTATTTTTATAAATCTGTTTATTAATTTTGTACATACATCAAATCATACCATACACATTCACATAAATAGTAACACCGACAGTAACAACACAAAAAAAACTACTATACTGCTTGATCTTTACAGAAAAAAAATCAACTAAGGACTTTTATTTGAACACCGTGCCTCTAACGATTGTTATAATGTTTTTGTGCTGGTTTGTCTATTATGGTTTTGTTTCTTTTGCTTTAGATCAGTATGAACGTAACAAATCAAGCAGCAGGTGTATTAATAAAGGACAGGCTATTGCTTCTAAGCACAAATACAAAAAATATATAACACACATTTTATACACTGTTTATTGCATGATCCATTTCCAGCTAGATAGAGCAAGGATCCATGTTTATGATGGCTCTGGATGAGCAATCCCTAAGGTAGCCATGATTGGACATATTGGAGGACCTGTTTTGATCTATATTGGCTCCTCGTGAGATAAGCCTCACCTCCTAACAGCTCACATACTCCCCCTCCCCACACCACTAGCCTAAACTTGTCTAACTAATAAATGACTGTTCGTGTTCATGTAGTGCGCATGAACATGGTCAAACCTAGCCGGCAGTAGTAGAAGTAAGTATTCTTTTGCATCCTTGTAGGTATAGCTTAGTGTAAAAAAAAAAGTTTGTTAAAGTGTCAGGGTTGCTTTAATCCATCTGGTAGAATTCAAATTCTTTTCCTTTTGAAATTTCCTGTCTTAGCAGACAGAAAAGATCAGATTTGGAGGCATATGAAATGACCTAACTATAGAGGAGAAGGAGTTGGTGCAGCCTTAGGATACCTTGCACCTTTTTCCAGACAAATACTTGAAGTTAACAGAAATTTGCATGGGTAGGGACATTTTTGGAGCATGAAGTATGTATCAGGACTTTTCTGATACCTGCCAGTTGATGTGCCGGGTGCACGTATTCAGCACAGTAATGTGTTCACATAGGGCTGCATACATGCAGCATCTCTGTGTTGATGCTAACCTGCCAAGAGGCCGCATATATGCTTACATCTGGTGGGAAAAGGTTAGAATTTCATTAGAAGTAGACTCTAAATAATTGATACACGATGTGGAAATTAATACATGGTTTTACATTTTGACTGTAGATACGCTTTAAAGTTCCTGTTTCTCCATTGATAATATATAAACAGCAAAACATTTAACAATCTGCTCGTACTTCCCTCCTAATAAAATCTACAGCAGATTCAAGATGTAAGAGGTACACCTTCATCCATTTGCTAATGAAAAGTCCCAAGATATTTACGGGCTACACTGTGTAGTTGATCTACTAAAACTGGAGAGTGGCACATCTAAATCTGATGCAGCTCTGCTTAGAAACCAATCAGCTTCCAGGTTTTTATTGAAGCTTAATTGAACAAGCTGAAGTTAGAAGCTGATTGGCTATTATGCACAGCAGCACCATATTTTTCACCCTCAAGCTTAGTAAATAAAGCCCTGTGTGTTTTTTCATTATCTTTTTTTTTTTCGAAATATTGCACTGGCTGTTTCATGAGGTTCTGTTCTACAAAACTACAGGGAAAAAATATGAAAAAAATACTAATTTCACACCTGTGTTATTTATGTTTGTATATAGAACATGATAAAAAAAATTATATGACATAATAATTGTCACTAAAATAACATGCATCTTTGAAGAATGACTCTATAAAAGATTAACCTTGTCATATATCCATTGAATGGCGCAAGCCCTGATTTAATATTCAGGGTTTAATCTTAATCAGTCACAACCCAGTTTATTTATATTGTTTTATATGAGTAAGTATTACCTTGCTCTTTCCAATTTACAGTTTTTCCAGTAGCAGTGGATGCTGTTGAGACCCGTTATTGGGTGAACCAACTTGCTGATTTTATTTGAGTTTTCACATGTTAAGATCTCATCTAGTACACAAGAAACCTAAACAACTGCAGTTGTATTTTTAACCAAATCAACTTACATTGCACATTATTTTGGTATCCAGTTGCCTTTTGAAAGATTGCAATATGGATATATCAGATCTCTGAGGCATGAAATTGCAGAAAAAAAGAAATGTCTGAGCATACATCACACAGTTTTTAGCAAGTCAAGTGAGACCTGGTGAGATGCGTGCGTGCCACATCTAATGACTTGTTTGTTCTTGTAGGTGGCCCTCGTCTTTCCAAATAATGATCCTGCTGCGTTTATGGTAGCATTTTATGGTTGTCTATTAGCTGAAGTTGTTCCTGTTCCCATTGAAGTGCCACTTACAAGGAAGGTGAGCTGCTTGCGGAGAACTGTTTTCTTGTTAATATTATGCATGTGCTAAACCTCCACTTAAGTTCCTAATCTTTCATCCTCTACAAATCGGTACTTTGCATGTTGACTTCCTGCCATACATTTACTATTGTATCTGTAATGTACGTTCTTTTTCTACAATGTAATTATTTCAGTGATATATATATATATAATCACAGCTACTGGAACTTGGTTTAAATTGTCCAGAACTGTGTGTATTTATCTAATATGAGGTCTATGCACATGACAGTTTGTTAACCATTTGTAAACCAGCTTTGAATGCAAAAACAATTAACAGGATCAAAGCAGTCTACCACCCACTTTTTATATACATGCTGTAGGATGGTGTTAGATTGTCTTGAACCATTTGAAACATTTTGAAAGTTGGTCACAAATGGTTCCGATTGCTATAGTATTGGGAAGATGTCTAAATCCCTCATTGAGCATGGTCCAATTTTCTCCTATTTGAAAAAGTTTTTTAAATAGGATCAACAATCTACAGTGCTTACTTCTAATAAATTTCAGTAGTCATTTATGCTTATGATTTTTTTATAATAAGTTCTAACATCTGTACATCCCGTATAGACCAGCAAAATTTCTACATTTCTTCTATTTTCCTGTTTATTTAGCAGTAACTTTGTCATTAAAGCAGAACTTAAAGGGTCAGTTCACCTTTACAAAAAAAACAAAAACATAAAAAAAAAAAAACTGGCTATGCAGGTAAGGGGTGTTTGTAGATAAAAACAAACTGTGGTTGATTTACCAAAAACTGGAGCATGCAAAATCTGGTGCAGTTCTGCATAGAAACCAATCCTCTTCCAGGTTTTTTTTTGTCAAGGCTTAATTGAAAAAGCTGAAGTTAGAAGCTGTTTGGCTACCATGTAGAGCTGCACCACATTTTGCACTCTCCAGTTTTAGTAAATCAACCTCACTGTGTAGCTCTGACTAAAGCTGAATAATGCACTTGCTATATGTGTAAGCTCTTTACTGTACATACCTTCAGAAGCCTGACTGGAATATTTCTAGGATGTTGCTAAGTGAAGCCTAGTTATTATTGCTCAACTCTTCCATCACACTAGCAGTCTCTCACTGATTAAAATCCCCTCACATGCTCTTTCTCTCCCCTGATGCTGTATCTCTGAGCTCAGTGTTTGAGAGCTCCTCCTGTGATAGTGGAGGTGAGCAGTAACGACTAGACCTCACTTATCAACATTCTAGCAACGTCATGGGAGTACTCCAATCAGGCTTCATGTGGTTCCTAAATGGCCTACACCTACACCAAGAACATTTTTACACTTTTGTCAGAGCTTTACAGTTTGTTTTTATCTGCTGACCCCCCTTATCTGCACAATCAATTTTTTGATGAAGGTGACCTAACCCTTTAACCCATCGCTCTGTTTTCCCAAAACACTTTCAAGAAATGCCATGAATGAGAACTGTCACAATTACTAATGCCCGCAACCAAACTGTCAAGTAATGAAATGGCTGGTGTCATAACTGATTACTTGTGTATCATTATGGCAACTGCAGATTGTACAGAATTTAAGAGGGCAGCTTCTTTGGATGTAAAGGATAGGAGGGTTTATTTCCACTTTAAGATAATATTTCATTGTTGGGGACACCCAAGGATTTCTTTTGGTAAACTTATCTTGCAAAAATATATATATATTTTTTTTATATAAATCTAACATACTTTGATAAATTAAAAAAAACTGTTACTGTAGATCTAATGTATACATTTTATTCTATAATATGTCCTGCTGATAATGGCACTAAAATTATAATTCTGGTAAAAAAACATTGCAAAGATTGTACTTAAAACAAGAACCTAATTTCTGTTCTATTATCCATACTTTTAGAATCTGTTTCAAATAGTTTTTATATAAAAATAGTTCAATGAACATGAGAGTTTATTAAAATTGATTATAGTCATGGTAGCTATTTAGATGTTTGCTTTCATTGCATGAACTGTGCTGTTAAATGGCAAGCTCTGCTCACCTTTTCACACGATATACCGTGGAATTGCTTTCATAAATATTAATCAGCTTCTTGTATTCTTCAAACACTTGCTTAATTGGACAATGTGTAATTGGAGGTGTAGAGATTTGTCTTACACCTTGTATGAAACAAATACTTACCACTTTTAATATTTAGGTAATGACATCAATTAATTTTAGCATTATTATTTAAAGTGGTATTAAACCCAAAAGCAAACATTTATTATATTGCAGCTTACCCATTTCTAGATTTGATGGCTGCATTAGTTTTCTTTTTTTTAGGCTTTATTCTATTTTCATCCAGTTATCCAGCCTGTAAGTCTCAGATAATGATGTATGAAAAGCAATGCACTACCAATATGAGCAGGTATAAAGAAATAAAATAAACCAAATCCCTAAGTGCATCAGGGTAAAAAACCGCATCAGCAGCCAATCTCTGTAGTGTCACCACATACAAAAATGAAATGAATAAAAGTAATAGATCGGCGCTAAAACATATGATTAATGTGAGAATATAAAATGCATAAAATATACAAATCCCTGGATACAATAAATAATGACATTCATAAAGTGCATATCATGCAAAACAAATACAGTGATGAACTACTCCCAACTTGTAATATAATAAAAATCACTATAAACTGATATCTAAAGAATATAGGTGTTGAAAAAAAACATAAATAGGTTAATTTAAAATAGTTAACAAATACCTGATAATCCAGAGAAACGTGAATAGTAATGTCCAAATATAAGGGTGACAACAGCGTGGAATCCCAACAAACACTATCCACCATTGAGTGCAATGGCCGCTCACCTTAACTTGGGAGAAATAAAGCGTTTTCATAAGCAATAGTCTTATTCGTGGGGTTCACTCCATAGCAACGATCATCAAATGGGCTGGAAGTATAAATATGTATTCATACATGGCAATCTTAATAGCTCCATGGTAGTCAGCTCATGAAAAGACAGATGGATGCTCCATAGTGTAAAATGTAAAAGCAATTTTATTAAAAAACATAGAGAACTTACATATTAGTTCACAGATTCAGGTGCTGGTAATCCCAGATAGGACCGAGGGGTCCCCGCAGTGAGCAGCGTGTAAAACACCGAACTTGCCGTAGACCGGAAGTGACGTCACCCGGCTCCTCCCGACATGTTGCGTCACACTACACGTGACATTATCAAGGGTTTAAGGGGATGAAAACCCCTTCAACTGTACCCCTGTGCTCCCTCATCCAGAGTGGAGGCAGTCTACCACAGGAGCTGTGTTACTGGCCAGATCACCATGTGAAAACGAAAGGGAAAAAGCTTAAAAAACGAATGCAGCCTGGTACCACATCTAGTGATTGGTAAGCTGCAATGTATTACATTTTTGGTTTTGGGTTTAAAACTGTTGAATATATAACCCTTTAAAATTTGTTTAACTGAAACTGGTTATAAACACAGATAAAGAAGAATGTTTATTCCTGAAGCAAACATCTGAGCAGGGTTCAAGTGCTTTCCTTGAGCTAAATCTGTCTTTTGTTCCCTTCTTTTAGAAAAAGACTTTATCCTCATAGAGTATGTCCGGATTAAACAAAGCAAAAAAATATTTAGTACATTTCTGAAATACATGCAGTTTTCCCAATGTTTAATCCTTTTACAAAATGCTGCAAGTACGAAAAATACCTGCTGATATACAAGAAATCCAGTGATATCCTAACTTCTTCTTTAAGCTGATAACAGTGTCTTTGTTGCAATAAATCCCAACCAGGCTTGTCTGCCATGTCTGCTGGACTACAGAACTTCACCTATTCCCCATCTTTCTCTATACCTTTCCACATAGCATGCATCTATTTCCTAGCAAAACAGTGCCTGCCCATACACTGTGTGTAGGGAAAGGGCTCTTGAAATATGTAGTTATGGGTGTGTGCCTATGTCAATCGGAACTGTCCCTGCAAACATTCTGTAAGCTTTGTGATGATGTTACAGGGAGTACTGAAAGCTGTTTCCCACTACAGAAATGAGGTCAAAGAAAAGATAGAAAGGTGAATTAGCAGATGCCTCCAATATAGCAAACCTCTGAATGTGGACTTCAGAGCATGTTGGTGCCATCAACAATGGCATACATATGCCTCGTTTCCACTGAGCGGATCGGTTCGGGTCGGTTCGGTACGGTACGCTATTTTGAGTGTTTCCATTATGAAAGTGGCCCATACAACCGAACCAAACCGCACCATTCCTGGTCCTGCTTCAGATGTAGGGCCATAGGAAATGGTACGGTACGGTTAGGGCGGAGCTACTGGCGTCACACGATAGAGTCCTCTGATTGGCGGTCAGGAAACCATCAATGCTCATGTCAAATGAAAGAGCAAAACGAACACCTCATTTGGTGTAAACCCTGCAGGGTCCCTGGTGGTCCGACTTGCAGTGGAAACGCTCACCTGAATAGACCGGACCATTCTAACCCTTCCAAACCGACCCGAACTGTTCCGCTCAGTGGAAACGAGGCATTAGTGTCCTAAAGGAGAGTTGTTTGTGTAAGGTCCCATTCCTCCTCTTGCATGTTCTTGTAATAGCATAAACAGGAGTGACCCATCTCTTCTTTTATTGTGGAGTGTGGGGTATAACAGATGCCTTTACACCCATATAGCCATACTCTTACTCTAGTTGTGCAGCAGTGTTATGCATCCGAGGAATTTCATATACAATGTTCTACATATCTGCTTGTAGTGTAAGAACTTATTTGTACCCTAATGAAAAGAACACCAGTAGAACTATCAGATCTCAAAAAAGACAAAAATATGTATGTATATGGAGAGAGGGAAAAAGGGAATAGGAATAAAAAGGAACATATGCACTATATTACCAAAAGTATTGGGACAGCTGCCCTTATTATCCCAGTCTTAGTCCGTAGGGTTCAATATTGAGTTGGCCCACCCTTTGCAGCTATATCAGATTCAACTCTTCTGAGAAGGCTGTCCACAAGGTTTAGGAGTGCGCCTATGGGATTGTTTGACCATTATTCGAAAAGCGCTTTTGTGAGGTCAGGCACTGATGTTTGATGGGAAGGCCTGGCTCACAGTCTGCGCTCTAATTAATCTCAAAGGTGTTCTATCAGGTTGAGGCACAGGCAAGTCAAGTTCCCTTCACCCCAAACTCGCTCATTCATGTATTTATGGACTTTGTTTTGTGCATTGGTCCAAATTTGGTGGTGTGGGGTTGTTTTTCAGTGGTTGGGCTTAACCCCTTAGTTCCACTGAAGGGTACTCTTAAGGTGTCAGCATACCAAGACATTTTGGACAATTTCATGATCCCAATTTTGTGGGAATAGTTTGGGGATACCCCCTTCCTGTTCCAACATAACTGTGCACCAGTGCACAAAGCAAGGTCCATAAAGACATGGATGAGTGAGTTTGGGGTGGAGGAAATTGAGTCCTGACCTCAACCTGACAGAACACCTTTGGGATTAATTAGAGAGGAGACTGTGAGCTAGGCCTTCACGTCCACATCAGTGCCTGACCTCACAAATGCACTTTTGGAAGAACGGTCAAACAGTTCCATAGACACACTCCTAAACCTTATGGACAGTCTTCCCAGAAGAGTTAAAGCGGTTATAGCTGCAAAGTGTAGGCCAACTCAGTTTTGAACCCTACGGACTAAGTCTGGGATGCCATTAAGGTTGATATGCGTGTAAAGGCATGTGTTGTATATAGTATGTAGTGTATATTTACAAGACTCTCTAAAACCAATAGAGTTTACATCGTCATACATTTGAAACAGTCTCACTCCCGCATTTTACCAGGAAATGTTGGACTCAGGTGGCAAAGAGGCAAAATGTATGGGTATAACTGGGTTGACTAGGATATAGTGTGGTTAGGTCATGGATTGAGGGTAGTGTGCTCCACGGTCTAACCCAGAAAACATGTGTATGTAGTGTTATTTACCAAGCTGACCGAATTGGCCTTGTGTATTAAAGTGTTAGGCTTGTAACATGGACCTTTACAACATCTCTGAAACTGTGGATACGCTTATAAATTTTCACATGCCTGATTTACAGACTTTACATTAGATGGACTTCAAGTAACATGTCATCATTGACATGAACTCATGCCACTATTTATTATTATTATTATTATACAGGATTTATATAGCGCCAACAGTTTGCGCAGTTCTTTACAATGTGAGGGAAGACAATACAGTTACAATACAGTTCAAAACAGGAGGAACTAGAGGGCCCTGCTCGTTAGAGCTTACAATCTATGAAGGCCTTCTAATCCACATCCCTTTACATGAACACTACACCCCTTTTTCTATGGTAGATGGAAGAACCAGCACTGGCACCACCTACATCATTGTCTAGTTATTGGGTCTAGTCTAGTTATTACAAAGTGGAAGTATGTCAGCTCATACAGTATACAGTCTATAACTCACTGGAACTTATAAATATCAGAACGATTAAACCTGATCAACTTTTGTTTATTGAAATCAAATCTGTTCTAACAAAAATTAAATAATTAGGCTTACTGCTGTGTTTGCCTAAATAGTTAAATAATTAGGCTGACTACGTGTATGCTTTGGTTTTCACAAAAGTGTGTTTTTTAATGCTTAAAAGTCAAAATTCAGAATAACCTTGAGAGAAAGCATATAAATGTTCTGAGAAGGAAATGTATCTATTTTTATGGCACATATTCATGAAGTCACTGTACACATTGTAGCAGGGCAATCAGCTTTACATCAAATCCTTCCAGCTCCGTTTGACTCCATGGGGTTGACAGGAGCCTCAGTCGTCACACAGACATGTAGCCTGCAGCTGAGAAGATGACTAACTACGAGATTACTAAAATTTGCATCTCACAGCAGAGACACACATTCACACGGATTTATCGCTGTACATTTCTACATCATAGCAGTGTGGGGAAGTTTTTTCTTTTCAATACATTTTTGAGTATTTAAAAAGGGTAGTACCGTAGCAGTACATATGAAGTATAACATAGGAATGATACATGCGTTTGTCACTGTTACAGGAACATAAAGATGGTTCAGAAACCTAAAAGGGATTAAGTGAACAATAAACAAGCAAACGGTAAACAGTAAGGTGACACCAATTGCGTCCAGTGGGTGGATGAGTATATCATTAAATCTTGAAGATAGGATTATTCGACCATATCGCCCAGTTATGTTCGAAGAAAGATACAGTGAGGGAATTGATGGCTAGCATGCGTTCAAAGATATGGTTTTGCTGGGCCATGGTTAAGACTTCTGACATATTGAGGGAATTTTATGATTTCCATTTTTTGAGTATGATTGTACGGGCAGCTAACAGTATGTGTTTGACTACCCACCTGTGCTGGTGGGGGTATGAGTCTATTCCAATATGGAGTATAGCTAGGCCTGGTTATCCTGCTTGAGAATTCCTGTGAGGGATAAAAGGATTTGGAAAACCCGATTCCAGAAACTTTTCAGGCTACGGCATTCCCAGAAGGTATGAAGTAGGTGACTGATCCGACCACATCCTCTCCAGCATAGGGGAGAAATGTTTGGGTAGATTCTGGCTAATCTGTTTGGTGTGAGATACCATCTGTTCGTTTTTTTGAATGTCAGCCCCCAGTGGTTAACACAGTGGGTTGCTTTTGAATTTCTCGGAAGGCGGTTTGCTATTGTTGGGGAGTAAAGGAGGTATTCAGATCAGTCTCCCACCTCGTGATAGCTTTCATCTTATTGAAGGATGGTTCCCCTGTAGATTGTTGTAAAAGAGGGATATGCCCTTGGACCTGTGGCTCAGGGAAGAGTAGATCTGCCACGCAAATCCCTGTGTATATATAACCTATAAATAGGGTGTCTATATAAGAAATTAACTATGCGGCAGCGTGCAAATTGAGTTTCCCTGGGAAGTTTATGTTCCTCAATCAAGTTTAGGATTTAAATAAGTCAAATTTTTGGGCGTGATTCTTGCGCTGTCTCGGTAAGATGATAATCCTTCTTTATCCCTAATGCTGCTCGTATATTGACTGAAACCTTGGACAGTATAGTAAATGTATTTCTTTGGGGGGAATACTGCAATTCAGGGATAAGTATGTAATCAGTGCAATCACACTCTCTAAATGAATATTAGTGAACACGCCAAGTTGATTAATTAATTCAATAAGCTTAAAAAAATCTTCATTATATAAAATATTATCCTTCTCAACAAGATTAACTACCTATATATGGTGATCATACAAAGTGCAGGGTGACTTGCATGTAATAAATAATAAATATAAAGTGCCTATAGTGGTTATGAACTGTGATACTGTGCAATAATGCAAACACAAGAAAATATGGGAATAAAGTGCATATATAATGCATAAATTATATGTAATACTCTGTGCAATAAATAAACGGAGCTATGAGTCAATCTCTAGTTCAGCTTGTGTAGTAAGCTGCGGGACTCCTGTGTCCCGTACGTACGTCACTTCCGGTGTGCGCTTTCCTACGCGTTACGTCACTGAATCACGTGACTTCATCAAGGGATCAAAGATTTTAAACTGTAAGTTGCTATAATTTTATAAATGTACGGATTTACTGCATCATGATGGCCCAATGTTTTCTGAGACCTTAGTAAAAGGTTGCAAGGATAGTACCACACGGGATATGCTAATATTAATTTAGAGAGTGTGATTGCACTGATTACACACTTATCCCTGAAGCGCAGTATTCCCCCCCAAAGAAATACAAGTTTAGGATTTGTTTGGGCTTGGATTCGAGTACAAAGTCCTGTACATGATTCAGCTCGCATCTTTCTAATGGGCTAGTGGAAAGCAAAGGTGTGGGAAACGTATAATTCACAGCCGTGGTTGGTATCGCTTTTTGTTTGTGTAAATGACGCAAAGCTAGGAGGGAAGCATTCATTGGCAGGGAAAATTTGGAGAGGTCCCATTGGCTCCACAAGTCGCTCATGAGAAGCAATGAGAGGGTATGTATAGGTGATAGGGCTGATTCAAGTTCTAACCACAGTAGTTCATCTGAGACTCTGAACCAGTTCTGGATTTGGTCTAATCTGACTGCCCAATAAAAATCTTATACGTCAATAATTCCTGCTCCCCCAACAGATCTGTGTGGGGTTAGGTCTTTCCAGACACACCTCCGAAGTAGACTTGACAGGAGGTGATTGGGAATAGGGATTGGTAGGACTCGGAATATATACAAAATTTGGGGTAGGATTGTCATTTTGAGCGCTGCTATTCTGCCGGTTCAAGAGAGATCATGCTGAAGTATGCTTCTGAGTTGTGGTTCAATTTTTGTAATAACTAATTTAAGGTTATAGGCAGCTAGGGAGGAGCATGAGGCTGTCAGAGTGATCTCTAAATAGAGTATCTTCCAAGAGTATGGTAGGGCCTGCTGTAGCTGTTCTTTAACAGGCCTTGGTATCCCAAAGTCTAAAATGAGGGACTTCGCAAAATTAACTTTGTAATATGAAATGGCTCTGAAGTTGGACAGATGGGCTTATGGTAAGGAGATGAAGGGTTAGATAGCATGAGGATAACATCATCCACAAATAGATTGATTACATGTGGCTTGGCATTACCCTTTAAACCAGTGAAGAGGGGGTGCGATCTAATCCTCTCAGCTAGGGGTTCAGTTAATAAATTGAAAATGCTAGGGGAGAGTGGCCAGCCCTGTCGAGTCCCGCTGGAGATGTTGAATGGTTTAGATCGAAACTCCGAAGTGTAAACTTGCACTGACAGAGTAGAGTATAGCGCCAGGATGATGGCTAGTATAGGTCCTAGGAAACTGAACTTGGTTAGAGCCATTGACATTTATTACCAATGAACCCTGTTGAATGCCTTCTCTGCGCCTATAGGGAGAAGCAGATATGGCGTTCTGTTTTTTTCAGCATGATACACTATGTTCCCAATCCTTCTGGTAGCATCTGCAGATTGCTTGTCCCTCACGAACCCCATCTAGTCCTGCTGGACCAAGGAAGGAAGTATATCAGTTAGCTGTTTTGCTATGAGTTTTGCTTAGACCTTAACGTCAGTTTTTCGAGGCAGAATTGGCCTGAAATTGGCAGGCGTAGCTGGATCTTTCCCCCCGTTTTAGTAGGGCAACTACGTAAGCTCTCAGCATCTCCCTTGGGAAGGAGGAGGTTGAAGCTGCTTGGGCAAAGGACTTTTGCATACGGGGGCTTAAGACTTTGAAATATTCATTAGACAAGCCTTCAGGGCCTGCAGATTTCCCATTGGGAGGCGACGTAACAATTTTTTTCTATTTTTGTGTATGTGAATGCTGCAAGTGTGAAGATGATCATCCAATAGTGTGGGAAGATTTAACTGTTTTAAAAAATCCTTGATGTTTTCATCCCTAGGTTGGTACATTTTTTGGGGTCATCACGTAGGTTGTATAAAGTCCTAAAATGAATCTGCAAATTGGTTGGCAATGTCTTGAGGAGTCATAATTTTGTGATTAAGAGTGAGGTAAATCAGATGTGAGATCCTTGCTTTAGATCTCGCCTGTTTTAACCTTTTGGCTAGATACTTCCCTGCTCTATTGGCATAGGATTGTAGTTTAAGTCTCCTAACTTAAGGTGGATATCATACTGTTGCATTAATAGGGTTCTCAACTCCTTCCTAAGCTTGGTCAGTGTGTTGGAAATGGGAGGTGAGGAACTAGCTTTGTTTCGAGTTTCTAGGGTATGAATTTCAGACAATATATTGTTTAGGTTTGGAAGTGTATTTCCTTTTTGCCCATGCCCCTTGTTGAGTAAAGATACCTCTTATTAAAGCCTTATGGGCGTTTCATAGGATAAAGGGGCAGCCATCGAGGGGGGGGCATCCTGCTCATCAACAGACATTAAAATCGCAGCGTGGTCTGACCATGTGATGTCACACATCGAGGAGGAGAAAACATTTTGCAATATGCATTTATCGGTTATAAACATATCTATTCTTGAATAAGTGTTATGTCTGGCTGAAAAGAAAGTGTAATCCTTTTCATTGCTGTGATTGCAGCGCCACACATCAAAGACTTCTTCCAGATTAAATAATTGCTTAAGTGATGTGGTGCGTTTATTTTTACTGGGGCTGAGGAATCCAGGTGTAGGTTGGCCGTGAGGTTAAAGTCTCCGCACATCAGATTGTGGCCGTACTTGGCAATGGCAATTAGCTTAAAGTATCTGTGGAGGAAACACACCTGATGGGTGTTAGCGCAAAGTGTCACCACTGTAAAAGGTTGGGCATTGATGTCGCACGTCATTGTAATGTACCTTCCCTCAGGGTCTGTGATGGCATCTTCGAGTTGGAAAGCTAAGGTGCTCTTGAATGCCAGAAGTACCCCCTTTTGTTTTTGGAAGCGCAATATAGAAAAATATTAAGGTAGTCCTTATGGGAGCATCTGGGTGTGTCAGAAGTCTTGAAGTGAGTCTCTTTGACACTGAGAATGTCTACTTTGTTTGCTTCCTTACATAGTGAGAACCGCTTGGCAGGGTGGTTTAAACCCCTAACATTTAGGTATAGGCACATGAGAGACATAGTCTAGCGTTAAGGTGGAACTGGGTGAGCTGTGTGGTGCGTTACTCATAGTTACTGTGAAGCGCAGAATTGTGTGTAGTGGGAGGCCTCGAATCCTTGTGGATCTCAGCGATCCTAGGCAGTCGGTCTGGAGGAGGTATGGGTTCCATAGGGTGTGGACAGCATTACATGTACCGAACATGGTGATAAGAGAAATAAATGAAACAAGATTAGTAAAAAAAAAAAAACTAGAACTGTAAAAAAAAAGGGTCCTGGGTAGGATCCTTGAGCAAGAACTGTGGCTGGGAAGAGCTAGGGGGAAAAGGGGAAAGTGAACATTCTATTCCTTGTCCTGGGGAAAGGTGTAAACTAGATTTTAGGACTGTAAAGTTAGGAGCCTCCACTTGCGTGTCTCTTCGTGGAATGCTTGAGTGATACCACCTGCCATCCGGAGTCCGGTGGTAGTGGGTGCAGTTTAGGTGTTAGCGGTATTAGTCTGTTCTAGAATGATGCCCCAGAGGCATAGAGCAGCCAGCCCTTCTTCTAATGTAGTCACACTAGTGGTGTTGCCATCATGGGCGAAGACTAGTGTAGCAGGGTATTTCCATTTTTGTGATATCTGGTGATTTCTCAGGGCTTTGGTTATAGTGAGCAGGTTGTGGCCCCACTGCAGTGGGTGCCTAGACAGGTCAGGGAGTAATTGAAGTGATGTATATTGGCTAGGGACATTGTCCGCCTGGCGGAATGCTGTCAGTAGTTGTTCTTTGACCTGGTAGAAGTCTACTCTGAGCAGAATGTCTCTAGGTAAGTCAGCTAGTAAGAAAGACGGTTTTGGCACTCTGGACTCTTTCTACAGTAAACTCATGAGCTGATGGGGACAGAAGTAAGTAGAATGTGGACATATTGCGCCAGTTGCGGGCCCACGACAGACTCAGGAACCCCTCTTATTTTCAGGTTATTCCTTCTAGATCTCTCCTCTAGGACAGCTACTATATCTCTTAGCCAAGCAATGTCCTCCTTGTGGTTGTTGTGGGCATCTATTAATGTGTTGAGGGACATCGAATAATCTTCCATGGTGTTTTCAATGTGGTTGACCCTGTCCCCCAAGGCCTGTACATCTGCATGACATTGATTAATACCAGAGACTATGTCAGCATGCAAGGAGCTTTTAGAGATAGGACAAAGAAATGGTTACTGCCCACACCTGTAACTGGTCTCTGCAGCAAGGAGCATTGGAAGGGCAATGCATATAACAAGACCCAAAAGGATTCCAAGCTCTCCTTACCGACCAGTCTGTGACCAACCAAATTTACCTGTCCAACAGTATGCATTAAAAAATGGGGTTTAGTTGCACACATTTGCAAATACATGCATAAGCCACAGAGCCCCGACAAGGCACCCCATTATCTGTGGTCCTAACTCTAAATTCTATGAGTCTCCAACAATGGAAGCACATGCATTTAATGGACAGGTGTATGGCAGATATACCTGATGGGAGCCCACCCCTTAAAGGCACAAGGGCACACTGAACACCCAGCCTATAGCACCATGGCAGCAAAGGTGTCAGTGCGTTGCCAGACATGTATTTGCAAATGTGTGCAACTAAACCCCTGTTTTTAACGCATACTGTTGGGCAGGTAAATCGGGTTGGTCGCAGACTGGTCGGTAAGGAGAGCTTGGAATCCTTTTGTGTCTTGTTTTAGCGATAGGAGCATTTCCTTGAGCATGGTATCAGAAATTGATTGCCCTGAGGTTGGAAAGGAGGCAATGGGGTTCCTTTCAGCAGTGTGCGGCCTACCTGGTGAGGTCTGCATGGCTGCGACTTTGCCGGGCTTCTGGTGGAGCGACTGGAAGCTCATGAGGACAATCCTCTGCTGTGTGGTTGAAGGAGGGGTCCCAGATTACTCGATCTGGCTTCCTGTGAGGTGCCGGAGGCCTTGTCCTCCAGCCGAGTAGCGCGGCCTCCGCTGCCATTTTGTCGAGGAACATTGCCAGTCATTTGGAAGAAATCCATCAGTTTCTTCAGCTGCGGGAATATCTTCTTGCACCGCAACAAGGAGGATGGTCCCCGGGTGCTGTAGGAGTCTCGGTCGGGGTTGTAGGTGTCGTGGAGGCTCCGATGTTGTGGGATTCCCCTGGTGGCAAGGCAGGGCTCTCAAGCTATGCAGCCATCTCTGCTCTCGGTCGCCATGCCAACCCCCACCCCCAGGGAAGTTTAAAAAGACTAAAAATTAAGGTTTATGACGTTTTAAAGCTGAAAGACTAAATTCAGAGGTGAAATGCATACAAGGGAGCGGTTTTCCTTGTCCTAGTATCTGTATTTCTGTCTTTCCGGTCCAGAGATATAAACAACTGTTGATTGGACAGTGAAATGCAGTAGCAGACCAAGAGGATTATCTCTCTGCTCTTATCAGCATTATCATTGTCAAAATATTTGCATACAAACATACTTGAATGGTTCCACTCCCACTTCCAGTTTAAGTGCTGGTGTATAGAAGATTGCAAGAAAATGGTACTGAGTCATATTCAGTTGCCTTTTAAAATGTAAAAAAAATATTTTATAATGAATATTTAAGTACATTTATTAGTGTCTTTTATATCTAGCTTATTTCGACTTTAACTTTGAAAACAACATGGCTTTGAAGCTCTGAAGAAAGCAAAGCACAATAAAATGAATGGTGAAAAAATAGCCGGGAAAAGAAAACGGTCATGTCGCCTGTCAAGGACATAAAACTGGCTGTTCTCCAATCACAGATTTCTCTTTGCTGGGTGAAGCAAAGAGAGCTCTGTGTCATAATGCAGGCCTCTGTTTTATGAATGGGCTGCAAAATGTAGGCTGTGGAGTATAACAGAGAGTAGATAGCAATATCCGCTGTCCTTTAAAAATGAGATCCATAGCTGTCTTGCCTACTTGAAATGAAAAAATCACACATGGATTCAAAAAACTTCCTACTCTCTGAGTACTGAGTGGGAGGGTTGTCTTGTCTTACTTTATTCTTCTGATTAAATCTTGAGATGTTGTAATAAGAGAACATTGGCTAGGAACAGCAATGAGCCACAGTGACATGAAAGGGAAATATTTTATACAACATTGTCCAGAACATCACCATACAGAGCAGACATGCTTTTTTGCCAGTTAGAAAAACCTAGCCGGCAACAAATTTAGCTAGAAAGGAATTTTTGCTACCATTAAAGAAGGTTTGCATAGATACTCCATAAATAATATAATTAAAAAAAAATAATAAAATCAGGGTGCAGTAATATAGTAAGTGGTATACAATATGTCTTGCTTCTTTTTAATTGCCAAAGGAGTTTAAGTTAGTAAACAGACAATTGCAGAGACAGTTGCTCTAACACAAAGCACAGTGGACCTTCTCCGCAGTGAAGGCAGGGACTTTTCTGTTGAGTAATTAAAAAAAAGAAAAAAGGAGACATAAAACACCATTTTTCTGCACCCTGATTTTATTTTTAGTATACACATCTCTTCTTTTTTTACTGCTGTGTGTGTCCTGTTAAGCAAATTTTTTATTTTTTTTCTAATTTCCTTTCCTGGAAACAAGGAGAAATCCCCTCTAAGCTATCAATACAACAGCTATCCCTATAGGAAAGTTGTGCTCTCTATTCCTGTTCTATTGTCAACTGTGATTTTTTTTTTCCCCAATACATTGTAACTCACTGACCAAGACCGAGCGAGAGGGTTAATCTCCCCAGTAGAGTCACACTTGGCAGTGACAGGAGTGGTAATTCCCCATCTAAAATTAATTAAAAAAATGTTGCTTTAGATATACTGTACTTTAACTTATTAGTTATATTTACAGTACCTAACAATCAAGGCTGCAAGCGAAAAAATAGTGATTACATTTTGCTACATAGTTTTTATTTATGTGTTTTTCTTTTTCACATGTATGCTCCTGTGTGATATTTCATAATATTTTATTCCTTTTTATTAAGGACGCTGGAAGCCAGCAGATTGGCTTCTTGTTAGGAAGCTGTGGAGTTACGGTGGCCTTGACTAGTGATGCCTGCCATAAAGGATTGCCCAAGAGTCCTACTGGGGAAATACCACAATTTAAAGGTGAGTAACTGTACATGGCCAGGTGACCCATACAGTTCTTATTAGAAGTATAGCTACCTTAAAACTAGCTCAGGAAGATGTTGTGCACTATTTTTAGCTCTGTGCCCCATTATAAAAGCCAGTATTAACACATGTGTCTGGATGGCAAGTATAGCACCTTTTGCAATGTGCACAACCAGGGCCGGATTAAGAGCATCATGGGCTTGGTGCTGAGGATTTTGAAGGGCCTTAAGGGCCGTGCCTTGGCATGCACCCAGAGGAGGAAGGGTGCAGCCATGCATGCCTAATTCAACATGGGATGCTGTCTCTGAAGCCCATAAACACATCCATGCATCGGCAACTGTCCCTCCTTGTCCGGCCTTCGTGCTGTGTGGGGAGGTTCTGAGGGAGCTGCCTGGGGAAGCGAGCATAGAAGCCAGACTTCTGTGTTTACAAGTGACAGAAGAGCGGTAACAGTGAATATGGCCAACCCGGGGCCTATATTAAGGTAGGGGCCTGGAGCTGCAGCTCCAATAGCCCCTATGTTAATCTGGCCCTGTGCACAACTATGTCCTGCCTTGTACCGATATAAAAATATTTCAACCAGTGCCTGCAAAAAACTCTCTTTCCCACGCTCTTTCTTTCTAGCCTTTTTTCTTTCTCTTTCTTTCTCTCTCTCGTGCTTTCTTTCTCTTTCTCCTGCTTTCTCTCACTTTCTCGTTTTCTCTCGCTAATCCCTCCATCTTTCTATACATCGCGTGCAGTCTGTTCATACATTCTTTCTTGCTTTCATCTCTGCTCTTCTGTCTATTGCGGCCTTTCTCAACCTTTTTACTCCAGGGAAACCCACAGAATAATTTTTAGGTCTAAGGAAGCCCCTGCTAAAACCAATCAGTGGGAAAAAATGTTTTTTACGTTGGTGGCCAACGGGAAGAAAGCCCCCCTTCTGGCCCCCTGTACAGTTAAAAGATCATTGGTGTCGTGATATGGCCTATGCCAAGTGGCTTTGGCCCCAGAACTATGTAGGCACCAACAAATGGGAGATAAATCAGCCACAGCTCAATAAAAAACCTCTTGCAAACAATAGAGGAACCCTTGGGTTCCACAGAACCCTGACTGAGAATAGCTAATCTTTACATACCTTATATGGTCAAAGTTTGTAGACTCCTGAGCGTCACAACTGAATACATGTCATGACCATCCTGTTCCAAAACCATAGGCATTTATATAGAGTGTTGCCCTCTCTGTGACTATAATGTGAAGTGATCCCCTAAAATCAACGATTTGTAGGGGTATCCACACCTTGTTGGCCATATAATTGAGTGTACATCTATGTATTCTGTTTTCAATCTATGTACATTATATATTGATCTTTGCTTCTCTGTTTCCTTTTATTTATCTATTCAACCATGTTTCTTTCTATCCATCCTTAAGTGATGTATTCACCTGTCTTTCCATCTACCAGGCCATCCAAATAGCTGTTTTATTTTTCTATGGCTTTCAATCCTGTGTGATTTGAACATGATTATTTTTAAATGGAGTTAAAGTGGTTGAAAAGTCAGAAGGTTTTTTTTATCTTAATGCATTCTACGCATTAAGATAAAAAAACCTTTCTATGTGCACCAGCCCCCCTAATACTTACCTAAGCCCCATATCTGTCCAGCAATGTCCACAAGTCCCTCGGCCATCTGGGACTCTCTCTCCTGATTGGCTGAGACACAGCCACAGTGCCATTGGCTCCCATGGCTGCCAATCAAAGTCAGCCAATCAGGAGAGGGGGCGAGGCCGACCCACAGCTCCGTGTCTAAATGGACAAACGGAGTTGCAGTTTGGCTCGGGTGCCCCCAAAGCAAGCTGCTTGCTGTGGGGGCGCTCAACCAAAGGAAAGAGCCAGGAGCAGCTAAGAGGGACCCAAGAAGAGGCGGATCCAGGCTGCTCTGTGCAAAACCACTTCACAGGGCAGGTAAGTATAACATGTTTGTTATTGTTTTTTATAAAAAGAGACTTTGCAATCACTTTAAAGGCTGTAAACTTTGTTTGGAAGTGACCTAAAATATTCAACATAGTACAATGAAGCATTTTTTAAATTTTCAATAATGTATGTCCTAAACAAATGATGTTGATGTTGTCGTCTTAGTGATCACTGACAAGAATATGTGTTACAGCCAAATAGAGCAAAATAATGAACAGAATAAAAATAAAAAGGCTGTACATTTCTTTGTTAGGTTGGCCAAAGCTGCTCTGGTTTGTCACAGAATCGAAACATCTGTCCAAACCCCCTCGTGATTGGTTTCCACATATCAAAGATGCAAATAATGATACTGCCTACATAGAGGTGGGTACAGTTTACTTTTTCTAGCATTTTGTTAAACACAAACCAATGTATTTGGAAAGTGTACCTAAAGCCAAACCCTTTCTTTTTAGTTTTGGATAAAGTAGGTAAGACTTAGAACCCCTTTTTAGTTTTTTTTTTTTTTGCTCTCTGTGTTCTGCCTGAGAGATTTACCCTCTCTTTTGGTCCTCATGACCACTGTCACTGTAACTGAAAATTATGGGAAACCCCACACTTTTAAGTTGTCACTGAAACAAAAAATGTGAAGTTGCTTCTCTTGTGTCTTTGGTACTAAAAGAGAATGGAAATTTCCCCAATTGGGCACAGGCTGCAAAAAAAACAAAATTACAGGATACCTTTTTTTACTGTTTCCAAAATTTAAAACAAATGTTTTGGCTTTAAGGATTACTACAACTTACATGTGTACATAAGATAAATAATCACTTTTAGTTGTTTTATTGATCTCTTTTGCAAATTCTAACTCTAGCTTCTTCATCAATCCTTCCTCATCCGTTCCAGGAATTTGATTTCTCTAGTTTCCAGTATATGCTAATGGCAGAAAGTAGGTTCACTTTTTAATCCTAGGGGAAACTTTTTTTGTATAGCAAACAGACCATGCAGTGACTCATGACCACAAGCCATCACCGTTCGTAGGGATTGATCCCTATTCTTATCATTACTGGTGAGGTGATGCAGGTCCATGCTGGGAGTAAGGTCCGGTCTTAGGTGTGGTCATGGGAATTTTACGTACATAACTGAATTTCATCCATAGCTGTATGTCTGTATGATATGCTACCACAACTTATAAAATATATCTTCTTCTTTAGTACAAAACTTGTAAAGATGGTAGCGTTCTGGGAGTGACGGTGACAAGAATTGCACTTCTCACGCATTGCCAAGCACTTACACAAGCTTGTGGCTACACCGAAGGTAAGATGTCACTTCTAAGCATATAAATGTTGAAGTTTATGTCCAGTCAAACATTTTTATTTGTTAGGTTAGCATAAGGTAGGTTTAAAACTTCTGTCATTTTTTTTTTTTTGGTTTATTTTCACAGTTCAGACAAGAATGAACAAGCATGTGTTCATGTTGGTACATAGCAATTTAAAACCGGCATAAAAGCAATTCAACATTCTAAACATTTAAGGGAAAGTGAAACATAAAAGACCAAATAGGATATATACTACAGACAATGACAAACTGTAGGTGGGCATCAGAGGTTGTAGTATAAAGCGTAAAGGAAAACCCATAGAGGTTCTTAGTGTGGATTGATTGTGGATTGATTGCTTCCACTCAATTTTCCAAATTATGTCTACATACCAGTTAAACAAAATGCAGCGTGAACCAATTTGAGGTGTAAAGGTTTTATTTGCTTCAAGTCAGAATATAAGGTAAGGGTCTGGGGAAAATAGGATGATACAAGCATAAGGAAAGCCAAAGAAAATGAGGAAGAACAGCAGGGTAAAAGGGGAAATGAAGAGTTGACAAACATTGGTGTACCTGAACAGTGGGCAAGGGTCAGAGGCATTCTCTCACTGTCGTGGGAGGAGCATCAATTGATCATCAGTTTCTCCCACTTAAAACACAGAATTAACACACAATGGCTCAAAAAAAAAAAAATAGTAGTTAAGATTTCTGTTCTGCAGGGTTTGAGGTCTGCTCAGTAGGGCTGAAGAATGTGGATTGTATCCAATCAAACCATGTTTGCCAGATTGATTTGAAGTCATCTTAACCTCTGCAGTTAGATTTTGTGCGCACTGGATGTAATTTTCCCTAGCAAACCAATGGGCCAAAGTATAAAGGGTTTTTTTTCCAGGTACATTGAATGCAGTCTTTGGCTGCATTAAGATGAACCTGTAAAGCATTTTTGTGCCTTGATTTTAAAATAAGTGTAAGATGTAATAGATGTGCTGCAGGGTTGAGGCAAAGGTCAGTGTTCATGAGCTTACACATATTTTTTTTAATAACTTGTCAACAGAACTGCAAAATTATGGGACAGTCCCAAAAGATGTACAGAAGGGTTCCTCTGGCTATGCCGCACCTTCATTACTATCTGCAGTGACTGGGGAAATACGGGAAAGAACTAAGGTTGTTCTATACCACCTTGTCATAAGTATATTATACTTTGCTTGGTATCTTTTGGTAAAAGCAGGGCTTTTTTTCTCAGAAAATAGGTGCAGGAACTCAACCACCCCCCACCCCCCCATATACACACACCCTCCGAACCGCATTTAATAGTGGGTGTGGTCAAATTTCACGAACAGTGAGGAGGGTCTTACGGGGCATTAAATACCAGGAGTGAATTACATACAGAGTGCAGAGTTGGGGGGGGGGGGGTGTTACACACAGTGCAGTGTTCAGCCTTCTTCTATGGTTGCCTACCTGTGCATCCCCCATCCTCATCTCACTTTGGACCCTCTTCAGCTCTGATCTTTGCATGCAACCCCCCCCCCCCCAACTGCCCCAATCTTCTTCCCCTCCTTAACAGCTCCACCATCTTCCACATGTCTTACTTTTGTTGCTGTATTAAGCAAAAGCACCCAGTCTGCTCTAGTACCTCCCCGCACACTGTAGGTGGCTTTGCCTCTCTCACTTGCAGGGAGATCATCCAGTGGGGGTTTCAGCATCCAGACTCCACCCTGGGCACCTGCATCTAACTTGTCCCGATTCCAAACTCAATGGGAGCCACTTGGGGACAAGCTGTCACTTGTAAACACAGAAGCCGAACTTCTGTGTTTACAAGTGATAGTGGTGAGCAGGGAGGAGAGGACCTGGGCCAGAGGTGGTGGAACTGAGTTTCACCAAGTTCCAGCTGAAAAAAAGCCCTGGGTAAAAGAAACTCGTTGTGAGAAGTAAATAGCATGGTCAATCTGTGCAGGTGAAAAGATAGTGTTAAGGTCCCTTCCCAGTTTTGTTATAATAAATCGGGGGAAGGGGTAAATCATAAGCTACCAGGAGTAATCGATAAGAAATGTAAAGGGTATTCACATAAAGAGCCTATTTGTAGGCAGATTTTTTAAAAAGAGGTGAGAGATCTGCATGAAAGTCTCAGGTTACTGTCGTGTGTATGGAAAATGGAAAAGCTGATTATGTCTCTACAGGCAAAGATTTGTCGGGCGTGACTAAATGCTTGCCCCCCCCCCCCCCCTCCTTATTCAGGCATTTACCAGCTGGCGGAAGAAATAGAATGTAAAGCCCTAAATTTGGGGAGGGGAAAGTTGCAAGAGATGGTAAGAAATGTGCAAAGGATAGTGACAATTAACAGATAATTGTGAAGAACTGCCAACCCTAACTTTCCAGGGTGCACCAGGCTGGGGGAAAGATTCTGAGTTTTTTTTCAATGGCCAGAGTTTGGTGGCTGAATGGTAAAGAAGTGAGTCAGGAAAACTGATATCCCCTCTAGACTTGGGGAGGGGTAAAATCATGTTTCTAAGACATAGAGATCCTTCCCCTCGATCTAGCAAGCACAGCACAGAGTGCTGATGTATTTTCTAATACAGCCCAGATAAACTTGATTAAGGCCACACTGAGCAAATTGAGAAAGTGTGGGGGCAACAAGACTAGTAGTGTTTATAAACAATACAGTAGCCTGGGTACTGCATTTATCTTCAAGACACTGTACCTATTGAACCATGTGAGACTGTGCTTTTGCCAGTGTTCACAGTTTTTTCTAAGAGTGCATAGAAAAGGAAGAAGTTAATTTCTGTGATACAAAAGAAAATGGTCGGGACGAACTTGCCCAGGTATGAAATTGCAAAATGTGCCCATTTGAAAGGGAAGATAGATTTTGATTGGTTAACTAGCTCCATCCCCAAACATCCATTCAGTGCCCCCGACCTCTATACATTTATTTTGTAATTGGAAAAAGTATGGAAATTTGGAGTTCGTGTAAGGGTCCAGGAAGCAAGACTACTAGGGGTTGGGTGATATAAAATAATAGGTTGTCAGCACATGCCACCACTTTATAAGTATGGTTTCCCAGGGTCATACCATTGATAATATGGTTGGATTTAATGGTACAAAGTGGGGGATTTGAGGTTGAGAGTAAAAATAAGTGGAGGGCATCCTTCACAGGTGCTGTTCGATGTGGCAAAGAAATGCAATGGGATGTTAACTTTAACAGCACCTGTAGGAGAGGGGTATAGTGCTTTAATCCTCAATAGCATGTGGGAAGGAAGACCAGTGTGTTGGAGATAAGGTCCAGAAACTCCCAGGCCACTCTCTCAAGGGCCTTCCCCATGTTCACGGAAAGGAGAAGCAACAGGCTTAAACAACGCCCTTAAACAAGCGTGTACAATTAGGTTTAGTGTTCTAAATGTATTATCCCTAGTCGCTGGTATTTGGTAACAGTTTTTATGTCACAGTTGACTAGGAAAATTGGCCTGTAATTGCTACAGTTTGTGGGGTCTTTTAATGGGTTCAGAATAACTGTGAAGGGGGTATGTAAAGTATCAGTGAATATTACATGGCCTTCTGTGTGAGCTAAAAGAGGGCTAAGAAGTGACAGTGGAGAGGAACGGTTTATAAATTATATATAAAAGTTAGGCCACCTGGACACAGGGCCCTATTGGTTTGCATACAAGCTACTGCCAAATGGAATTCCTCACCTTCAATAAGGAAAGTAAGGTTTTCTAGGACAGTCATAGGGATCTTGGAAAATCCCGAAGAGTCTAGTTAATAGCTGCCGAGAGTTTAGTAGTACAGTTACTGCTTTAGGGTAGATTGTAAAGGTTATAGTAATAATCCCGGAAAGCATCTGCAATTTTGTTGATATATTGTGTTGCTTCAGCTGTTCATGTAACAATTTGTGAAATGTTTGTGTTTCACTTCAGGGGTCTTATAACGGTAGTGAGATGATGCCTGCATTAATTTGCAAACCTGTAAAATGTACATTTGCATCTGGAGAGCATTGCTTTTTCCATGTATAAATAAGCTGACTGATTTGTGCTCTTCTAACAGTCAAAGCCGATTTTGCTCATACTGTATAGTTAGGGGGCTTTCACGCTGATTTGGTGCAGTTTTCCTGCAGTGTTGAGTGCAGCTCTGTACCTATGGTTACCTGGGCTTTGAGATTCTAACTTTTCCCATCTCTACCAAAACACACAAAAAAACAGTTTTTTACAGAGTTTTGATTTATAGTTCATGGATTAGTAATCCCTAACAATGAAGTTCTGTTTGGCTCCTTTCACTCGCTGCGCTGCCGACGAGCTCCGTTCTCTGCTCAGCGGGGGATCGATCCGCCGATCCCCCCTGAGCAGGCAAAAATCAGCTCCATCTCCGCTCTGTGTGCGTAGAGGGAGGTGTCAGAGCCCTGCTGCTCTCTATGGGGGAATCGACTGAGAACAGACTGCCTGTCCGTTCTCATCCGATCCCATCTGAACCGATCCACTGGACGGATGGAAAATAGGATTTCCATCTGTCCTGATTTCACGGACAGGATCAGAATCGGATAGCAGCAGGTGTCAGCGGACATGTCTCCGCTGACATCCGCTGCCCCATAGGGATGCATGGAGGATCCAATCAGGTCCACCTAAAAAACTGACAGGCGGATCTGATCGGATCGTTCGTGTGAAAGGACCCTTAATTTGGTTCCCTTGGGCTCCTTTCACACGCTTCACTGCCGACAAGCTCCGTTCTCTGTTCAGCGGGGGATCGATCCGCCGATCCCCACTGAGCAGGCGGATGACAGCTCCGTCTCCGCTCTGTGTGCGGAGAGGGAGGTGTCAGAGCCCCGCTGCTCTCTATGGGGGAAATCAGATGAGAATGCACCACCTGTTTGGAGAAGTCTGGTCAGAAGTGGCTTTCATGGAAAACTCCATTGAAAACTGTCATACCTCTGATGTAGAAATGAACCCTAATGACTTGCCTTTGCAAAAAAAAAACTGGGGTGCAGAAAAACGGCAGAAGGTGCTTTGGATTAATGAGTCCAAATTGGAAATATTTGGCAGTAACTAATAGCAGTTTGTTGGCTGAAGACCTGGAGATCATGCAAGGATGAGTGTCTGCAGGCAACAGTAAAGTATAGTGGAGGATCCTAAAGGTCTGAGGTTGCATTTATGCACAGGGAGTTGGGTATTTGGTCAGAGTTTTTAGTCTCCTCAGTGCATCTGATTGATGCCAAATTCATTGTGCAGCAGGAAAATATTGCAGACAAAATCATAAAGAACCATCTTTACGAACAAGGAGCCCTGAAATAAGATGACATGGCCCCCACAGAGCCCTGATCTCAGCAAGTGTACATTGAAAAATTGATGCCGTCCTAAAAACAAATGGTGGACACACCAAATATGGATATTTTTTTTTAAGTTTATGGACTTTGTTGTTTGGTAATTGATAAATAAAAAAATATGAATTTCATTATTTTTAAACCATCCTCACTTTCCATCTTTTTTTTTTTTTTCTTACAAGTGCCTAAAACTTTTGTATTATGTTGCAAATGATTATTTATTATTAATTTCTTATGCAGCCAGTCCATGGAGCTCTTCGCCTCTTAAAATATTTACTGGGCTTTCTCTTGCTTTACTATAAGGAGTGAAAAAGCCTAGAGATTACAGAACTTAAAAGGTCACCCTGAAATTTAAGCCTGGAACACACAAAGTTTTTTGGTTCAACTCAGCGGGAGATTGCTGTACTAACACAAGTGATGTTAGTGTGGTGACCTCCTCTGTTGTGCCTTTGAATACGGGTCATTGAATGTCATTGAATACGGGTGGATGCTGGTTTACCAACATGGCGGGTTGACAGAACCCGTTTGTGAGAATGACATCTGTGGAACAAACCGCTATGCACATGGGCCGTGTGTGCAAGGCATAATCCACAAGTGAATTAGTCTAGGCAGTGGAGTCAAGACTGCATACAAATAGTAAAAAACAAAGATATACAACATTCGCTTACAATTATCATCTGAAACCATTATAGTTTCCCTGTAAGGTTTATCTTTGGATAGGCAACAAGATTCATTATCTCACCTGTAAGACTTGAACACAACTGAACATGCACAGTTAGGGGTCCTTGAGGACCAGAGTTGTGCTTCGCTGGTGTAAGCAGTTGATTCCATTGGTTATTAAAGCAGATGTTGTTCACATGCATTTAGAAAACATAAGCATGCATCCCAGTGTGAGCAAATCTGTTGCTTATAATTGTGCTTTTTTTCTAACTCACCAGTTTTTTTTTAAATTAATGTTTATTCTTTCTTGCCTTATCTAGCGGAAACCATTGTGAATGTGCTGGATTTCAAGAAAGATGTGGGATTGTGGCATGGAATTCTTACGGTAAGACATCAATGTTTTCATGTTTATTACCTAGTGCCTGGGATACCAAAGGTCAGTGTTAGAGGAACATTTCAAAGGTTTAAGGAACCCTGTAGTGAGAGAACTACATGGTCTGCTGTTGCTGACCATTGCTTCATGGAGGTCCAGTTGACTGATGGTCTGTGTCTTTAGTATTTTATATAACTGAACTGCAAACAGCATGGGGATTAGAAACCCCACCACCACCATCTGCTTAGTTACCTTAGCTTGGAAGCCGCACTCTCCTCTTTGGTTTCCTCCTTGTATACTTGTGTAGGACTGTATTCCAAGAACCAAAAAAACAGCCTTATCCAAGTCTACAACAGTTCACTGTGCAAACATGGACAGAACTAAAGTCCATCCCAGGACAAAAGGAAAAAATGGAGTGGGATGCTGCTGTCCTACTGAGGTAAGTAAGGAGCTGGGACTTAGAAGTGGTAGAAGAAGATTAGTGCAGACCAGTGCAGGAAAGCTAGGGAGGGTGAGTGGGTTAGCATAGGTATTATCAGGAACATCTGTAATTTAAATACAAAAAGGATACCCCCAATGATTTGGGACTTTACATGCCACTAGACCACTGAAAAAAATACAACTGTGTATAGATAAATTACAATTTTATTACAAAAAAACAGAAATATTGTTACACAAACATGTATATATCTAGCACACAATTAGATATATGTAAGATTTAAAACCTGCAAGCAAGGACAGACCAGTATCCACACAAAAGACTCATAGGCATCATTGATGGAAAGAACCAGACAGGACCCTACGCGTTTCGGGTATAGAAACCCTTCTTCAGGGGTCAACCAGAGTTCTATGCACAATGTGTACCAAATGAAGTATTTTTTGTAAGGGTAACTGGGCTGTCTTCTCCCACTGAGACAGGGCGTAGGAATCTTTCCATGTCCTTGGCTTGATACTCTTATATACTTCGTTTACCTCTAGCCACGAGCAATACTCACCTACAAAAGTGACTACAGAGATATCACATTGGCCCATTCATCCATGGGGACGGTCTAGGACCAACAGTGGATCATTGTGGCGCCCACGATCTTGCTAATCATCGGCCATTTCTTATAATATCTCCTTTCTCAGTGAACTATGTCCCAGTGAGACCGGACACCTCCTTCCCGGTTAACACCGGTTTTAATTGACAGCCCAGTTACCCTTACAAAAAAGACTTCTTTTGGTACACATTGTGCATAGAACTCTGGTTGACCCCTGAAGAAGGGTTTCTATACCCGAAACGCGTAGGATCCTGTCCGGTTCTTTCCATCAATGATGCCTAGGAGTCTTTTGTGTGGATACTGGTCTGTCCTTGCATGCAGGTTTTAAATCTTACATATATCTAGTTGTGTGCTAGATATATACATGTTTGTGTAACAATATTTCTGTTTTTTTGTAATAAAATTGTAATTTATCTATACACAGTTGTATTTTTTTTCAGTGGTCTAGTGGCATGTAAAGTCCCAAATCATTGGGGGTATCCTTTTTGTATCTATCTATCTATCTATCTATCGGGATGATGGCCACTAGCACTGGGTACTAAGTGATGGGATCAAACAAAAAATCTGTAATTTAAAGAGCAATTCCAGGCAACAAGTAAAGTCAGTCTGAAAGTTGCTACTGCTTTCCAGTAAACATAGCAACTGGGCCATAGTTATAAAATCTGCCAAATTGACCTCATTCCGTGTAATCCATTGGAGACCGACTTCAGCGTGTGTCTGCTTCCCGAAGCATGTTCTATATAATTACCTCTCTGTGTGTGATGGTTCACCAATCAGATTCTGCTTATTGGCAGTGAAAACCATCTGCATCAGTCTTCTATATATAAAAGATAGCAAAGAGTCTAGTTGATGCATTTGGGAAAAATATTCTGTATTACAAACTCAAGCAAAACTTGCTTTTAAGTCACCAGAACCATGGCACACAATAGCAATGCTTGGATGAAAAAGTAAGGCCCTGAGCAGGAAGTATTCATTTTTAGTTTTACCTTTGAAGAAGATTCTCCTCCAAGCAGATTTTGTATTAAATGTAGCTGTATACTATACTGTAACTTCAGTGTGATTTTCATGTTTGTTCTAAAGTTTAACAGTCTAGTATGCATACTGAACTTTGCATGGCTTCTCTATAAGATGTGTTCTATAAGTAGGCCAATCAAGGGGATAAAATCTCCTCTTTCATGGTTCACTGATGGCCGCCCTGCTTTAATCTTGTATAACTTGTTTTGTCAACATAATGTATTAAAAATATGAACATAAACGTTGCCTGTTGGAAGGAAGGAATTTAGGCACAGGTGTCAATATCTGCCTATTTTTAAGTAATATCTTCCTGTTTAAAGAAACATTACAGTATATTATAGTTACATAGATTGTAAGTCTGAATAAAGACACCAGTTTATCCAGTTCAACCTGTTTGGGTGTGTGTATATTTATGTCTCTACTACTTCCCATATCCCTGTATATTGTGTTCAGTAAGATGCCCATCTAAAAGTTGTTTCTCTATCGCTCATTGACAGACGTAGTCTTCTTGATTCTCAAGAGCTGGGTTATGTTGTCTCCGCAGGAGTAGGACTAGGCAGAAAGACAAAACGTTCTGGCTCCACCTTAGGGGCAGTCCCTGAGGGTATATCCTCCCTCTCTCTGCTACAGGGAATCAGTTTTTTTCTGTCTAGTCAGGAGTAAGGACCTAAGCTCCTTGCTGGGATCTTTTTGGTCCTGGCAAGATTTTTTCTTTAGAAGAAATATTTTTTAGGTAGTTTTTTCTCCAGTGTTTTTCCTGTGAGATCTTCAAGCAAAAAACGCCGGACTGGGCGACACTAGTGGTCACCCCAGCCGGCCTACGAGCGCGCGCAGACCATTGCATTGCGCTTGGTCGGCCGCGACACATTCAAGTAAGTATGCGGGGCCGGGCGACGGGCTGGATGTTGAGATCCAGTGGTCACCCCGGTTTCTGCCTACGAGCGCGTGCAGACCAGAGCTCCGCGCTGGGTCGGCCGCGACGGAGTCCCAGTGGAGGGACTGACCTTGCGAGTTAAAAGTCTCGCTTGGACGCCAGGAACCAGAGAGTCGAGGCGTCCGGAGTGGTCCACAAACCCCCACCCCGGTGGAGAGGGTATTGTGAAGAGAGGGTGCCTGTCGGTTCGGTATGGTGAGTAAACGTTCCCTTTTTTCTTTCCTCGTTATGAGGCAGTATGAATTATGGGCCCCTCCATACATGGTCAGTATATATCTGACACTAAAAGTCCCCCTTGTAAATACAGTATGTGTTTGTGGGAAGTGGACTTGGTTTGAGAGCTAACACTCTACCCAGCAGACTGTAGCATTACAGCAGACATAGGAGGTATAATCCTACCTTATTTGTAGTGTATCTCCTGTAGATCTATCAATCGCCACTCAGCAGAGATGCAGGTGGATGTGCTGGGAAAAACGATTTCGGCGGTCCGCCGCCATTTTGCCGTAGACCAGGTGCATGCATGTCCTCAGGTCACGCCGGCCGCCATGTTTTTGGAGTCTAATGTCTCCTATATGGGGGCGGCCATGTTTCATGAGCCCAGCTACCTCGTGGAGAGCTGGGAACGCCGGAAGGCGTACACAGGGGGCGGAGCCACGTCCTTCTACCCGGGAAAAAGCAACAGCTCCTTCCAGTCTGTAAAAGACAGACGCTGACTGCAGTTGGTTGGAAACTTCACTGCATCGGTTGGTGAGCCTTGGGGGTCCCTCTCTCTCTCTGTGGGATCGAGAAGCAGGTACTCTGAGGGGCGCTATTGCGCTAGGGGGAGACACATAAAAAAAAAAAAAAAAAATTAAAAAAAAAAAAAAAAAAAAGAGGTATTTTTTATTTAAAAAAAAAAAAAAAGTTTTTTTGTGTTTTCTGGCAAAGGTGTCCTGAATTAACATGGACCCTGCCACTCATGTATCTCCTCCGGATCCCCTCGAGGGGTCTGCGGGATCCTCCAGCACCCCACTGACGATTAAATCATTGTCCGCTATTATGGAAGCTTGTGTCCCGGGTGGAAGTGGCTTGTCAGGGACAGGGCGCAAGTAAGCGACCCCCGCCTAACCCCTTATTATCTGAAACCTCGGATTCAGACTCTGAGCCTATTTCTGCAGTTGCAGGTACTTCATCTGGTATTGGTGTCTCGTGTACTGTCTTTTCAGACAGTGAGGAGGATGTTTCGGCATCAGCCATAGCCAGAGAGGAAGCGTTGGTAAACGCACTCATGGTATCTGTTCAAGAGACCTTAAGATTACAGGGTATTCCGTCAGAAATAGCTGAAACTGAAATCCCTTTTGGGACTAAAAACGCATCTAGTGGCGAAGGTTTTTCCATTGCCCAAATGTTTTGGCAATCCAATCAAAGAAGAATGGAGTCTGCCAAAACGCATTTCTACTATTTCTAAACGCATTAACAGGCGTTATCCGTTTGAGGAAACCCTCATTAAGAAATGGACAGAACCACCTGTGGTGGATTCACCAATTGCTAGATTGAATAAAGCCACGGTTATTCCTCTAGAAGACGCTCCGTCTTTTAAAGATCCAGTGGATCGCAAGATAGAAGCTATGTCTCGCACCATGTTTACCTTGATTGGATCAGCTTTCAGACCAATAATTGCTATTGGTCTGGTTTCGCAGGCTGTAACTGTATGGACCAAGTGGTTACGCCGGGACCTAGAAGAGGTCCCTCAGGCGGTATCAGATTCGTTGGAACAAATGATACAGGGGTTACAGTTTGTGTGTGATGCGGCGTTAGACGCCACTTCATTATTGGCGCGAGCATCTATCTCAGCGGTGGTTCTCAGGCGTACACTGTGGCTAAAAGGTTGGTTAGCCGACCAAGGTTCCAAAAAAGCATTGGCTAATATCCCCTTTTTAGGAGAGCGTCTATTTGGAGCCAACTTAGATGAGATCATTAGGATCTCACGGGTGGAAAGAGCACCTTTTTACCGCAAAATTTTAAAGGTAAAGGAACTCGTCAAAGACGAGGGCCTTCTTTTTCTGCTCACAAGAGGTTTTTTTCGTCCCGCGGGTGAAAAAATTAAGTCCTCCAAAGCTCCTGCAGGAGGCGTCAGGGGTCGTTGGTCGGGCAAGCAAAAGCCCGCCCCCTCTAGACCTGAAGATAAACCGTCCAAAGCCTGAAGGTGCGCCCCCCACCCATAACTGGGGTGGGGGGGACGTCTTCGCCGGTTCCCGGATCCATGGCTTTCCAGAATCCCGGACAGATGGGTTTGCGAAGTCATAAGGTCAGGGTACAAGATCGAGTTTCGATCTCTCCCACCGGCGCGATTCTTCCCTTCCAATAGCCGACTATCCCCGGATCGTTTAGACGATCTGTGGAGAGCAGTCACAGATTTACTACAACAAGGAGTGGTAGTCCACGTTCCTTGGACAGAACGCTTTCAGGGGTTTTTATTCAAACCTATTTACAATACCCAGGAAAGAGGGCAAAGTGCGTCCAATTCTGGACTTAAGGGCACTCAATTCTTTTGTCTACATAAGAAGATTCAGAATGGAGTCCATTCGCACAGTAGCAGCCTTTCTGCATCCAGGGGATGTCCTAGCGTCCATAGACATCTAGGACGCATATCTTCACATTCCCATTTTCGCAGGACATCAGCGGTTTCTACGTTTTTCCGTAGAAGAGAACCACTATCAGTTTGTGGCGTTACCTTTCGGTCTCGCCACGGCTCCGCGGGTCTTCACGAAGGTGTTGGCCCCAATGTTGGCACTTCTGCGCCAAAGAGGCATATCGATTCTAGGTTACCTAGGCGATCTTCTGCTTCATGCAGAGTCTCCTCAGACCTTGCTACAAAACATAGAAATTACTATGATTTCTTTACAGGAATTCGGGTGGCTGGTGAACCAGCAAAAGTCATTTCTGGTTCCCACCCAGAGGCTAGTTTTTCTTCCGGTAGGGAAACTCCGAAAGATTCAATCAGCAGTCCACCAACAGCTGGTCTTCCCTTCGGACTTGCATGAGGGGTCTGGGGTTGATGGTGGCTTCCTTCAAAGCAGTCCCATTTGCCCAGTCCCATACCCGAATTCTTCAGCAAGAGATTCCTCTCAGATGGAATCGGAATCCGGAATCCCTGGACAATCAGATCCGATTGAGCAAACAGACCAGAGAGTCTCTGGTCTGGTGGCTTCGGTCTCCGATGCTCAGCCAGGGAAAGTCATTTCTGCCAATATATTGGACAACAGTGACCACGGATGCCAGTCTATCCGGATGGGGAGGAATTCTCGGTCAGTTATCTGTCCAGGGACTTTGGTCCCCGGAAGAATCCAGGTTACCGATAAATGTATTGGAACTGAGAGCGATCAGACTTTGTCTGATTCACTGGACCGAGCAGCTCCAGGGCAGCCCGGTTCGGATCCAGTCGGACAACTCCACGGCCGTGGCTTATGTCAATCACCAGGGGGGCACCAAGAGTGTCCGAGTGGCCAAAGAAGTGGCTTGCATTCTTCGCTGGGCGGAACGATTTGTTCCAGCAATCTCTGCGGTGTTCATTCCGGGGGTGGAGAATTGGCAGGCAGATTATCTCAGCCGTCAGACTCTGGATCAGGGGGAATGGTCCCTCCATCCAGACGTTTTCCACCAGTTGTGCCTACGATGGGGCACCCCGGATATGGATCTGTTGGCATCTCGATTCAACAGGAAAGTTCAGAGATTCGTGGCTCGCTCCCGCGATCCTCTAGCAGAAACCGCAGACGCACTGATCGCCCCGTGGGGGCAATACCAGCTAATGTATGCCTTCCCTCCTCTTGGGTTACTGCCAAGACGACTTCGCAAGATAGAGGAGGAAGGAATTCCAGTAATCCTGGCAGCTCCGGACTGGCCTCGTCGAGCTTGTTACGCCGATTTGGTCAGACTGATGGCGGACGTCCCGTGGAGACTTCCTCTCAGGGAGGATCTACTGTCTCAGGGACCGATCTTCCATCCTGCTTTATGATCGCTGGTTTTAAACGGCCTGGTTATTGAGACCCAGGTGCTGAAGGACAAGGGATTGTCAGCTTCAGTTATTCCTACTCTAGTTAAAACAAGGAAAGCGACTTCCAGAAAGATTATCATCGTACATGGAAGTCTTATATTGTGTGATGTGAATCCCTTGGGTTCCATCTACATCTTTATTCGGTAGTCCGAATATTGGCTTTCTGCAACAGGGAGTTGAGCAGAAGCTGGCCTTGAGTGTTATCAAGGGTCTGGTTTCAGCATTTGCTATCTTCTTTCAGAAGCTTTTGTCTACTCATTCCTTGGTGCGGAATTTCATCCAGGGGGTGCGACACCTGGCTCTGCCAGTGCACGCGCCGTTACCATCCTGGGATCTTAATTTGGTGCTGTCGGTTCTTCAGACACCTCCCTTTGAAAATATCAGGGAGATTCCCTTGCCTACTTTATCCCAGAAGGTGGTCTTCTTGGTGGCTATCACTTCTGCACGCAGGGCGTCAGAACTGGCTGCATTATACTGTTGTTCCCCAGATCTGGTGGTTCATAGGGATAAGGTTGTTCTTCATCCGAATCCATCCTTCCTTCTAAGGTGGTTTCAAAGTTTCATTGAATAAGGACAGTGTATTGTCCTTCCTATGTCCTTAGCCCAATCATCCTCGAGAATTTGCATGGCATTCCTTGGATGTAGTTCGGGCGATCATGATATACTTGAATACTACGGATTCAATTTGTAAGACGGATTCACTGTTTGTGATCACGGATGGCCCTAAGAAGGGGTTGCCTGTTCTGCTGCGACCATCTTTAGATGGATCAGACAGACGGTGGTATAGGCTTATTTTATCTAAGGGTCGGGATCCCCCGTTCCCTGTTAAGGCGCATTCTACTCGGGCGCTTAGAGTTTCCTGGACCTTCCGCCATCAGGCGTCAGTGGTTCAGGTTTTCAAGGCGACTGTTTTAGTAGTCGGTTCATACCTTTACAATATTGTATAAGGTTTATGTGATGGCATCGTCAGATGCCTCTTCTGGCCGCAAGGTTCCTGCAGGCCACTGTTTGAGGAGACTGTTGGTCTACCTCGAGGATTTGTGGGGTAGGTCTCATCTGTTTTCTCGATGAGTCCTTTGATACTTCTGGTTGGCTCCGGTTGGGCCTTCTAGATTGGATTTTGATTCTGTCAATCCCACCCCTCATTTTGTGGCACTGCTTCTGGATGTCCCAGCTCTTGAGAATCAAGAAGACTACGTCTGTCAATGAGCGATAGAGAAAAATGGATTTTTGTAAGATCTTACCGTAAAATCCTTTTCTCTTAAGCTCATTGACAGACGTAGTACCCGCCCCTCTATCATTGAGTTGGGTTGGGTTAAATTCTCTGTACTGCTTTAAAACAGAACTGATTCCCTGTAGCAGAGAGAGGGAGGATATACCCTCAGGGACTGCCCCTAAGGTGGAGCCAGAACGTTTTGTCTTTCTGCCTAGTCCTACTCCTGCGGAGACAACATAACCCAGCTCTTGAGAATCAAGAAGACTACGTCTGTCAATGAGCTTAAGAGAAAAGGATTTTACGGTAAGATCTTACAAAAATCAATTTTTTTTTTTTAAATTAGTGACACTACTCACCTAAACCACAGATTGTGGAAGGAAGTTCCACATCCTTGCTGTTCTAACAGTAAAGAACCCCTTATGCAGTTTAAAGTTAAACGCATTTCCATTTTTATTGAGTGGCCACATGTCTTCTTGAGTGACCTGAGACTGAATAGTTTCATCTCTTTTTCTAGAATCCCCCCCTAATATATTTGTATATTGCTATCATATCCTCGTGTTTTCTCCAGGGGAAAATAAGTTTAATTTTTGTAGTTGTTCCTCATAACTGAGATCCTCCAGCACCCTTATTAGTTGTGTTGCCCTTCTCTGGACTCCCTCCAATTCCAGCACATCTTTTCTGAGGACTGGTCACCAGAACTGGACGGCATACATATGCGACCAAACCAGAGTTTTGTAAAATGGTAGAATTATAGTCTTATCTCTTGAGTAAATTCTCTTTTTAATGCATTCTAATATTCTGCTTCCCCTTGTCTGTCATTAATTAGGACCCCCAGATCTTTTTCCATCCTCTATTCCCCCAGAGGTTCTTCCCCTAGTGTGTAGCTTGAATTCATATTTTTAGCTCCCAAGTGCATTACTTTATATTTCCCTACATTGAGCCTCATTTGTCATTTGTTTACCCAACCTTCTGCTTTATTGAGGTCTTCCTGTAAGGTTTCTAAATCCTGTTGTGAAGGTATTGCCCTGCTTAAATTTGTATCATCAGGATTAACAGGATTGCTTCCAGGATAGAGCACTGGGGTACCCCATTTATAACTCCAGACCATTCAGAAGATACACCATTTATCTTCACCCTTTGTACATGCCCCCTGTAATTAGTCAATACACTATTGTCAATGCCAGAAGGTCTCAATTTATGGATTAGGCTTTTATTGGGTACCGTGTTAAATGCTTTGCCATATGCTGTGTCATTTCAAGCAAAACAAAACTGCCAAATGGACTATGTCGTAAATGTTGGCTAACAAATGTTCCTATACAAGAGGTATAAGATAAATTATATTGTAATTAATATTATTATTTGCAGTGTTGAATCCATTTATTTCTGCCTCAATTTTTCCGGAAAATTGAATCATGGAGGGGTCAGGGGATTATTAAAAAGGATCAAAATGCAAGGAGACAGTGGCATTAAACTTTTATATCTTAGTTGTAAAGGAGTTCTAAAAATAATTGTTTAGATGTCTGGGTATTCTAGAAAGGGCCTCTAATGTGTGTCCTCCTTTTAGTGTTCAGTATCAAGTTATAATAGGGTACCTAGAGATGGAGACCTCATCTGCTCTAAGATTAATGGCTGTGTATCTTAGAGTGATGTTGTTATTGTACTTGCAGCAATACACAGCATAATTAGAGATCGTTCTTTGGTATCTTCAGCAGGACACCAGAAATGGCTGTGCAGATGTTAACAGGCTGTACTGTGCAGTTTCCTGTGTACCGCACTCTGTGGTCGTCTCTCAAGATGAGTTGTCCACAGAGGGCCATTCCTTGTAAGGGTAATTTAGCTTCTAGCAGTGGATTGCTTTGAAAATAAAATCACAATCCACCTGCCGTACATGAGCACTTTCTCTTCCCCGTCACCAAGGACCTTTTACAAACATAAATTGGACAATAATCCTCCATTTCATAGTGACATCACCGTTTGTTCTTGTTCTTGCGGTGGTTTGACAACAGTGATGCATGGGTTGATTACTTCACTATGTTGTACACCTACCATTATCCTCATACAAAGCCCATTCTGTGTTGCCTTGTTTGTCCAAGACCATTTTCCTCTCTACCTGGGTGCCTCATATGTGCATGAATAGGATCTTTGTTCCCAAATAACAATGACCGTCAAATACATCTTTTTTTTTGTTAACTTTATAGTAGGTATTGTTAAAAGAAATGTATAGTTTTATCAATTTTTTTGGTATGCATTTAAAAGAGATGAGTGTGATGTAAATATTTTGATCAGTATTTATTAAAGCTTAAGGCTACGTTCACATCTTGGTGTTGCTATTTACAGGTGTTTTTTAGGCATTTTTCAGGCGTTTTTATGGGCATTTTTGTGCAGGCGTTTTTAGGTTGACTAGTGACCAATGGAAAAAAATAAAAACGCCTGTAATCTGCCCAAAAAGAAGCTCATGTACTTTTTTGAGCGTTGGGCATTTTGCTTAAAACGTCAAAACACTCAGATGTGAACAGGGGCCATTGAAATAAATAGGATTTGTCTTGTTGGGTGATTTTTGAGCTGATCCTAGAGCAGAAAAACTCCCCAAAAACGCCCCAAAACGCCTACATGTGAACTTAGCCTTAAGGGTATGTTCACAGTGTGATGCGACTGGATAACTGCAGTGCAGATGTGGCGTATCGTACTGTTCCCTTTTATTATTGAATAAACTTTATTGAAATGTCGCACAGTAATATTTCATTAAGTTCTATTGGCCCCTACCAGTGGATTGCCATGCCAAGCATTGTGCTAGAAAGGCCTGCACCACCCACACACCACTGCAGTGCGGTAGTGTGAACCAGCCGCATAGGAGACCAGGCATTTTAGCTGGACTGTGCTGGAATAGCCACCCAAGGTAGTCCCACTGCACTTGGTGTAAACGAGCCCCAAAAAGTAGTATAATTTGTAATTAAATATGTACATGGGGGCAGCCATATTTGCTCATAATAAATACAGGCCTTGCTTCCTGCTTTGCAGTGTGTCACAATAGTTGTCCTTTTCGCTTCATCTCACAATGCAACTCTTTGGGTCCGCTGATTCACTCAAAACCATGCACTCCCTGTGTGGCTGGTATTTGTTCTCAACAGCTGCTAAAGTTTAAGTTTATATTTTGCTGCATCACCCCCTGCAGTTACTTACCTCTTCTGACTTTTCCAGCTGGCTATAAACGGCATGATAGAGTGCATCTGCCAGAGGAGATCAGTACCTGCAGGGAGGCGGCACACTTAATGAGGGCTTAGGAAGGGGGCCTGGGTAATTTTTTTTTTATATATACTGTACACACACGCACACACACACACACACGCACACACACACACACGCACACACACACACGCACACACACACACGCACACACACACACACACACACACACACACACACACACACACACACAATATTACCAAAACCATTGGGACTCCTACCTTTACACGCACATGAACTTTAACGGCATCCCAGGTCTTTGTCTGTAGGGTTTAATATTGAGTTGGCCCACCCTTTGCTTCCATAACAGCTTCAACTCTTCTGGGAAGGCTGTCCACAAGGTTTAGAAGCATGTCTATGGAAATTTTTGGCCATACTTCCAGAAGCGCATTTGTAAGGTCAGGCACTGATGTGGATGAGAAGGCCTGGTTCACGGTCTTTGCTGTAACCCATCACAAAGGTGTTCTATCGGGTTGGCATCAGGACTCTGTGCAGGCTAGTCAAGTTTCTCCTACCCCAAACCCGCTCATCCATGTCTTTGTGGACCTTGCTTTGTGCACTGGTGCGCAGTCATGTTTGAACAGGAAGGGGCCATCCCCAAACTGTTCCCACAAAGTTGGGAGCATGAAATTGTCTTGGTACGCTGACGCCTTAAGAGTTCCCTTAACTGGAACTAAGCCCAACCCCTGGAAAAACAATGCCACATTATAAGCCCCCCTGCACAAAGCAGGGTTCATAAAGACATGGATGAGCAAGTTTGGGAGGAGGAGTTTGGAGGAACTTGACTGGCCTGCACAGTGTCCTGACCTCAACACAATAGAAGACCTTTGGGATGAATTACAGCGGAGAATGCAAGCCAGGCCTTCATGTCCAACATCAGTGCCTGACCTCACAAATGCGCTTCTGGAAGAATGGTCAAACATTCCCATAGACACACTCCTAAACCTTGTGGACAGCCTTCCCAGAAGAGCTAAGCTGTCCTAGCTGCAAAGAGTGGGCCAACTCAATATTGAACCCTACGGACTAAGACTGGGATGCCATTAAAGTTCATGTGCATGTAAAGGCAGGCCTCTCAATACTTTTAGTACTATAGTGTATGTGTGTGTGTATGTATATGTGTGTATATATGTAACGGAACCGCGACCCACAGTGTGTTTGTGGGCTTCAGTCAGTATATGGCTTCCTTCAGTCTTGAACATAGATATCAGATTTTCCAGCCGCCCCCATACAAAGCTAGCCGACCACTCTTTTATTGAATAGTCACACAGTTTATATACAGCATGGACATCCCCCTCCTGATCAAATTACCCCATCAGGTCAGGGGTTTCCTTATTACATTATCATATGCAGATGAAATTGTATACAGAAATAGAATTAACCTGAACTAATTATCTAGCTATCTGGACAGAAACAATATGTGAGTTCAATAACAATTAACAATCGGACAGACAGGCTTAACAGAATCCACATCACACCTCAATACACAGACAATAGGAAAAGACCGCTAATGACAGACTGTCCGTCTCTGACACTGAAGAACATGGAACAGAGGCCAATGTGATTAGCTCTTTCAATTAAATGTTCAGAATCAAACAGGCCAGGAACAGTCCTCACACACTTCTCGAGACTCATGGCGGACAAACATTTCTGTCCCACTTGAAACAATCCAAACCACATTCTCAGTGTCCACCTCTCCCTCACTCCCAGTAACGGGAGTGGAGTAGCAACTTGAAGTCATAAATCTATGTATTGTATATATGCGTTGGGGTTAATTTACGAAAGACAAATATACTGTGCACTTTCCGAATACAGTTGCACTAATTTTTCCTAGAGAATAATGAATGTGGTCAAGCTTCGCTTTGTAAAGAATACCCAATCAGGTGCAAGGAAAAAAAAATGCATTTTTGCTTGCCCATTATTGGATGAATGGAAATCAGTAGAGCTTCACGACACTCACTGAGCTCTGGGAAAAATTAGTGCAACTGCACTTGCAAAGTTTGCAGTTGATTTGCCTTTAGTAAATCAACCCCATTTATTGGTGGGAAATGATTTGCCTATTCAAATATTTAGGCTATTCACAGAATGAGCAATAAACTGACAGCAGAAAGTAGTACACAGCAGACTCAAGCTGGCTGCAATTGATTAATAAGACATATTCCAATTCAGTACTTAGTACCCAACAATTTTATACATTTTAAAGTTTATTCCCGAACACACTAGAAAAGTAGAAGCACCCCATACTATATAGAACCTGTTGGACTTCACCATCCTAAACTCCAATCGGTGTCAGCCTTATAGTCTCTCTCCCTAGACCTAGGTGTGGGGAGCATATGTAATGCTTAGAAAGGCAAAGAACCTTTGTGTCTTAGGGTTACTAGGACCTAGCCACTTCTTACCTAATAAAACCATTCTTTTTATGTTCTTTTTAAGATTTTGAATCGTGCCCATTCTGAAATGTGCACACTTTTGCCAGGCTTTAAAACCACTATAGTAAATGGCCACCCTTACATAGTAACATAGTTATTAGTGAGGTTGAAAAAAGACATAAGTCCATCCAGTTCAACCTATGATGTGTGTGTGTTTGCTGTTAACCGTACATTGTATACCCCTCTATGTTGTGGTCTTTAAGGTGCCCATCTATAGTTACATAGTTAGTGAGCACTGAGAATCATTCTCCTTTCGGGAAGTCTGCAGGAATTTTATACCACCACCTTCTCTATTTCCATTTAACTTGTTTTGTCATTTTTGATGATCAGTGTGACTTCAACGCTTCAAATTTCAAATAGATGCATGAAGGTGACTTGGATGCTGAATCCCCAAGGGGGTACGGTACTGATGAGAGATACTTGGCTTCTGTGATTGGCAGCAGCAAAAGCTAAATGTTTGCTTCTGATAGGTGTTCAGTTTTGCTATGGGTAATGTTTCCTCTTGCTATTAATGGCTTTCATTGTTGTGCTTAGGAGATTGAGCATTGATTTTCTGATTCAAACAGTGCAAGAGATACATTTCAATGAAAACTATATCTGGAATTTTCAGTTATCCCACTATTATAGTTGCATTCTGTGGTGCTGAGAAATATGGATATATTGGAAATATTCTCATACAGCAGACGAATTGCTAATATGTAAAAGCTGATTGCAGGATGTCATTATTTCTAAAGTAGCACAAAGTGGACAAGTACTTCCAGTCTTCAGATTTTCGTTTGATTATGCATACTTTAAGACAGTAAATGTTGAGAGCTTATGAAAAATGAGCAAGGCTTAGAGTGTTAGGATAAATCTGGTAAACTGTGGCTGGTCAGGAGAGGGGTTAAGGAGGGGACAGTGTTGGAAGGGACAGTTTTGGAAGGTAGTCCTCGTGCACAGTTGTTGGGCTAATTTGGTCTGTTCTGGGTTTAAAAGGACTTCTGGCAAAATTATTAGACAAAAATCTTGCCTAAAGATATGGTGTAAACAAAAAAAATAAATTTTGCATTTATTGTGACACTATGGATTATACCTGCTGAATGGCTCCCATTTCCAATTACCTTCATCTTTTACATCTAGCTGCCATGTCATTTAAATCCCTATAGATACCTAAATCATTATCATCCAAATGGACCTGAAACTGAGCCAGTAAAATTGCAGGCCAAGTGTTTCCTGGTTCTAGCACCACCCTTTAAGCATAATGTAGCTTCACCTACACATGAGAAGCAGGTTGTACAGAATAGGTCACTATCAAATCTTGCTTCCAGCAAACAGGAGCCCTTTGACTCCACACTTTGTAATATTTCATTAAATATTGGCGCACGTGACATTTTTTGATTTGGTTGCGTACTACAGCTGTAGCAGGGCTTTTCAAATGAAACATCTCAGAGTAACAGAGAATTGCTACCTATGGACTAATAGCAGAGTCTAAACTTTTTAAAGATATGCCTTAAGCTTCCCTTAAATGTTATTTTTTCACTTTATAGGCGCCATAAATGTCTGCTTGGATAATGTTTCATTTTGGTTTTACAAGGACATTCCTGATAGCTGCTCTGTATCTTTTAGTAGATAATGTGCACAGCAATTCACATAGCTGTAAAATGTTCATGTTTCTGAATTATTATGAACATTAACTTTAAGTGCACTCATGAAAATGCCTGGAGAAGGCAAAAATTAAATTAGAAAATTAGCAGTGCTGTTTGTGCGGATTAATTAGCCTGAAAGATAATCTGCGTCTTTTCTTCGTCTTCCGTAATCAAGGATTTGTCTTCTGATTTCAGAGTGTCATGAACATGATGCACGTCATCAGTATCCCGTACTCTCTCATGAAAGTTAATCCATTATCATGGATACAGAAAGTTTGTCAGTACAAAGGTAAGGCTGTTGTTTTCCCTCTGCTCAAGATATTCAATAATCATTAGTATTGAATCTGTACCCACCGGTGTAAACAAGAGGCTTCAAATCAAACGCTGCTATAACCCTAATCAGAAATGAACAACAATATTCAGTGTTCTAGTTTTTGTAATAAACAACATTCTTTTTTATAATTAAGCCATACGATTATAACATCAAACAAAAACCACATTGCTCAGAACAGCGGAAACATCAGGTGAATAGAAACGTCCATCAGGTGCGCAGGCTGTGATCTCTCCAAACACCATGGGATAAAATATCAAGCAAAAGGACAGCCGGCAAGTCTGTAAATCTTCCAATTCTTTATTGTCACGCCTCAGTGAGTAAAAAGACAAGGTTGCTTACGCGTTTCGGCGATGTTTACAGCAGTACTATGATCAAGGCTCATCCCCAAAACGCATAAGCCACATTGTCTTTTTATTCACTGGGGCGTGACAATAAAGAATTGGAAGATTTACAGAGTTGTCGGTTGTCCTTTTTCTTGATATTGTAAGCCATAAGATTATAACATTTTCCACTTTAGTATAGTTACCTAAATTATATGTATAGCCAAAAAATGTTTGTTTTCTATAGGGTTGGAAATGGTGAAAATTCTTATCCGGTTAATTTTTTGCTATATGTGTTCTGCTGGGGAGATTTTCTTTCCTGTCCTGTCCTGTCTTGGAAACGCTGCAAGCAGTGAGTGCAAATCTTTCCAAAGTGAAGGAAGTTCCCTGCTTGGACAGTTGGCACCATAACATTTATCCATATTTTAGGATTTACCTTCATGCCCTCGTAATGATTGTAAAATTTAGGATTTCTCCTTATTTTTTCTCCCAAGCAGGAACACAAATGGCAATACAAATGTGGCAGAAGGTCTAACATTTTCCTACTCTGTCCAAAGTTTAAAAAATATATATGTTTTGCCTTTACATACAATTTTAGCTATGCTTCCACATTTTAATTGTATGTTTACTTTTTAAATAATGTAATTTTATGACTGTGATAGCATACATTTACAAAAGTCCGTTTTTTTTTTTTGCCATAATTTTTTTTGCCATCTAGCTGCTTACTTAATAAATTTGTAAAGGTGTTTCTTTGGGGACAAAAATACAGCCAATAGTGAGTTAAAACTAAGCGCAAGTCTGTGGTATTAGAGCTCAGTATCTCAGGTCCTACAGAGTATAATGTCATTTTTGATAACCTAAAATAAAGCTCCATAGCAAAGATTTTCTGCCGCCTACATAGAGGGTAGAGAGGTAGCAATAACAAGATTATCCCCCATGAAATACAAGCTGTAATAGATATTGAAATACTAAAAAAAAAAAAGAGAAAACAAAAAAATATATATCTCTATAACATCGCACAAAAATTAAACATTTTTCAGAACTGTACTCAAAATCAATAAAAAGGCAAAGCCCTATACAGTATCACACAAAAGTGAGTACACCCCTCACGTTTTTGTAAATATTTGTAAATATTTCATTTCATTTGTAAATATTTCATTTCATTTGTAAATATTTCATTACATCTTTTTATGTGACAACACTGAAGAAATGACACTCTGCTTCAATGTAAAGTAGTGTGTACAGCTTGTATAACAGTGTAAATTTGCTATCCCCTCAAAATAACTCCACACACAGCCATTATTGTCTAAACCGCTGGCAAAAAAAGTGAGTATACCCCTAAGTGAAAATGTCCAAATTTGGCCAAAAGTGTCAATATTTTGTGTGGCCACCATTTTTTTCCAGCACTGCCTTAACCCTCTTGGGCATAGAGTTCACCAGCCACTGGAGTCCTCTTCCACTCCTCCATGATGACATCACAGAGCTGGTGGATGTTAGAGACCTTGCGCTCCCCCACCTCCCGTTTAAGGATGCCCCACAGATGCCCAATAGAGTTGTCACATAAAAAGATACAATAAAATATTTACAAAAATGTGAGGGGTGTACTTATTTTTTTGAGATGCTGTGTGTGTATATAAAATATATATATATATATATATATATATATATATACCACCTCATCTTTTTGGCACCCTTGGCTATTGCTGTGAAGGGCCATTTTAAGAGGCAAAAGGAAATTAGAACAAAGTATGCTACACAATAAAATGTTTACATTTGTAGAAATTATATTTTGAGTGATTCTTGGCTATATGAAATGTTTTGGGAAAAGGCTATTTCTAAAAGAAAACATTACTCGTATGACCAAACTGCCTTATTTATAAAATAAGGTCTAAGGTATATTCTTAGTTAGAACTACGCTATCCATTTTCTATAGCTCTTGGTAGGCTCAGGTTACATTCTCATTTTGAACCTTTAATAAAACATCCAGGAAGACAGAAGCCCAATATCACCCTGGGTCATAATTTCAATGCCTATTTTTTTTGACCAGTTGAATAATAAATAGGCAGGACTTGGTTTTATTTGCATGTGTAGTTGTCAAATGTCTTGTTGCAAAATCTGGATAAAATGGGCCATAATGTGCTTTGCGAGCCAGGATCCCCCTCTGCAATGTTCCCTTCAGTAGGTTCATCATTGGTGGATAGATGTACTATTTTCAGATTTGAGCAATGGGGTTGGATGGGTCCTTATGTTGTCTCACACTGCCTCTGAGGGCTTCCACCCTCCGTTTATGAAGTCTTCACACACAGGCTCTTGCATGGAGGCTCTTGAAGGACATAAAAGCCTGCAAGTTTGGCTAAACTAACTGAATCTTCGTACCGAGACTGTAATATAATGAGTGCCTTCACTGTTATTGCAGCCGATATAGATTTTCTGTAGATTATGGGATTTGCAATATTTTGCTTTGAGCTAGATTAACACTATCTGTATTTGGACCCTGGAAAGCTTTTTTACAGCTAGGTGCAATCCGGCAAAGTGAAGGCACCAGGAACCTTATGTTTAAAATGGTGTTAAACCCAGAAACAAAACTTTATTATATTGCAGCTTACCAATTTAAACATGTGACTGTGATCTTCCTCCTTTTTAGATTTTTTTTTTTCATTTATTTTTCACGTAGTTTATTTTTGATTCGACCAGTAAGTCTCTATTTTTCAACATTATCTTCAGACTAAGCTTTCCAGCAAAAGTGGCAACTAGAGGGTTGGGACAAACCATTTAACGGTTACACTGACCTGTTAGTCAAGTCCATCTAAATCTGTTGTGCTCGAACACTACTCTTTCTCCAGATTGGCAATGCTGTTGTCCAACAGTGTCTCCATTCAGAGTGAAGACACAGTGGTTGTAAAATCAGAATCCTAATGCATTCTATGCATTAAGATAAGAAAAAAAAAATATGGTTGGTAGTACCCTGCGAGGCACATAAATCCCCATTGTACATACAGATGCAAAGTTTTGCCCATTGGGACTTTAGATGAAGCTCCACACAACCATTAATAAAAACAAAGTACAGGTTTATTGAGTATATGCCAGCAATAGAATTAGGAAAAGGTGTCCTAATGCCAAACAGTTGGACCAAATATACAAGTCCATTGCATGGTTATTTACAGTAATCAAATAGTCCATAGTAATTGGGTCATAGTATCTATGGCGACCCAATGCTTTTCGTGAGTTCAGTCTTACTCTTCAAGGGTTGATGCAAAATCAACCCCTGTAAAATGGTTAAAAATTATAAACATAGTAATGAACATTTAAATTTGTCTGGTAGATTGGAATGTGGGAATCAGACTAAGGTATCCATACTCGCATGCGTTAAGATGAAAAGCCTTCTGTGTGCAGCAGCCCCCTAACACTTATCTAAGCTCCCTCTGACCCAGCAATGTTGCAGGAGTGTCTCGGCTGCCCGAGACTCTCCTTCATTGGCTGAGACAGCAGCATGGCGCCATTGGCTCCTGTTGCTGTCAATCAAATTCAGTTAGCCAGTGAAGAGAGAGAGGAGGTTGGGCGGGGGGGGGGGCATGACTCCGTGTCTGAATTGGCACAGGGAGCTGCGGCTTGGCTCGGATTCCCCCATAGCAAGCTGCTTGCTATGGGGGCACTCAACAGGAGGAAGGAGCCAGGAGAGCTGAAGAGGGACCCAAGAAGAGGAGGATCTGGGCTGCTTTGTGCAAAAAGACTTTACAATCACATTAAAACAGGAAGTATTCTTGACTGGATCACCATGTAAAAATATAGGGAAAAAATTAAAAAGAAACAAATGCATTCACCATATTTATAGATTGGTAAACTGCAATGTATTTTATTTTTTGGGGAGTTTACTACCACTTTAAACTTGAGTAAACAAGTCCTTGCCTGAAGCTGAGCCATGCAACGGTCCCATACCAAAGCCTAAGTGGCTAGTAGAGGCTTTTACTTTGAGCTGTTCAACATTTTTCAGAACTGTACTCCAAATCAATAAAAAGGCAAAGCCCTATACAGTATCACACAAACACACACACACAGTATCTCACAAAAGTGAGTACACCCCTCACATTTTGCTACAATGTAAAGTAGTGAGTGTACAGCTTGTATAATAGTGTACATTTGCTGTCCCCTCAAAAGAACACACAGCCATTAATGTCTACACCACTGGCAACAAAAGTGAGTACACCTAGGTGGAAATTTCCAAATTGGGCCCAATTAGCCATTTTACTTCCCTGGTGTCATGTGACTCATTAGTGTTTCAAGGTCTCAGGTGTGAATGGGGAGCAGGTGTGTTAAATTTGGTGTTATCACTCTCACTCTCTCATACTGGTCTCTACATGGCACCTCATGGCAAAAGAACTCTCTGAGGATCTGAAAAAAAGAATTGTTGCTCTACATAAAGATGGCCTAGGCTATAACAAGATTGCCAAGACCCTGAAACTGAGCTGCAGCACAATGGCCAAGACCATACAGCGGTTTAACAGGACAGGTTCCACTCAGAACAGGCCTCGCCATGGTCAACCAAAGAAGTTGAGTGCACATGTTCAGCGTCAAACCCAGAGGTTGTGTTTGGGAAATAGACGTATGAGTGCTAACAGCATTGCTGCAGAGGTTTAAGGGGTGGGGGGTCAGCCTGTCAGTGCTCGAACCATATGCCGCACACTGCATAAAATTGGTCTGCTTGGCTGTTGTCTCAGAAGCCTCTTCTAAAGATGATGCACAAGAAAGCCCGCAAATAGTTTGCTGAACACAAGCAGACTAAGGACATGGATTACTGGAATCTGAGCTTTGTGTTGAGTTATTTTGAGGGGACAGCAAATTTACACTGTTATACAAGCTGTACACTCACTACTTTAGATTGTAGCACAGTGTAATTTCTTCAATGTTATCACATGAAAAGATATAATAAAATATTTACATAAATGTGAGGGGTGTACTCACTTTTGTGAGATACTGTATATATTTTGTGGTCTCTCCAGGTATACAGAAAGAACTTAGAGTGTCATGAAGGCACAACAAGGGGGCTTCACTTTGGCAGTGATGTTACTTTGGTCACATTAACCTGACAAGCTCAATTAAGGTCACCCGCTATAACGTAAATATTTTGTTCCCTTTTCCACTCCTATACTTATTTTATCCACTCCCAAAGTTATCACATTGCTCTGTTTCTTTGACAAAATATTTGTAGTATTTGCTTTTTCTTTTTTCTAATAGCAAAAGTTGCATGTGTCAAGTCACGGGATATGCACTGGGCGTTGGTTGCACATCGCGATCAGAGAGACATCAACCTGTCCTCTTTACGTATGTTGATTGTGGCTGATGGAGCAAATCCTTGTAAGTAAATTTCTTAAGCTGCTGTTGTAATCCAGAGGAAAGATGTATCCATGCGCTGCAATACTGTGAAATTGTATTTAACATATTCATTAATAATTTGATTTTTGTTTACCGTGATCAGACCAGTAAAGATTATTCTAATTTATTGTTTTGTTTTGTTTTGTTTTTTTTTTGTTTTTTTTGCGTGTTTCTTTTGCATATTTTTAAGATTTCCTTCAGAGACAATTGAGTACTGTCCGTGATACTTTTTTTATTTGCACTAACATACAATTTTTCAGGACAAGCTTTCGGGGTATGTCCCCTTCATCAAGATCCAAGCAGTACTGATCCACAAAATGTTAGCAGCATGGTAAAGAAACACAAAATCTCTGAGCCAAAGGGAAAAAAAAAAAAAAAAGGAAAAAAAACCAAACAAACATAAGTTTAACTGGCATGGTAATAAAACTAGCATGATTAGTGAGATAAGATAGAGGGAGAGTTGAAGACAGGGGAAGGTGGGGGGGGGGTTAGTCAAGGAGGGGGTCGTAAAACTGTAGGATAATGAGAAAGGAAACCCATATCTAAGTTTAATCCGTTATTTTTTGTGTCAAAAAGAAGTATCATTCTTAGTTCAAAAGTTTTCCTTTCCTGCATGGTTCTGAAATTCCCTTTAAGAACTAAAACATTGAGGTCTTCTATAGTGTGGTTCGGTTGTGAAAAATGATGTCCCACAGGTGTACAGAAACTATCTTCTTTATGTTCCTTGATGGTATGTCTGTGCAAATTCATCCTCGCTTGCAACTTCTGTCCTGTTTCACCTACATAAGATCCTTTGCTACATCTTTTGCATTGGATGAGGTACACAACATTACTGGAGGTGCAGTTGTATGATCCCATAATATTAAAGGTCCCATTTGTGTGTGTGACACTTTTAGACAGATTGATCTGGTTGCACAGTTTGCAGCATTTTTTATGGCAGGGTTTGCTCCCATTATTTGCGACTTCATAATCAGAATGAAGTTTTCTGCTGATTAGTTTATGTCTGAGGTTGGGTGGTTGTCTGAAAGCCAGTATTGGAGGTTGTTGGAATATTCCTTTCAGAGTTTCATCTTCTGCTATGATGGGTTGTAAATCTTTGATTATCTTTCTTATCCCTTCTAGTCCTGGATTGTATGTGGTGACTAGAGGCACACGGTTATTTGTTTTTTTCTCTTTGTATTGGAGAAGATTTTTCCTTTGGGTTTTCAAGGCTGTGTTTATGCCGGTGTTGATGGTTTTGTCTTTGTAACCTTTCTTAAGGAAGGAGTTTGCTAGTGTTCTGAGATGTTTATCTCTGTCTTTTGGGTCTGAACAGATTCGGTGGTATCTGATGGCCTGGCTGTGTATGATGGCCCGTTTAGTGTGTTGGGGGTGAAAACTGGAACTGTGGAGATAGCTGCATCGGTCAGTCGGTTTCCTGTATATCGAAGTATGAAGCTTGTCATCTCTGATGTATACTGTGGTGTCTAGGAAGTTAGCATGCCTGCTAGAATAATCCATTTTAAGTTTGATAGATGGGTGAAAGGTGTTGATCAATGAAAAAAATTGTTTGAGATTTTCCTCACCTTCTGTCCATATGATGAAAATATCATCAATATAGCGATAATATCTGTATGGCTTATGTTGTATGCTGTTTGTCCTCCAGATCAGCCATAACCTCAAGTAAGATTTCCTTAAAAGGAAACCTATCCAGGGAAATATTCTGGTTGCTAATGATGAGAATCTGCTGGAAATGTTAGTTGTATGGATGCCATGCTGATCCCCTGGCTTTAATTCATAATCACTGACTAGAACTAGAAAGTTAGCATAATATAAAAACCCCCTCAACAGGGCAACTCAGTTTCAGAGGTTAGCAATGGCAGTCTACATATTTCTCTTAGTTTTCCTTTAAATGTTCTTTTTAAGAGAAGATACGTTTTATTAATGTGTCTTAGTCATTTATTAAAGTGCTTGGAACTTTGGCCATGATGTGAAATTGTGCAGTCTCATTACAGAGTAGGGTTTAACTCAAGCTGAAGACTATAATTTTGTTTGCTTTGCATGTTAAATCTCTTTGGATAGAAAATCATGCAAGTAAACATTTGGAATTGGTGTATAATAAGCTTCACATTTACATATTGAATGATCACAATTGCAAATGTGCGTTTGGTATGCATCTCCAAGCCAGGCAGATATACTCTATAGAACTGGCATTAGCATTTCACATCTCACCTGTTTATTATAAGAAAAAAGGTACCACAACTTTTAGCACCTCATGTGACTGTGAATTTAAATGTTTCAGAAAACCTGTTGATGCAGTTTGACAAGTATATTCCCTGACTTTTTCACATTTGGCCTCCTGTAAGAAAGTGCCGAGTGTTGAGAGCCAAGTTGTCAAAATTATGTCAATGATGAACCGAGCATTTCCGCCTCTTTGTATACACGCAGCTACAGGGCAGGGAATCTTCTACCCGCAGCTCACTGGCCCAGCAATGATTGATAACTTCTGGGTTCAGACCTAACCCAACCTTATCCTTAGGATTCCCTATCTATGTCCCATCATGAAGCTTACTCTTCACTTCCTGTCCCAAAGACACAGCAAAAGAAGATATTCCTTAGCCAGTTATTACCAAAACAGGTTTACCCATTGGAAGGTTTCTCCTAACCACCATGTTCCCATGGCAACTTAAACTTTTGGATTTTCAATCATTTTTCGTACCAAATACAATGGTGAGGATAAATCTCCTTAGTAGAGACACAGACCGCAATACAAATTTTACAGGGGTTCTAACCTATCCACATTCTATCCATAAGTTAAAAATAATGCATTTTTGCTCTACATGAGTTGTACGCTATTATTCATACCCTGCTCATACAAACTGTAGGAAAAAAGACCAAGGCCTGGGTGAATTATTTGCTCTGTGACCAGTTTAATCACTTCCATACCGGGCTAATTCTGGCACTCCGCTCCTATATGTAAAAATCATCGTTTTTTTTGCTAGAAAATTACTCAGAACCCCCAAAAATGAAATATCTTTTTTTAGCAAAGACCCCAGGTAATAATATGGCAGTCATTGCAACTTTTTATGTCACATGGTATTTGCGCAGCAATTATTCAAACGTGTTTTTTTTTTTTAACGGTTTCATGAATTAACAAAAAAATAAAACACTAAAGTTAGCCCAATTTTTTGTATAATGTGAAAGATGGTGTTAGGCCAAATAAATAGATACCTAACATGTCATGCTTTAAAATTCTGCACACTCGTGGAATTGCGCCAAACTTCGGTACTTAAAAATCTCCATAGGCAATGCTTTAAAAATTTTTACAGGTTACCTGTTTAGAGTTACAGAGGAGGTCTTGGGCTAGAATTGTTGCTCCCGCTCAAACATTCATGGCGATATCTCACATGTGTGGATTAAATGCTGTTTACATTCGTGAGAGCGACTTATGTGTGCGTTCACTTCTGCGTGCGAGCACGTGGGGACGGGGGCACATTACTTTTTTTTTTTCTTTATACTTTCCCTTTATTTTTTATCACTTTTATTCCTATTACAAGAAATATAAACATCCCTTTTAATAGGAATAGTACATGACCGGTCCTCTTTATGGAGAGATGTGGGGTCAATAAGACTTCAGATCTCTCCTACAGCCTGGAAAGCCTGAGAGCAAAACAAATTAAAAATAACGATCTCGGCTATCTAGCCGAGATCACAGCAGTATTTGCAACTGCCAGGCCAGGCCTGACGTCATAGCTTCGTGCCCGGGCCTCTGAGAGTCATAGAGACTGCCGGAGACCATCTAGTCCTCGGTATACTCTATAGTGTACTTCTGCCGGCGGCGGATTCCTTCTCGGGCTCGCTGATCGCACGGGCGAGCTGGTAGAAGCACTGGAGGGCGGTGGGAGGAGGGGGACGTCCCCTCCTGCCACCTGTTAGAACAATCATGCTGCTGAATGTGGTGGGTAGGAAAGTGCGCTGATTCAATATAGGGTGTGCTGCTACCTTAGAGTGTATGTTGTAGAATAGGTAAAGAAATCAGGTGCGCTGCCCTAGTGCATATGTGCAACATACAAAATGATGTAAACAAATAAACCAAAAATGCAATAATAATGCAAAAAAATGAAAACGTATGCAAATCGTGTAAAACAAAAAATGTCCAGAAGGTGACTAGTGATACACCAATGTGCAATAAACGTCCATATTATAAGTCCATAAATAAAGTGCAAAAAATGGTGACAAAAACTTCCAGCTTGGGGAAAGGTGAACTGTGATTGGAAGGTGCAAAGTCCCACCACCAGCTTGGCCTCTTACCAGAAGTTAAACGTTAAGGGCATATATGAATATGACCGCTCCAAAGGTCATGCAGCCAGGTAGAAAATACAGAAGGCACTCTGACACACTCGTGCTCCCTAGACTCTTACCGGACAAAAGCCAAACAAGAAGCCTGGTTCTATGGTGATGAGTGGTCCTGCCGGGGGTTACTGGACTCTAGGATGGCTGATGTAGTTGCTTGTGTCCAAGAGGAACAGACCCAGTCGCGTTTCTCCCCATAGGGCATCGGGAGAAACGCGTCAGAGAGGAGGCGCCGCGTCATCACATCTAGACCAGGCAGCGGTCCGCACTGCAGGCGGACCCCGCCATACAGCTCCTCCGTGAGGGAACTCGCTATTATTGTCTTCACAACTGTAAGTGCAACCATTTGTTTTAATAAAAATCTACTGTTGGTAATGCACTATTGCGGTCCCCTCTGTTGTGTCCCCTATTATTGAGGTCGACCAGACTAAGGAGTTACAGCAGCCAATCAGAGTCTAGCCACCTTTGGCAGGATCTTCTTTCGTCAGGCTTTCTGACTGGGTCTGTTCCTCTTGGACACAAGCAACTACATCAGCCATCCTAGAGTGCAGTAACCCCCGGCAGGACCACTCATCACCATAGAACCAGGCTTCTTGTTTGGCTTTTGTCCGGTAAGAGTCTAGGGAGCACGAGTGTGTCAGAGTGCCTTCTGTATTTTCTACCTGGCTGCATGACCTTTGGAGCGGTCATATTCATATATGCCCTTAACGTTTAACTTCTGGTAAGAGGCCAAGCTGGTGGTGGGACTTTGCACCTTCCAATCACAGTTCACCTTTCCCCAAGCTGGAAGTTTTTGTCACCATTTTTTGCACTTTATTTATGGACTTATAATATGGACGTTTATTGCACATTGGTGTATCACTAGTCACCTTCTGGACATATTTGTTTTACACGATTTGCATACGTTTTCATTTTTTTGCATTATTATTGCATTTTTGGTTTATTTGTTTACATCACCAAGCTGCTGAATGATTGTTCTTATGGTGAAGAGAATCGCTAAAAAAAAAATTGATATCTGAATGATGCCTGTAGCTGCAGGCATCATTCAGATATCTCCACTCAAAACCGAGGACGTCATATGACGTCCAGCGGTATGGAAGGGGTTAATGGCACAGCCTCCAAAATTAATTTTCTCTGTATAATAGCTTTTGCTATGTTACTGACATATGCCCTGAGATTAACTGAGATTTTTATCAGGATACTATATTTAAACATTTCTACATCCACAATGTCGTGTTTTATTTCTAAACCTTGCATTGTACCCTTCTCACTGCAGGCTGAAGAGAGGTGTTGGCGGTTTGTATGAGATAGACAGAGACTAATGAGCTTCTGGTTTACAGTGCATTTTTCTTAGTGTTATAATGCCACAGGACAAGTGTAGAGATGAACTATTCAGAATGTCCTCAATGCTCTTTAAAGTGTTCTAAATCATCTTGTCTAAACGTAGTGTTTCCTGCTCATGCATCATCACATCCTCCTCTTGTGTTTCCTCCCCAGGGTCCATTTCTTCTTGTGACGCGTTCCTCAATGTCTTCCAAAGTAAAGGCCTGCGGCAAGAAGTCATTTGTCCTTGTGCCAGTTCACCAGAGGCTCTTACTGTGGCCATAAGGAGGTACTGTGAGTTGTTTACTTAAAGCAATAACTAATAAGCTGCCAATTTTTCACTACACCTTTCCTGGACAAGAGGACATTAGCACTATTTTACTAAGATGTAGCAGGATTATTTTTTTGTATTTTTGTATATTCACTATATTGTCAAAGAATTGGGACACCTGTTTTTACACGCACATGAAGTTTATTGGCATCTCAGTCCGTAAAGTTCAATATTAAGTTGGCCCACCCTTTGAAGCTATAACATCTTCAACTCTTCTGGGAAGGCTGTCCACAAGGTTTAGGAGTGTGTCTATGAGAATGTTTGACCATTCTTCAAGAAGCGCATTTGTGAAGTCAAGCACTGATATTGGACGAGAAAGCCTGGCTCACAGTCTCTTCTCTATTTCATCCCAAAGGTGTTCTATCGAGTTGAGGTCAGGACTCTGTGCAGGCCAGTCAAGTTCCTTTACCCCAAACTCGTTGATTCATGTCTTTATGGACCTTGCTTGACTTGACTTGGGAGACTGCAAGCTGGGCCTTCTCACCCAGATCAGTGCCTGACCTCACAAATGTGCTTTTGAAAGAATGTTTAAGCATTCCCATAGACACACTCCTAAACCTGTTTTCTTATGAATTCTAATGATATTTTATATTATGAATAAGTGCTTAACTTCTAATTCATATGGCTCCTCTTCCTGCTCTCCTCAGGAAAATGTTTGCCAGTTAAAGGGACTTTTATGTTAAAGCCAGGAACAGGCTGAACAAAATAAATATGAGCTATTGCAGCCATGAGCGTGTTTTAAACTCTTCAGACACTGGACGTTTTACATAATTTCAGGGAGCTGAAGTAGGTAAAACCTGAAAAAGCCGGAATTAAAGGAGTTGTAAAGTGGAAGGTTTTTTTTTTAATCTTAATGCATTCTGTGCATTAGGATGAAATAACTTCTGTGTGTAGCAGCCTCCCAAGCACCCCCTAATACTCACTTGAACCCGATCTCTGTCCAGCGATGTCCACGAGTCCCTCAGCCATCTGGGACTCTCCCTCCTGATTGGCTGAGACACAGCAGCGGTGCCATTGACTCCTGCAGCTGTCAATTAAAGTCAGTCAGCCAATCGGAAGAGAGAGGGGGTGGGGCCGAATGGCAGCTTCATATCTGAATGGACAGAGGGAGCTGCTTGCTGTGGGGGGCACTCGATAGGAGGGAGAGGCCAGAAGCTGCAAAGAGGGACCTGAGAAGAGGAGGATCTGGGCTGCTCTGTGCAAATCCACTGCAACAGAGCAGGTAAGTATAACATGTTTGTTGTTTAAAAAAAAAAAAAAAAATGAGACTTTACAATTACCTGGTATGACATAAGTATTGGAGTGTCATTTCTAACTACTTTCTGAAATTGCTAGTTGCATGGCTGTCTTTTGGCTTTCATTATTTTGAGTCGCTGACTCAGAACAAGTATCCAGTTGGAACCTGTAATCTACATACATGTTCCAGGCCTGTGACTTTTAAAAGATTGAATCCAGAGGATCAGCTTGATGGCTAAGCACCTAGCACAAGTAAATCATAAATGGCTGTTCATGCATTTCTCTGATGACCGGTTTCCTTTAAACCAGTTGACTATAAAGGCTTTTTGGACAGGGGTACCAAAAGGAAAGGAAAACACACATATCGTTGTTTACCATTCCCATGTCAAACTATGCGTTATATGTTTGCTAAACAGCCTACATAGCAGTGGCTGCTTGCTTTGTGCCTCCGTTAGCTTTTAATTGGAAAGTATTAGAAATTACGTTGTAGATTTAATTCCCTTCACTAAAGAATGACTTGATATATTTGCATATTTTATTGAACTAGGAAAACAATTCTTCTCAGAAAAAGCTGAAAAAATTCAGCTTGCAGTAGAAACCTTGATTTGACAATATTACCAATCTACATAAATATATGCTATTTGTTCTGTCACAATCAATAATGGAATGAAGGTTTTTGTACTTAAACAACTCGTCTCTCCAAAATATTTCAATATTTTTTAAATTCCTGTTTTTTTTTTTTACTAATTCTAGAATTGTTATCTTCATGTCCAACTCTGGGCAAATCAAAAATATTGCTTGAAGTGGGGCCGTGCCCGCACTGCAAGGGATTTCTCTTTCTTTCATTGACGGACACCGCTCCTGATTCTTCTTAACCATTGGGTTATACTGCCCCCTACAGGTGTAGGCCACTAGGCAGGAAAAAGCTTGACAATGCCTATGGGCAGTCCCAGGGGGTATACACCCACTCTCAGCTATAGGCACTGGTCAGGAGTAAGGACCTAGTTCCTTGCTGGGATCTCTGGTCCTGGCAATTTTTTATTTTCAATGTAATTTTTTCCTGTTTTATTATTTTGTTCCTGTGAGAACTACAGTAAAGTGCCGGACAGGGCGATGAACTGGATAATCTAGATCCTTAGGGTCCCCCTAGTCTGACCAGTAAGTGCGTGCAGACTGCAGCTCCGCGCTAGGTCGGCCGTGACATAGCTCTACTGGACGGGGCTGGGCTGCGAGTTGAACGTCTCGCAAGGATGCATAAGAACTGGCTTCGGCCTGGGTTGCAGCAGTGTCCTGTCCATAGCAGTGCCCACCCTGTTCCTGGTGTGGTAAGTAGCTGTCCCCCCCACTACCCCTGGAGGGTTTTGGGGTAGACATGGGCCGCCCCTCCCTGGGATGGTTGGACCCCCAGGTTCCCCTCTTCCCCCCTCTCTTCCTCCCCAGCCCCTCTAAAATTTTGGTCACTGTGGCCCCCTCGGGAGAGGTGATGAACTGGCTTTGCCACGTGCTGTTAGGGGGGCTGGTTGGAGTTTGTGACGAAACCAGCTATTCGGACATATAACCTGTGTGGGGGTATATGCTGGAGGACCATGGGAGTGATGTTGCTTTGGACTCGGGTCCATGTCACCCCAAGATACAGACTCGGAGACTGGGATCAATGTACAGGCCTATAGCTGCCTGTTGCACAGAGGACTTCTCCACACAATGAGAGACTAAAGAGATGCTAATGACGTCAAACTCAGCTATTGTCTACGGTGGGGATGTGTATTGACACTTATACAAAGGTGTTTTGAAAACGAAGACGGGCAGTCTGCGAGCCCACGTCTTCTGCTTTCATCTGTTTAGAGGTGGTTTTGTATTTTCACTTCTAGGAATACGTATTTGGCTTTGTTTTGGGGGCTTGTTGTTTGTTGAGTTACAGTGCATTGCGAAAGTATTCGGCCCCCTTGAACTTTTCAACCTTTTGCCACATTTCAGGCTTCAAACATAAAGATATAAAACTGTAATTTTTTGTGAAGAATCAACAACAAGTGGGACACAATCATGAAGTGGAACGAAATTTATTGGATATTTCAAACTTTAACAAATAAAAAACTGAAAAATTGGGCGTGCAAAATTATTCAGCCTCTTTACTTTCAGTGCAGCAAACTCTCTCCAGAAGTTCAGTGAGGATCTCTGAATGATCTAATGTTGACCTAAATGACTAATGATCAGAGATGTATAGTAACTAAGTAGAACTACTTCACTACTGTACTTAAGTACCGAAAGGCGGTATCTGTACTTTCCTAGAGTAGAATTATTTTCTCCTACTTACACGTTTACTTCCCTACATTTTTTCGATGATTTCAATACTTCTACTCCAATATTTTTTTTTTGTGCTGCATAGTTACTCGTTACAGTTATAAAAATTACCACTGCCAGAACAGTAGATGGCAGGTTTCATGAAGTCCAAAAAAAGTGTATAATGTCATGTGTAAATCGGCGCATACGAAAATAAATGCTACTGTGTGTATAAATAAAATGGTCTACATATCTGCTGTTAATGGGAAAGAGAACCTCCCCCAACCAAGGAGAGTCACAAGCGTACATAGACCTTTTTTCTGGTAAGAGGCTGATTTTGCTTTTTTTCACTGGAAGTTGAAAGCACAGGTTTTTCAGTTTTGTTTCACTGGAAGAGTCTATTTGGATATTATTTTGCAATTACCTTCATCCGCCGGGTAAGGGGGAAATCCACAAGGTGGTGGGAGTCTGCACCTATTATTTGGAATAGCACCTGTTTGATTCCAGCACCTTTGAAAATATATTCATCTTGTTTTGTAACAAATATATAGTAATATGGCATTTTGGCATTATATATGGACTTTTTATTGACTTTGATTTCATACACTCTTCCTTTATTTCATTATTGGAATATATTGTTGTATATCACATTGGTTTATATATGATTTTGCGCACCAATAAGCTGTGGAGAAAAAAAAACATGCAGGGGAGGGATGGGAGGGACATGCTTTATCTGTTTTTGTTTACAAAAAGTTACAGCCAAAGGAATTGTGATTGTCCTTTAGGTTAATCATTTGAAATAATAAAAAACAATATGATGTTCAAACTTTTGATTTCTTTCTTTAATAACTACATAACACAGTACTTGTACTTTTACTTTCAGTACTTGAGTAGCGAATTTTTAAAAAAAACTACTGGTACTTTTACTTTTCAGTACTTGAGTAGCAAAATTAAAAAAAAACTACTTGCAATACTTAAGTACACAAAAAAGGTTGAATACTTTAGTACTTCTACTCAAGTCACTTTTTGATAGAGCACTTCCACTTCTACTCAAGTCACTTTTTAATTGAGCACTTGTACTTTTACTCAAGTATGGGTTTCGAGTATTTTATACAAGTGTGCTAATGATGATAAATAGAATCCACCTGTGTGTAATCAAGTCTCCGTATAAATGCACCTGCACTGTGATAGTCTCAGAGCTCCGTTTAAAACGCAGAGAGCATCATGAAGAACAAGGAACACACCAGGCAGGTCCGAGATACTGTTGTGGAGAAGTTTAAAGCCGGATTTGGATACAAAAAGATTTCCCAAGCTTTAAACATCCCAAGGAGCACTGTGCAAGCGACAATATTGAAATGGAAGGAGTATCAGACCACTGCAAATCTACGAAGACCTGGCCGTCCCTCTAAACTTTCAGCTCATACAAGGAGAAGACTGATCAGAGATGCAGCCAAGAGGCCCAGGATCACTCTGGATGAACTGCAGAGATCTACAGCTGAGGTGGGAGACTCTGTCCATCGGACAACAATCAGTCGTATACTGCACAAATCTGGCCTTTATGGAAGAGTGGCAAGAAGAAAGCCATTTCTTAAAGATATCCATAAAAAGTGTCATTTAAAGTTTGCCACAAGCCACCTGGGAGACACACCAAACATGTGGAAGAAGGTGCTCTGGTCAGATGAAACCAAAATCGAACTTTTTGGCAACAATGCAAAACGTTATGTTTGGCGTAAAAGCAACGCAGCTCATCACCCTGAACACACCATCCCCACTGTCAAACATGGTGGTGGCAGCATCATGGTTTGGGCCTGCTTTTCTTCAGCAGGGACAGGGAAGATGGTTAAAATTGATGGGAAGATGGATGGAGCCAAATACAGGACCATTCTGGAAGAAAGCCTCATGGAGTCTGCAAAAGACCTGAGACTGGGACGGAGATTTGTCTTCCAACAAGACAATAATGCACCCCCTTCTCTCACTTCCCCAGTCTTCTGAAGGTGAAGTACATTCCAAACATAATGAAATCACTGACTCCAGTCAACAAGTTTTGTCACTTCTGGACTTTTTTAGGAGCATTTTGGATCTTTTTTAAAGATCAAAAATGTTGGTCAAATAAATGTGTTGTTCTTTTATTTGGTCCCAATTGCGGCAAAAATTTAATTTTGAATCTGTTGATAAAATGAATGAATAAAATTGATCAATACATGGTTCAGTGTTTCATGGGTGTCTCTAGTGCCGGCCATCTGGCCATGGTCCAAATCTTTTGCGGGGTTCCTCCTATCTAGAGGCCTTGACTGCCAACATTTTTTTCTCTATCGTCCATTTGCAGACGCAGCTCTTATGCTTCTTATTCCATAGAGATATGTTGCCCCCTACGGGAGTAGTACTAGGCAGGAAAAAAATTTACTGACACGCCTACAGGGGCTGTCCTTCACGGCATAACCCCACACACACACTCTGCCACAAGCCAGTTTCTTGCTGCCTAGTGAAGCAGTAGGACCTAGGTTTCTTGCTGGGACTTCGGTCTCCGTTTTTTAAATTGCCTTGCACTCTCTGGATGTGGTTCGGGCGATCAGGGTTTACCGGTCGGCCACAGAGTCTTTTAGGAAATCAGACTTTTTTTTTTTTGTCCTTACTGAGGGATCTTGTAAGTCAGGTTCCTCTTTTCCCTTTGACAGCGCATCCTACCAGAGCGCTGAGTGCCTTTTGGGCTTTTCATCATCAGGCCTCTGTTACATAAGTGTGTAAGGTGGCGACTTGGTCATCTGTGAATATTTTTACAAAATTCTACAAGGTAGCTTTGTTGGCATCTCTGGATGCATACTTTGGCCGCAAGGTTTTTAAGGCTGCTGTTTAAAGAGACTTGTGTGCTTGGGAAAGTGGGGGGTATTCTGTAATGGGGGGAAGATTTTGGGCTGGGGGGGGGGGAATTTGTCCTAGGAGGAGCAAAGATCTGTGCTGGGGGCGGGGGGGGGATTTGGGCTTGTGGGGGTTAGTACTTTTAGATAACTTTTGGTTTGGTTGCACTGGCCTGTGAGTTACATACTCCTGATCCCTGCACTCTCTGCGATACCCACTCCTGCTCCCTGTACTTTGCGTATTAGGCACTTTTGACTCCCACACCCTCTGTATTTTTAGAATCCAGACCTTTGTGCGATATATACTTCTTGTATGTAGTCCTGTACTCTAATACTCACTGCCGCACTCCCTGCATTCCGCACTCCAGAGCCCTGCATTGTGGTACACACACACCTGACCCCCTGCCGTCAATACTTTGTGTCATACTCACTCTTGAGCCATGTACCCTGTGAGTTACACAATTCTGACCTCCGAGTTCTAAATATTGCATCAGGCCCCAAAATAACTGTTGTATATTAGTAAACGGTTAATTTTTTTACACTGTTTTGTGTTGTCTACCAAAGCTCAGGTCTGCTCTTCATCTCACAGGATGCAATAGCATTTATAATCACCTGCCTAAGACAGCAGGGATCCAGCACCGTAATCTTCTTCAATGTCCTCCAGGTTGGCGTTCTCTTATATAACATAATGACAGTACTGACAGTGCCATTGCAGCCCCTCGTCTGTGTATGTTTTTGCTTCTGGGCCTCAGTCACTGCTTACCTCAGTCAAATTAAATTGTGTTTCCCTCTGCCAATATTCTTACATATCATGATGTGTGCAGAACAGAAAGATTGAAATGAAGAGAAGGAAATAGTCAAGGACATGTAAATGTATAGAACAAAAAAGACATTAAAATTGAATTTGCTTGTAGTAGTGTCACAGAATGTGCCATAATCTAGAATGCATTTTCCCTAGAAATGTCCCTGTTTTTTTTTTTTTTTTTGGTGATTAAACTGCTGGATGTTTCCCTCTTTTGCTCTGTTTTAGATTTGAAAATTAGAAGTATATTTAAAGTTATTGGCTACAATTTGCTGTGTTATTCTCAAATGTAACGTTTAGCCAATTTCCAAAGTCATTTTGAAAAAAAAAGGCACTTTTTGATTATTAAAGTCTGGCAAAATATTAGATTTTTTCAATGTCCCCAGCACACTTTCCTGTCAAAATGACCTGGTGGTGGGCAGATCTGTTTAGCTAAAAGGTAGAAAATCCGCGCTTAGGATAATTTTAGATTTCTAGTGTTTGATATTGGCTGCAGCCTACCTTTATACTATATTCCTAAGAATATAGTGAGAATGGAGGAAAAGAAGGGGGAAGGTGTATGGCGCTGCCAAAAGGTGCTGATGGTTCTGTATGTCCAAAATAGGTGCTAAAGGTATATACGATATAAATCACCACTATGAATAATAATTAAAGTGTCAAGTGCATCATATGTGTATCTCTAATAAATATGTGCAATACTGTAGGATATTCCACTCTGTGGCTGATAAATATTTGTGCTATGAGAAAAGGTTGATACAAAATGGGTGTGAATTGGTGTAGATACAGTTTGATAAGAAAATTAAAAATTAATAAAGTGTATGAAATATAAAAAAATATAAAAAAATATAAAAAACAGTGGGATCCACTTAAATCTATAGCCTTATAATCGTAAAATACAAAGCATCAAGTATGGCATAAATAAGGTGCACAGTAGGTATATAAATATTGTGGCAGCAATAATACAAGAATAAATAAGTCCGTAACACCTAAAAAAGACAGATAGTCCCACAATGCTAAAAAACTTTTCCTAAAATACAGGGCAAAAGGTGACTTGAGTGCAGGTGCTCTGATGATAAATGTTGAAGGTGCTCAGGTATATGGTGACCATTCAGTGCTCCCCGCACCCCTTGGACCGCACTCACCAGAGCTATATACCCCTACAGGGGTGTCAGGCCTTGAATCTATAATCCTGGGTCTCCTCCACTGACCATCGAAGTGGTTGGGTGGTCCAATTATCTGCCCGAATCTTGTAAACCCGGCTCCTTGTAATTAGGGTCCACAGGTATACCGATATATGGGGGAAGAAGGCTCACATAGAGTAGTACCGCTTTTAAAATGCTTTATTAAAGATTAAAATTAGGTACTCACAAACGAATAGAGGGTAGTGGCATGAAAGAATAGCAATAATAGCGCACTTCCGGGACGCCGTGCGTTCCACAGGGCGGATGTGCGTTCCACTTAGGCGGATGTGACGCGATGACGCTCCATGAGTTTTTAGCCAAGGAAGCAGCCATCTTTGCCTCTGTTTGATCATCAACTGCCATGATGTCACACATGTGATCAGTTATGACACCAGCCATTTGATGATTGAACAGTTGGGTTAAGAGCACAAACAATGTGACAGTTACATTCCCGACGCTATTAAATCGATGGGTTTAATTCTGCTTTAACTGGTTTATATTGGTTTTTAAAATGTTGGTTTATATAATTTGCTTTTATTTTTTTTAATTCTAAACAAAATCTGATCATAGACAGGCAGATAACAAATGGACAGGGAAACATCTGCCTGTACTCTAAGGCCCCTTTAACACATGCTGTCCGTTTGTCCGTTTTTCATCCATCCGTTGACGGATGAAAAGCGGACATCAATGTATCTCTATGTAAAAACGGATGACAACGGATGATCATCCGTTTTCATCCGCTTCCGTCAATGTCTGTTTTTTTGAACGGATGAATGTCCTATTTTTCATCCGTCAAAAAAACGGATCGGATGACAACTGACAGAAAACGGATAACAACTGACGGAAAACGGATAACAACTGACGGAAAACGGATAACAACTGATGAAAAACGGATAACAACTGACGGAAAACGGATGACAACTGACGAAAAAAGGATAAAAAACGGATGAAAAATGGATGAAAAACGGATGTTAAACTGATACATTTTGACGTGACTGAACTGAAGAACTGAACGGACCGTATGTGTGAAAGGGGCCTAAGGTGCCAAAACCTCCCCACTCTGTTTAATGCAATTAGCTTGAGCGACTGGGGAAGTATATGTGTGGTGCAAAAAGAGCCAAGGATCGGCTAGACTGCAAAGTTTACAATAAAGGGCAGGAATAAACTCTCAATGGTGACCTCAAGTCCATGTGCTTTTATTTTTGTTTTAACCATAAGGATTATTTAACACCCCTATCAGATAAACTTTTTCAATAAAAATACTGCTGTATTTGTACTTGGATCCATTTGTCTGCAGTGTCCGCTATTGAACAGTGATTCCATTCTAGCATTTATGTGGCATCTCAGATGCCATTGCTTCTCATGGTCTCTCCCATATCTTCATATTGCTTTTTTCTGTTAATGCCTGAAGGCCTTCTGTGTGCCATTTCAGAGCTGGCGCTTGCTCTAACCTTTTGAGATTTATCACTGCAGGTTTTTAGGAAAAGCTTTGCGAGAGAGTATTGCTTTCTAAATGAACTTGTGTCACGTGACCTGTTAGGAGAATGCAAATAATTAGTTCTGAATGGGGAGTGCCTGGCGCAGTGGATAAAGATTACACAGTACAACCTCAAGAGACCTACAAAGAAGCTGAATGCTTTTCCTGCTACATTTGCCTGGGCTTTTTAAGTAACTTGATATGCTTTGCATGTAATTGTCATTCATAACCCAAACTGAATTGCATTATCTTCCTATTTGCGTCTCGGAGTGAAGCCGGATGGAGTGGTGTCTCATCTCATCCTTGAAAATCGCTGTGACATTTCTGTCTGGCTGAGCTGGCTGCTTCATTAAGTCAGTAGGGTATATGAAACAAACAGAGCTTCTATGAGTATACTGAACAAGCCCACTGGGTGGCAATGTGCATTTTACCCTATGCAAAAACCATTAGACTGATTTCGAATATATGTTGTCAGGAACAGCAATGAGGCTTTATGGCTAATATGGATGATGTGCCATATGTAAAAGAAAATTGACTTTCAGGGTATGGAATAATAATTGTGGTCATATATGACACAACTGTACTGTTCAATGTGTAGGTTTCTACAGAAAGACCATTATTTAAAGTAAAAAAAAAAAAAAAAAAAAAAAAAAAAAAAACGTTTGCACCAACACTTTTTTGGTCTTGGTATAATAAATAGTCGCATTTAATGAAACCAAACCCTGCATCTCAGAAAATATTCCGTTAACCGCACAAAGGTTTTGCATGCATATTTTTGTACTGCTTAACCGGTTGCCGACCGCCACGAGTACATATACTGCGGCGGTCATCCCCGGCCAGGCAAAGTGACGTACCGGTACATCACTAGCCTGTCACTGACTTGTGAGCCAATAGCGGGCGAGTCAGTGCGTGTGACCGGTGGACCCGATGTCCGCCGGTCACTCGCGATCATTCGCCGGGAAGGGAGAAAGGCAGGCGGCTAATGTAAACAAGCCGCCTGTCATTCTCCCCTGTGTAAAAATGGAGATCAGACGGTTCTACTATGTAGAACCGTTGATCTCTGTTTTTACAGTAGTAGCCATGTCCAATCACAGTTAGAAACACGCCCCTAGGACACACTTAACCCCTCCCTCTCCAATACAGTTAACCCCTTCCCTGCCAGTGTCATTTTTGCAGTAACAGTGCATATGTATAGCACTGATTACTGCAGTAATGTCACTGGTAACCCCAAAAGTGTCAAAAATGTCAGTCAAGGGTCTGATCTGTCTGCCGCAATGTCGCAGTCCCGCAAAAAAAATTGCAGATCGCCGCCATTACTCATTAAAAAAAAAAACACCAAAAATTACAAAAATCTTTCCCTTTGTTAGTAAACGCAATAACTTTTGCGCAAACCAATCAAAATATGCTTTTTGCGATTTTTTTTTTTTTTTTTTACCAAACATATGTAGCATAAAACAAATTGGCCAAAAATGTTAAAAAAAATTGATTTTTACATTTTTTTTTGGGAATTTCATATAAACAAATGTGAAAAATATTGTTATTTTTGCAAAATTGACGCTCTTTTTTTGTTCATAGCGCATGATCAAAAAATCGCACATGTGATCAAATACCAGCAAAAGAAAGCTCTGTTTGTGGGAAAAAAAGGACGTCAATTCGTTTAGGTACAGCGTCGCACGACCGCGCAATTGTCCATTAAAGTCACGCAGTAAAAAATCGCAAAAAAAACCCTGGTCAGGAAGGGGGTAAATCTTCCGGGGCTTAAGTGGTTTTAAAGGATAAGTTTACTTTTTAGAAAAAAAATTATAAATGCACATTTTTTTGCAGTTAAAAAATGTGCATTTTTTATTTTTTTGGAGCCTGTAAAGCATTGCATCAGCAGATCACTGGTGCCATGCAGGTATCCTGCAGATCTGTCCGTATATCTGTGTGCCTATACATCCCGTATGGGAAGCAGATACAATCTGACAGGAAGAATCAATGAACTACCACAGCGCTCCACAACCATTGAGAAATAAAAGCTGACAGCCGCAGAAGACGTCAGGGCTTCTAGTTCATTCACACACAGCTGTGTGAATGAATGACTTGGCTGCACGGGCGGAGCCCCGCACAGCTGTGTGAATAAATTACTTGGCTGCATGGGCAGAGCCCCGTACAGCTGTGTGAATGAATGACTCGGGTGCATGGGTGGAGCCCTACACAGCCGTGCTGATTTCAAAAAGTGATAGCTAGTACGGGGAACTTATCCCCATATTACTGTCACATGGAGGGGGGGTCAGGCAGCGGTTGCAGCATTGGGAACATGTTACATATTCCACCCTAAAAATGGGTGGAACATGTAACATGTTCCCAAAGATGAACTTATCTTTACAAGTTAATAATTATGTGTGGCCAGTCCTGTGACTTGAATGTAGAGGTTGCTGGCCTAATATTTCTTCACTGCAGTTAGGAAATATAGCAAGGTCACCTACCCAGCCTGTAACTAAACAATAATGGAGCAACAGACTTAGATCATCTATCTAAAGCTGAGTATACACTAGTAGAATTTTTAAAGACGTGGCCCAAATCTATATATTATAATATTTCATATTTTCCTGATATGATTTGGTAAATGAGAATTATTTGACCATAAATTAAAGCTTTAACACAACAGAATTTTTTTTGTAAATAGCATGAAAGTCTAACAAAAACCAATCTGTCTAGTTACATACAAGAAACATTATTCAGAGAGCTCCAACATATTACTAAATACAAATAAGGAGAGAGAAAAGACATAATACAAACATTTAGATATAAGTGCAAGAGGTATATTCCATAATTACCATGCTACTGCACGAGGGCCCTATCCTAGTCTAGTGTTTCAGAAACCACCCCAGCTACGTTTTGTATTATTTACCACTTGCTGATCGCCCCATGCAAAATTACTGTGGCAGGGCGGCTCGGCTGCGCATAATAACATTGATCTATGTGATTATGTGCATGTGGTCTCGGCGCCAAGCCGCGAGAGCAGCAGGCTCGATCGCCGCCGGCCTCCTGCGATCTTCGGGGGAAACTGACAGAAGAGCCGCTTGCCTATGTAAACAAAGCAGGCGGATCTCCTGTAAGACAGGCACACTGAGATTGTGTACCGATCTGTGTGCCTTTCACAGAGCCCCCCTCCCCCAGTTAGCAAGCACTTTAGGCATACATTTAACCCCTTTGATCACCCCCAGTAATTAACCCCTTCCCTGCCAGTGTCATTTATACAGTAACAGTGCATATTATTTAGCACTCATTACTGTATTAATGTCACTGGTCCCCAAAAAGTGTCAAAAATGTCAGGGGTCCAATCTGTCTGCCGCAGTGTCGCTACTTTATACTTTAACGGACAGTTGCGCAGTCGTCCTATTGGGCCAATGTGTATTCTGCTACATATTTTTCGTAAAAAAAAAAAAAAAAATCACAGTATTTTGTTGGTTTGCGCAAAAGTTATTGCGTCTACAAACTTGGAAATATTTATGTTATTTTTATTTATTTATTTTTTACTAGTAATGGCAGCAATCTGCGATTTTTAGCGGGACTGCAATATTGCGGCAGACAGATCAGACCGCTTACTCACATTTTTTACACTTTTGGGGGGACCAGTGACATTACTACAGTAATCAGTGCTAAAAATATGCACTGTTACTGTAATAATAACACTGGCAAGGAAGGGATTAACGCAGTGGGGATCAAAGGGTTAAGTGTGAGCCTAGGGGAGTGTTTTCAAACTGTATGGGGGAGGGACTTGTGAAAGGACCACAGAGACCTGTGATCCTATATAGAAGGATCACAGGTGCTCTGTGATAATTTCAAAGAGAACAACGGTCACCTGTATTTACAATAGCTGGCTGTTCTCTCTCAGCAGGAAGCGATTGCGGTTGCCTGGTGGCAATCGCAGCTGCCGGCCCTGTGGATAGGTGTCCCTGCTGTCTAGTGGGGGGGTGGGAGCGGGCTCGTCCCCAGCACCGCTGCCGAGCCAGCCTGCCGTAGTATATATGCAGCGGGCGGTCGGCAAGCAGTTAAAGCGGAGTTCCGGCCACAAAAAAAAATTTCAATGAACATACCCCGGGACAGTCAGGGCTAGTACATTCCACAATGATCCGATCTGTCCCGGTTCGCACTTACCTTTTAGAAGAAATACTCACTTTTAAAATTTCTTCTCTAGCGCTGCCATCTTAGGTGTGGGCAGCTTGAAGCCAGCGCGATCCTCTTCTGCGTCCTCTTCCGTCCTCTTCGGTCCCACGATGCACTGCGCCAGCCCCGCCGTCACTTCCGGGATCACAGCGTCATCCCTGCACAGCTTCTGGGCATGCCCAGAAGCTCTTTAGCAAGGTATGAAGCGCCTGAACCGGAACTGACGTCGGGGCCGGTGCAGGCGCATTGATTCCTGGGAGCGATGATGTTCAGCTCCCAGGAATCATTGCAAAGCGGAAGTGACGGCACGGGCCGCGCGGCCAAGGGAGGAACTGGAAGAAAGGTGAGTATATTTTTCTGCAATTACAACGTAAGTAAAAAAAAAAAAAAATCGTAACTGTCCATTTCTTTTTCAGGTGACAAACAGGAAGCGGATGGCCCAAAATCGACTGTCGATTTTGTGGCCAGAACTCTGCTTTAAGTATTTGATGGGCTGACCTCCTTCATTGCATATCTATACAACTGAATATTTGTAGAACAAAGAGGTTTGGGTCCCATTGTTTAGATAAATGAGCTCAGGCACTGGAGTGGATGTGAAAAGGAATTTCACATACAGGACTAGTACAAACCCGATTCCAAAAAAGTTGGGACACTGTACAAATTGTGAATAAAAACAGAATGCAATGATGTGGAAGATTCAAATTTCAATATTTTATTCAGAATACAACATAGATGACATTTCAAATTTTTAAACTGAGAAAATGTATCATTTTAAGGGGAAAAAAAGTTTATTTTAAATTTCATGGCATCATCACATCTCAAAGTTGGGACAAGACCATGTCTGCAAACATCTGGGGACTGAGGAGACAAGTTGCTCAAGTTTAGGAATAGGAATGTTGTCCCATTCTTGTCTAATACATGCTTCTAATTGCTCAACTGTCTTAGGTCTTCTTTTTCGCATCTTTCTCTTTATGATGCGCCAAATGTTTTCTATGGGTGAAAGATCTGGACTGCAGGCTGGCCATTTCAGTACCCGGATCCTTCTTCTACGCAGCCATGATGTTGTAATTGATGCAGAATGTGGTCTGGCATTGACATGTTGGAAAATGCAAGGTCTTCCCTGAAAGAGACGACGTCTGGATGGGAGCATATGTTGTTCTAGAACTTGGATATACCTTTCAACAGAATGCAATGATGTGGAAGATTCAAATTTCAATATTTTATTCAGAATACAACATAGATGACATTTCAAATTTTTAAACTGAGAAAATGTATCATTTTAAGGGGAAAAAAAGTTTATTTTAAATTTCATGGCATCATCACATCTCAAAGTTGGGACAAGACCATGTCTGCAAACAAAGATCTGGACTGCAGGCTGGCCATTTCAGTACCCGGATCCTTCTTCTACGCAGCCATGATGTTGTAATTGATGCAGAATGTGGTCTGGCATTGACATGTTGGAAAATGCAAGGTCTTCCCTGAAAGAGACGACGTCTGGATGGGAGCATATGTTGTTCTAGAACTTGGATATACCTTTCAGCATTGATGGTGCCTTTCCAGATGTGTAAGCTGCCCATGCCACACGCACTCATGCAACCCCATACCATCAGAGATGCAGGCTTCTGAACTGAGCGCTGATAACAACTTGGGTTGTCCTTGTCCTCTTTAGTCCGGATGACATGGCATCCCAGTTTTCCAAAGAGCTTCAAATTATGATTTGTCTGACCACAGAACAGTTTTCCACTTTGCCACAGTCCATTTTAAATGAGCCTTGGCCCAGAGAAAACGCCTGCGCTTCTGGATCATGTTTAGATATGGCTTCTTTTTTGGCCTATAGAGCTTTAGCCGGCAGCGGCGAATGGCACGGTGGATTGTGTTCACTGACAATGTTTTCTGGAAGTATTCCTGAGCCCATGTTGTGATTTCTATTACAGTAGCATTCCTGTATGTGATGCAGTGCTGTCTAAGGGCCCAAAGATCACGGGCATCCATTATGGTTTTCCGGCCTTGACCCTTATGCACAGAGATTGTTCCAGATTCTCGGAATCTTTGGATGATGATATGCACTGTAGATGATGATAACTTCAAACTCTTTGCAATTTTTCTCATATTGCTGCACTATTTTTCGCCGCAGCATTGGGGAAATTGGTGATCCCATCTTGACTTCTGAGATATACTGCCACTCTGAGAGGCTCTTTTTATACCCAATCATTTTGCTAATTGACCTAATTTACAAAATTGGTCGTCCAGCTGTTCCTTATTTGTACATTTAACTTTTCCGGCCTCTTAGGGCTCTTTCACAAGGTCCGCCTCCGTAGGCGGATCCGTGTTGCTCAGCGGGGATCGATCCGCGATCCCCGCTGAGCCGGCAGATGACAGCTCCGTCTCCGCTTGCAGAGCGGAGAGGGAGGTGTCTCAGCCCCCGCTGCCCTCTATGGGGGATCGGATGAGAGCGGACCGCTTGTCCGCTCTCATCAGATCCGATCCAATCCGATTACTGAACGGATTGAAAAATAGGGTTTCCATCCGTCCAGATTTCACGCACAGGATCGGATGCGGATGGCAGCGGGTGTCAGCGGAGGTGTCTCCGCTGACATCCGCTGCCCCATAGAGCTGCATGGAGGATCCGATCAGATCCGCTTAAAAAACTGACAGGCGGATCTGATCGGATCGCCCGTGTGAAAGAGCCCTTATTGCTACATTTCCCAACTTTTTTGGAATGTGTAGCTCTCATGAAATCCAAAATGAGCCAATATTTGGCATGACATTTCAAAATGTCTCACTTTCAACATTTGATATGTTATCTATATTATATTGTGAATAAAATATAAATTTGAGATTTGTAAATGAGTCCATTCCTTTTTTACGCCTTACTAAAATTTGTGCAGTGTCCCAACTTTTTTGGAATTGGGTTTGTAATTAGAATATTTCTCCTGACAATTTAACCCATCTTGTATAACAGGGTCTTATGAAATACATATTACACACCCACACCAATACACCTCTAATTGAAATATATTCATAATTATAATATTATTTACAGCTGTTAATGGTGATTTCACATAAACCTATTATGTAATAAAGACAATTTGTGTGAAAATTCTCATAACATTAGATTGTTGTTCAAAAGTAGTTCAAGATTGTGTTTGCTTTTGACATTCAGTTGTTTAATGAATGGAATTTACCAAACGAAAACCGCATACACTGTTAGAAATTCATACATTTAAGAAAACATTTGCATGCTGCTTTGAATTTTCTAGTCACTGTGGTTGAAAATGGCGTCAGTTTGACCCACTAATGATTAGAACATTCTTAGAATGAAAAATGTTGAATGCAATTCTATTCCCAGCTTTAGCCTGCGGTCACATGGGGTACGATTTAAAGTAGTGCAATTTAAATTCCGACCTCAACACTACTTCATCACTACTTCTGTGAGATTTGTAACAATTTGATAAGACTTCAGTGCTACTTCAGTGAGAGGGACTGTCCATGTCACTTTGAGGAACAGTAATGTTATGAAAAAAAAAGTTCAACTAGCAAAGGGTTATTATTTAACTTTTCAGCATGATTTACATTCTAGTCCATGTCTCTGAAATTGTGCTGAAGTCCTGAAAAAATAATACATGAATCACTTCTCAAATCCTACTACTTGTAATTGTATGTATTAAGACCCTGCCATAGAAACACATTAGATGCTACTTCAGGTACGATTTGTAAATCGTATGTCGTGCATGAAGTCGTACTGGTGTGACCGAGCACTTACTCCCATGTCAACATGTTAGTGGTAGGTTGCTTTGATCGCTTTCCAGATTTTTCGCAATTGCAAGCCTGCAGAAAGTGTTATATGTGTTGGCAGCATTGAAGTTAGTTGGTAGCCTGCATGAGGTGCAAAGCAACAGCAAGCACAGATACACCCTGCTCCAATTCAAACAAAACCTTCCGTAACCTTTAAAAATTCTTTACAGACACAAGTCAAAAGCATACCAAATATGCTTGTGTAAACTAATCCTATTTCAATTAGAGTTAAACTTTGGTAAATGGCTCCCCACAGTAGCAAACCCAAGGACAGTGCTGGTGATTGCTTAATTGTTACCTCAAGCTTATGTGGGAAAAGCAGTAAGGCTCCTTTCACACGGGCGGTGCGCCCGATGGAGTCCGTTCTGCTCAGCAGGGGATTCATCCGCCGATCCCCACTGAGCAGGCAGATGACAGCTCTGTCTCCACTCTGTGTGCAGAGACAGAGCTCTCAGATCCCAGCTCTCCTCTATGGGGACATCAGATGAGAACAGACCGCCCTTTCCGTTCTCATCCGATCCTCCAGAAGGATGGAAAATAGGGTTTCCATCCGTCCGGATTTCACGGACAGGATCGGATCGGATAGCAGCGGGTGTTGGTGGACATGTCTCCGCTGACCTCCACCGCTCCATAGGGCTGCATGGAGCAGCCGATCCGGTCCGCCTAAAAAATTGACAGGCGGATCGGATCGGAAAGCCCCTGTGAAAGGGGCCCAAGTCAATTATAAGCAGGTGAGGAGAGTTCCAGGCAAAGTAAAAAAAAAAAATCATAGTTGGCTGCAGCCTAAACAGAGTGGCTTTATTAATATTAATTTGCAAAATATATATACATTTTTTAAAGCGGTAGTAAACAGAGAAAAATAAATTTACGAGGCCCCTGCCAGGTAATTTCATAATGTGCTAACATGCATCACTACCTTGCTCCTGGGATTTGTCCAGCCCTGTATACTGTAGGTGGATGCTCTGAGGAATTATCAGTACACATTTAGTGAGAGAACAAAATGTAGATCCTGTGTCGAGGAGCTTTTGTTCAGAGATTGTAACTCTCCCCATACAAGTCTATAGAAAACAGCTTGAAGCAGATCTAATGCACTTGTTAGTGATTTATGAATTATCTCAAACTGATGTCAAAAGCAAGCTGAATTTGCCCAAATTAGAGGCCCAAAGGCTGTCATTGCGATCTATCTTCCTATAATGCTAAAAGGGCTATCCCTGCCTTTAACATTAACTATTTTTAATCCTTTTGCTGCTAGCCTTAAGCCCCATACATACGAGTGGAAATTCGGCTGGGAATTTTCGTCCGACGACCGATCTGCCGATTTTAGGCTTGTTAGTATGATGCTTCTGACAACCGACTTTTCGGGCGAAAAAAATCTGGTGTGCAGGCTATAAAATTTTTGTCCTCCGTCAAAACACGTGCGATTTTCATGCAGTCAGTACAGATTTCGACAGGGAAAAATCTTATGAGCAAGACTGGGCATGCTCAGAGAAGAAAGAACACAAAGAAAGCAAACCAACACATGGCATTATTATTCTTCTTATTATTATTATTAAATGACATCACTTCTGAAGTAGAATTTTGTCGTGCGGAAAAATTTGTGTGCAGTCTAGGCACATTCCAACCAACAAAACACCACTCTGGACAAAAGATGGACGACCGGTCGGCGGAAATTCGTTGCGTGTGTACTAGGCTTTAGTAAATAAATAGGAAGGTATACTATCCACTCTGCCAACTGTACACATATATGTGGCCTCACGGAAGTGAGTCATTATCCTTGGGGCAGCATATATGCGTACTTGTGTTTACGCATACACAGAGGCTTGTGTCCCGTACTAATGATGGGGAACTGGGAGGCCCAATTCCTGATCACCTGATTGCTGTGATAGCCTCTGATTGATTGGCACAGTGATCAGTCACTGTATAGGCTGCCCCTGTGTTGTTTTCTCCACTTGGATGGAGAAAAATATACATTGTATCTTTTTCTCCTTGCTGAAAGACATAAGTGTAAACAAAGTCAGTTCTGCTCAGCGGGGGATCGATCCGCCGATCCCCACTGAGCAGGCGGATGACAGCTCCGTCTCCACTCTGTGTGCGCAGACGGAGCTGTCAGATCCCCGCTGTCCTCTATGGGGAGATCGGATAAGAATGAACCGCCTGTCCATTCTCATCCGATCGCATCCGATCCGCCAGACGGATGGAAAATAGGGTTTCCATCCGTCCGGATTTCACAGAGCAGATTGGATCTGAGAGCAGCGGGTGTCAGCGGACACGTCACTGCTGACATCCGCTGCCCCATAGGGATGCATGGAGGATCCGATCAGGTCTGCCTGAAAAACCGACAGGCGATCGGATCAGATCGCCCATGTGAAAGGACCCTAAGGCCCCTTTCACACTGTCCGTCCATCGGACGGACTCCGTTTATCTTAGATGGATCCGCCAATTCCCCGCTGAGCAGGAGGATGACAGCTGTGTCTCCACGCTGTGTGCGGAGACAAAGCTGTCAGTTCCCTATGCATCTCTATGGGGGAATCAGATGAGAACGGACCATCGGTCTGTTCCCATCCGATCCGCTGGACTGATGGAAAATAGGGTTTCCATCTGTCCAGATTTGACGGATCGGATGTCAGCGGACATGTCTCCGCTGACATCTGATGCCCCATAGGGATGCATGAGGGGGACCGTTCAGATCCACTAAAAAAACGTACAGGTGGATCTGAACGGGTCCGCCTGTGTGAAAGAGCCCTAAGGGTTTGATCTAAGTTAAGGTAAAGATAACGGTTAGGGTCAAACTTTGGGATCAGGGTCAGTTAGTTTTAGGTAGCATTTAAAAACATTTTTACATTTGTATCAGTGTGTTTTAGAAAGGATAAAAAAAGCAAAATATGTACTATTCTTTCTGGGCCCTACTGCATTTGCAAATGACTAATAATATACACATGTGCTATCACTGCAATTGTCAGGAGCAAGGGAATTTATTTTGGGTTCTTTGGATCTAAGTTATGGTAATAGGAAGAAATATGCATAATAGAAAAATATTGTCTGAGGAAGGAGCTTTTGTGCGCATGCTCCGAAACGCGTTACGTCATCACCAGTGGACGAGCGGCTTACCGCCGTCCTCGGCCTGATCCGGCTCCCCCATTGGACTTCCCCGAGGTTTTGTCATCTCCCGGCTGCTGGCTCGGCCGGAGGGTGGAAGCACCAAGCCACTAAAGGGACTCAGGAGCCGTAAGGATAAGCCATTGCCTTAATGTAAGTCTGTTATGTATGCTATGCAATAAACCTCTTCTGCTTCACTGAGTGGCGCCTGTCCTTCTTCTATGTGCCAGCGGGATTTCGGCTTCTGCCTGTCTACAGCGCTGCCCTCCGTGACAGCATCGGAAGTTTGCACTACCTGGAAGTCTCCTCTTTTCCATTCTTGTTTAAGTGCGGACCGTACCCTGATTGGCACAAGCGCCCAACACATCCTTCTCTGTTTCAGATAGAAATGCTGGGGAGTGTTATTCAAAGTGATTTCTCATCAAAATAAAGCATGGAAACATGAATGGATGAGTTTGATTTGAATATTAAAAATGAATTAAATACTGCTTTTAGTTTATGGTGCTCAGATACAGTTAAGTTCCGCTTTAAAGTCTATAAGGTGCTGCGGGGCATGATTGCCCTGCATTGTACACAAGGACATTAGGGATTTCCCACAAATTGGAGTGGATGAGAGTGGCAGAGCCTGCTAGAGTGGGGGGTAAGGTAAGTATTCCATCTTATTCCTCATCCCCTAGAGTTAACCAGCATTTAATTAACTCTTGCATTGCAGGGTATAGTCTTTTTGTAATTCCTTGAGTTAAGCTTTAACCACTTCAGCCCTGGAAGGTTTTACCCCCTTCCTGACCAGGCCCTATTTTGCGATTCGGCACTGCATTACTTTAATGGAAAATTGTGCGGTTATGCGATGCTGTACCTTAATAAAATTGATGTCCTTTTTTTCCCCACAAATCAAGCTTTCTTTTGATGGTATTTGATCACCTGTGCGATTTTTATTTTTTGCGCTATAAACAAAAAAAGAGAGCAACAATTTTGAAAAAAAAACAAAATTTTTCACATTCTGCTATATGACATTCTCAAAAAAAAAAAAAATTAAAAAATGAAAATGTTTTAACATTTTAGGCCAATTTGTTTTCTGCTACATATTTTTGGTAAAAAATATCGCAATAAGTGTATTTTGAATGGTTTGCGCAAAGGTTATTGTGTCTACTAATTACGGGAAAGATTTATGTCATTTTTATTGTTTTTTTTTTTTTTTTTTTTTTTTTTTTTTACTAGTAATGGTGGCAATCTGTGATTTTTTGCAGGACTGCGGCATTGCAGCGGACAGATTGGACCCCTGACTGACATTTTCGACACTTTTGGGGGGACCAGTGACACTTCTTCAGTAATCAGTGCTAAAAATATGCACTGTTACTGTAATAATGACACTGGCAGGGAAGGGGTTAACATTATGAGTGATCAAGGGGTTAAATGTGAGCCTAGGGGAGTGATTCTACCTGGGGGGGCGTGGCTTCTTAAAAGACCATAGAGACATGTGATCCTATATAGAAGGATCACATGGGCTCTATGATCATTGCAGGGAGAAGAACGGTCAGCTGTGTTTACAACAGCCGACCGTTCTTCTCTCTCAGCGGGGGAACGATCGCGGAAATCAGGTGATAAGCGGGGACGGGAGTGCGCCGCCGCCGGCGTGCGCTCGCCCCCTAGCCTCCTGAGAGCGAGCGTTGTACATGTACGGCGATTTGCAGAGATGTATAGTAACTAAGTAGAACTACTTCACTACTGTACTTAAGTACCGAAAGGCGGTATCTGTACTTTCCTAGAGTAGAATTTTTTTCTCCTACTTCCACTTTTACTTCACTACATTTTTTCGATGATTTCAATACTTCTACTCTATTTTTTTTTTTTGTGCTGCATAGTTACTCGTTACTATTATAAAAATTACCACTGCCAGAACAGTAGATGGCAGGTTTCATGAAGCTCAAAACATGTGTATTATCAGCGCATACGAAAATAAATGCCACTGTATGTATAAATAATAGCTGCATTTGAAATAATAAAAAACAATATGATGTTCAAACTTTTGACTTCTTTTTTTAATAACTACATAACACAGTACTTGTACTTTTACTTTCAGTACTTGAGTAGCATTTTTTTCTTCAAAACTACTGGTACTTTTACTTTCAGTACTTGAGTAGCAAAATTTTTTAAAAAAACTACTTGCAATACTTAAGTACAAAAAATGTTGAATACTTTAGTACTTCTACTCAAGTCACTTTTTGATTGAGCACTTCCACTTCTACTCAAGTCACTTTTTGATCGAGCACTTGTACTTTTACTCAAGTATGGGTTTCGAGTACTTTATACAACTCTGATTTGCCTGTGAGCGGCTGCCTGCCGCAGTACATCTGCAGCGGGCAGTCGTAAACTGGTTAATACTTTAAATCATTGACATGGAAGATGCAGCTGGTCAAGTCAAAGCAATGTTTGTATTCCTAATGTGCATTTTGGTTTCTGGTCAGTGACACAAAATGTAGTAAAACCATTGGATCAGTGCAGAAGCCAGACAACTAGCATTTTTCAGAGAGGTCAGCAATGACAGCCTACATGTTCCCTCATCATAGGTTTCTTTTCATAATCATTGCCTGTGAATGATATTTCCCACAAAGCCTTTCTCCGACGCAGGAAAGTAGAAAACAGTCATTGCATTGAATCTCTCCAGGAATATTACTATATTTAACAAATGCGTAATTAGACATTATATAATAACATAAATGTTGATTGTAAAAATAACTATTCCATTCTTTCTTGGGCCATTTTCCTGCACCTTCAGAGCTTATTTAAACCAAGTTTTATTTAGCTGAACATGCCATCTAAAAATATTATTTTATATGTCAAATGTTATTTATAAACCGGTATTTACTGGTTTGCTGCAATAAAACTGAAAGCTTTTGTTGTGACACCTCAGGTTATACATTGTTTTTCTATCATTAGTGCTGCAAAATTGTATATCCAAGTGATTTTTACATCTCTTTATGTTACATCAACAATATAGAAGTGCCCTGAATGTGCTTTATACAGATCGGCATGCTGGTTGGAGATGATTGGTGTTCTCATATATAATGTTTTTTCATTGTTCGTACAACTCAAGAAACTATATGGTATACTTGTGATAATCTATTATAAGCAATAGTTTTGTCAGTATGATAAAACATTATGCATGTATTGAGTCTTTTTACAGAAATAATGTTCATTCTGGGTTCCTATTGATATATTATGATCAGCATAAACCCCAAATAACATGATTATAGACTTTTTTTTGTAAGAGTAGTGAAGGATTACAACGCCTGTTTTTGCTGAAACATTTGTAGGTGTGGGCAGTGCTTCTGGATGTAGGTTAGAAGGTTCATTAGGGCCTGTGTCCATGGCATCATTCACATTACTTTGATATGTTTTTGAGATCATTAAAGTGGTTGTAATGGCAAAAGATTTTTTATCTTAATGCATTAAGATAAAAAGCATTCTGTGTGCAGCAGCCCCCCTAATACTTACCTGAGCCCCCTCTTGATCCAGGGATGTTGCATTAGAGACTCGGCTGTTCGTGACTCTCCCTCCTCATTGGCTGAGATGGTAGCAAAGTGCCATTGGCTCCTGCTGCTGTCATTCAAAGTCAGTGAGCCAATGAGGAGGAGAGGGGGGCAGGGCAGGGCTATGGCTCCGTGTCTGAATGGACACACAGAGCAGCGGCTCGGCTCGCGTGCCCCCATAGCATGCTTCTTGCTGGGGGGGCACTCAACAGGAAGGAGAAGCTAGGAGCACCGATGAGCTACCCGGGAAGACGGGGATCTGGGCAAAACCACTTCACAGAGGAGGTAAATATAACATGTTTGTTATTTTTAACAAAAAACAAGACTTTAGTATCACTTTAAGGCCCCGTTCACACTGGGGCGACGCTACTTCGCCGGGCGACCTCACAGGTCGCGGCGCGCTGCTCGCACCGCGACCTCGGAGCGGCCGGCACGGACTTCATAACATTAAAGTCTATGCAGGTCGCTCCGGGTCGCCCCAAAGAAGCTCCGGACCCTTTTTCTAAGTCGGAGCGACTTGTGTCGCTCCTATTAGAACGGGTCCATAGCTTCTGTATGGCAGGCGACCTACGGTGACCTGTGCCTGACAGGTCGCCCCATTGTGAACGGGGGCTTAGTTGACTTCCTTCTGACCTGCATTTGACTTGATTTTGCATTCCCTCAAACTTGTATAGGAATGTAAAACCCATTTGAAGCAAACAAAATCCCATCAACACAAACTGTTTGTCAAATATTAGAACATTTGTAGGCTTCTCTATTCAGAAGTGTATGTATCATATAACATTGAAGACAAGCAGGACCTAAAGTAAATCAGAAGATAAATCTTTAGTCCAGGGCTCAAAATTTCAAGTCCTGAGCTACTAGCCAGGCCTTAAGAGTTACTCGCCACCAGTTGCCCCACCCAACTCCTACCCTGCCCCGCCCCTAATTCCGCCCCTAAACACGCCCTCCTAGTTATCTCATTAAATAACATTGTTAAATGTTGTATGCAAAATTAGGTTACAGAAATATTTATCAACAACAACTTTAATAATATGGGCACAGGCACTGTAAACATAAACCTTCCTAAGTAAATATTCACTACATACAGAGTGCAGGGTTGAGAGGTGCACTACGCTAAATTATTGTGCAGGAGTGACACCTTCTTTCTGGGTTCTCACCGACCCCATCCTTAAAGCTCCACTCATACTTGTGTTCATATGTGTTTTGTAAACGCATGCAAAATTGCATGTGCACGCATTTATAAAACATTGCTAAAACCACATCACGTTTGCTGTGCCATTCGTTGTTAATGGCATCCCAAACACCACAAGCTGACATGTGTTTTTCTGCATGCAAAAATGTGAAAGCACTGTAAAATAAGTGGTGTAAAAAAAAAAAAAAAAAACTGATTGCAGAAAAAGCTCATTGAGCTACTTTGCCTTATGTAGTGTATCCCCATTTAAATGAATGGGCTGCCCTATGCACATTGTGTATAAAACACTAGGTGTAAATGGGGCCTAATAGCAACCATTCAGAAGCCAGTACAGTTGATATGATAAGTTAACAGCCTGCACCCATCATCCCTGTACATTGCCTGCTTGTGCAAACTTACACACTCGGACTTGTCTCTCTCTGTCTCTCTGATGGTCTGCCCAATGTCTCGGTTCTCACTTCTCCCCAGTAGGCTGTTACCTGAAGTTTGAGTTCTCGCTGCTGACTTCTTCCTCCTCCTCCTCACTGCCCTGGGACACGCATCTTCTCTGCCACCTCAAGTCCGGCATGTAAGTGAGGAGAAAATCCGCGGTGCTGTGCTGTGCTGGAAACTACATTTCCCAGTGTGCAGTGCGGCTCACAGAGCCCTCCATAGAGATGACTGGGGAGTCGGCTTGTCTAAAGCCGAGCAGACCCGCCCCCAGCCCGAGCCGAGCCATCTGATCCACCCGCCCCCAGCCCGAGCCGAGCCATCCAATCCACCTGCCCCCAGCCCGAGCCGAGCCATCCAATCCACCCGCCCCCAGCCCGAGCCGAGCCATACAATCCACCTGCCCCCAGCCCGAGCCGAGCCATCCAATCCACCTGCCCCCAGCCTGAGCCATCCAATCCACCCGCCCCCAGCCCGAGCTGAGCCATCCAATCCACCCGCCCCCAGCCCGAGCCGAGCCATCTGATCCACCCGCCCCAGCCCGAGCCGAGCCATTCATCTAAGCCAAGCTAGAACACTCGCCCTCAATTAAATTTCACTCGCAAAATGCGAGCGGGCGAGTGGAATTTTTGAGGGCTGCTTTAGTCTATCTGTTTTATCATTGCAAATTAAAGAAAATCGAAAGTGTTTTAGGGGCTAAAAGGAACCTTTTTTATAGCGGATTGACCTTTAGGATCGTTGGCTGTTCAGTTGAAAAAAATTCTTAGGCTTTTTTGAGGTTGGGAGCATTTGTTCCATCTACTGGTTAAGTGTCAAACAGATCAGAACATTTCCCAGCAGGGTAAATGTACACCAAAGATTCCTTTAATTTGGTCTTTTATTTAGGTAGCTGAGCTGTGGTTTCAGATTTTCCTGGGGGATCTGAAAATGTGACTTAGTTTCATTGAATACAATGAGTTGAGGTGGGTAAGGCCCATCTACTGTACTGCTCCAAGGAGCCTAACCTACCTAGGAGGGTGCTTCCATTTTTTTAAGCAATCATTTTTTATAATTTTCCATAGGAAAACAGGCCTTTCTCTATGTCAAAACAACTTCTCTCCCTTTACAAGCCTATGGGAATTCAAGAGCAGCTTTAAGTAGGTTGATGCATCTTAGGAGGTCAAATGTAGATCATACGAAGGTTCGCCTGCATTGACAGTATCTGTCAATAAGCTCTGAATAATCTCAAACTGATATCAAATGTTAAAGGAATGCACCTGGAAGCATGCTGCAAGACAAAGTTCTTATGGAACATTAATGTAAGCTCTACCAATAGCTAATAAAATATGAAAGCCTGCCTGACTGGGTACAAACCAAATAGATTGTTTAGATATGTCCTTACGTTTTATAGTTATAATAAATCTAAAAGGGAATGTGCAGAGATTGTACAATCAGATTGTAATGTTTACAGCCAGCTTGTGTCTGTAATTCTACTGTAGCCTACGGGGTATTGATCTGGTTGTTAAAATTCATTATCCTGCAGTTCTGGCGGAGATACAATCATATTTACATGGGCGCCTGTAATACTGCTTTGATAACACGACAGCATACACTACAACATTTTGTTGACTTTCTCCTATTTTCTCCCTCCCAGGCCGACTGATGACAGCAACCAGCCTCCGGGCAGGGGGGTGTTATCGATGCAAGGACTCACATATGGGGTTATTCGAGTGGACTCGGAAGAAAAACTCTCGGTGCTCACCGTGCAAGATGTTGGGACAGTGATGCCTGGTGGTAAGGAAAAGCCATAAACTATTATTTTGATTACCTGCAGTCACACTTAGATTAAAAAGAGGGAGTGGACGCAGGCATAAAAAGTTATAAACATGGAGATACAATAAAGGTAGGTTAACGCGTTAACATAAATGTGTGGATTTTTTGTTCAGCAAACCATGAGAAAAATATTTTAATTTTGTTAAGAAGAAACTTCTCAATATCAATTACATATAGTACACATTGCATGCATTATAGCAAAACTTTTATCAGATTCCTACATTCTTACCTGCTTCTGTTTTGGTGATACTCAGACAGGCCTTCTTTGATGTACCATTCCTACCAAGTGCTGAGTGGGAAGATCTGTCTGCTATAATGATATGATCAATGCTAGAGTAATATGAGAAATGCTGCATTCTTGTAAATGCATTTACAGGTTAGTACAAAAAGTGCACTGTGGTAACCTATCGCGCCTGCTTTAAAGCGGAGTTCCGGGCACAGAAGTAATTTTTTAACAAACATACCCCCGGGACAGTCAGGGCTAGTACATTCCACAATGGCTAGCCTCTGATCTGTCCCGGTTCGCACTTACCTTTTAGAAGAAATACTTACTTATAAAATTTCTTCCACAGCGTTTCCATCTCTCTTGTGGGCAGCTGAAGCCGGCGCGGTCCTCTTCTGCGTCTTCTTCCGCGTCTTCTTCTCCCAGAATGCGCCTGCACCGGCCCCGCTCGTCACTTCCGGTGCGGCGCCGCATTCCTAAACAGCTTCTGGGCATGCCCAGAAGCTGTTTAGCAGGGGAATGCGGCGTCGCCCGGAAGTGACGAGCGGGGCCGGTGCCGGCGCCGCATTCCTAAACAGCTTCTGGGCATGCCCAGAAGCTGTTTAGCAGGGGAATGCGGCGTCGCCCAGAAGTGACGAGCGGGGCCGGTGCCGTCGCATTGATTCCTGGGAGCGATGACGTTCAGCTCCCAGGAATCATCGCGAGACAGGAAGTGACAGCGGAGCCGCGGCGCTGAGGGAGGAAGTACCCTGAGGTGAGTATTTACGATCTTCAATTACAAGGTGAGTTTAAAAAAAAAAAAAAAAACCTAACTATTCAATTCCTTTTCAGGTGATGCAGAACTAGCGGACGGGCACAAAAAAAAAGTATTGATTTTGTGCCCGGAACTCCGCTTTAACATTGGGTTCTGTGCAAACTTTTGGAAAAAGCAGTGGGCCAATCCTGTGAGCAAGAGATGTTTTTTTAGGTATTCTGTACTATTGCAATAAAGCCAAATCAAAACTAAAAACTTTTTTCAGTTTGAAAAAAATCATAGCTGTCAAATTATAAATTAAAATAGTAAGGCCCCTCTCACAGGGCTTCATTCCGTTGACGGCGCTGCTGCTCAGTGGGGTATCGATCCGCCGATCCCCCGCTGAGCAGGCGGATGACAGCTCCATCTCCACTCTGTGTGCGGAAATGGAAGTGTCGTGGGGGGAATCGGATGAGAATGGATCCATCCGATCTGATCCACTAGACGGATGGAAAATAGGGTTTCTCTACTTGTATACTAATAAACATAAACAATACAACAATAAACAAAACATATTATTTTCAAGAACTGCAATATCTTCTGGGAAGGAAAACCTACTTTTATAGTATCTCCATGTTTATAACTTTTATATGCATGCTTCCATTCCTTTTTTATCTAATAAGTATGAACAAAAAACACCTACAGTAATTGCTTAAACCATGCTGAATGTCATAAAAACAATACATTTCAGCATTTCAGGTACTGGGCTGCAAAGTGGCAAAACAATAACCATAGCAGCCCTACGGGGTCAGGGGTAGGAGGGCCCCATTAAAGAAGCTTTTATGAAAAAGTGAACTGTGACATTTCCAGTATCGAAGGGCTGAAGTCAGACCTCAGGATTGTTACCAGTCATAGATCACCCTCTGTGTAATAAGTATTTGCTTAGATTTATTACCCTCTAAATTTGTGCTAAAGACTGAAATGAACCATGCACACCTAATGCGGTAAGAAAATCCTAGCATTGCACCATATAGTGAACTTGGTGTTGCATTATTCACTTGAAGGTCATCACAGAGAACAAGGGGGCACTCTTTACATCTGAAAGAAAAGAGAGTTAACCTCCAACTATGGAAAGAGCTGTGAAAATGAGACTCCCTCAAGGGCTGGTTCTTGTTTTTTTGGTCTGGATTCCTTGCTAAATGCACAAAATATATAACAGATACTTAATTTTATAGGTAAAGGTGATCCGGGGAATCTCCAATTGCCTATTGGGGGATCAGAGGATTTTTTTCCCCCCACATGAGCAAATTGGATCATACACTGTTGGGGTTTTTATGCCTTCCGCTGGATCAACTTTGGGTATAGGATTGTGTATATGGAGGCTTTAATTTGTATGTGTGTGTTTTTTTTTTTTCTGTGGGTTAACTGGATGGACTTGTGTCTTTTATTTTTAACCAGATGAACTATGTAACTATAGGATTGATTTACTAAAAGTGGAGAGTGCAAAATCTGGTGCAGCTGTGCATGGTAGCCAATCAGCTTCTAAATTCAGCTTGTTCAAATAAACCTGAAAGCTGATTGGTTTCTATGCACAGTTGCACCAGATTTTGCACTCTCCAGTTTTAGTAAATCAACCCCTATGTAACTATGTTCTCTAAAACCTTTTATGACAGTCAAGCTTTCTAATTCTACAAAAAAAAAAGTTTTAAAGGCTATAGTTTAAGAAGTTTGTATTAGTGGTATAGAATAATTTTGTGCAAGAGCATTATTAATTATGCCATAGTACTACAACTATCATTTTTAACCAAAGCACTGGTCCCTAGTAGAGTACAGACTGTATACAAAGACAAGGAAGACTCACTGCTCCAGGTGAATCAAGAAGCCTGATGATGTACAGGTGCACGCCTCGGCTCGCCTCCGCAGACAATCAATATAGAAGAAATAGCTGCACTCCAAGTATCATCAAAATTCTGGTTTATTAACCGAACATCCCAATGTGGTATAGGGAGACACGTTTCACACACTAGCAAGTGTGCTTAATCATTGATTAAGCACACTTGCTCGTGTGTGAAATGTGTCTACCTGTTGTTTGCCACATTGGGATGTTCGGTTAATAAACCAGAATTTTGATGATACCTGGAGTGCAGCCATTTCTTCTATATTGAGAGTACAGACTGTGTTGACTGTAATCCTGGTCTTGAGTTAAGCATACCTAATGTCAAGATTTTTTTTTTAAATATTGAATATTACAGTTGAAAGATTTAGTTTAGGTTTTCTTGTTTCATGTTTGTTAAGAAAAAATAAAGTACAGGGAATTTTCACCAAATTTTACCCTTTAGCAGCTCTGCTGCTCTTGTGAGGATCCTTCAGACCGGCTCTCCTGGCTCACCTAGCTCCTTTAGTTACAGTGACCAGCTCCCTAGCCTCTCAATAGGGGATCTCCTGGCACCATGGGCTCTCTCACGCCTCAGAGACATACAAATTCCCTCAGTCCTCTGGACTTGCCTAGTCGTACCAGCTCTCCCAGTCCTCTAGACTCGCTCAGCCATCCTGACTTTACCAGACCTGTGGGTAAGGAATCTCTCTTCCAACATGGAGTGCAGTCTTTCAAGTGAATTACCGCTCCTAATGGGAATACACCTGTGTCCTGGATGGCATGCACATTTTTCTCCTGATGGGAGCACTGAGCTATGGCTAGGCCTCACTTATGAGAGTGCACACCTATACATTCACATAGCCTGCAGGTCCCCTATAAGACCCACACAAAAGATTGAAGGCTTTGTCCCACACTAGGGTCTTTGAATCCTTCAGACCCTGATCAGGGATTACAAAACCTGGAGAAAACTGAAACCCAAGTCTTCTCCGCTCTGACACAATACTCCAGAGCCCTGCATGCAGCATTAGTGCGAACTGTGTCGCTTTTACATATGTTCACGTAGTGGCAGGACCTAGTGCTGTCACAGCAGATATACAATCAGAAACATCATTTATTGGAAACAACAAAATGACAACTCACTTTGTAATGGAGATAAATGCGCTCATCTAGTCATGTAACAACACTGCTGCAACAAGCCAAACGTTCCCCGCTGATCTTGCTGTGGTGGATACCGAAAGGAGCTCCTGGCAGTGTTGGTGGCTTCCAGCACTTCCTGGAAGGAAGAACTGCCAGGATCTTCTTTTCGGTATTCACCACAGCGGGATCAGTGGGACTCGACTGACTTGTTGCAGTGGTGTTACATGACTGGATGCGTGCTTTTATCTCTAGTACAATACGAGCTGCCATTTTGTTGTTTCCAATAAATAATGTTTTGATGCTACACTGAGAACTGTGCTGCTCTTCTTTTCTGTTTGTCCCAATGAAGAGTCCCTTCTAACTCTTCAGCAGTGGCAGCCACTGAGTCAAGCATACTTACACCATTTGTTTTTTAAAGACTTTTTTTATTTTTTTGCCTTAAACTACTCAAACCACTTGGACTTCATTCCTATCTGTGTGCCAGACATCTCCTTTCCAGATATACAGTCCCCTACTGATAAACAAGAATCTCTACTGCTACATATTCTTATATGCCTATTTGCATCAGACTGCAGATGTTGCTGCAAACTTTTCTAGTGCCTGAGATAAAAGCAGATTTGGTGCTTTTGTGTCCAGCTAGACTCCAAGTTAGTAGCACCCAGCTGTATGCATAGGCTGTGCCCTAGCTTCTTTTTGGAGAGTAGAGTTGCAGCAATGTCATCAGAAGTACTGGTTTCTTGTATTTACCAACTTCTCTTTTTTTCTTATAATAATACATTTACAATGCTTCCACCATTCATTTAGCCTTTTTTTATGTTAGGTTGTATTCTGCTGACCACGAGATGAGGTATTGCTTTCTCTATGGCAGGAAATATGTAATATCTCAATAAAACTAAAGCATTAGAGGTGATCTAACAAACATCCCATTCTCTTTTACATTATGGGGTATGCAAAGTGAACACAGTTTCACATATACTGCCTTAGGGCTCTTTCACACTTGTAGTCCGTCAAACGGACTCCGCTTTTCTCAGCGGGGGATCGATCCGCCGATGGAATGGATCCGCTGGATGGAAAATAGGGTTTTTGAAGGATCGGGTCGGATGTCAGCGGACATGTCTCCGCTGACATCCGATGCCCCATAGGAATGCATGGGGGGACCGTTCAGATCTGCCAAAAAAACGAACAGGCGGATCTGAACGGCCCGCCTGTGTGAAAGGGGCCTTAGAGTAACACTTAATAACTGTCATATTGGAGAACAACTGTTTTTGATGACTGCAGGGGGGCAGATGTAACCTGAAAACATAAGTTCCCATCCCCTGCTTTCCCTCTTGGAACTGGTCTTTTGGTTTGTTATACCCAGACATCTTTTTCACCTAGAACAAAGTGAAACAACTTTTTAAAGCAGTGAATCCAACATTCAGTAAACATTCACTGCAAGTAAATCATCCAGGTGCATGTGTTTTAAATGACAGTAAAAGATTCACTACCAGTGAATAATGAAAGTCCCTTTCACTGCCCTGTAAATATACCTCAGAGCTTGTAGTAATACCTCCCTCCCAAAAAGTATTACACATCCATGCTTTATTGCATGGGACAGTGCTATTTTTGGTAAAAACAAAATAACTGTAAGCTTTAGATTCACTTGCAAACTTTATTCATAGATATAGCAATTTTAAATTTGGTTTCTCCATGTGATAGACACTGTAGTCTACTACATGTCACTGACCCAGCATGCACTGATCAGTGCAGTGAAAGGGGGCTTCCAGAATTTGATAAGAACTCTGCCCGCAGACCCCCACAACCCCAGCCCAGGGTTGTCCGAAAGAGGCCCTCGTCCCCATCAACATGGGGACAAGGTGCTCTGGGGTGGGGGGCGGCAGAGCCAAAGCCTCCCCCCCTCATGTTGAGGTATGGTTTGGTATGGCTCAGGAGGGAGGAGCGCTTGCTTGTTTACCCCCCCCCTTTTCTGACCTGGCGGGCTGAATGCTTGGATAAGGGTTTATTATCGATTTTGGGGGAGGGGGCAGGCCATTTTTTTTTTTTCATGGGGTTCCCTTTACAATCCATACCAGACCCAAAGGGCCCCCTCGCCATTTTTTTTTTTTTTTCGTATTGCTGTCGATGGTATTGTATTGTCAGCATTTTAATGTATTTTTTTATTTGTCAGTTTTTCTGCACCAGGTTCTATACACCGTATATGTGGGCCACTTTACAGGCAGACTAAGGGTGACCCCCCCCCCCCCCCCAGGCACTATATTTAAAGGAATATTTCATTTTTGTTATTTAACTTTAAGCATCATAAAAATCACTGTTCTTTTTAAAAAAAAAATTTTTTTTTGGATTGGTACATGTCCCCCAGAGCAGTACCCAGGCCCCAATACCCTTTTTAAGGCCAATAACTTGCATATAAGCCTTCAAAATGGAAACTTTTTATTTTTCAAATTCGGATTCTATAGAGTATAGACTTCAATGGGGTTTTTTTGGTTCGGATCCGAACTTTTGGGATGTTCGAGAGTTCTGGAATGAACCGAACCGGGGGGGGGGGGGGTGTTCGGCCCCTCTTTATAAGCCACCACAGCTAATGATTGGTAAGCTGCAATATATATTACATCTTTGGTTTTGGGTCTATTACCACTTTAAGTATTAGTAAAAACTGCAGTGTATTAAATTTTGTCTTTGGGTTTCGATAATCTTTTATTACAATGTGTTGCAGCTGGCTTTACAGTTTACTAACTGAAGAGTTTGCAATATTGTGCTAATCTGAGCAAGAGACAGGAGATAGCCCTGCAGATTACAAAACAGTTCATCCCATGGGCTGTAGACAAACCTACTGTTAAACTGATTATGTATATAAACCGTATATAATTTATGTATTGCAATTTCTATTTTTCCCTTTTGAGCACTGCATTTTCTTACACACTGTAAGTAAAGGTACAGTTGCAGCGACCTAGTAGTGATATTTTACTGTGGTCATCTAAGGCCAGAGACCTGGGTGTGCCAGAGGGAGAAAATGCACAGCTGAGCTAACCACATTGTTTAAGGCATTCTGTTAAGGAAGGAAAAGTGGAACATGTGAAGGATGCCTTCACACAAGATTGCTTGCAGCTGCTCTCTGTTCTGAGCTAATTCCCTGCCAGCAAGAGTACAGCTTCTTCTCCTTACTTTGCTTTTTCTAATTTCAAATGACAAAACCAGAATTGTTTTTTCTAATTTTGTTTTAATTTTCCTGACATTTGATAAGTACAATTAAATAAATGCGTTTATGTTTATAAGTCTTACCATGTGTATATATACTAGCAATTTAAACACGCAATAAATACAGCTACAAAAATAAATACAGCAAACTTTTGATTGGGAACCCTATGCTAATGAGATCCCTTTTCCAAGTTAGAAATCTCATGGAAGATAAATATCCAGACAGCAGCAGCCATTGTCTTTTTTTTTCTTTTTACTGCAATCGTTTTTTTAAAGGACAGCCTCACCCAGAACTGCTATTTCCGAATTTGTAACGAACATTTTCACTAACAGTTTCTTCTTCTCTGTTACTTCAGTGATGAGATTTCAACAAACACCAAAATCAGAGTCAAGAAATGTCATCAGCGCACCAAGCATTCCTCAAAAGGGTCCAAAGCTTTATTCACACGGTACATATACGGCAATGTTTTGGAGCCACACAGGGCCCCTTTGTCAGACAATTGACCACGTGAATAAGGATTTGAACCTTTTTGAAGAATCCTTGGTGTACTGATGACATTTCTTCACTCTGATTGTCTATGGTTTCCAGCCGGTGGTCATTACAGCACCCAGAATTACTACAGCCATTTCCATGAATGTGTGCGTGGGAATATCATGTTTGGACTTCAAAATATCACAGTCATAATTTACCAGATGATATTGCCATGGTTTTACAGGGAATCCTCTAAAATGTAGAATAAAAAAATTATTGGGGCATCAAGTTGCACAAAGTGAAGGTTTTATTGTGATCTTGTGGGAAGGGGTATAAGCCTATCCTGCTGCATGGAAGTGTTGCCACTGGAAGAACCACGCAATCAATTTGTGCCCTAGGAACATGAGTGTATGTTTATACTAGATATTAGTCAAGTAGGTATTGGACAGACTTGGGCACTTCTTATTTCTATGACAGGTGTCTTGGATCCTAATGTACGCTTGATGCACAAGTAACTTAGTTGTGCTAATAAGCGCACTTTTGGATATTAATATATGTCAAGTGCAATTAATCCCGTTGTGCTAAATAACACAGTTATCAGCTCTTTTGTATCATTTATTGTAGCGCGCTCAGCAGTACCCAGTAATAGAGACACACAGGCTGTTATCACATAGGATGCTCGATAGAATGTCCTGCCTAAAGCATTGAGCTCGTTTATTTATGGGACAACACAGTGATAACAGCAGGAAGTGATGTCTATACAACATTAGCCAATCAGTTCCAAATGTACAGTCACATGACACAAGTTACTCACATAGAATCAGCCAATGACACACCTGTATACATTCAAATATACAATAGAAAGGGAGGGTACACGATCGTGAATGAGCAAGACAGCGTGCATGGCTTCCCGCCTTTGGTGTGTGAAAATCCGCACACCGTAGTAACAATGAAACCCACGTGTAACGGAATTTGCGCCTGACACTACACAATGAAACCAGCGTGTAGAACCATGAAAGCTGTCCTGATCAAACTCGAGCATGCACTCCCGCCACTACTACTGGCATGAATCACACTCAGCAATGCTCAGAGAACAATGCCTAATAGGATTATACTACTGTTCCCGTCGACGTGAAGCTATCTGCAGGGAAAGAGCAATGCTGTTTCCACTATGGTGATCAGGCACAGTAGAAAGACATGAGCGTGTATCCCTTCATAGAGGCAGATAGATATCAAAACGATATTGACTTCAAAGAGCAAGCATATCCCCGCCGAGCGAACAAATCTGCACATTATACAGGAGCCCCTGCTGGTGGTCATATCCTTGCTGCTCGATCCTTGAACTCTGAACCGCAATACACATAGATCTCTACCGGCAAACAGACCCACGCATGGACTGTTCGCCAGCGGAGTTGTCTTATGTAAAGCAAATGTGTGTACACATCTAAAGGAAGGTTTTCACTGCCAGTAGTCTTTCCTCAATGCCGGTTTGCCCATACACGCTCTAATGAGCGTATTGCAAGCAAACTGACAACAGGAGCCATAATGACAAGCTGAACAAAACACATCCTGAAAAATGTCCACACTAAGCCTAATAACATTTCCACAAGACAGGCAAGATTTGGAAGGCATTCTTTATGATGCCTTACCCCTTCTCATGGTTTGACATTCCAAGTGATGTCAGGCAACAGGTAAAACTTCACTTCCTTTCTCGCTACCATTGAAATATTTACAGTACATTTGCCATTTACAACAATTTGGACTGGATGTAAAAGGGTGTTTGCTGTTTGACCCCAGTTGGCTAATATGAACCATAGTTGAGTTCAGGGTATTGCAAAGTCTACTTTTCATCTGTATCTCTGTCTTTGTTTCCTTCTCTAGTCAATATAAATGTGTTTATATCTAAAGTAGGTGAATAGGGGAAAATTAATCTCATAGTGGAACCCATTGGTGACATTTGTTGCCACTGAAGTTGATAAGTATAGGAAGCCAGCTGGTGATTTGTGAACTTGTTTCTACTAACTTAAAGGAGAAGTATGACCAAAGCTATTTTGGCCATACCTCTCTTATGGATCACAGACATGCACTTCATTCTGTACTCCTGTAACCCATCACTTCACCCTAATGCCTGGAACAGCAGCCAGTTCAGTCTCTCAGAGGGCCACTGAGAGCCTAAGCCAGCGGCATAGCATAGAGTGGGTGACTTACAGTCACCATCTCTCTGCAGACTGAACACCGAGAGCTTAGCAATCAGCTGTTTTTGATCACTCCGTTCTCAGCTTAGAGCTGGCGGGGGACAGCTGTGGCTCAGGACGGGGCTTCAGCCATCTAGGTTAGTATTATTGTTTATTTTTTGTATTCCCCAATTTCACTTTTAACTGTTAAAACTGAATAAGAGCAGCCACTGGAAGGTGCTTTGTTTCCTTTCTTTGTGGTTGAATCTTCATCTATAAACCTATAGCTAGCCATATATATATATAGATTCCTCCATCCATGCTAAAAGTGTGAATGGACGTATCTCCAGCTGCAGGCTATTGTTTTCTAAAAGCCACCATCGCTGGACACTATCATGCTAGAACAGAAAAGATTTACAACGTTTCAAAAGCGCTCAATTGTCGAATATGTCATTGTATGCATCAACAATCATCTTCACTTGAAACAAGTCAATTCAAAAATTTGGAGGGATTTTCATATACATTCAGTCATAAAAGTAGGTGTGATCATCATGGATCTACAAACTTGGCTGTATAGTGTAAATACTTTTGGTTTTTAGGAAAGCTTTCCTGTGCTAGTAATTTTTCATAATTCAGATCATATTCAGAAATGAAGCTCTCTTCTGAAAGGCTTCATAGAATCTCCTTCAAAGACGCATGGCTTGCTGTCTTTTTTTTTTAAGATTGTTTACGGATAAGCCCTGCTGGGTTGAACGAAATAAAAACTATTATTATTGTGTACTAGGCTTTAGTCTTTTCCCACTTATCATTTTTAATGTAGCCCATGATAAGGAACTGGGGTTATTAGCTGTTCAATGTGTTGTGAAGAGTTTATGGGTGGTATACTTTGTTTTCAATCAATGACATCATGGACCCCTGCTGCTCGACAATTCATGTTTGGTGTGGAGCAACAGAACCATGCTCTAGTTCTTTGTGCCTATTACATGAACATAGAATGTACTGATTTCCATGTCTCAGCATGAAATATAAGTGAAGGTTTAGCCTAAATTCACATTAGCATCAAGACTCCTTTCTTCATGCATGGGTGCAGCCATTCTTAGACAAAGCCTTATGTAAGCTTTACACTATTCATTAAATAATGTAAATGTTCCATTCCCAGTTGAACAGTTTTCTGGAAAGAGCTTAAACTTTTTAGTCTGCCTAAACACAACAGTCAGTCAAGCGAAGTCTGGCCGTGATGTAAGTCAACAAATTCTGTTTGTTATTTGCTGTCATAAACAATGTATGTAGGGTTGTTATTGCTTTATGAATAAGTTAGTCTAGTACTTTGTAACCGGCATCACTAAAATATTTCATACAGTTTTTTTTTTATTTTATTATGTCTTTAATTTCTTTTTACAGAAAATAAAGTGAGATATACCACAGTGCAACTGTGTCCATGAAAAACCTAATTTTAGAGTTATGCTTTTGTGTGCTGGTATTGTGAATTATCAGATGGTCTCAGTCATCATGGATACAGTTATTTGCTAAAGTAGAGGCCCTTTTGAACTTTCCAGCTAATTCGTTGAGGATAAAGGCAAAAGTTGGCCAAAGTCAAAAGAGTGAGATGATTCACATGTTGTTGCAAGAGTGCTACAGTACTTGTAGTCTTGACTGCTTAAGGGTACTTTCACAATGCTCTGTAGCTTAATCGCAGTAAAAACACATTTTTGCTGTGTTTCAGATGCATTTGCTGTACGTTTCTGGTGCGTTTTTAGGCTGCCTGCACCTGTGATAAATGGACGTTACTCAAAAACACAAAATTGCGGAACGTTTTTACTTCCATTTTACTGCGATTTCCATTCATTGCAATGGGAAGCTGCATTTTTGCTGCAAGGTTTTTAAAGATGCAGCATGCAGGACTTTAAAAAATGCACCACACATGTAACGCTTTGGTGTGAAGAGTCCCATAAGATTTAAAGGGAAAAAATGTTTTACTTTTTTCTTGCAAGGTAAAAATAAAGCGAAAAATGTATGTGTGTGAAAAGGCCCTAAAATGATGTTCCATGCAGAGGGGAGTAGAAGCTGGGGCAGTCTTTTCAGGTGGGAAAAATTAAAACTAGGAGACCTACAGACATAGGATTGACGGGTAACACCTGGGCCTGTGATGACAGGCTTTTGTTCACATCAAAAAAGCTTTTGCATTCCCATACAAGTCTATATGAAATCAAAAACTTCCCTAAAGCATGTCACAAGGATGTCAACTACGGTTCAAATACACCTGCCTTTAAATTGTGAAGTTTCTCACGCTGATGTCTTCAACACAAGCCCAAAGCCCCTTGACACAAGCCCTTAGTCAAACAAAAACTATCACTATTGGGTAGACCTGGATATGTCACCTTATAGTAGCCACCTCAGTGCCTTTAAGTGAACAGGCAAGTGGTACTGTACATCCCCTGTAAATTCTGCCATCACCCCTTCAGAAAATTCATTTGTTTCTTTTTCATTTCCAGTACATTACCATATAGGAAAAAACGTTTATAGTGACGTGGGCTGAAATGTGCCAAAAAATCCTCGAGTCCGATAGATGCCTTCTCTTTTAAGAAAGTTCTGCATTGGGGTCAGCAACCTTTTCCACATCAAGTGACATTTATACAAGCATTTGACAACCGGTGTGCCAGTAAGCATGAGTGTGACTTTGTCTAAGATTTCAATTTATTTGCATTTCTGATGCAGAAAAGACGTACTGGACTACATGTGGTGTGAACTGCCCCTTTAACAAACCCTTGTTTTTTAATACAGGGACTTATTTAGGGTGTTGTGGGGTATGTGATCCCCTGCACCTGCCAATAGACATGTACCTGTCAAACTTGGATGGATTGAGACTTCAGGCTACATGTCGACTGCTTACAAAGCAAGTCACTCTGACTGTTATTCACTTGCTGTATGCTTTACAGACCATATTGGGCTGGGGTGTTTCCAGCATGATGCTGTATCTGTAGTTCTCACCTCAATGTCCTTCTGCACTTTACCATTGAAGGAAGCGGCCTGGTACCTGTGTGGTGCTATCCAGGTGAGTGTACATGTACTCCCATCAGTAACGGGACAGGTTTGTCTAGCATACAGGACAAGGATTTGGAATTGCACCCCCTCCCCCACTGTTAATGCATGTGGTATAATGGATTTCACTGCCCTTTGTCCATTCTCTGACCCCTTTTTTTTCCGCTGTGCCCAGGGCAGCTGCACCTCCTGCCAACCCCTTGTCCCGGCCCTGCTCCCACTGACCAACGATGAAAGGGGAGCAATAACCACTTATCACTAAAGTAAAAAAGAGCACACGCTGACCAATAAAAGAAGGAAACATGCTAACCAAAACAAAGGGGAAGGCAAGCTGACCAAATTAAAGGGGGTGCACGCTCTTCAAAATAAAGAGGCATGCACTGGCCAAAGTCGAATGTCTGAAGGCAGTGATTGGTTTTTGGGGTCCCGTACACAGCTAGACTGCCAAAAAGTCTCACACATGGGGTATCCCCATACTCAGGAGAAGCTGCAGAATGTAGTTTGGGGTGTCATTTCACATATAGCCATGGCATGTTTGAGCAACATATCATTTAGTGACAACCTTGTGTAAAAAAAATATTCCATGAACTCAACATGCCTCTCAGCAAATAGCTTGGAGTGTCTAATTTGCAAAAAAAGGGTCATTTGGGGGGTTTTGTGCTATCTTGACATTTCAGGGCATCTAAAACTGTGATAGGTAGTGATGAAGTAAAATAAGCAATTTACGCCCTTAGAAAACCTGAAAGGGTTGATTGGATTTCGGGGTCCCGTACACAGCTAGGCTCCCAAAAAAGTCTCACACGTGGTATTCCTGTACTCAGGAGAAGCAGCAGAATGTATTTTGGGGTGTAATTCCACAAATACCCATGGCATGCGTGAGCAATATATAATTTAGTGACAACTTTGTGTAAAAAAAAAAAAAAATGTAATTTAATGCACAAATACACTATATATTGCCTAATTGTTTGGTAAAATATCAAATATGATCTTATGCCGAGTACATGGATACCAAATGTGACATGCTTTAAAATTGCGCATGCCGATGCAGCGGCAACGAACTACGTACATTTTTAAAAGCTTTTACAGGTTACCACTTTAAATTTACAAAGGAGGGCTACTGCAAGAATTAGTGCCCAATGTTCACAGCGATACCTCACATGCATGCTGCAATTGCGGTTTACATATGACACCAGACCGATGCTTGCGTTCGACACACAGGGGGACAGGGGTGCTTGGATTTTTATTTTTTTTTGCTTTTTTTATGTTATTTTGACACCTTCCCTTTCATTTGTTTTTTTTATTTTTTTATTGTTCTCACAGGGAATTTAAATATCCCCTATGATAGCAATAAGTAGTGACAGGTAGTCTTTAAAAAAAAAAAATAAAAATTGGGGTCTATTAGATTCTAGAACTCTCCTCTGCCCTTAAAGCATCTGACCACGCCAAGGTTGGTGTAATAAGATGCTTTCCCAATTTTCCAATGGCGCTGATTATATCTGGCGAAACCGAAGTCATGAAATGCTTGTAGCTTCCGGTATCTTAGGCCATAGAGATGATTGAAGCCATTCTGGTTTCCAATAAGCTCTATGGTCAGCTGACGGAACCACCGGCTGCACTCTCGGGTTACTCGGTGGGACAGGAGAGCCTGAAAAACCAGCAGGAGGGGGGGGGGTAGTCCCCTCCCACTACTTGTAAAAGCAGTCTAGCTAATTATCTGATAAGATCACTTTTACATGAAAGCCGCTGTAAAAAATTATACCAAGAGGATGCCTAAACCTGCAGGCATTATCCTGGTATAACCACTCAAAGTCCAGCGAGGTACTAGTATGTTGCTGGTCCTTGTTGGGCAAATATTGTAAGGTCTTTTTTTTTCATGTAGCCTGTGGGCTGAACAAATTCCTCCAGATTCCAATTCCAACAGATTCCTCTATTCGCATCAATCAATGTGAATGAAGAAATCTCTGCCAAGAAAAGTGTTAAAGAAAATATGCGGACGCATAGAGGAGATCCTCCCTCTGTGTCCACCCCATTTCCCTATGGTTTGCCATATATGCTCTTTTTTTTATTTTACTGCGATGGTGAAATCCCCTCCTAAAGCGCTTCCATCATTGATTTATGTATATGCTGAGAGCAAACGCTGTTGCTGTCAGAATAAGCAGATCAGTGCAGCAGCTGATGGGCATACCTGCAAAGCAAACTATGGTTAACAATAAAACACAATAACAATAAAACATTACATTATAATAGCATACAGTGCAGTAGAAAGGTGGTATCTGAAAAGCAAAATATGGTGGTTAACAATGAAAAACAGTAACAACTAGAAAACGTACAATTTCCAAGGAAATTGCTGCCACCGATAACGGAGTAACTATGTGTGAGTGGGAGTGGCAGCAGTTTGTGTGGTGTGTGTTTTTAAGTGTGGGATGTGTGTGTGTGGGGGGGGGGGGTTGGGGGTGTGTTGTGTGTGTGTGTGTGAGAGTGGCAGCAGTGAAGGCATTTTGGCAGTTGGAAACAAGCTGTCTAGTTTTGAACATTCCGCCATTCATTCTTATGGGGCAACTTACCAAAGTGGGTGGTGCTCATCTTCATACGGCTCTAGTGTAAAAACTCTAAATCTCACAGCTTAAAAAAATTATACCGTAGGAATCACAAGACCCCGGCCGACATTTTGTTGTGTAGTATGTCTATGAAACATTAAAACTGAAGTCACATTCACAGGTTAGAGAGAATGGCCTTGACATTTGAGATGGTTTGAGTGCAGTTTCAATTAATGTCAATGGATGGCGTGATTTGGAAACCAATTGTCATAGTGTTAAAACTTTTAGGGCCTTGGCTTAGATGTGAACATGTTAAGTGGCAGCAGGGATAGGGGAACGTTTTGATGTAACATTTGTGTAGGTGGCCTTAAAAATGAGGGAGTAGCAGCAGTTTAGAAATTGTGGCAAGATTTATTCGCTCACCCTCTAACTATTTTCAGGCCCCACTCTAGTTTTGAACATTCCGCCATTCATTCCTATGGGGCCAATTTTGCCACAAAAAAGATGATATTTTGCAGACCATTTGGCAAAACCTTCCAAAAAGTAATAGCAACACAATCGGGAACAGTCCGCTCGTTTCGGTATATTACTTGTCTATGTAGTGTAGAAACTGTGGGAGGAGTTAGGGTGCCAAATTTTCCCAAAGGCTTTGACTATAATAAGAATAGGCAAGAACACTTAATAAAACACTGCAGTATAACAGTATATTATAAAGTACAGTAAAAGTAGAATAAGAACAAAAAAATAACTCAATAAAAGGACAACTATATTTGGCCTTTTTATTTTTTATTTATTTTTTTTATTTTAAATAGTTTTTTTTGTAATTTTTTTTTACACTTTTTATGTAACTGTAAAATGTTACAGGTTAGGGTCTCTCAAAATGCGATCGCCATCTAACATCTTTCGAGACCCTGTGTAAAAGTGTGCCCTAGACTGTGCCATGCTCTACCCTATACAAATAATCCACTAGTGTGTGGTAGTGACGGAAACTGTCCCTGATGCAGAGACCAGGTTGTCCAGGACAGGAGGGTTAAAAATAGCGGGAGTCACGCCTATATCCGCGTTTCCTACAGACAAAACATCTTCTTAGGGGTGCACTTTGGGTAGGGGTGCCAATTGGAAAAGGTATACAGACACTTTTTTTGTACCAGTGTCTGTCCTTACGGGCAATTAAGTACGGCGCCATCATCTGGTCATTGAAGTCCACCCCTCCCATGTTAAGGTTGTATTAATGGACTTCTCAACAGCAACAGTCGCTGCTGCAATTTGGACTCTGCGTGAATAGAGGACAGAATGAAAACATTCCGTGTGTCCCACCACTTCACTGCAAGAAATTTATTACACTTCAAGCAGGCCCCCCCCCGCCCCCATCTAAGTCAGGAATCTACAAGCCGTTGGGGGAAGCTCCGGCGATTAGGTCGCATGATGCCACATGCGCCAATTCCAAATTCAAAAAGGTGACTACAACGTGACACGCTTGTGTAATGATTGTCCACAAATAAATGGTACCCCTTTCCGAATAAGGACACCAAGTCCCAAACAATCTTGCTGGGGAGAAACTGTTTGAAAGCAAGGCGGCCAGAAAATGTAATCAGGGACTCATAAACGCAGAAAGTTTCTTGGGGGATACACAAGGCTGCAAACTTTTGGTAGTAGTGATTTACGAGGGGCCTGCATTTTGTGGAGCCGTTCATATTCAGGGTAACCCCAGGACAACAGAGTTCATTGTCACTGAAGTGCATGAATCACAAGATTTGCTCGAATCTAGTCCTGGCACCATGGCAGCAGAGAACATGGGCATATGATGAATTGGGTCAGTGGACCATAATGACCGCAACTCACTCTTTTTAGTAATGCCCATGAGGAGGGATAGGCCCAGAAAGGGTTTAAATTCAGAAACCGTGATACATACCCATGCAAATTTTCTGGCAAGGGTCAAATTTGGATTTGCGGCAATTAATTGATCTGCATGGAAATTGCTTTGGTCCACAATAGATCTGTAAGGATCTTTCATGAAAAACAGCTCATAAAAATCAAGGGGAGTAAAATTGGCTGTTTCCACCTGGTTTCCGGGTTGGCCAGTGAATGGGGGGGGGGGGGAAGTACAGACGCTGCAGAAGTGGTGGGCTCCCAATCAGGATTTGCAAGCGCATCAGCAAGGACACTATGGGCTCTACGGGCCTATCTTCAAATTCTTGGTGGCTGCAGGACACGACTTGTGCTAGCCAGTGCACCAGCTTGAACTGCACTTATGGGACTCGCCACGTCACCAAGTGTTATTGCAGTGCTGGTTTGACGATGACCAGGATGTACTAGGCCACTGGTGCTTGCCAGTTCACCAGAAAGTTGAGCGGCACTAGTACCGACACTCTGCTGCATACAAGAACCTCAGCAACAGAAGAACATAGTCGGATACGCCTGATCTTAGCAGGAACCGCTACTCCATCGTAAGAACTCTGTCAGGGTGCTTTCTACAGGTTTGAATACTGAGCCTGATTCTGACAGTGAGGCTTCCCCATCGCTCTTATTTGCCATGCTCAGCATGGTGTAGTCCTCTTCACTAGTGTACCTCTGTTTGGACATTTTGGCTGATAAATTTATAGGTACCTAGTGTGACTCACAGCTAAAAAAGCACCTGGTTGTCAAGGACTGTTTGAACCGCTACCAATAAATGTAACTGCTAGCGCTAGCAGAGATCAGGCATGACTCTGCTAACGCTGCGGTTTAGTGTGCTGTGTATTAGAAGTGACCATAATCTGCTGATTCTGCACTTCTTGTGGGGGGGCGGAGGGGCTAAAAATGCAGGTGTTGGGAGGTGTCAGGGCTGATCCTGTTAACGCTGTGTTTTGGGAACACTATACTAAACTATCGGGGATGCTAGCATAGTTCTGATCAGATCAAAGATATTGATCCATTCAGACACTATACTAGTAATGGAGGTGTTTGTGTCACTTGCAATCAAAGGGTTAAAATGTATTACGAAAAATTTGCGGCGAGGATCTGATGCTATCCTGGATTGACACTAATGTTAATGCTAACTGATGTCACCTGTGACACCAATACAGTGTTCAGAAAAAAGATCTGTACACTATAAAAGTGACACTGTGACAGGGCAATGAAGGGGTTAACTGGGGGTGATCAGGGGGTTGAATCTTTATTGGGGAGTGGATGGCGGGTACCCTAAGCCTATTTGAGACAGAAACTAACTACCACTAACTGTCTCTCACATTAACTGAAGTCACAAGTGACACTAATACAGTGATCAGTAAATTTATCTTTATACTGTATATATATATATATATATATATATATATATATATATATATATATATATTTATAGTGTACATTGTGACAGGGAGTGAAAGGGTTAACCTGGGGGGTGATCATGGGGCTAGATGTGTGCCTATGTGTACTGGTGTCAGTGTATTGCTTGTGTTCTTTCACACTGGAACTGAAAAGGACTCCAGGAAAGGAGATTGCATAATTTCCTGTGCCAGTGTTTACATTACACAGGCACAGGGCATTCTGCAATTGGTCAGAACAGATCACCAGGTTCAGGCCAAAAGTCATTGGCCTGGACCTGATAACTACAAATGCAAAGTTTTGCCCATTGGGACTTTAGATGAAGCGCTACACAACCAGTGATAAAAACATAGTACAAGTTTTTTTAAAAATATGCCAGCAATGAAACTGGGAAAAGGTGTCATAATGCCAAACAGTTGGCCGAAGTATACAAATCCATTACATTGGTACATACAGTAATCAAATAGTACATAGTAAATGTGTCGTAGCATCTGTGGTAACCCGACGCGTTTTGTAAGTTCAGTCTCACTCTTTGGGGGTTGATGCATTGACATAATCTATAAAATAAAATGATTAATAAAAAAAAAAAAAATATATATATATATATATATATATACACATATCATAGTAATGAACATGGAAATGTATCGGGTAGATTGGAATGTGGGAATCAGACTAAGCTATCCAAATTTCTGCCCCGCCCTCCCCCTGGGCGTCCACCCGGTGTTGGGAGGGATCCTGTCATGGGTCTGCAGGACTATTAATAGGAGGGCTCAGACACCAGTCTATGCAATGCTTCCCAGGTGGATGGACACACGTTTTTTTCATTGCTGGCATATATTTAATAAACTTGTACTATGTTTTTATTACTGGTTGTGTGGCTCTTCATCTTTAGTCCCAATGGGCAAAACTCTGCAATTGTATGTATAATAGGGATGGAGGCGCTTCGCAGGGCACTACCAACCATATTTTGTTTCTAGATCTGATCACTGATTGGTTCTGAATCGAATCAGCACATCGCATGGATGGCGGGTGCATCCGCACCCTCTAGCCCCGCGCGTGACCGACGTACAGTTACGCCGGTTCGCGCAGCTGAGCCACCTTGCCGCAGCAAATGTACGGCGGGTGGTCGGCAACTGGTTAAGGGACACATGCTGACTGCCATAAAGGGGGCAAACTTACCAACATGAATGGGGCACAATGACCACCTTACAGCAGGAACACACATGCCACCATGAAGGAGGTGCACTTACCATTTTATGTAAGGGGAAACACTGACATAAACCTGCCTGCTGTGCTCTTTATGCTACAAAGTCCTGACTGCTGCACTGTAAATTAGTGGAATTTAGGCCCCTGTTAGCCCTATGTTTCACAGTTGTTCACTACTATTAAACTCCTGATATATATATAATAGCACACTGCTTGTGTGTTGTTTTATTTGTCACACTGCTATTTTCTTCATAATTTGCTGCAGTGCACAAAGTCGCTTTTTTTTTTCCTTATAATTGTTTAATGTCATGATTATTACTGAAAATAATTTTGATGCAAAGGAGTGTGCGTATGCATGTTTGGTGGATGGAGGGTGGAAAATGAATCTGCCCTGGGTGTCAAGTAGGTTAAAGTGGAACTTCACTCTCCCAATCAACATTGGTTATTTTTAATCATCATGCTGCTAGCATTAGTAAATAGCTAAGCAAGTATATCATAATTACTTGTTCCAAACTTTATTTTTACATTTCTTCAGTTACTTCCTGGTGTCTTGCCTAGGCAAATGGTCATACATGCCAGAAGTCTTTAGGAGAGAGGGAAGAGAAGATGAGGGATTTTCTAAGCTAAGCACCCTCTCTTGCATGCATACTTGAGATAAGGTCAGGATGTAAATTCTACTCAGTTGTGTCAAACTGGCGGTCCTCCAGCTGTTGCGGAACTATAGGTTTCATCATGCTTCTGCCTGTGGGAGTCATGCTTGTAACTGTCAGCCTTGCAATGCATCATGGGATGTGTAGTTCCACAACAGCTGGAGGGCCGCCAGTTTGATACCTGTGTGCTACATGAATCATTTGCCCTTGCTCAAGATGGCTATTGCCAGAAATGCTAGGGAGTGTTCTTCCAAAGAGATTTCTCAACAAAATAAAACACAGAGACATGAATGGATGGGTGAGTTTGTTTTCAATATTAAAAATTAATTAAATAGTGTTTTTGGTGCTCAGATGCAGTGAAGATCTCCTTTAAGTATGCCACTATTTGAATGGGCTCTCAACGAGGCTCAATGCATGAAAAGTTGAACCTGCACTATTTTTGAAAAACATTTTTTTTTTTTTACTGTGTATTTGTGTTGGGGTGCTGTTCAGGAAAAATGGCACTGCAATGCACTTTTACCCAAGCAGTAAAATGCATTACTGCAGCACACAAATGTGTATCCAGTCCTTGCATATTAGAAGCTTAAGCGTCTGTTATTCCATCTTATGGAAAAGCCTTCTCTAGCTTCCCACCAGTTAAAAAAAAATACAATGTAAAGTAAATTTGAATTGCTGAAATCAATCTAGAATATAGATAATTGTGTATAAAGAACCTTCTATATCGAATGCCAGGATTTGCAAAAACAATGTTAAGAAGATTGTAGACATAATTTTGTGAAAACTCTACGGGAAGAATCTCAGAGGTAGGCTCGGGTGGATTTAAGGAGACGCTGAGGTAGACTGATTTTCCGAGAACCTGTGGACCACGTTACAACCGAGACGCTGCCATCAAGTTGTATATAGCCAGAGAAAAGAAAAAACAAGGGGCCAATTAACGGGTATCAGTGGGTTTGCCGCTTTCTGAGTGCACTTTCATGCAAGTCAGGACTTCTTAGTATTAAAGCAACTGGATCAGCTTGACAGCCAAGCCAGTAGTATTTTCAGAAAGAGAACTCTGGCGGGAGTTTTATCTTAAAATTTTTCTTTTTTTTTTCTGAGAAAACGTGGATATGTAGGGAGAATGCTTCTCAGACATTGTATCCTAGATGAAAAAAGAAAATCAGGTGCGCTAAATTCACATATGTCACACGTCAAGACTTGGGTGTGACACTATAATGAGTGACCAACCAACCTCTATAGTGTGTACCTGAGTTGATGTGCACTAAGAGGGTATATGGTGTTACCAGATACCCTGGTGCTAGCAAATGATAAGTGATGGATAAAGTAATGGTATATCAATGTGATAATCTCAACATTATCAAATGGTGCTTCACAAATAATTCCAAATAAAGTCCAAAACTCCAGTGTGAACCACCTAAAGTGTATATAAACCCCTGGGGGGTACACAAGTCCCAAATTCCCACACAAATAATGATGCAATCCACAAAGGTGTATTGGGTGAAAATGTGAGGGTGCAATGGTTCCACCACCTTGATGGGGATTGGCCTCTTACCATAGGAAAGAGGTCAAGGGCGGATAATCAACCCAGTGGGTTGATTATCCGCCCTTGACCTCTTTCCTATGGTAAGAGGCCAATCCCCATCAAGGTGGTGGAACCATTGCACCCTCACATTTTCACCCAATACACCTTTGTGGATTGCATCATTATTTGTGTGGGAATTTGGGACTTGTGTACCCCCCAGGGGTTTATATACACTTTAGGTGGTTCACACTGGAGTTTTGGACTTTATTTGGAATTATTTGTGAAGCACCATTTGATTATGTTGAGATTATCACATTGATATACCATTACTTTATCCATCACTTATCATTTGCTAGCACCAGGGTATCTGGTAACACCATATACCCTCTTAGTGCACATCAACTCAGGTACACACTATAGAGGTTGGTTGGTCACTCATTATAGTGTCACACCCAAGTCTTGACGTGTGACATATGTGAATTTAGCGCACCTGATTTTCTTTTTTCATTTCATATCACCTATTGGCTCTAAGGTTGCTGCTTTTTCACTTACTTCATCCAGCGCACTTTTTCTTTATACACATTGTATCCTAGATAATTGCATTTTTGTAGGTTTTTGGAACAAAGTGGTGAAACTCTGTCAAGTTTTGCTGTAAAGAATAGACATGTTTCTGTATGTGGAAGGTAAAATGCTCCCTGTGGTCAGCTGTGACAGGTCACTTACTGACCATTTGGTAGCAGCGTAAACATAGACTTTTTTGTACAATATCATTAGTCTGAAAAGTTTTGTACAGCAGGAAAAGTTCTCCAGCATACAAATTTTATTGTCTGAAGCTGTTTGTTGATGACTGCAGATTGGGCAGTATTTTCTTACACTGTTGGCTGCAGGTGGTTGCTAGAATTTGTAGTCTAAGAGCAGCTGGAGAATAATAGATTCACAACAATTGTGCTTTATAAAATGGTAGCAGAGCAATAATGACAGTGTTGCTTTAGATGCGTGCCTGTATTTTCTGCCCTGTAGCACAAAAGTAACAGCTGGGATTTGGTTGCTATTGACTACATCAATTATTGCAGAAGGATTTTAATTGTTATCTTTTTGTCTGCTTTAAAGTGTATCTAAGCCCAGGAACAAAAATCTAATGTAGATGGGGTGGCTGCATTTACATATAAGTAGTATAATAGATGAAAGGGGAGCAAATAAAGCCGTCCATAGATGGCCATTGACAGTTCGAACCATGTATGGGCAGGCTGCTTGCACCCAAGTCGATCAATCAATCAACTTGGGTACAACCAGCATGTTGGATTTTTCATATGAATATTGCTAGCGGCTATAGCCGCCAGCAATAATCACTGTGTGTTCTCCCATCCGGGATTGCTCCCCCCCTGTCCCCATGCCAGGAGAACACAATAGGTCCAGGGGTGGGATTCCCCCTCCGACACTGACTGTTTAATGGGGGGATTGAGCGATTTTCTTTCCTGCAACCATGAAATCCACTGTCTATGGCTAGCTTAAAGCAGTGCTCCAACCCCACCATGGAAAAAATAAGTCAGCAGCTACACATACTATAGCTGCTGACTTTTAATATAAGGACACTTACCTGCCCTGGAATCCTGCGATATCGGCACCCGAGCCGATGTTTCCTTTAGCTCCCAGGTGCTGCCGTTGCCATAGCCTGTAAGTGAAGCTGGCAGTAGAGCCTTGCGGCTTCACAGCCGATTTCCCTACTGCGCATGCGGTGGTGGGTTGAAGGAGAAGAGGGTCGAACTTCTGGCGGACCACACCGCGTGCACTGTAAGAAGAGACAATATAGGACAGCCATTGTGTAGTTTTTTTTTTCTTACCTCCTTTATGCATAGAATACCTGAAGGTAAAAAAACCTTTAGCCTTTACAACCACTTGCTAACCGCCCTATAGCAGTTTTCACGTGTATATATATATATATATATATATATATATATATATATATATATATATATATATATATATAATGTATATGTGATCCTGCATTTATGGGTAGGGGGTGCGAGTCCTGTGATTCTAAACAGCGGGAGCCGATCAATGGGTCCTGCCAACTCAATGTCTGCTGGCACCCGCTGATTGTTCCGTACATAGACAGGTCTGTCAGTTAGGGTCCGATTTGTCCGCCACAATATCGCAGTCCTGCTGTAAGTCGCTGATCATCGTCACAAAAATAAATAAATAAAAATTCCATAATTATATTCCATATTTTGTTGACATTGTGCAAGCCAATCAACATACACTTATTGGGGTTATTTTTACCAGAAATATGTAGCAGAATACATATTGGCCTAAGCTGATGAAGAAATTAGATTTTTAAAAAGATTTTTATTGAATATTTTATAGCAGAATGTAAAAAAATATATATTTTTTGTCTATAGCGCAAAAAATAAAAAACGCAGAGATGATCAAATACCACCAAAAGAAATCTCTATTAATAGGAAAAAAAGGACAAATGTCAGTTAAAATAACGCAGTACTGTATCGCAAAAAACGGCCTGGTCATGAAGGGGGGGGGGGGTAAATCCTCCAGAGCTGAAATGGTTAAGGTTAGAGATTTTACACAGGCCCCTACGCAGCATGGTCAGATAGATGGAATTTCTTTCATTGTTAAGCTGGATACACACTATACAGTTTTTTTTTTTAGATTTTTTCCTTTAGCTTTACCAAAACCATATAATATGAGGTCAAACCTAAATACTTTCAATTTGTATGCAATCAGGCAGGCCCTTGAACTACATAAGTACATGAGGAAGGCAGCGCATGAACCACACCGAGATGCAATGGATAAGGAAGTCAGGTGAACATCCAGTATAGAAAGGGTTAGCAGTTTATTGGTATTGATAACCGAAAAACAAAGTACATAAAATGCTTACATCCCCCTGGGCTGGAGTGGATAAGGGCACCTGACAGCAAGCAACACGAGTGCGAGGAGGTCGGTCTCCTAGGACTGCTGAGCTGTGTGTACACAAAGCTGGAAACCAGCCGGCACGAGGATGAAAGGACTCTGCTGCAGTTCCGTAGCGGTGACATCAGCCGGACAGGCGCCACTTGCGGGGGAAATACCAGGAACCAGGGTGGACCACAAGCTATATGGTTGCCATGACTACATGTTTCGCGCCATGCGCTATATCAAGTCATGGAAAGGAATGGCAACAGGGAAATTTAAAGATAGGGAAAGGGGCGGGACTGTGATTACAAACCAGGAAAAGGTTTGATTGCACTTTTAACCTCTCGGTGCCCTTATCTCCCTCCTTGATAACATAAAAGTTTAAAATACGCACAAATTCTCTCAATTAAAAAAATAGAACGATATGACAATAATAATAATAACTGGAGGATGCATTATAAAGTATTGAATATAAAATATAAACACACAGTTGAAACATCAGAAATTAAATAGCACTAGAAATAGATGTCAGCAAATATACTATGAAAACTTATGTACATTTTTTTTTGTTTTTTATTTTTAATAAATTTGTAAAGATTTTAAACAAACTTTTTTCACATTGTCATTATGGGGTATTGTTTGTAGAATTATGAAGAAAATAATGAATTTAATCAATTTTGGAATAAGGCTGTAACATAAAATATAGAGACAGTGAAGTGTTGTGAATACATTCCGGATGCACTGTATGTATTTTTTTTTAAAACAGGCTAGGATTCAGATTTGTGTGCATGATTCCCTCCAATTATAGTTTTAGGTGATTCATCATGTTTTTCATCAAATGGAACCAATTAAATTCATGTGGCATTCATCCATTTGCTCAAAATATTCAATATATATATATATGAAAATAAATTGGGTGGATTTTTTTTTGGGGGGGGGGGGGGGAGTAAAAATTATCCCTGAATATGCCTGTCTGCTTTTCTGCATCACTTTAATTCTCTATGCTCTTATGAAGTTCATGTTCGAATTTGCTGTGATCCATTAGTGTGTCATATATTTTCTCTGCAGCTATTATGTGCTCGGTGAAACCTGATGGGATTCCACAGCTGTGTCGGACAGATGAGATAGGGGAACTCTGTGTGTGCGCTCTCGCTACGGGTACATCCTATTATGGTTTATCCGGTATGACCAAGAACACATTCGAGGTGAGTGACACAACTTGCCACAAAGGTTTACAGTTAAACTAAAGTTTGCTACGGTTATTCTGACCTAAGCACAATAAGTAAAAGTAAAATGACACCTGACATTGAAAAATATACAAAATATAAACTTTAATCTAACGAAAGCTAAAATCTGTTCTCGATGACTATTCACCCCTGCTCTTTGCATATATTATAGGTTACCTATAAGTTAACTGTAGACATGATATTGCAGTTGCTTTATCTGACTACCAACCCTTTTGAAAAAGCTCTACCTGGCAGCTTCCAAGGCTGATCATCACATCCCAGCCTACCTCAATCCCATTTGCTGGTAAACTGATAATCCTGGAAACACACCAGTTTGATATGGTGGAAATGACTGCAGACTCCTTTGTTGATTTTTATAGTCACATTAAGAAGTACCCCCCCCCCCCCCCCCGTCACATTTACATCTACTTTGAAAGTTTGAATGTATTTGCTGATACAGAGAGCAGTGAATACAATGCACAGGGTGCAGAAAGAACATTTTTACTGCCCTCCTGCTGACCATGTTAGGTCCCTTTCACATGGGGTGGACTCCACCACTTCAGAGGGTAATCTGTCCGCTTATCTCCACTGATCAGGTAGATGGCTTATCTGTGTCTGCTCCGCCTATGCACAGTGGACACAGACACAGCCTGCTGTCCTCTTTGGGTGGTTGGATGTAAATGGACTGTCCGTTTTCACCCCACGGCCATAGAGGGCAATAGGTTGTCTGCCTTAAAAACTGACAGACGCGCCCGATTGGTCCGCCCGTGTGAAAGGGCCTTAGATGTAATTGTACAGTACTCTTCTTAATTGAAATTATATGTGAACCCTCCCCTTGTAAAACAAACCAATGAACATTAAAATAAAAATTAAAGGCAGAACATTTGTATGTGTGTGTGTGTGTGTATATATATATATATATATATTATACATGCTTTTTTTTTTCTTTTTTAATAAGTAATCACATCTCTGGTCCCAGCTCCATAAGGGTTTTAGAGAGGTGAAGGTGGAGAAATTGCAGTACACTGGTCTTCCTAGTGAATGGCTTTACAAGGGGGACATGTCAGCACACGTCTGATTGTTTGAGGACAGGCAGGCTGTGCTTTTTTCCTAGCACACCCAGAAAACTGACCACACTGAGATGGATGTGCTCTCATGCCTATCGTTGTCAGTTTGAAATAGGAGAGTAGGAACACCAGGTATTTCACACAAAGGAAGCAATACAAAGAGAACAGGATACTTTTTAATACAAGTGTATGGTACAACAGGTACATATCAGGAATATGATATGTTGGGGTAATATATATCCTTTAACCACTTCTGGACCTGGGAGGGTTTCCCCCCTTCCTGACCAGGCCATATTTTGCGATTTGGCACTGTGTTAATTTAACGGACAATTGCACGGTCATGCGATGCTGTACCTAAATAAAATCGATGTCCTTTTTTCCCCACAAATAGAGCTTTCTTTTGGTGGTATTTGATCACCTGTGCGATTTTTTATTTTTTGCGCTATAAATAAACGCTATAAATAAAAAAGAGCAACAATTCTGAAAAAAATATATATATATTTTTCACTTTCTGCTATATAGCATTCTCAAAAAAAATGTAAAAATCAAAATGTTTTAACATTATAGGCCAATTTATTTTCTGCTACATATTTTTGGTAAAAAAAATTGCAATAAGCGTATTTTGATTGGTTTGCGCAAAAGTTATTGCGTCTACTAACTACGGGAAAGATTTATGTCTTTTTTTTTTTTTTTGTTTTTTTGTTTTTCTTCTAGTAATAGCGGCGGTCTGCGATTTTTTTGCGGAACTGCGACATTGCGGCGGACAGATCGGACCCCTAACTGACATTTTTTACACTTTTGGGGGTACCAGTGACATTACTACAGTAATCAGTGCTACAAATATACACTGTTACTGTAATAATGACTCTGGCAGGTAAGGGGTTAACAGTGTGCGTGATCAAGGGGTTAAATGTGAGCCTAGGGCAGTGATTCTAACTGTGGGGGGACGTGGCTTGTGAAATGACCATATAGCCCCTGTGTTCCTATATAGAAGGATCACAGGGGCTCTATGATCATTCAGGGAGAAGAACGGTCAGCTGTGTTTACAACAGCTTCCTGTCCTTCTCTCTCAGCCGGGAACGATCGCGGGTGTCAGGCTGCAATCGGAGCCGCCTGCCCGCTGACGAACCTCCTTTGCGGGACCGACGTATAGCTACATCGGTTTGCCCAGGAGCGGCTGCCTGCCACAGTATAACTGTAGCGGGCGGTGATGAAGCGGTTAAGGATGGTCTGGGCAGACTTTATGCAGCGAATATCAAAAACAATGGCCTGGATGCTTATAGTTTTATCCCTGATCTTTCACCTGCTTAGATTACTTAGAACAGATTTTTTTTTTTTCATGCAAACATTCTCTCACACTGCTATAGGAATTGGTGGTGTGTTGCTCTCAGCATGTTAAATAGTAAAGGTCGTATCATCTCCATTCAGCAGCAGACTACTGTCAGCCTGCTGAGCACTCGCCATTAAAAGCATTTGTCTGGAGTGAATTTTAATAATTGAAGAGAATGTTCTAGCAGTGCACTTCAAGACAAAACCTGTGAGGATTTGCAGGCTTTGTGCTGTGTTTTAATGTTAATGTTCTCCTGGAATTTATCATAATCTAACAGGAATTCTAATTCTTTGAACAAAAACAAAATCATTCAATAACTGACCTAAATATTATTCATTGAAATCACAGTAATTCCCATATAAATATCAGATCAAGAAGGGCTGCTTTTAACAAAAATAAAGAAAAAAACTGCTTATGCAGGTAAGGGGGGAATGGATAGATGTCTGTTGGAGAGAACATTTGGATTTGGGCTTTCTTCGCTGCTTCAGGGCTTGAACCACTTATTGTCATTGAGGGGAAAATTAATTCTCAAGTTTAACAAAATATCCTACAGGAAAATGTCAGGGTGGGTGTCTGACAGCTGAAGCTCAGTAGAAGTTGGGTGATGCAGCAGAACAATGACTCCAAGCATCGAAGTAAAGTCACCACAGACTGGCTTCAGAAAAATAAAGTGTGCCCTATGGAGTGGGCCAGTCAGAACCCAGACCTTAACCTACTAAGATGCTGCTGAATGACCTAAAGAGAGCCATTCATACCAGACATCCTACAAATTTTCCTGACCTTAAGCAGTTTTGTAAAGAGGCATGAGCAATAATTCCTCCTGAATCCCCATCTGATCTCTTTTCCATATCTTCTACTCTCAAAAGAATATGTCCCGGATCGCTATGTATTTTCACCATCTCCATTTTTAAAGTGTTTTCTAATGCTGCGAACATTGCTGCTATTTCTATTTTTGTTGGCAGTTGGGCATTCATATTTTGTTCATACTTATTTTGTTCTATTTTGCCCATTCTTATCCTTTTGTGCAAAAAAAAAAAAAGGAGGGGAAGTGGGCGCTGGTGCAAGTGTATTGGGTAAGTGATGGTAATCAATAAAGTGACGATGTGCACAACATATATGAGGGTGTATTAACCTCAGAAAGAGTGTTTCAATAAACACAAAATAGGGTGTGTTAACCTCAAAAAAGGAATGTAACAATAAAAGTAATATATCTGAATATTAATTACACAAAATTAATTGCACACAAATAATTTCATGGAATAAATCTATCATAAAAAATTCAAATAGGTGATAGAAAACCGTGCATAAATTAATGTATAAATATAAAGTGCTTCAATAATACAGTGGCATAAAAAGTCTGTGTAGATTTCTTAAAAAATTAATAAAGTGCCTAGAGTGCTAGATCTTGTGCAAGGAAATATCAATGCCTTATGTGGGAATATCCACCCTGTGAGAAATAGTGAAGATATGCGCTCACCAGAAAGGAGCAGGTCACACCGCCCTAGCAAGCTCTTCAATCAAAGAGGATGGATCACACTCTCCTCTCCTAGCAGGATAGATCCACCAGATCCTCCAGGGGGCAGAAGGGGACAGGTGGCACAGACCTAGAAACCTCTCCAGTCAGTAATCCTGGATGGACAACACTCTCCACTCCTCTCGTCCTAGCAGGATAAATCCACCAAATTCTCCAGGGGGCTCATGTGCTGGTTAACATAGGAGACAAGGGAGCAGATATAGTGTAATATTGCCTTTAATAAATGAAATTCAGTAAAAAAAAATGGGGGTGCTTACATATGTAGTGCCATCCTGGCACTGGAAGAAATGCCAAAGTGAATGTGTCACGCAGTCCCGTAAATCAAAATTGTAAACACTGTATTGTAAAGTGTATGTAAACCCTAACAATGAACTGTAGACCTAGCAAAAAGCTAAACCATTTGCATCCTACCTATTACCGTCTACTACTCTCCTGAACATTACTATCAAGTAATTTTCTGGATTACTGCACTTCGCTCCTATTTGTTGAATAAACAAACCAATTGTTTAGTAGAGATGGGGTCGGGCGTGATCAGGATCCTAGTCCCAACTTACCTGCCCAATCTAGCCAGGAAGCTGACACTGCACACCACTAATCACAGGCAGTGAGACGTTTCCCGGTCTGTGCAGCTGCATACCAGGAAATGTCTCACTGCCTGTGATTAATGGTGTGCAGTGTTGGCTTCCTGGTGGGATCAGGCAGGGTTGGGACTACGATCCCTAACACGCCCAAGCCCTTCAATATTGTTTATTTTGTTAGCAAATTTCAATCTTCGAAAAGGCTGGCTCCACTGTATTTAAAAGAAGTGATTCATGAAAAGTCTGCTAGCTATACCATCGTAAATTATACATGGCAGCATTTACTGTTCAGTTCTTATTAGAGTACATTTTTTTAAGCTAATAAACAAAAATAATGCAGCACAAGTAATATTAATACATTAAAAAACCGTATAAAAAGTTCATAAAAAGATCCCAGATGGTGCAAGGTGGTGTCTCTAGATTGAACATGGAGGTGTCATATAATGTGCAGCACCTCCGCCATACACACAGATGGCTGCTCCTAAGGTGAGCGGCCATCTGTGTGTATGGTGGAGGTGCTGCAAGTTATACGACACCGGCATGTTCAGTCTAGAGACACCACTTTGCACCATCTAGGATCTTTTTTATGGAAATTTATTTGGACTTTTTCCTATATATATATATATATATATATATATATATATATATATATATATATATATATATATATATATATATATATATATATATATATATATCATATATTTTTTTTAAATATGAATATTTCTTGTGCTGCACTATTTTCATTTATTAGCTTATTTGAAGGTGTTGTGTAATTGGCCTTAAGTGCCCAGCTGCAATTATTAGTATTTACTCAGGATTGATTGTTTGCGCTGAATATTTTGTAGTTTATGTTTAGTCTGCATTTTTTTTAAAGCTGAAGTTTATTTATGGCAATTTTTACATTGGTCCAGCTTGGAACAATGTAAGTATGTATGTGACATACCTGTGGCACCGTTACCACAGTGATTGTCACCAGCTTCCGGGGCCCATGCCAAGCAGTTGCCCTGCTGCACTGTGAACTCAAAAGGCCACTAGCTCGGCATGGACATCATTCAGGGAACAAGCTGGACCAATGTCTCAATGTAAAAATTGCCATACCTAAACTTTAGCTTTAAATAGCCCTTTAAGAGCCCATTTACACAAGTCATCTTTGATTTATTTTATTTTTTTATGAGCAAGTCACCCTTTAATTTGTCACAGTTATTTTAATGAGAGCTGCATGGTCTGATAAGATCTGTTCTAATTTTAGTTAGGGACCAGACTTACAGGTGCACCTTGAAAATGATGTTCATGTGTGTTTGCTAATATATTCATCTGAGACCTCTGCTCTACTTTTTCCTGTGCAAGGCTTAATTAAGTCACCTTTATTGGCTAGCTGAGTGTTGGGGAATATGTTTTAATCACTTAAATGTAGTTGTTTCAATATACATCTTTTTGCACTTGATTTGTTTGGGGGCTATGACATCTAGATGTTGAATGAATTGGTCTTGCTGGCTGTTTGAGACTATTATATGTGGGTCAGGTGCCAAATATATTATTATATTACTTTTTACTATATTCTATATTATAATATTTTTTTATCTATACATATACAGGTGCATCTCAAATTAAATAAAAATTTGAATATTAATAAAAAGTTTATTTATTTCAGTAACTCAATTCAAAAAGTGAAACTCTTATATTTAATATAAGGCCTCTTGCACACGATACTCCTGTTTGAGCATCGACTTTTTCATCTGCTTTTTTTTTTTTTTATGTATTTGCATGTATTTTCGCGCATATGCATTCGCAATTATTTTTTATTTTTTTTTTACTAAAGTATGGACAGCGCTTATTTACGCACCTGTGTGCATAGTGTAACGCTCCTGCGTTTTTTATAGTAAGCTGGATTTGCAGCTGCAGAATCTCCACTCAGTAGTCATGTAGAGAGTGTTGAATTACCAGATCCAACTCTCCAGACTCATCACTGTGGACCCGCCTGCTTCAGCATACAGATATACACACACTCAATAAGATGTTCCTGGAGTGATAGGATGTATATGACAGTATAGAGGTGATGTGCTAAAGGGACAGGGGTGAGCAGTGATAGAAATGATAAGCACTTGATAGTAATGTTCAGGAGAGTAGTAGACGGTAATAGGTAGGATGCAGATAGGTTAGTAATCATGTATGGTAATAGGTGGTAAGGACAGCAGATGATATACAGGAGAGACTAACCCAGTGCAAGGATAGATGGTAGTAGACTCAAGAGCTAGCAATCTATGTAACAGTGCAGATGATAGAATTAGTAATGCATAGATAGTAACAGTCCTTAATGTGCAGAAGTAGATAGTGTAAGTTTGTTATGGAGGAATCCCCTGTGGGGTACTTATCACTAGTAAGGTTAGTAAGTAGAGGGGTCCGGTAGTGAGGGAGTGATCCGGTAGCGAGATACGGGATCAGTATCGAGGTTCCGGTCTGTTCCAGGTAAAGAGAATAGCTGGAGGCTCCGGCAGCATAAGACAAGGCTTGTAAGCATGCGGTTTGAACGAACAACCTGAGAGAGAAAGCCGGCGATTGAAATAGCCGCTCAGAGCGGCGCTCAGTGATGATGTCATACAGCTTAAAGGTATATGCGTTCCACCTAACTAAAAAGGTGGGACGCAATATGAAAAGGAAAATGGGCAATAAGGGTACCAAAGGTACCAGAATCTTACACATAGGCACATTACAATTAATGGGCTGTATTTTAGCTTAGTAAATTAAAAAAGCTGTACTGAGATTTTTCAAGCTGCAGTGTGCAAGAGGTCTTAATGTGTTACACACAGAGTGATATATTTCTATCATTTCTTTCTTTTAATTTTGATGATTATGGCTTACAGCTAGTGAAAACCCAAAATTCAGTATCTCAGAAAATTAGAATATTACATAAGCCCAGCCAGCGAGTACGCGCTAGGTCAGCCGTGACATAACCTCAGGGACAGGGGCTGGCCCATGAGTTAAACGTCTTGCAGGGTCGCATGCGACCAGGCGTGGGTCTGAGTCACAGTGGTTCCTTGGCCGACAGCTCCCCTACTCCGGTGGTGAGGATTCTGTCTGCAGTGTTACCCGCACCATGGAAGGGTAAGCACAGCCCCCCTCTACCCTTTTGGTGGCGGACGTGGATAACCTCCAGGGATGGTCGGACCTGCCTGCAGGTTCCCTCCTCCCATCTTTAAATCCCTCAGTGGGCTGGGCTTCCCCCACTCCCTTTCCCCCCTGTCTGGACTGGGGTCCCAGGGCAGAGGATGCAGCAGACCCTGGGGTCTCCCCCGCTATCTCCACTCTGTAAGGGTCCTGAGATAGTGTACATCCTGCCCTGTTAGTCTGGAGGGGTCCCAGTGTAGGGGACCCCTAGGTGCATGCCGTACTGACAGAATGCTTCAGCATCTTTAGCTGATGGCAGCCATTTTTCCTTATTCTGGCTGGTCTCTAGCTGACAACCATGTTTGTGTAGCCCGATGTTGTCACGGGCCATTTTCCCTTAGTCTGGGAGACGACCGAAGCCTCGTGGGGATGCCGAAGTTCCTCCTCTTCCTCCTTGGTTTCCTCCTCCTGTCCCTGGGACAAATGAACAGGGATGACGTCCATGATGGTGATAGGTTCGAATTCTCGGCGCTCCTCCGATCGGTAGGACGAGTCCCTGGGGGTCCCTGTTATCTCTCTCTCTGCTGATATGTACTTTGTTATACAAGCTGTACACTCACTACTTTACATTGTAGCACAGTGTTATATCTTCAATGTTGTTACATGACAAGATAAAATAAAATATTTACAAAAATGTGAGGGGTGTACTCACTTTTGTGAGATAGTATATATAAGTATTCACAGCCTTTGCTCAATACTTTGTTGAAGCACCTTTGGCACCAATTACAGCCTCAAGTGTTTTTGAGTATGATGCTATAAGCTTGGCACACCTATTTTTGGGCAGTTTTTCTCATTCTTCTTTGCAGGACCTCTCAAGCTCCATCAGGTTGGATGGGGATCATTGATGCACAGCCATCTTCAGATCTCTCCAGAGATGTGAAATCGGGTTCAAATCTGCGCTCTACTGGGCCACTCAAGGACATTCAGAGTTGTCCAGTAGCCACTCCTTTGTTATCTTGGCTGTGTGCTTAGGGGCATTGTCCTGTTGGAAGATGAACTTTCCTCCCAGTCTGTGGTCCAGAGCGTTCTGGAGCAAGTTTTCATCAAGGATGTCTCTATACATTACTGCATTCATCTTTCCTTCGATTCTAACTAGTCTCCCAGTTCCTCCCGCTGAAAAACCTCTCCACGGCATGATGCCTCCACCACTATGCTTAACTGTAGGGATGGTATTGGCCGGGTAATGAGCGGTGCCTGGTTTCCTCTAGACATGACGCTTGCTATTCAGGCCAAAGAGTTCATGGTTTGTTTCATCAGACCAAAGAAATTTGTTTCTCATGAGAGTCCTTCAGGTGCCTTTTGGCAAACTCCATGCGAGCAGTCATGTGCCATTTACTGAGGAGTGCCTTCCGTCTGGCTACTCTACCATACAGGCCTGATTGGTAGAGTGCTGCAGAGATGGTTGTTCTTCTAGAAGGTTTTTCTCGCTCCACAGAGAAATGCTGGAACTCTGTAAGAGCAACCATCAGGTTCTTTGTCAACTCCCTGATTAAGGCCCTTCTCTCCCGATCCCTCAGTTTGGCACGGCCCCCTGCTCAGGAATAGTCCTGGTGGTTCCAAACTTCTTACTTTAATGGATGATGGAGGCCACTGTGCTCATTGGGACCTTCAATGCTGCAGACATTTTCTGTACCCCTCCCCAGATATGTGCCTCAATACAATCCTGTCTCAGACAATTTCTTGGACTTCATTGCTTGGTTTGTGCTCTGGCATGCATTGTTAACTGTGAGACATTCTATAGAGAGGTGTTTGCCTTTTCAAATCATGCCCAATCAACTGAATTTACCACATGTGGACTCCAGTCAAGTTGTAGAAACATCTGTTTCAAGATGACCAGTGGAAACAAGATGCACCTGTGCTCAATTTTGAGTGTCCTGGCAAAGGCTGTAAATATTATGTACATGTTATTTTATTTTGTTTTTAAGAAATTTGCAAATATTTCAAACAAACTTCTTTCAAATCGTTATTATGGAGTATTGGTTGTAGAATGTTGAGGAAAATAATGAATTTAATCCATTTTGGAATAAGGCTGTAACTTAACAAAATGTGGAAAAAGTGAAGCGCCGTGAATACGTTTCAGATGCACTGTACATAAAGTATAGAAAGAAAATATGTATAAAACCCTACTTATTTATTTTACTAGCAAAACCTGGACAGCAAAATGTAGATAGTACATAGTAGATGGTAAGCGCATATTGTAAGGGACTGTTTTGAACTAGAAATTATTTAGTTAGAAAATATACATTTTTACATAGCCCAGGATGATTAATCCAGTATTTGAATAAGTCACCTTGAATGTCAGCTAAATTATATGTTTGTTTTTTTTTTCTTTTTCTTGTTTTGTAGGTTTTTCCAGTGACCGGCACGGGCGCACCTATTAGTGAATATCCATTCATCAGGACCGGTCTCCTTGGGTTTATAGGACCAGCTGGGCTGGTCTTCATTGTTGGGAAAATGGACGGTCTGATGGTTGTGAGTGGGCGGAGACACAATGCTGATGACATAGTAGCAACCGCTTTGGCAGTAGAGCCAATGAAGTTTGTCTACAGAGGAAGGTGAGTAGATAATTGTTCTTGCTGTCTTTCAGATTGAGTTTAGAAACCTTGAGGTCAGTTATGAAAGCAAGATTCAGGTAGTAATAAAATAAACAGTGAGACGAATAATGTATATTTTTATTGGCTAGCTAGACATATTTTAATAGCAAATGTTTGAGAATGGTCTCTGTACTCACGTTATGTATTCATTTTTATACACTAAACTATATTCAGCTAAAGTTTTTCTGAAGCCAATTTATTCACATTTTGAAGGGAGTTGGGAGAAGTTGGAGACACTGACAGGAGGTGGGAAGAAATGTTCTGAGAACTTGTTAAGTGACAGCTGCAAGATGGGATTTCCCCTCACTAAACAGAGATTCCTATTTATTTCCTGTTCTGTTCTAGAAGTGAAGGGAAATCTCCCCAACAGGACAGAGACAAAGGACTTTAATCATCCCCTACCCTATACCTACAAACATGTTTTGGGCTTGAGATTTACTTTACCAATCATTTGGTTGGAAGTCGAAAGTTAAAATTGCATAAACGTACCCCCTTTAGGCTCGATTCACACATGTAAAGAAATAATAGTAGCGCAAGATCCAATATAAAATTGTCTCAACAGGACTAAAAGGCAAAAGTGACCAGTGGGTAGTGTATAAATATGGAATAAAACAATATAAAACACTAAAATCCCTTAAAATCACTAAAACGTCCCATAGTCCTTTCAGGTAAAGTCCAAAAAAGTCCAATAAACAGCCGATGAATCGTGCAGTCTACCAGGATTACCTCTATTTCCACCACCAAGTGTCGGGGATAATAATAGAAGAAATGGCAACTCACCAGACCCTAATGCTCATTTATTCTCACAAATGAGCAAAAATCGCATGGAATAGCTGGACCAGCAGGAAAACATAAGGCATGTAGCATGTATGGTCCACTTGGCTCTGGCTCTCTGTCCGCTCCTCTTAATATGCTCCTCACGATCCCCAAAACATGTAAGGATAAAAGATACCTCCACTAGTGCAATATGCCTCAATATGCTTTATTAGGTACATATACATAAGTTGCACTCACATTTGGTTGGAATAAAATAGGCACATCAATATGAAAGTGGCGGTGCGGTCAAAACCGATACTCCTGCAAACTGGCTCCACGCCAGCACAGATAGCTCCGGGATGATCCTCCGCCTCGTACGTGTAGCCGATTGCATCGTCTGGTCACGCCTCGACGCGTTTCGTCATATCCGACTTCAACTGGGGGCCACACATGGATTCACACATGTCCGGCTGTGGTTTGCAGTCCACAGTCTGGTGCAGTTTTGTTCACCTGTTCAGGTGTGATTCAGGTGCAAATTTTTTTAATTATAATTTTTTTTTAATCTTTTCGTTTCTTCAAAGAACACAACAATACAGTTCACATATAACATAGATAAGTGCACATTGATTAACCCTCGCAGGGGCCGTACTACTCAAGTCATTCCACATCCAGATCGATAGAGGGAGGTGTGGGTCTGCCACTGTGGGCAGTGGCTGTTCCACAAGTCCAAATAGACAAGTGGACATTGAGGGGGCTCGGGGGGGATAGAGATGATGGATTTTAGTAAGCCCACTGCTTCCTCCTAGGACCCGGAAATAGGCGGACAGGTCCAGAAAATGTGTAAGAAGTCCCCTGGGATCGCTCTGCACCACCAACATGGTTGGCGGATGCAATCAGAATTTATCTAATGCAACCTAGATGGAGTAAAGTAGTCTCTATGTACCAGTTTACATTGGGTTAGGCAATCTCTTAATGAAACCAGAGATCTAAAGGGGAATCTCACACATCATCCCAGTCCAGGTGCAAATTTTTACTTGAATTCGCACCTAATCTGGACCCAAAATCACACAAGACCCTTTTTAGAAACGGACCGCGGCCGTCCTGGAGAGGTGTGAATCAGCTCGATTGAAAGCCAGTTCAATTAACGTTTTATGCGAATCGGATGCTTTTATAAATGCATCCGATTCACATGTATGTGAACTGAGCCTAAATAGGACACTCATAAATCATCATTCGTGCAACCTGTTCTGAAGATTAACAAATGGTGGTTCATTTATCTACTGAAGTGCAGCTCTATAATGTCAGTCGGTAATAAAAGTGTTGTGCAGTGGTGTTAAAACATTTCTAAAACCGGGGAAAAAAATGTAATATATTGCAGCCTACCATTCCTACCATTATTCCTACCATTATGTAGCACTTACACCCAGAGGTGCTGATGAGAATAGACACTTTCTCCCAAATAGTACAGAGGCTGCCAGTCACACAAGCGCAGTCCCATGTACACCGTCAATTCAGGCTCAGTCTAGGGGATGTCTTTTTAGGTTTTATTGCTGAAGAACTCTTGCGGGAGAGGGTTTTAGGGTCACAGGATACTCCAAAACAACCAGTAACAACCTTAGGAGGGCCAACTGCTCTTTAATCTCTCTAATCATGTAATCCTTCAATCAGTGGAGTATTTTGATTTTGTGCTGCTCTAGGCGAGACTAAATACAGGTGCTCCCATCTAAATTTGTCCCACCCCAGCCACAAAATTGCACATGCAATGGCAATGCTTTAAAAGTCTTTACAGGTTACCAGAGGAGGTCTGGTGCTAGAATTACTGCCCATAATCTGACATTCGCGGTGATATCACGCATGTGCGCATTTGCCTTTGCATGGTAGTATGGGATGATGAGGCACTTTACATTTTTTTTTTTTTTATTAGAAAATTGATTTTATTTTTTTTTTATTTTTACAGTTTTTTTTAATCACTTTTATTGCTGTCACAAGGAATGTAAGCAATCCCCCAGCCCTGTGCTTTGGAAACTTCTGTTAGTGGCATGGGGAAGTAATCAAAACCTCAGCCCAGGAAACCCTAAACAGACCAACACAATCAGTCACTGCTCCACTCACTACAGTGGAGCCAGAAAACAAAATGTACCTAGCAGCCTAACTAGAACTAGGTGCTACACTTAGATGGGGGTGGCTGCACTAGTCGTTTCCCTTTATTTTCATCTGGAAATCCGGCCAATACTACAATTTCTTTCTTTGGGTGGAAGCCATCATTGCCACTCATGCCGGAGTAAGGATGGGGAGATTTGTAAATTACAGAAAAAAGGAAAGACTGTTTCCAGTTTATTTCACAGGAAGTGACCAGGGATGCTAAATCTCTGGCAAGATCAACAGGTTTATGTACTTGCTGAAAATATTCTCAGCCTGAAACTGAAAATGAATGCAGTTGCAGCATCTCTAGACTTTTAAGCTGCAATGTACAGAATGTTTATTCTTGGGTTTATTTATCCTTTAACATACATGGAGTGTTTGCAGGATCCCTTTGTATTAAGAGTCTGGATCAGAGGACCTAGAACTTTCAGCAATGGGATTTTTAAGTACATGGCTGGTTTCAACCTAGTATAGCTTTGGCTTAGCAATTCATTGAAACACGCATTACCTCCAAATCATTGAAGAAGTCTAATGGGCACACTTTTCTTTCATAGCTGGTTTCAAAGTCATCTACTAATACCAGATTTTATGTCCTCCAGGCATCGGACTCTAGTTAGGCATGTGTACCCTCATTTGGAGGAACAATCAGTGCTGTCTTCAGAGACAGGGCTTCATAGGGTATTTAATAATGCTCTATATCTTTTATTCTGTTGACACAAACATGACATAAACCAAATTGCAGCTTTTCTGAGAGGAGAGATGATAACATTTCATGAGCATTGCTGACAGCTCACACTGCTGGCAGGCTCAACCAGGCCGATAATTACCAGAGAAAACTCATGCGAGCCAGTCTCTGTCATGTTCCTGCTACGTGCTGGAACCATAAAATGTCTCAAACCTCACATACAGAAGTGCCCTGCTATACTTCATCTTTTGCTGCAACAAAATGTTGCGTCGTGGTGCACTTGTTTGTAAATGTTTATGAACCGCTAGTCATTTTATATATTTCTGAAATATGTCTCCAAAAGTGTGATCTGATTTAATCAATCATGTACAGTAATCCAGAGCTACATACTCAGAGGCATGGGGAATTTACAAACTTGCACTTGAAGTCATGTGAGGGTAAGTTTAAAATAAGCTCCCACACCACAAGGCTGACCTCCAACCGTACAAGAACAGAATGAAGCACCAGGACAAAACTGGATGAAAGAGTCCAAGATCATTTTAATTGTTGGTAAATGCGTCATAAAAAAAACGCTAACACTTTTCAGGGGCAACAATGCACCTCCTTCATTAGGGCTACAAGAACAAACATTGGACATAGCGACTAATAAAATGGTCACATGAACATCAGTTATCTCAATTGAAATAGAAATGTTAAAAATGGCCTACATAATAAAACATCAAATTAAATGGCCTACATAATAAAACATCAAATAAAGAAAGTAGATATATAAAATCTAAAAATATACTAAATTGCATCAAAAAGAAAATGTGCAAAAAAGTGCTGAAATAATAAATGAAATAGGACTAATTGGATACTAGAACAAGTACTAGAATACACTAGGAGACCAAACTAATGAAATAGATAATTTTAAAAATATTTACAAAAAATTAAGAGATGAAGCTGTTGAAATAAGACTAAATGGCTACAGAAAAAAATACAAAAAACAGTAAGACAATAAACTTCAAAAATAAAGCAGATTGGCTATTGAAACAAGAATTAAAAGGTAAGTCCATCTTTGTAAAAAAAAAAAAAAATATATATATATATATATATATATATAGATAGATATATATAATATTCATGCACGACATTTTTCAATTAAAAAAAACTTTCATTTTTTTTTTTTTTTTTACAAGGAGCCTGCAAAGCATTGCACCCACGATCAGCAGATCACAGGTGCAATCTCAGGCTCCTGCAGACTGTCAGTGTATCCGTCTGCTCGTACCTTGTATGGGCAGGCATTTACAAAATGATAGGAAGCATCAATGAACTACCTAGAGTGCTCAAAATCGCTCTCATAGTTCATTGAGAACTAAAAGCTGTCAGCCACCAGGACTGTGTCAGTACTTGTAGTTCTCCCATTCACAGAACTCTGTGAATGAAAAACGCTGCTGGATGGGCGGAGCCTAGAATTGTCACCTTTTTCCTAAATTGTGACAGTGGGTGCGGGGAGAAAATCCCTGGCCTGCTGTCCCAACTGGGGGATCGGGAGGGGGGGCGCTGCTGCAACAGTAGCATGTTACATCCTGAATAGGGGTGTAACGTGACATGTTACAAAAGGTGAACTTATCCTTTAAAAATCACTAAGAAGTCAATTTGCAGAAATAAGACTAATTAGTTACTAAAATAAGTACTTGCAAAGCACTAAGAAACCTTTTTTTTTTTTTAATACTAGAAAACTGAAATCTGAAATAAATACTAGAAAACACTAGGAAATTAAACTGTTGAACTAAGAATTTTTGTCTTGCCCAACTAGCTTGTACTAATTCTGCTTTTCCATCTTAAAACTATTGGGTTATTGAAACTGCTTAAAAAAAAATAAATAAAAAAATAAAAAAAAAAACTGCTAAGGACCTCTGGTTGGTCAGTTACCCTGTTTACGGGTAGTCTACCTCACTGCATTAAAAAACCACTTGTTCAGAAAATGTATAAATTTTGTGTGTGCTCTTTAAGAACATCATTTCAAATTTGTAGTAGTCGAAGGTCAGATTGCCTTTTAGGGGCCATTCATTCAGAAATCCATCATGTTACAAAGGAACCTCAAACTGTTTTTCACCAGTGTATGGTTAAATACAGCATTCTTTCCTTACAAGAAGAACTATATACATAGAGGGAACATGTGCATTCTGGCTTTTGCAGTAAACTAGTACAAAAAGCAGTGAGGAAGCACACAGTTCAGCAACCCATTGACACCAATTAGGTTTTAGATTATTACAGTCAGATCAATTTAGAGATAATTTTTGATTGGTTGTTCTGGGGAATTGCACTTTGCACATCCAATCCTTTGCACTTAATTGATTAAAAACAGCAGATTTGAATTGCGATACTTTAAATATGATGGTTACAATAAAGTTGGATAACTATTCTAAAGCTTACATGGATTTTGTTTTTTGTTTTTGCAGGATAGCAGTGTTTTCTGTGAATGTTCTGCATGACGAGAGGATAGTTATTGTTGCAGAGCAGCGGCCTGACTCTACGGAGGAGGACAGCTTCCAGTGGATGAGCAGAGTTCTACAGGTGGAGGAATAGAGTTGGAAAAAAATTGCCATAAAACCATTAAGATACAATGGGATTTTAGATGTGTGAAACACATAGAATGATGTATTGGTCTATACTAACCCCCTAGATGCAAAGCCACATTATAAAATTGCATATATAACAGGGACATATAGGTAATATATACATACTGTAAATTAAAATAAAGAAACAATTATATAAACAAATCATTTAGTGACGGTTCACACTGAAGCGGCACGACTTTCGGGGCGACCTGTGAAGTCGTGTGCACCGCGACTTCGGCACAACTTGCACGGACTTCATAAAATGAATGTCTATGCAAGTCGCTCCAGGTCACCCCGAAGTAGTGCAGGACCCTTTTTCTAAGTTGGAGCGACTTGTGTCGCTCCTATTAGAACCGTTTCTGTACTACACTATGGGACGCAACGGTGCGTGACTTGTCAGGCTGACCAAGTCGCCTGACAAGTCGTACTAGTGTGAATGGACACTTAATGTCACTCACATAAATAAACCTATATCCAGATCAGTGTTAAGGTGATGTAAAGCCAAAACATGTTTCCTGTTTGGATGGGTGGAAAAGGTTATTGCGGTCTGGGTCCCCACTGGGGAGATTCACTCTCTATATTTGAGATGGGCAGGGCCAAGCCGAGGCTCTGTGTCTGAATGAACACACAGAGCCCTGGCTCGTGAATGAGACTGCTTGGGTGCCCCCCGCTCTGGAGGCATTCAGCAGAAGGGAGGGGCCAGGAGCGCAAGGGAATGAGAAGAGGGGAATCGGGGCTGCTCTGTGCAAAACCCTTGCACAGAGCAGGTAAATAGAACATGTTTGTTTTTTTTGTTTTTTTAAGAGAGCCTTTAATATCACGTTAAGTACTTATATCTATTTCACCTCTCTTTTTAAAGTTTTAGATTACCTTCCTTTTTGAATTTGGAAATGTAGTGAGCAACCATGTATTTTAAAAGTGTTCCCTTTACGATAAAATATTTTAATTATGGTATTGAATTAAAGTATATCTAAAGTCAAAACTTTTTTTTTAAGCTTGGATAGAGTGGTGAACACCCTGTCATATATTTATTGCTATATATACTACTCTTCCCTGCTTGTGTCTATGACCTTGAGAAATGGAAACTGTCCCCTTGTTGAACCTTAATGATGTGATCACAAGTAATTATTTTATTGCTGTGTCCCTACTAGGGAGATTTACCTGTTTTCTCCCTGGTGACCATTGGCATTGTGACTAAAAGTGAGTGAAATTCTAAACATAGCACTAATAGAGGGAAGACTTCCGGTGGGGACACTTGTTGCATTCACAACTGTCTAAGAGTGGAAAATTCCTTACACTTCCAGGTGTTTCTACAGGACAGGAAGTGAAGGGAAATTGATGGAACAGAGCAGAAAAATGTTTTGACTTTAGATGTACTTTAATTGGGACCAAATATGGACCAATAGATGCTCTAAGTATATGTTGATGGGAATGAGGAAAAATGGGGAGGGAAGGGGGGAACGGAAGATAGGGAAAGATAAGGGAAGTGGGACTTTGAATGAGACTCGTGCCATAGAGTCTCCATCCCTATTAATCATGAGCGTAAAATGAACATAAAGAACACATAGTGTTCAAAAATAATATGTTCAAAAATAAAAGGGTGGGACTTTATATGAGGTGTGGCCAGTTGACACATGATGTTTTATTGGTAGTACATATACATTTGCTGGTAAGCATAAAAAGGCATATGATCAAACATCATGTGTTTATTGACATGTAAAATGGCGGTTAGCCTAGGTACAATCAATACAATAAGTTCAAGATGCTCTAAGTATGTAGACTTTGTAGACCCTGCCCTTGCTGTAGTGTACAGGGTAGAATATGCTGCCAATTTCTAGATAGCTGTATATGAATTGGAAAAGGGGCATAGAGGACTACCCTTCTTTTCTGTCTGCTGTACCAATAGATCCTGTCCTGCTATTATCACTTTTTTGTCATGTTTTGCTTTAGATTTGTTTTTTCTTTTTGTCATTTTAAAATACAAACCCGATTTAAAAAAAGTTGGGACACTGTACAAATTGTGAATAAAAACAGAATGAAATGATGTGGAAGTTTAAAATTTCAATATTTTATTCAGAATACAGCATAGATGACATATCAAATGTTTAAACTGAGAAAATGTATCTTTTAAGGGAAAAATAAGTTGATTTTAAATTTCATGGCATTAACACATCTCAAAAAAAGTTGGGACAACTATGTGGCATCCCCTCTTCTTTTTAGAACAGTCTACAAACGTCTGGGGACTGAGGAGACAAGTTGCTCAAGTTTAGGGATAGGAATGTTGTCCCATTCTTGTCTAATACAGGCTTCTAGTTGCTCAACTGTCTTAGGTCTTCTTTGTCGCATCTTCCTCTTTATGATGCGCCAAATGTTTTCTATGGGTAAAAGATCTGGACTTTAGGCTGGCCATTTCAGTACCCGGATCCTTCTTCTATGCAGCCATGATGTTGTAATTGATGCAGTATGTCTGGCATTGTCATGTTGGAAAATGAAAGGTCTTCCCTGAAAGAGACGATGTCTGGATGAGAGCATATGTTGATCTAGAACTTGGATATACCTTTCAGCATTGATGGTGCCTTTCCAGATCTGTAAGCTGCCCATGCCACATGCACTCATGCAACCCCATACCATGATAGATGCAGGCTTCTGAACTGAGTGCTGATAACTTGGGTTGTCCTTCTCCTCTTTAGTCCGGATGACATGGCCTCCCAGTTTTCCGAACAGAACTTAAAATTTTGATTTGTCTGACCACAGAACAGTTTTCCACTTTGCCACATTTAAATGAGCCTTGGCCCAGGGAAAACGCATGCGCTTCTGGATCATGTTTAGATATGGCTTCTTTTTTGGCCTATAGAGTTTCAGCCAGCAATGGCGAATGGCACGGTGGATTGTGTTCACTGACAATGTTTTCTGGAAGTATTTCTGAACCCATGTTGTGATTTCCATTACAATAGCATTCCTGTATGTGATGCAGTGCTGTCTAAGGGCCCGAAGATCACGGGCATCCAGTATGGTTTTCCGGCCTTGACCCTTACGCACAGAGATTATTCCAGAGTCTCTGAATCTTTGGATGATATTATGCACTGTAGATGATGATAACTTCAAACTCTTTGCAATTTTCCTCTGGGAAACTCCTTTCTGATATCGCTCCACTATTTTTCGCCGCAGCATTGGGGGAATTGGTGATCCTCTGCCCATCTTGACCTCTGTGAGAGGCTCTTTTTATACCCAATCATATTGCCGATTGACCTAATAAGTTGCAAATTGGTCCTCCAGTTGTTCCTTATATGTACATTTAACTGTTCTGGCCTCTTATTGCTACCTGTCCCAACTTTTTTGGAATGTGTAGCTCTCATGAAATCCAAACTGAGCCAATATTTGACATGACATTTCAAAATGTCTCACTTTCAACATTTGATATGTTATCTATATTACATTGTGAATAAAATATAAGCTTATGAGATTTGTAAATTAGTCCATTCCTTTTTTACTCACAATTTGTACAGTGTCCCAACTTTTTTGGAATTGGGTTTGTATATTAAAGAGGTTAAATGAGAGGGGTCAAAACCAGGTACCTGCCACCTCACAAAAAGAATATGTGCCAAAGGTGAAGGAGGAGGAAGAGTGGAACTTCCCCTATTAGGTGAAGTTTTGCTTTAATAAAGACACAGGGGTTGATTTACTAAAACTGGAGAGTGCAAAATCTGGTGCAGCTGTGCATGGTAGCCAATACGCTTCTACATTTAGCTTGTTCAATTAAGCTTTGACAGAAAAAAAACTTGAAGCTGATTGGCTACCTTGCACAACTGCACCAGATTTTGCACTCTCCAGTTTTAGTAAAGCAACACACAGTGTTTACTTAAGCAAATAGGATGTTTTTAAAGTGTATTTTGGAATGTTTATGTGTGTAATATACATAATCTCATCTCTTCTGGATTTCTTGTAGGCCATTGACAGTATCCATCAAGTTGGAGTTTACTGTTTAGCTCTAGTACCAGCAAACACACTCCCTAAAACTCCTTTAGGTGGCATTCACCTGTCAGAGACCAAGCAACTGTTCCTTGAGGGGTCACTCCATCCATGCAATGTGCTCATGTGTCCTCACACATGTGTAACGAACCTTCCAAAACCAAGACAAAAGCAGCCAGGTAAGTCAAGTGTAGGGTCTCACAACTTGCACATTCAGAGGTGGACTTGAAGAGGGGAAAATGTGGAGGGACTGCTGAAGGTGTGAAGTGCTGACACTTAGAGGTACATGTACCTCCAGCAGCCTCCCAAACCTTTCTGCCATGATTGATTGCTGGTCTGTTCAAAGAGGTAAAGCTTCAACACTTATAGGTATTTTCTGAGCTGATAATAACACACACACACACGTTTCTTTTGCACCATCACGGTGATCAGCAGCCTCTTTAGCCAATAGAAATGCACATAAGGCAAGAACAAACAGGGAGGCTGCCACACATCTAGAGATTTGGCAGTTACAAAAATATTTGGTAGGCTGATGCAGGTATGTGCAAGCACCTCTAGGTCCTAGCTGCAGTTTGCCCTCCTACCCCACAGTGACAAATCCTCTTTAACTGAAGAGTAGCTAGGGTGGCTTTCAGGCTCACACACGAGAGTAAATGCATTCCAGCACTGAGGCATAGCGAGATTGTATATTGCACATGCATGGCTCAATGCATGTTCGCAAATAGGTTAGACGATCCTATTGAATACAAATATCTCCAAACAGCAGGGATCTGCTTTGCGTTACTTTTTGTATGCACCTTGATTTTTGATGAATGAAACTTGGATTTAAAAAAAAAAAAAAAAGCCCGCATACTTAATCTTCTAATGGACAAGTCCACCCTAAACTGATTTTACAGCTTTTGGTAGATAGTGGAGAGTTAAGCCACTAAAAAAATTCTGGAGTTCCTTGGGGACTTGAACTAGCATGTCTGGAAACCCAATATGTTCATTATTAGAGGTTCCCAGTCTTCCTGTTGGAATTTTTATTATTTAATTTATGGAGAATGTAACATAGTTCCCTGCTGTTTGGAGAGTTGTAGCTCTGACTTAACAGGGGTAGGGGTTAGTCTGCTGTAGACTACTGAATAGGGACAGGCTGATTGAGGGATGTGCAAGCTGCATTCGTAAACAAACCATGATTTACTGGTCTTACAGCACCGTAAATATGTTTATATAGTTTTGAATGAGCCTTTTATTTTGGGTTTAAGTGCATTTTTGCCTATGTATAAAGGAACGGAATGCACATAAACTTTTGGATTGCAATCTTTAGTAACAATTTCCTGTAAATTAACGTTCTTGCTACAGTGCAGCAGAGAACTTTATTAAAGACACTAAACTGAAGAACAGGATTTTACTAACAATTAGGGGTTTTGCAGAAGAAATATGAAATCACCTTGTGAGGTCCTTGATAATGTAATCACCATATTTTGGGTCAGTCGCATCGGTCGCGTTAAAACATTATCATTTTGCTATTGTAGCTAACTTTCTTTGTTTTTATGCACTATGGGCGCGGTAGGAGTACAGAGATTTGCAGCTTTTAGGTCCAGAAAATAAGATCAGAAACAATTTGTGCTGTTTGCCATTATGTGATCACCATGTTTATCCAAAAACATATTAGTATGAAATTCACATAAATTGGTTAATTAAATGTTTGTTATTATGTTTAGAGTGATTTCAGGCTAAAATGATTTATTTGCATGATAGAGTAGCTCGATGCTTATGTGACATTTGTATTAACATTCAAAGCTCATCATTTTATCTGGGTAATATATATAACGTGGTGTTTGTTGCAGAAATTGGCCCTGCCTCTGTGATGGTGGGGAACCTGGTTTCTGGTAAGAGGATTGCACAAGCCAGTGGAAGGGATTTGGGACAAATAGAAGATAATGATCAGGCCAGAAAGGTAAGTAAAATTCTAATGACTGAAACATACAGACAAGAAAAGATATAGAAATTTCATCTCAATGCCAATTGTGATGAAAACCTTGCAATTTATAGATTGTCATTTTGAGAAATTGACAGTGATAATGTTAGTGAGAGGGATACACAATGACAATGGTGAAGTAATGTGCAAACTTTAGATGTCTTATAATAAAGGACACATAAAAGTGGTAGGTAGGACAGTGGATGCTATGGACATTCAAGTAGTTACACATTTCTAATATCCAATAAATGAGCTTTAAAACAAGCCCTCACTGACCTCGGTAACTGCAGGCAAATGTCACAGCTGATGCCCTAAACTCCATATCAGCCTTATTCCTCATCAGCAGCTCAACTCGCCCTACTCCCCCTTCCCAGAGCAATTTCTTTGTATTCACATTAGAGATTAGAAGTCTTCTAAATCACTGCTCTGAGAGATGGGGCAGGGTAAGTTGAGCTACTGAGAGGCCAAAACTGAACAATTTTATTGCTTCTGCTGTTAATTTGAGGATGATTTGCTTCACCCTACCTGCAGCTACTGGGGTCAGTGAAGGATTTTTTTTTTTTTGCAAGCAAACACATGCAATTCACTGAATATCCTTGGCTTAGCCAAAAGCAAGCACTGCATATTGAATATGGATGGCTGTCTTTCTGAGGCCAATTGCCACAATAATGTGCATTACCTGACCTGGCACTGTCAGCACAGAGCAAGCACTTCTGGTTTTCTGCACAATTGGGTACCCAGAATTCCTGGCTACTTAACTCTCACTATTATCACTGTGATGGGTGTCCACCCTGGCCCTGAGGCAAGAAAGGAGGGTGGAGTTCTTATTCCATCTACATACTATATTGGCATATCAAAGCACCCAGGAATTCTGGGGTAGGCCATGTGTATACAACAGAGGCAGAGAGAGAGAGCAGGTAAAGTAAATAACACAGATATAATATGATCACATGCTTCCCTTGCTCTGTGTTGCCATTTTTTGTGTTATTTTATTGCCTTTGCATTAAAAAAAATCACTTTATGTCTTTGGAGAGTAATTCAGAGTGACACAGTAATTTAGATCTGGAGGAATGCGCTGTCTGGTTCTGACCCGTGGTTATTAAGTGACCTATCCATTTTATAAATGTGTTTATATTGATCCGCATGAAACAAATAGTAATTTTACATTGCAACAGGATGGCAGCTTAGTACTGTCTGCAGTGAAAATAAATTCATCATAGTGTTTCTGGTGTCACCAGTTCAGCTGGGTTTTCCAATTCTCATTATCTAGATTTAACTCTTTAGTTACCCTAATAGCAGACTGTAACTAGAAACCAATCTCAACATATACTGCTTAGTAGTTATTGTTTGCAGAGTTTGGTGAGCTCAGTATTTAAATGTAGCTTATTTTCAGTGTTATCAACGCTTTGACATTTGGAATGTATATGGAAACTCTACTGTTATTTTACTAGATAAAAATTATACAGTGATGTATAAATAAGCTGCGCTCACCTAATTATGTGCACTGAAACCTCTTATTCAAAGAGTAAAATCATCAAAGTTCAAATAAATATGTGCAAATCTGGTATAAACATTAATATAATCAACAAATAAATAAATAAATCCAGGAGGGAAGGGAAACAGTGCAGGTAGTGGTGAAAGTGACAATCAAAACATAAGTCCCAATGACACCATCCAAAACGATAATGAATAAATAAACAGTCTCTGATGGAAAACTTTTTTAAAGCCCGTGGTGTGTGAACACACTCAAAGACCAGGTGCATAAAAAAGTGCACACACGCTAAAAAACGTGGGAAACACAAAAAGTGCACAGGGTGTGCGAGATGGTCGTTCCCTCCGAAGAGGTTGGACCCTGACCTTGATCCCCCGGGGCGCAACACTCCTGACAGGGTCTGAGGTACTTCCAATGGTCTGCCTGGCCGAAACCAGGCAAACCCGGTTCTCCAGGGGGACTGCCGAAACAGCCCACCCCAAGTACTAGGTGGGGCTCCCCCAAAGGGAGACCCCATGAGAGAGGGCGAACTAAGCCAGAAGGCCATATCCACCCCCTCCCAAGACTTTCAAGGCTGGGCCCGAGGACCCACACCCTCCAAGTCGTTCATGGAAAAAAAGGTGATAGTGCAGTGACTCACAACAAAGAAAAACACACACAAACAAAAAGGTGGGGAAAGGGAAGTGGGGAAGTGCATAGGTGGTGTCATTGGAATTTGGGACTTATGTTTTGATTGTCCCTTTCACCACTACCTGCACTGTTTCACTTCCCTCCTGGATTTATTCATTTATTTGTTGATTATATTAATGTTTATACCAGATTTGCACATATTTATTTGAACTTTAATGATTTTACTCTTTGAATAAGAGGTTTCAGTGCACATAATTAGGTGAGCGCAGCTTATTTATACATCACTGTATAATTTTTATCATTTATCACGTTTTCCACGGTTTTGTTGCGGCTCCCACTTAGGTTCATTGAACCTTATCAATATATATATTTATATACACAAATTTTTTGCACATTTATATAACACATTTTGAGTGTTTTCACTAATTATAAATTTTCCGTTGCGCGGATACTATTGGTGCTTAACATCAATTTTTTCTATGTTATTTTACTAGCACATGTTTAATGTCTGTTTTTGTTTTTCTAGTTTTTGATAAAGTAGGAGAGAGTTACATTTTTTATTCAGTCTGTGACTACACTGGAGAGATTTTCCCTCACTTCTCTAACTATGACACCCATAAAAGATACGAGATGTGTGTTTGTCCTGACAATAAATTAAAGGAAATCCCCGAACAAGGACACACACGCAAAAAGACAGAGGAGCTAAACCTTCCTTACCTTATCCAAAACAAAAGGATATGGCTACAGCTGGACTGAGATTCAGCAGTCCTAAAAAGCTCTGATGAACCCACTTACATTCTCAGAAACAAAGTTCCAGATTTGCAATATTCTCAGTTCCTCTTTATTTTAACTATCCATTTTATTGTACATGAAAGAATTAGTGGTCTATATTTTTAGCTGAAAAATATTTTCTCCCTCTAGTAAGTTTTATAAATATGAAATCTACACATAGGGCAGTATACAGTTTAATACATTTTGCATGCATTATTGGTATTGATTTTACCTGATACCATTTTTGGTTCCGGCACCTGATTCATTTTGTCGTAAGCTTATGCTGTATCTCTGCCACTTCCATTATTTTTTAAGGCAAAATCGACACATGCCCCAATACATTAATTTAGACCTTATTATTTTGAGTCACTGACCCAGAGCAAAGTATGCAAATCAGTTAAATGCATTAAAGACCTTCCTACCTGTACCTTGGGTTTTTCACTTGCATAAGATGTGCATGTAATTTCATGTCATTTGTTGCCCTCAACACACCGTCTATAGTAGAGTAAATATTCACATTCCGGTGTCAGAAGTTTCTGTTTTTGTTCAAACATGAGGCATGTGGCATGGCACTGCAAAAATTAATGCATATTCTCTGTTGGCAGGCAAATCACACTTCCTGTGAAGAAACAATATATCCAACAATCCCTGGGTCTCTCGGTCTAGTGCTGGTGGGAATCTCAAAGTATATAGATCTGACATAAGCAGGCAGTTCATTCACAGACACACAGAGAGCTCACTCATCAGTGTTTCATCACATTAGCACTCCCATGCTTGTGATGCAACACAGAAGAGATGGCGAGACATGCACTGGAGGCTGTGTGACTCGGGACAAGATGTTGTCCTGTCCCATTGGTACATAAGGACTGGCTAGCTGAAGCAATACATTATAATTTATCAGCTATAACACTACAAACTGCAGCCACAATATATGAGCCCATCATTACAGGGTTAGGTGTGTGTGTGTGTGTATATATATATATATATATATATATATATATATATATATATATATACACACACACACACACAATCTCACAAAAGGGAGTACACCCCTCACATTTTTGTAAATATTTTATTATATCTTTTCGTGTGACAACAGTAATGACACTTTGCTACAATGTAAATTAGTGAGTGTACAGCTGATATAACAGTGTAAATTTGCTGTCCCCTCAAAATAACTCCACACACAACCATTAATGTCTAAACCTCTGGCAACAAAAGTGAGTATACCCCTAAGTAAAAACATCCAAATTGGCCCCAAAGTGTCAATATTTTGTGTGGCCATAATTGTTTTCCAGCACTGCCTTAACCCTCTCGGGCATGTAGTTCACCAGAGCTTTACAGGTTGCGTGATGTGATGACATCACGGAGCTGGTGGATGTTAGAGACTTTGCGCTCCTCCACCTTCCGTTTGAGGATGCCCCACAGATGCTCAATAGGGTTTAGGTCTGGAGATATGCTTGGCCAGCCCATCACTTTTACCCTCCGCTTCTTCAGTAAGGCAGTGGTCATCTTGGAGGTGTGTTTTGGTCGTTATGTTGGAATACTGCACTGTGGCCTAGTCTCTGAAGACTAGGCCATGATCATCCCCCAATGAACTGTAGCTCCCCAGTGCTGGCAGCACTCATGCAGCCCCAGACCATGACACTCCCACCACCATGCTTGACTGTAGGCAAGACACACTTGTCTTCATACTCCTCAGCTGGCTGCCGCCCCACACAATTGACACCATCTGAACCAAATAAGTTTATCTTGGTCTCATCAAACCACAGGACATGGATCCAGTAATTCATGTCCTTGATCGGCTTGTCTTCAGAAAACTTTGTGCGCTTTCTTGTGCATCTTCTTTAGAAGAGGCTGTCTTCTGGGATGACAGCCATGCAGACCAATTTGATGCAGCGTGCGGTGTATGGTCTGAGCACTGACAGGTTGTCCCCCACCCCTTCAACCTCTGCAGTAATGCTGGTAGCACTCACACGTCTATTTCCCAAAGACAACCTCTGGATTTGACACACATGCACTCAACTTCTTTGGTTGACCATGGCGAGGCCAGTTCTGTGTGGAACCTGTCCTGTTAAACCATTGTATGGTCTTGGCCACCATGCTGCAGCTCAATTTTTGGGGTCTTGGTAATTGTCTTATAGCCTAGGCCATCTTTATGTAGAGCAACAATTCTTTTTTCAGATTCTCAGAGCGTTGAGTTCTTTGCCGTGATGTGCCATGTTGAACTTCCAGTGACCAGTATGGGAGAGTGACAGCAATAACACCAAATTTAACACACCTGAGACCTTGTAACACTGACGAGTCACATGACACTGGGGAAGGAAAATGACTATATGGGCCCAATTTTGCTCATTTTCACTTAGGAATGTACTCACTTTTGTTGCCAGCGATTTAGACATTAATGGCTGTGCGTTGAGTTATTTTGAGGGGACAGCAAATTTACACTATTATACAAGCTGTACACTCACCACTTTACATTGTAGCAAAGTGTCATTTCTTCAGCGTTGTCACATGAAAAGATATAATAAAATATTTACAAAAATGTGAGGAGTGTACTCACGTTTGTGAAATACTGTATATACTGTAACTACAATAATACCTTCCTGAACTCATGTGAAGAAACTACACATCCAACAATCCCTGGGTCTCTCAGTTTAGGACTGGTGCAGGTGAGAACTAAATAATAATAAGATCTGACACAGACACAAACAGGCAGAGCAATTAACAGAGAGATCACCATGCTGAAAGAGATGCATGTATAGTAATCATATTAGCACTCCTTAAAGTGATTGTAAAGTCTTGTTTTTTTTCCCCACTCTTCTCGGGTCCCTCTTTGGCTCTCCTGGCTACTCCCTCCTGTTGAGTGCCCCCACAGCAAGCAGCTTGCTGTGGGGGCACCCAAGTCCATTCAAACACAGAGCTGTGACCTTGCCCAATCCCCTCTCCCTTCTGATTGGCTAACTGAGTTTGACAGCAGCATGAGCCAATTGCGCCGCGCTGTTGTCTCAGCCAATGGGGAGGGGAGTCCCGGGCAGCTGAGAAAATCCTGCAACATCGTTGGATAAAGATGGGCTCAGGTAAGTATTAGGGGGGCTGCGGGGGGCTGCTGCACACAGAATTTTTTTTATCAAAGTGCATAAAATGCATTAAGATAAAAAAAAAAACTTCTGTCTTTACAATCCCTTAAATATGTAATGCAACATAAAGGAAATGGCGAGGCATGGATTGGACACTGTGTGACTCAGAACAAGAATGGACAAGATAGGTGAATGAATATATGGACACGAGTACATATCAGCCAAGATGCTTGAAACGTCAACCACAGCATATGAGCCCATTATTTCAAGGTAATGAAAACAAACGACACAGAGAATATTTCTACTCTAATACCTTAAATTACATTAAAATATATTAAATACAGCAAAAACATTTGAAGGGGAAAAATCCCTCTAAGTCAGAAATCCTTTTCCGCATACTTGTTCTGGGTTAATGACTAAGTATTAAAACCAGAGTTTGAGCATGACTACAAGGCAAGTAGCATTTGCGGAATAAGAAGTCAGCAATTGCAGCCCAATGTTTCTCTCTCGAAAGGTAATAGTGACAAGCTTCAATTTAGATCTCTTTATAAATAATGTCTTAAAGCGGAGCTCCAGTCGTTTTTGTGTTTATTAGAAGTCAACAGCTACAAAAAGTGTAGCTGCTCACTATTAAGAAACATACACTCCCCTGTCCCAGGATCCAGCGATGTGTTCACCCGAACTGACGCTCCTCTCCCACTCCTTTAGTTGGCACCAGCATTTCAACTGTGGGCACCTTGCTGTGACAGCTTGTGGCTTCACAGCCGGGTGCGCAATGCTCATGCACGAGTCTCCTTGAGCCTGCTATATGGTCCTGCAGTCTTTTGGGACCTGTGATGTGTCCCAGAAGACCACAGGGAGGCAGGGTAAGAGGAGAACATCCGCTTGGATTGCCTAGGTCAGTGGTGTCCAAACTTTTTTCAAAGGGGGCCAGATTTGATGAAGTGAACATGCGTGAGGGCCGACCATTTTGCCTAACATTTGAAACATTAAAATTAAATATACACACACATACATACATACATACATACACACACACACACACACACACACACACACACACACACACACACACACACACACACACACACACACACACACACACACACACACATACATACATACACACACACATATATAACACTTACAGAAACAGGCAGTAGGATTGTAGAAGTGACATCTCCTCGGTCAACTCCACAGGATCCTCAGTCGGCTCCTACAGGTGGCTGTGTGCGGTGAAGGAAAGAAGGCATTCTGCACTCCCACGCAGTCGTGGGCGGCGTCAGGCAGAATGAGACGAGCAGGGGGGCGGAGCGGGACTCGGGAGCAGCCGAGGGAGGCCAGAGGCCCCGCTCCAGAGCCATCGCATCCGCATCGGGGCGGGGATGTAAGGAGGTATTGACAAAAGTCAGCAGTGTCTCAGGGGGCCGTACAAAACTAAAGGACGGGCCGCAACTGGACCGCGGGCCGGACTTTGGACATGACTGGCCTAGGTGATCTGAGTGGAAGTGGGTACCTGTCAAAACTAGATACACGCCCCCCCCCCCCCCAAAAAAAAAAGTTATATGCCAAATGTGGTCGGGGGAGTGCTTAAAGCAGAACTTTCCTATTTGGGTGGAGGTTCACTTTAATATCACACTGGTTGCTGTAGGCTACATCATTACTTTTACTTTGTATGTACAGTTAATGTAATTAACACAACCATTACAAAGCTGACAATTTATATACAACTTTAGTAGTTAAATAATGAATTCTTGTGAAATTATACATCAGACATAAGAGACAGACAACTGTGAATAAAATAGAGACAAAGCATTATGATCCAGAAGAGAGATGGCGCAGAGATGCTGTACAGATTTTGGTAAAATAATCTTTTTGATTACACCATGCTGCTGTCACCACCAGAGATTGTAATACCAGTCTAAACATTTCAATATGATTCAGTGCAGAACTTGTCAATTGCACTTGTGTTTTCTCTATCAAGAACAAGTGGTCAGAGTTTAGATGCAATCGCACATGACATCACTGAGTAAGGCTATATATTCATTCTATGGCTGGTCTGCTAATAAACCTCATCAGTTTTCCCATTTTTATTGCTTTTCTTTTTGAACATAAAGTACCGAATATGGGTCAACATTTAGGATTACAGTTGGCTAAAGGACAGTGTGGTTGTAAATAGGGTTCACGAGGAACAGAGACCAGTCACTAGTGGTGTACCACAAGGCTCTGTACTGGGTCTTGCCCTATATAATCTATATGTAGGTGATATAACTAAAGGGTTGTTGGGTAAGACATGTCTTTTTGCTGAATGCATAAGGGCTCTTTCACACGGTCCGCCTCCGTAGGCGGATCCATGCTGCTCAGCGGGGATCGATCCGCCGATCCCTCTGAGCCGGCGGATGACAGCTCTGTCTCCGCTTGCAGTGCAGAGAGGGAGGTGTCACAGCTCCTGCTGCTCTCTATGGGGGATCGGATGAGAGCAAACCGCCTGTCCGCTCTCATCCGATCCGATCCCTGAACGGATGGAAAAATAGGGTTTCCATCCGTCCAGATTTCATGGACAGGATCGGATATGGATGTCAGCGGATGTCAGCGGAGGTGTCTTCGCTGGCATCCGCTGCCCCATAGAGCTGCATTGAGGATCCGATCAGATCCGCCTAAAAAACTGACAGGCGGATCTGATCGGATCGCCTGTGTAATAGGGTTGATATCCCTAGCAGTGTCTGTAACATGAAACATGATTTGGGATTGCTGGGAGATTGGTCAAAGCAGTGGAGACTGCAGTTCCATGTTTCTAAATGTAAAATAATTAATCTAAAGAAAAAGAATCTCTTGACAGAATACAACATTGGGGGTACAGTGTTAGCCAGCACTACAGGGGGAAAAGATTTGGGGGTACTTATTTTTTTAGATGATTGATTGAAGGGAGTCCTGATTCCCCTATATAGATCTTTAGTGAGAACTCATTTATAATACCGTGTCCAGTTACACATCAAAAAAGATATTGACAAAATAGAATGATTCCAGAGACAGGAAACAAAAATAGTAAAAGTTTTGAGGGATAAAACCTAATATGTACAGTCTGGAAAGAAAGGAAAGGGGAAACATGATTAAAACCTTTAAATGCATCAAGAGAGTGAACAATGTTCAGGAGGGCAGAATTTTCCATATGAAACCAAGATCAAGAACATGGGGACATGGGCAGACTTGATGGACCACTTGGTCTTTTTTCTGTCGTCGCTTTTCTAGGTTTTAGAGTTTGTGTGTCAAAAATGCTTATCTGAACTGAAATTGTATTGTAATCTCGGCATTTCTACCTGCATCATTATTACCCGCTTAAGGACCGTCCCACATACATATACTACAGCAGAGTGGACCTTAAATGCAAAACCACCTGTATGTGATTCCTCTCTTTAGCTCTGGGGAGTTTGCGCCTCCGAACCCAGCTCCCGCTGTGATTGGACACAGCGTGAGCCAATAGGCGGGTCAGGAGGCCACGATGGCCACCAGGACCCACCGATCATTCACAGGAGGGGCAGAACGGCGGTCTACCTTGGTTACATAGGCTGTTCTTTGAGGGAAGAAGATGGAGATCTCTGTTTCCCCCAGTCACAGCATTCCCCCCACAGTTAGGAAGCGCTCCTAGGAGTACACCTAACTCTTTGCTCGCCCCTGATGTTAAGTCCTTCCCTGCCAGTGTCATTTATACAGTGACAGTGTATTTTTTTTTAGCACTGATCACTGTATTGGTGTCTCTGGTTCCCAAAAAGTGTCACTTATTTTTAGATTTGTCTGCTGCAATTTGGCAGTCCCGCTAAAAAACGCTGATCACCGCCATTGCTAGTAAAAATAATAAAAAATCTATCCTATAGTTTGTAGACGCTATAACTTTTGCGCAAACCAATCAATATAAGTTTATTGGGATTGTTTTTACCAAAAACATGTAGCAGAATACATAGTGGCCTAAATTGATGAAGAAATATGATTTTTTACATTTTTTATTAGATGTATTTTATAGCAGAAAGTAAAAAATAGTTTTTTTTTTTTCAAAATTGTCAATCTTTTTTTTGTTTATAGCGCAAAAAATAAAGGAAGGAAGAAAGTCGAAAAACCTTTGGCCACACACTCTCTGGTGCGTACCTTTCTTCAGGGTGCCTGACATTTGGTCCCTCCGGTGCGGGCTTCATTGCCGCCTTGGGATCTCAATTTGGTGATTTCAGCTCTACAGAAGCCTCCCTTTTAAAATATTCGGGAGATTCCCCTGCTTACACTGTCCTAGAAGGTGGCCTTTTTGGTGGCTATCACCTCTGTGCGCAGGGTGTTGGAACTGGCGGCTTTATCCTGTCGTTCACCCTATCTGGTGATTCACAGGGATAAGGTGGTTCTTCGCCCCTGTCCGTCTTTCCTTTCAAAGGTTGTCTCTGATTTTCATTTGAATGAAGACATTGTGTTGCCTTAAGCCCCGTACACACGCACTGATTGTCGGCCAAACAATCGGCCGTCTTTTGTCCGTTGTTGTCCTGTCGGTTGAAAAGTGCTAAAGACTGCACACGAATTTTGTCGGCCAACAACAGCCGACTGCAGAAGTGATGTCATGTGATGGTTAACTTTCCGTGTGCTTTTTCTTCTCTGAGCATGCCCAGTCTTGCTCATCTGCTGTTTGTCGACCGAATTCTGTACTGACTGTGGAACAATCGGCCGTTCTGGTGTTGGCCAACAAAAATTTTAAAGGCTGCACACCAGATTCTGTTCAGCCGAAAAGTCGCAGTCGGTTGTCGGAAGCATCATACTAACAAGCCGACAATCGGCCAATCGGACGGTGGCCGAATATTTACGGCCGACAATCGCTACGTGTGTACGGGCCTTTACTTGTGTACTCGGCAGCTACTGAGTCTTTCAGGCTCTCTATTTGTGCTCACGGACGGACCTCGAAAAGGGTTGTCTGCATCCTCTGCGACCATTTCCAGATGGATCAGACCGGCCGTGGTTCAGGCCTATTCTGTCAGGGGTCAGGTTGCTCCTTTCCCTGTCAAGGCACACTCTACTAGGGCGCTTAGTGCCTCCTGGGCCTTCCTTCATCAGGTGCCAGTGACGCAGGTTTGCAAGGCGGCCACCTGGTCGTCGGTGCACACTTTTACAAAGTTCTATAAAGTGGATGTGTTGGCATCTGCAAATGCTTCCTTTGGCCGCAAGGTTTTGCAGGGTGCTGTTTAAGAGGACCTGATCCTCTTTGAGGGTGTATTGTTTTTTTCAGGTGGGCTCCAGTTATTTGGTTGAGCTCCTGTTTCCTGGTTTGCTAATGTTTAGCCTTGGGATTTTTTTTGTTCTCACCCCTCATGTTTAACACTGCTTTGGAATGTCCCAATGGTTATGAATACCAGGAGCTGTGTCCGTCAATGAACGAAAGAGAAAATGGGATTTTTTGACTTACCGTAAAATCCATTTCTCTGATGTTCATGACCGATAATAGGCTCAACTCCTGAAGTTTTACAAAAGAATAAGGATCTCTGGGTGGATTATATTTGGGAAAATTGTTTTACTGGCTAACACCCTGGTGTCAAGCCTGTGGTCCGGTGGCCATTTATGGTTCTCAGGCACTTAACGTGTGGCTATCAGGACCCCTGCAGAGAGTGGTCTGTTTGGTGCCTACTCAGGCCCGTGAAATAGTAAATTCTTGTAGTTAATGGCATGGTTTATTTCTTTCACACAATCCTTACTTTTTTTCTGTGCTATCTATGCCTTTTCTTCATTTCCGCATTGTTTTTTCTCCTATGGATCTTGTTGAGAGAAATACATTTTAGGAGGGCTGTAGGAACCAAAAATGTGGAAGCTTTATTTCAATCTTTCTTCATTATAATTTTTCAGAATAACAATACAACACATCATACCAACGTCGTAAATAAGAAATTATATACACTCAAAGGGGCTTTTAAACTAGGTGACTGGGGGGAGGGTACAGATGTAGAATTAGCCAGTGGAAAGCAAGATTCAGAGGGCACAAATGGGGGCATTAGCGGTAGGGTGTTCGGAGCTCCTAAACCCAGGGTGGGTATGGGGAAAAATCAAGAGAGCAGCCTAAAAACATCAAATGAGGATATATGTAACCGGTCAAAATTAAGAGATTTGTATAACAATGCCAGAAGCCTGGCCAACAAGATGGGAGAGCTGGAGCTATGGATGTTTGAGGAGGACTTAGATTTTGTGGGCATAACAGAGACTTGGTTTGACAGCTCTCATGACTGGATGGTGACCATTCAGGGGTATTCCCTTTATCACAGAGATAGAGAAGGTAAAAAAGGGGGAGGGGTATGTCTGTATATTAAGAACAGTATACAGATAAATTTGAGGGATGATATTAATAATGGAGCTATGGACGAGGCAGAATCCCTATGGGTAGAGCTTCAAAGGGAAGCCACGATGGGGAAGGTAATATTGGGCGTATGCTATAGGCCCCCCAACCAAAGGGAGGAGGGGGAGGCGGACCTCATTTTACAGATAGGATTGGCAGCAAGGATGGGAAATGTCATTATAATGGGGGACTTTAATTATCCAGATATATACTGGGCAGAAGGAACCACACACTCAGCCAAGGCTCGGCAGTTCCTAAATGTTTTGCAGGACAATTTCATGGGTCAGATGGTGAATGCACCGACAAGAAACAATGCGGTACTTGACCTACTGATTACCAACAATACAGACCTGCTCACGGATACAAAAATATGGGGCAACTTAGGAAACAGTGACCATAGGTCAATAAGTTTCAGTATTAATTACAGTAATAGGAAGCACAAGGGTAATATAAGGACACTGAATTTCAAAAGAGCCAATTTCCCAAAACTGCACTCGCTGCTAGAAAATATCAAATGGGATAGAACCCTGGGAACAAAGAACACGGAGGAAAAATGGGAGTGCTTCAAGAGCATACTTAACAAGGGGATTGGCCAGTGCATTCCAAAGGGAAATAAATTTAAAAGAGCAAAACTAAACCCTGGGTGGCTAAACTCCAACATAAAAATGCATATTAGTGCTAAAGAAAAGACCTTCAAAAAATACAAGACTGAGGGGTCATTGGCAGCATTTAAGCATTACAAAGAATGCAATGAGAAATGTAAAGACGAAATCAGGGTGGCTAAAACAGAACACGAGAGACATATAGCGGAGGAGAGTAAAAAGAACCCAGAGAAATTCTTTAAGTATATAAACAGTAAGAAAGCGAGGCCAGAACACATTGGCCCCATAAAAGATGACAAAGGAAATATGGCCACTGAGGACAGAGAAAAGGCGGAAGTGTTAAATAATTTCTTCTCTTTAGTCTTCACAAAAGATTTGGGGGGCTACACGAACCCAGCTTGTAGAGCCGAACTAAACAACACACCTCAGGAAGTGCCGCCATGGCTAACAAAAGATAGATTTAGAACTAAACTAGAGAAACTTAACATAAATAAATCACCGGGACCGGATGGCTTGCACCCGAGGGTTCTTAAAGAGCTCAGCCAGGTGATTGCCAGACCATTATTCTTGATCTTTAAGGATAGTTTACAGACGGGTATGGTGCAAGCTGATTGGAAAAAAGCCAACGTGGTACCAATATTTAAAAAGGGGCCGAGATATATCCCGGGTAACTATAGGCCGGTCAGCCTAACATCTGTAGTCTGCAAGATTTTGGAGGGGATGTTAAGGGACCACATACAAGACTTTAGTAATGAAAATGGTATTATTAGTAGTAATCAGCATGGATTCATGAAAAATCGTTCTTGCCAAACCAATCTATTAACCTTCTACGATGAAGTGAGCTGCCACCTAGATAAAGGAAAGTCTGTGGATGTGGTGTATCTGGACTTTGCAAAGGCATTTGACACCGTTCCCCACAAACGCTTACTGTACAAACTAAGGAAGGTAGGTATGGACCATAAGGTGAGTACCTGGATAGAGAACTGGCTCCAGGGGAGAGTCCAGAGGGTGGTGATTAATGGGGAGTACTCGGATTGGGCGGGTGTGGAAAGTGGGGTCCCCCAGGGTTCTGTTCTGGGACCAATCCTGTTTTTTAATTTATTCATAAATGATCTAGAGGAGGGGCTATCTAGTACAATCTCAGTATTTGCAGATGATACTAAACTAGGCATGCCAATATCTTCTATGCAGGATGTGGAAACCTTACAAGCGGACCTGAAAGAAATAATGGGGTGGGCAACTACATGGCAGATGAGGTTTAATGTTGAAAAATGTAAAGTAATGCACTTGGGGGCCAGAAACCAGAAAGCAAGCTACTCACTAGGGGGGGAACCTCTGGGTGAGTCTAGGATGGAAAAGGACCTGGGGGTACTGGTAGACAACAGGCTTGGCAGTGGCATGCAATGCCAAGCCGCTGCAAGCAAAGCCAACAGAATACTAGGATGTATAAAAAAGGGGATTCACTCCAGAAATAAAGAGATTATTCTCCCTCTCTACAAGACTCTGGTCCGGCCACATCTGGAATATGCTGTCCAGTTCTGGGCACCGGTCCTCAGGAAAGATGTGCTGGAACTGGAAAGAGTCCAGAGAAGGGCAACAAAAATAATTGGGGGAATGGAGGACATCAGCTATGAGGAAAGACTACAAGCACTGAACTTATTCTCTCTGGAGAAGAGACGATTGAGGGGGGATGTGATATCAATGTACAAATACTGCACTGGTGACCCTAGCATAAGGAACAAACTATTCAGAGAAAGGAGATACAATAAGACACGTGGCCACTCACTAAAACTAGAGGAAAAGCTGTTTAACCTTAAAGTGCGTAAGGGGTTCTTCACTGTAAGAGCGGTAAGAATGTGGAATTCTCTTCCACAAGAGACTATAATCCCAAAAAATCCTAATTATTCAAGTAGGACAGTGATATACTAAGGGCTTCTCCTCTATACCCGCAAACCATTTTTATAGTCACAACCAATAACAATGAAGAGAAAAAAGGAAAGGGAAAAAAAAAACACATACCCATAAATATTTTGAGTGCCTAATTAATTATTTAGACCCTCTAAATGACACTGTGAACTTTAATCCCCTAGCTAAGGTAGAAGTACCTAGAGGTTCTAATTTGGGACTTCCTACATAGTCCTTAATGATCTCCTCACAGCTGAGGGGTCAGAGTCAGAGTAGTGAAGCTGTTTTGCGATCGCAGATCTAGTTGTTTGGCAGTACTCTGGATAAGTCATATTAAGATACAAAATAAAGAAACAAAGTCTGTTTCTAGGCACACTTGCATCACTGAACAAGCACTCATTACTGTATCAGCATTTGTCATTTAACACAGCTACACTGAGCAGAGCCCTCTGTTTACTCGTTATAACCAGATGCAGCTTTTGTTAGTCTTCATTTGGAATATTTTTTAGAATAAACATATTTGTTCTGCCTCTGTTAGAAATAAGATGAAAAAAAATGGTAATATTTAGTGACATATTATTTAATGCAAAATATGCAACAACATATGGAACTACTTATGGAAGAGTCCGAAGGCTTTATAAAATGTTTCAGAAAATATCAATAACATACACTGACCAGAAATGTAGTCTTTGATGTCAAAATTCCTAACAAAGTCTTGTACATACCCACCAATCTAAAAGTGTTGCTGTTATGTCATGCTTATCTTCCTCAATAGTCAGCACTTGTACCTTTCTTGCACTGCTCCCTTTTTATGGGTCACCCTTTTAAAGGCCATCGAGCCTTCACCAGCCCTCGTGACATTTCAGTGCCCCGAAACAAACAAGCTGGAAGATATACAACCCTGATTTATAATGCCTCTCTTGCGCTCTTGTTTTCTCTTGCTAGAACGTATGACTTAAGGCCCGTACACACGTACCGATCGTCGGCATACAAACGTCGGCGGACGAAAGATCTGCCGATTGTACGCGTGTTAGTATGGTGCCTCCGACAGATGTCTGCGCACAATCCGCGGACAAAAGTCTTTCTTGCAAACATGAAAATTTTTGTCTGCGGACACCAGAACGGACGATTGTTCGCCTGTCAGTACAGAATTCGGCCGACAGACCGCAGATTTGCAAGACTGGGCATGCTCAGAAAATTAAAATCACAGGGAAAGTTAACCATTACATGACATCACTTCTGCAGTCAGCTGAAGTCTGCAGACAAAATTCTTGTGCTGTCCTTGTGCTGTCTTTGCACTTTTCAACAGACACCGACATCCCGGGGAGAAAAGAGGAACATTTGTATGCCGACCATCGGTACGTGTGTACGGGGCTTTAGGGGTTATAATCCTATTTAGGGACCGGAAAATTTATTTTTTGATGTCTCATTCCCTAGTTGCTTATTGGTTTCCCAATTTATAGTAAGTGATTTGGTAAATGTTAGCAAATACTGCCACCCAGCACATGAACACGCATTATCATACATCCCTAAGGCACAGCAATGGATACAAGTGACATAACATCCATAAAGAACATGGGGATGTGTCCCTGTGCTTGGTGGCTGGTTGGCAGCCATTGATTATGACCCTGTGCACTCTGCATTTGTAATGGTTTTAAATGCCTTCAATACAGCAGCCTTCATAACATTATCATTGTGTATGTCAGTGCTTGTGTGTTACTGTATTTTGTGCATAAAACGGTAGCTCAACTCACAGAGCCTGCAGCTTGGGATACAGGAAAAATTTCCACTGCAGTGCAGCAACGGGGTCCTCCTATTTTAACCTCATGCGGGAGTTTTCTGCTCTCAAATGCTTTTCTCCACTATAAAGAAAGGGAATGGTGGGGTACCCAAAACTGGTCTCAAATGCTGCTTTATTGCAGTGAAAAAGAAACAAAACTATAAAAGCATTCAGCCTATGGCAATTTGATGTGGATCACAGCACTTTTTCAAGGTGTCACAAATGCTTTTACGGCTGTTGTTTCATATGGCTCAGTGAACTCTGAAAGGAGTAGGTTGGGTGCCTAAAAAATGTTTCAGATATCAATGTAGCTGTAAATACGCAACTTTTCATGTGCAGTATGTCCCCTGCAATACAAATGTCATTCTACTAAAGTTACTTACCTGTGCTGGTTATAAGCTAAATTCACTTCACCGTACCGTTCAGCATTTCACACCTCTCTTCCTCCCCTGCCTAAAACTCTCTCCACTCATCTGCGCACCTTCTCCCTTGTTAGTAACATCAGTTGGAAAATTGCATGTACGGAACAGGGATATAGGTATTAAGCATGGCTTTTTTTCTCAGGTAGTAGGAGCAGGTACTCCCTCCTTCTGAGTCAATCCTTGTCTCCACCCCTACCCACCTCCGAGCACCATTCCTTGGTTCCATCCCCTATCCATTTCCCAATATTGCCCCTTTCAGAGAATACAGAACAAGTATCCTTTTGTGGTATGGTTGTATTTCATTTGTTATTGATAAAGAAAAGCAGTAAAATAGACCCCCTTGTAGCCAATAACAATAAATCCCCCCAGCTAAAATAGCCCCCCCAGCAATATTTATATCCACCCCAGCAAAAATACACCCCCAAGAGGTTTTGTCCACCAGCAACAATGGATCATTGAGCAGCCAGCATTGATAGACCCTCCAGTAGCCATCAACAACAGACCACTTCCTAAACAGTAGATCCTTCCTAGCAAAAATTACCCCCCCCGTAACAATAGATCCCTCACCAGCAACAATAGATTCCCCCACCAGCAACAACAACAGATCCCCCAGCAGCTGACAGCAATATACCATCTAGCACGTTGTCGTTAAATACATTCAATGCTGGAGGTGCCGGAACTGCGTTCCTGCTGGGAAAAGAAGCCCTGGTATTAAGTATGTTTGGTTGGCTAAACAATAGAACCCTGGTCATAAGTGCTACTCTAAAAATATATAGCACAGAAACTCAATTACCAGAGTTTGCGCAGCTGCTTTTACACTTGTAATTGGTATTTATGTGAAAAGGTATTGAGCATCAAAAAGTTGTGTTTAATTTTCGTGTCCATATCCTAAGTCGCTAACCAACATTCATTTATAATACAGCACAGTGATTGAACAGGAAAACTCATAAGGTCATTTTGGCAGGTAAAAAATTAGGCTATTCGGGTAAGGACATGAACAAGATGAAAACCACACAGCACGAAGACTCAACAAGTTTAATGCAAAGTGTAAAATTTTGCATTGAGTATACTTTTAACTGTTCTTAGAGTCACACTGCAGTTATTATTTTTGATCTGAATTTGAGTGCGATTATGTAGTGCATCTTGGACGATACTTAGATGTTACTTGTGGAGCTAAAATCTCAAAGTAGCACAGGAACCTTTTTCAAAATTGCCCCACACCGAGTTGCATTGATGTGAACAGGCACCATTGAGAACAATGTGATTTCCATTGTCATGTGATTCTGTGTGACTTAAGTCGCATCTGAAATCACACTAGTTTGAACAGAGGCTTACTTTAATCATGATATTTAATGCTGACTATTTGTGTTTTCATTTCAGTTTTTATTCCTGTCTGAAGTTCTTCAGTGGAGAGCACAAACCACTCCTGATCATGTACTTTATACTCTATTAAACTCAAGGGTAAGATCTGCTGTGATGGTTTGTACTTCTTATTGTGTCGACAAGTCTTTTGTTTTTGCATTAGAACCATTGCATTCAAATGAGAGCACTTTAAAACTTCAAGGATATATACAGTTCAAACTAACAGGATTGCACAGAAAACAATATCCACCAAAGACAAAACTTTTGTTTTAGTTGTGGATAGAGTGGAGATGAATTAGAACCCCTATCAGATATGTATTGCTTTCTGTGCTCACGTTAGGGAGATTCAGCCCCCCCCCCCCTATTTGTCTTAGTGACCGTTCTCTGAAAAAAAAAAATCTAAATTTTAGGTTGTCCCCAGCAAAGTAATAGAAGGGAAATCTTCCAATGGGGACACTAGTTCTGGTGACCCTAGGGACTCCCCTAATTTGTAGGGATTTTCTCTTACTTTCTGTTTGGTTATGGGACAAGTAAGTGAAGGGAATTCTCCCCTATGGGACACAGATGGGGGGAAAAAAAAAATTGGCAGGGAATTTAACCCTTCGTTACTCTATGCAAAAGGAAAAACAAGTTTTGCCTTTAGTTCTAATTTAAGATACATTTATTTTCGATTAATCTTATTTGCCTGCATGGAGGCAAGACCTTGTTTATATCAGTTGTGCCTTTTGTATCCTGTCATAAAGGGAGAGGAAGAGATCAGAGACCTCAAAAGCTCTGTGGAGCATGATTGTGTCTAACACCTTTGGAATGTGTTTGCTATGTTTGGTTTGTTGTTATAGATCTGAGAAATAAATGTGAAAATCCAGGGGTTCCTTCCTGTTACTCTTCAAACTGTATATTTTATGTTATGTTTAGAATATAAATTCTTATTTATGAAACCTATTTAACTCTCCAGCTTATTAAAGAGGAAACACTATCACATTTCACAGTGGCTTAATTGACTTCAGCTCTATTAGGAGAATAACTGGTCATAGTCAGGGTAATGAAATAACCAGACATGTTTACTTTCTTTATCATTCTTGTGCCAAAAAATTGATTTTTTAAAAATGACTTTAAACTCTTTTGATCTTTGTGGATAATAACCTGTTTTCATCTGCAGGGAACAATAGCCAACTCTCTGACATGTAGCCAACTACATAAACGAGCTGAAAAGATTGCTGTGATGCTAATGGAAAGGGGACATTTACAAGATGGAGATCATGTGGCTCTTGTGTATCCTCCAGGTGCAGTTTTTAAAAACATTCTGAATAATATTGTTAGTTAATGTATCATGTCTTAAAATGAATTATCAGTCACAAGACCATCTGTGGCATCTAAAAGACCCCTAATTCCAAGGGACCATGGGACCAACAGGTTACTTGTAACAAATGTATTTAAATTGGTGGCAATACCCCTAAGCAGGTGCCCTCTGCACAGCCCTGGATCTTACTATCTGTACCTCTGCAGGGACACTTTCACAACTAAAACTGAAGCTACTGCATTGACATGTTAAAGTAGGGTTGTCTAATTTCCAAAATGGAATCTGGGGGCACCTTACCGACTACTCCCATGTTAACTATACCCACAAAACAGACTTGTGAAAGAAGAGACAGACATTCAAGGCAAAAGACAAAATACCTTGTACTGTCAGTAGATACATAATGCAGCCTGCTGCAGCAAATTGTAGGTGTGGCAAAACACAGTAACAGTGGAAGAGGTTTATAGGGATATGATTACATTGAAATTGAGCCTGGTCTTGATTAAGAGTAAGTAACACACAGTGCAGAGGCACAGAATGCCTTCCTTAAGAGGGGCAAAAATGACCCCCTTCTTCCAATACAATCCCCCCACTCCCCATGAGAAATCCACATCCAGCACAATCCCTCCTTCTCTTCCTGAATTGTACTTGCTGGACCTTGGCATTGTGTTGCGTCTGCTATTCTGCTGTTGAGTGCCCCAGGTTCTGATGCTGTGGCCACTGGCAATTGTTACTTCTAGATGTGAATTATACAGTTTAGGGTTCTTTTGTCACCCACCGTCCCAGTCGCCACCGGTTAAACCTTTAGGACAGAGACGACGGCAATTCCTTAAACGTGACTGAGTGTTACAGGTCTGATAGTTGGGAATGGAAGGTGGCAGCTACATAATTCTCATACATCAACTGGATTAAAAATTTCAGCTGGTATACATAGGGTGTTGGGAGTTTATATAAGGATTAATAGAGACTGTGTATAGTCAAATTTAAACACCTTTAACATTATTTCAGTTAAAGAGGAGTTCCGCCTAGGGAAAAAAAAATTAAAAGTCAGCAGCTACAAATACTGTAGCTACTGACTTTTAATATAGAGACACTTTCCTGTCCAGGGAGCCCGCGATGTCAGCACCCCAGACGATTATCGGGTCGGGTGCTGCCGCCGCCATTTGTCATAAGGGAATCCAGCAGTGAAGCCTTTTGGTTGCACGTCATGTTTCTTACTGCGCATGCCCAAAGTGAGCTGTGCTTTCTAATTGGCCTGGTGGCTGGGAAGGGAGGAGGGGGGCCTCCTCCCAGAAGTGGGGAAGGGTACCTGCCAAAAATCCCACTTTTGGGTGGAACTCTGCTTTAATGCATATTTGAGCTAAATGGACATTATTATTATTATACAGGATTTATATAGCATCAACTGTTTGCATTACATTTTAAAGGAAGACAGTACAGTTACAATACAATTGAATGCAAGAGGATTAGGGGGGTTCTGCTCCTGAGAGCTTACCATCTGATAGGAAGGGGCAAGTGGAACAAAAAGTAATAACTATGAAGAATGAGCTGATGAGAGAATTTAAAGATTCACATGTTAGCTGAAGGCAGGATAGGCTTCCCTGAGTTTGTCTAAAAGTGGACAGAATAGAAGATACTCAGACAGGTAGGGGTAGTGAGTCCCACAGGATGCTAGAGGCTCTGGAGAAGTATTGGATGAGACGGAGGAAATGGGGAGCAAGTCTTGGGAGGAGCCGAGAAACAGTTTGAGTGATATATTAAGACCCTATTGGTGTTGTATATTGGGGCAGAGTTGCAAATGGCTTTTTATGTTGTTAGTATTTGGAATTTTTTTCTATGGGCAATCGGAAACCAATGGAATGATTGGCAGGAAGGGGTAGTGGACACTGAGTCGTTGGTAAGGTGGATGAGTCTGGCTGCAGTTATTCCCCTTATAGACTGAAGGGGAATAACTGGTACTGGCACCGACCTCAGAGCTGAGTTCTAACAGCCCATAGAAGAGGATGCACACGCAGTGCCAGCATGGACACATCACATGTCAAAGCTTGGCATGCAGGCAGAATCAGGTGCAGGAGTCTGAGTGCAGAAGTTCTGCATTCGGATCTGTGCTCCCACCAGCATATCAAACTTTGTGTTCGTGCCGGCACTGCATGTGCATCCATTTCTGGGAGCTGCCAGCTCCTAGAAGCGGCAATCTTGGCCTCTGTTTGATCTTCAACTACCATGGTGCTCCACATGTGATCAGTTATGACAACAGCAATTTGATGGTTTGACAATTTGATTGAAAGCACAATTAAATGTAAGAGTTAGCTTTCTCTTAACTGATTTTTTAAATTGATAAATCTGTGGGTTTAGTTCAGCTTTAACATTGCATCAAACAATAATAGGGCTCATCTTTCTGCCTACTGTCATTCAAAGCCAAGCAGACACGATGGGGGAATTGATCTCTCAAAGACACACATCAGGCTCCACCCACCTCCATTCGGTACAGGGTGGACCTGACTGGGAACTTGTTGTGTGTTGTTGCATATATAACTCTCCTCCATGTCTGAGAATAACGTAAACAAACAAAATGCAAGGAGAACTACAGTGCCGGGGACATTTATTTGTCTGGGATAGACCCCTCAAAATGGGGACTTTCTCCAGAAAATGGGTACAGATGGTAACTATGTTGAAGCTAATGCAACATTTTATTGACTCGGTTTACATGTGCTTTGTGAAAATGACTATTGCTTGCTTAGTTACAGGTTGATGGCTGATGATTTTTGACTTTTGTTATGCAGGAATAGACCTGATTGCAGCATTTTATGGCTGTCTGTATGCAGGCTGTGTGCCAATAACTGTGCGACCTCCACATCCGCAGAATATTGCAACGACGCTGCCAACAGTGAAGATGATAGTGGAGGTAGGACCTGAATTTTTGGTGACAATGTAATCTAATAACTTCTAGAAATAAAGAAAATCATTTTCATAAAATGTGGGACATTACTGCTCTGCAGATATCATTTTTCACCCGGCTTGTGTACTAAAATATATTTGTATGTCATGATTTCATTGTAACATAAGTGCACCTAGCTGTAAAATGACTAAATGTCTGCAATGTAGTCTAAAACAGGAAATTTTTAAAAATCCCAAATAAATCTCCAGCAAAGAGATATTCTCGTCTAAAACCTGTGACTCAAGAGCCAACTGCGACCCAAAGCACCTATGAATGAGACCCAACACAAAACCGTAAAATTAATGTTTATTTTTTTTTTTTTTTGGTGGGGGGGTTATTTTTTGTAAAAGTGCGTTTTACATTTAGCAAACACATGCGGCTGAAGAAAAATTTTGACACTGTCTCTTTATAAGTTTTATCTTCCCACTCTTCACAATCGCGCCTTGTTTATGTCATCAGTTTTTGGCAGCACCTTTATTTGTGAGCAACTATTTTCCAGGATGAAGCACCCGAAGGGCAAAATTAGAACCAAAATATCGGATGAGCACCCTGAGAATTCATTGAGAATTGCTATTAGATTAATCAAACCAGATAATGATGTGTTTGTTTATCAGAAACGGTGTCAAATATTGCACTCAATTTTTTTACTTCCATTTTGAAATATATTACAAAAAATGAAGTTTTATTACTCAGGTACATTATCTATATCAGTGATCATTGACTTGTGATCTGTCTGACTTTTTCTGCTCATTAGCTATCCTTATTGTTAGTGTATTTTATGTGTGGCCCAAGACCATTCCTCTTTTTTCAATGTTGCCCGGAAAGGTCAAAAGGTTGGATAGCCCTGTTGTAGACTATATAAAATGCTGTGGAAATGTGTTGTAAAAGGGGTTATCCTGACAGCAGAACCGGAAGTGAAAGCTTAGCCATGGCCTGCCCACCAGCCACCATTATTCAATGTAAATACAGTATGTTAAATCCTAACAGGCCCAGCTTCTTTGAGGCTGTTGGCATGGATCAAAACTAGTATCTTGGAACTTTGTTTAAACATCCATATAAGATTGCCATTGTTTCATACACATTACTGTGTGCACAATCTGTATGTCACTGCCTGGTTTTTCTACAACTGGATATAATTGGTAGTTGAGGGAGGAACTCTTTTTCCATCCTGTCGTCAGCAACCTATGATCTCCCTTTAACCCTGATGATGAGCCCATTTACAGCAGACAGTTTACCAACCTTGACTGACACACTGAAGAATTTTAGAGGTTCTGTATAAAAATGCAGACTGGGCTATTGATCGTGATCTGTGGTGATCCCCTCCAAAACCTTGCCTGTCTGTTCCTTTTTTTTTTTATTTTTTGCCTACATAGTCTTCCCCCTTTTGCTTTTTTCTTGTTTCTCTTACACAGCACATTTGATAATTTCATTGTTCTTTAAGCTAGGGATCTGCCTTGGTTTTTCGATTTCCAAACTACATTATTTTGTTTCTCTATAAGATGATTTTGATCTGAATTTTTGATATTTTGAAAATGTAACACACAACTGGTTTTGTAAAATTTGAGGTGTGCCAATTCTCTAATGTCCTCCTCTATATGCACTAAAAAGCCTGTGCTGATGCATACCTTAATGTAAATTTTTGGGAATATGCACAGTCCTCTTACAGTTTCTTTTTGTATATAATACATGACTGTGAATTATATTGGTTTAATTCAATCAATACTTTATGAAACTAAAAATGCAGACTAAAATGAAAAGTGGAAGCCCTACCAGCAACACTTAACTCGGAATTCTTTCATCTTCTACCCTGCATATATAAAGTAGCGTCTGAATTGTTTTCATGGGGTGTCAGTTTTTTTTTTTTTCTCTTTCGTTCATTGATGCACACAGTTCCTGATCTTCTTAACCATTGGGTGATACTGCCCCCTATACCTATGGGCAGTCCCAGGGGGTATACTCCCTCTCTTTGCTATAGGTTTTTCTGCCTGGTCAAGAGTAAGGACCTAGTTCCTTGCTGGGATCTCTGGTCCTGGCAATTTTTTCTTTAGATAGATTTTTTTCTCCTGGTGTTTTCCTGTGAGGTATACAATTAACTGATGGACTGGGCGACAGGTTGGATACTCTAGTTTCAATGGTCACCCCAGTCTGGCCAGCGAGCGCACGCAGACCTCAGCTCCATGCTAGGTTGGCTGTGACATAGCCCCACTGGGCGGAGGCTGGCCTGCTTGTTAAATGCTCTCGCGAGGTCGTATACGACCAGGTCTCGGCCCGAGTTGCAGCATTACTCCTGGCCAAAAGCCCCCTATTTCGATGGACAGGTGGTTCTGTCTGGTAGCGGTGCCTGCCTGGATCCTGGTATGGTAAGGAACTGTCTCTCCTCTCCCCCCGGAGGGTTTTGGGGTGAACGTGGGCCCCTACTTGGAATGGTCGGACCCCAGGGTTCCCCTCCTTCCCATTTGGCACCCCCCCATGATGGTCCCTGTAGGTCATATTGCCCCTCGGCCCCCCTCCTTCAATTGTGCTGTGGCTGTGCAAGGCAACCATCATTCCGGTTGAGGAGCCCCCTGGCTAACAGGAAGGCGGAGGCTGTGGCCTGCAATATATGCATCGTGGCTGGTTCAGCACTGAGGCCGGTATTTACCATTGCACTGGTGTCACAAACTCTGACTGAGTGAGCTAAGCTTTTATGCTGTGACCTAGAAGGGGAGCGGCTCCCCCCTGCCTTTGCAGAGCTGGCAGACCAACTGATCTAGGGGCTGCAGTTTATTTGTGATGCCTCTTTGGACGTGCCTCCCCTAGTCGCTAGGCTTTCTGTATCAGCAGTGGTGTATTTTTTGACTCAAATGCTGGTCTGTGGACCAGACTTCTAAAAAGGCCTTGACTTCTTTTTCTCTTTCAAGGAGATCATCTGTTTGGAGCTACCCTGGTTGACATCATTAAGGGTCTCACGGGGGGGGGGGGGGGAGAGTACCTTTCCTCTGCATGCTAGTAAGGGCAAGGACCCTCGTTGTAGACGTGGGCCATCCTTCTCAACTCATAAGAAGTTTTTTCGTCCCTCGGGTAACTGACAAGGTATCAAAGCCTTTCAGGGCCTCCTCTTGTGGATCCAAGCGAACTTGGTCTAGTAAGTTGAGAGCGGACTTCTCAAGGCTCTTCAACATGAAGGTGTGCCCTCACCCGTATCAGTTTCCAGACCCATGGACTTCCTTGGTACAAGACAAGTAGGTCTACAAAGTTATATGGTCTGGCTACAAGATCGAGTTTCACTCTTACCCCCCTGCAAGGTTCTTTACTTCCAACTTGCGCCTGCCCCCAGGCCGCTTACAGGGTCTGTTTGGGGCGGTGCAAAACCTGTTTCTTCAAGGGGTGATTGTCCCGGTTCCGACATCAGAAAGTTTTCAAGGTTTTTACTCAAACCTGTTTGTAGTTCCCAGGAGGGAAGACAAGGTGCGTCCAATCCTGGACCTCAAGGCCCTGAACTGCTTTGTGTGGGTGCAGAGGTTCAGAATGGAGTCCATTTGCACGGTGGTGGCATCCCTGCATCGGGGGGGGGGGGGTGTTCTTGCATTCTTGTATCGACATCAAGAATGCTTACCTTCACATTCCAATATGTGTCGGTCACCAGCACTTCCTCCGCTTTGCCATTGGAGAGGAGCATTATTAGTTTGTGGAGTTACCCTTTGGTCTCGCCTCTGCTCCTCGTGTCTTCACAAAAGTGTTAGCCCTGGTGCTAGCATTGTTTTATGCCAATGGGGGATCGCGCTACTTGGATGACCTCCTTCTATGAGCGGAGTCTCTACTGCTCTGGTGGAAAACCTGGAGATCACCATACGAACTCTGAGGGATTTCGACTGGATTCTGAATTTTCATATATGTCAATCACCAGGGGGACAAAAGGAGTGTCCTGGTGGCTCTGGAGGTAGCCGGCATTCTAAGGTGGGCAGAACGGTTTGTTCCAGTCCTCTTCGCCGTAACTATTCCCGGGTTTGGGAAACTGGCAGGCGGACTACCTCAGTCGGCAGACGTGGTTTCTTCATCCTGAGGTATTTCATCAGTTGTGTCTCTGGTGGGGCACCCCAAGGTGGATCAGAAAGGTGCAGAGATTTGTGCCTCAGTCACGGGATCCTCTGGCGGATGCCACAGACGTGCTGGTGGCTCTGTGGGGTCAGTATCGTCTAATTTACGCCTTCCCTCCTCTCAAGCTTCTGCCAAGACTTCTACGCAGGTTTGAGGCAGAAGGGATTCCGGTCAACTTAGTGGCCCCAGACTGACCTCGCCATGCTTGGTACGCCGATCTGATGTGGCTGGTCTCCGACATTCCTTGTTTGAAGCTTCCTTTTAGGGAGAATTTGCTGTCCCAAGGACCAATCTTCCAGTCACTGGCTTTGACAGCTTGGCTATTGAGCGCCAGGTGCTGATAGATAGAGGTTTGTCTGAGTCTGTGATTCCAACACTGTTAAAAGCTAGGAAATCTACTTCTATAAAGATCTACCATCATACATGGAAGACGTGCATTGCGTGGTGTGAGTCTCTTGAGGGTTCATCCTTGCTCTTTTTCAGTGGCTCTGATCTTGACCTTCCTTTTGATGGCTATCACCTCTGCATGCAAGGTGTTGAAATTGGCAGCGTTCTCCTGTCGTTAACTATACTTGGTGGTCCTTCACCTCTGTCCCTCGTTACTTCCAAAGGTTGTCTCAGATTTTTATTTAAATGAAGACATTGTGTTGCCTTCCCTGTGTCCCAGGCCAAAACATCCGAAGGAAATTGTCTTGCATGCCTTGGATGTGGTCCGGGCAATTAGGTTGTACCTGGCAACTACGGAGTCTTTTAGGAAGTCAGACTCCCTATTTGTGCTCAAGGATGGGCCTCGGAAAGGTTTGTCCACTTCCTCTGTGACCATTTCCAGATGGATCAGAGAGACGGTGTTTCAGGCCTATTCCATCAAGGGTCAGGTTCCTCCTTTCCCTGTCTAGGGGGACTCTGCTCAGGCGCTCAGTGCCTCCTGGGCCTTCCGTTATCAGGTGCCAGTGACACAGGTTTTCAAGGCGGTCATCTGGTCGTCGGTGCACACTTTCACAAAATTCTATCAAGGGGATGTGTTGGCATCTGCGGATGCTTCCCTTGGCTGCAAGGATTTTGCGAGCTCCTGTTTACCTGGTTGGCTATATTTTAGCCTTGGGAATTTATTTTTCGCTGTTCCCACCCCTCATGTTTAACACTGCTTTGGGACGTCCCAATGTTTAAGAAGATCAGGAGCTGTGTCCGTCAATGAACGAAAGAGAAAATGGGATTTTTAACTTACCGTAAAATCCATTTCTCCGATGTTCATTGACGGACAGAGCACCCACCCCTCTGTGGAGTTGTAATTCTTCTGACACTGCTTGTAACAAAACTGAGTACCTATAGCAGAGAGAGGGAGTATACCCCCTGGGACTGCCCATAGTCATATCCAGTCTTTTTTTTCTGCCTAGTGTCCTACTCCTGTAGGGGGCAGTATAACCCAATGGTTAAGATGATCAGGAGCTGTGTCTGTCAATGAACATCAGAGAAATGGATTTTACGGTAAGTCAAAAATCCCATTTTTTTCCTTGCCTCTGGTTCCTTTAAATTAGTCTTTCTGAGATTTGATCAGAATCTTCTCTAAACAGTATGTAGTGTATCTATGTTACAAACCTTTTATGATTATCTGATTATAAAGTGGAACCACGCACTTTAAATTAAACAGATCCTAATTGCCTTTTAAACAACGTGAAGTTCACTTTCCTTTTTTGTAAAATGAATTTCCATATGCATCTTTGATTTCATGCTCATTAATTAAATAAACTTTTAGTTATGCTCATCAAAACTGTTGGGAACAGAAGCTACCTTAATTAAAACAATTTATCCCACACTTCTCATGTGTAGCGCATGTTTAATGGGCATTCAGTAAATTTATTATTTCCTAGTCTTTTTGGCATAACAAATTCTGAGATGAGTGGACATTTTAAAGGAATTTTCCACCTTTTGCTAAATGTATCTGACCTTTGCTCTACTACGTAAAGGATTTTCTCTCCCATACCCTCTCTTTAGCAATAGTGGGAACATATGTATAATCCACATGGTCTGGCTAGGATCAGTCTCTTAAAGTATTAAAGCACGTATTGGCCAGTATATTTAAAAGGATGGCCTAAAATACCATTTTCACTCTTATACCTTTTAGAGATTACAGGTTTTGGGGTTGCAGAATGGCTGTAAGCCTATACATTTGCATCAAGGACCCATCTCCTGGAAAGTAAAAAGGAATCTGTTTGATTACTGAATACAACACCACTGCCTTATGTGCTAACGATAATAACATTTCTGTTGTGACTTTTAATACATGAATGCCATAGATTGCTCAGTGTATGAAATCTTTGGTGTTGACAGTGGTGTTACTCACCATAATTCGAAATGCATCACACATTCTTTTATTTATATGATGTATACTGTAGCTTTTTTTCAGTTCTATGAAAGCTTCACAGTGTATAATGATAGAAAAAGAAATTATTGATCAGTGCTGCAGTTTTGTCCTTGGTAACAAGTTAGTCATACCGCAGGGATAAGGTAGTATATATATGATTGCTGATAAACAAGACAAGCACCCAAAAAGCACAAAATTCACTCTTTGTTCATATTTTTACCACTTGTTACTCACTTTTCTCCCTAGTTTATGAAATATCTATATTCTGCAACGTGTTTCTAGAATTACAGTAGTGCACAATGGGGTCACACGACTCTGAATCTTAGAAACATGCAGCTTTCTCCTTTATATTTAAAGGCTTCAAATTAGTTGATTTTACAGTACTAAACACATTGCATATAAAGCATGTGCCATGCTGTCTTATTCGGTGCTAGAATTGAGGCTTTCAGCAGTTTGAAACAGATTGACACGAATGTCACAGGGTCCTGGTGCAAAATATGACAAGGACCTGTCCTAAATATTGATAAATGTTAGATTACCCTGTTAATGTTTAGGGTACTGTAATTATATTAGGAAAAATTGCATCTTTTTAAACCTATATAAGCCTACTTGACCGTATAAAACCGTCAATGTAATGGAAAAAAGCGAAGTTAGAAAACAATCTTACATTCAGCCATACAATGCAGTGACAGATGGATAAGAAGAAGGATTTTAGCTAAATTAATTGATTTCCCACTAAATGACCCATTTTTCTTTTTGTCAAATTCTGCCAAAAAGGAAACTGTTTTGCCTATTCAGCTACCTAGGTGCAATTTGTTTGGTAAAAAAGTACCTTCTCTTTAGAGCTGATTTCTTCAAACTGGAAAGTACAAAATCGGGTGCAGCTCTGCATAGAAACCAATCAGCTTCCATTTTTTTTTTTTTTTCAAGCTGAAGTTAGAAGCTGATTGGCTACCATGCTTAGCTATACCAAATGTTGCACTCTTCAGTTTCAGTAAATCAATCCCTTTGTTTTCTTCATTATTTAGAGAGTTTGTTTTTGGGAGAGTGTAATGAGGTAGTTGGTTTAGTTTATTTTATTTAGGCTCGTTTCACACCTCTGTGGGTGGATGCGGATGTGGGAATCGTGGCGATTCCCCACCGGCAACCATTGACTATTAAAATGCATTGCTGTGGGAAACCGTGAGGGGGCTGCCATTCTTTATGGCACCCCTGCGCATTCCAAAACCCAGTGCATTCGTGGGTGCAGGAACCACAGGAAAATTGCATGGCAAAAATGACCATGTGATTTCCCTGTGAGCTGCGTTTTGAAAGAGCTTCATGCACCTTTTTCTGTGGGAAATGCAGGCATGGCAGCCCATTCAAATTAATAGGCTGCCTTACCCAAGCAAACACGGCCCGCACACGCATAGGTGTGAACCGAGCCTAAGTATGTTCTTTGCATTTGTGTATTTCTTTCTTCTTTATGTATTTTGGTAATCACAATTTGTGCAGTCACTTTATATTTTTCTTTTTTTTTTTTTTAAATGGTAAATAATGAGGGTAATACAGTAAGACTGTTTTAATTGCACAAGAACAAGTTCAGGATAGCCGGAAGGAGTTCCATAAATCTCAATTGGCGTTTAAAGCCTATTGCACCCTTCAAAACCGCCTTAATTTCACTTTATTTTATTTTTTTGCGCTAATGCAACTTGGCAAACTCATTAAAAGCTCATGATTTTTTCCTAGTGACAGATATATACAATTTTTGCATTATTTTTGTATATTTTTTTAAAATGTTTTCTGGTAAGAAGGAGCCTGCACTAAAGATCAACAATATTTTTGTATGCCCTAATGAGTGCTTTATTTTACTTCTCAAAATTGTCACAGCAAATTTTGATTCTGGTAGCAGGATAGAGTTGCAGAGCGTAGTTGCAAAAGGCAAATTAGTTCACCTTAGTTGGCAAAGAACACATCGCAGTGTTGTAAACAATAGAAGCCAATAAGCAATCTTGGTCTACATACACTAAACTGCCAAAAAAAGGAGATCTTATTTGTCAGTATGGATTAGTGCATATTTTTGCTTTAGAGTACCATACAGACATAGAGCCGCACCAATAATGTATATTTATGTGTAGCTTGAACAGGAAATCACACCTTTCATCCTCTAAGTAAGCACTCTGGCTTAAAAAGCTTAATTTCTGACAGCTCTTTAAACTGCCATGAAGCAGGAAGGATTAGTCACCCTATAATGGACTTGTTAGCATGTTGTTCTCATGCAAATACATTTTAGTGCAAGTATAACTTGATGTTTTTCCCACATTCTTATACACACGCCTCACTGATTGCAAATCCAGACTTCCCAAGCTTGGTGTTTATGACACAGTCATAATAGAGCACATTATTTTGGATTGTCCACCAAACTCGTGCTAAAGAAGAATATTGATATTGCAGAACCTCTCTAGGAAATACAATACTTTAGAGAGCTGTGCTGGGATAGAAAAATAGTGAACAGAGATAATGAATTACTTGTGTTCTTTTCCTTCTGTCTCTTAGGTGAGTCGTTCTGCCTGTTTAATGACGACGCAACTCATTTGTAAACTGCTGAGATCAAGAGAGGCAGCAGCAGCTGTAGATGTTAGAACGTGGCCCCCGATCTTGGACACTGGTGAGAACTTGTTATATGCCTAGAGGAAGATAGTGAGGAGGTTTAAGATTTGTACCTAAAATAGCCACTTAACCCAATGATATTTTCTAAAAATGCTGCTACCCTTTAGATATGTCCCTTTGCATTATACGTTTGTGCTTACTCTGTAAAGTTAGTGGGCGATATATTGATATTACAATATTTTAAAATCTTAAAGGGGGGGGGAGTACAGCCAAAGCTTGTTTGGATGTACTTCTCCTGTGACTCACAGGAGTGCAGTTTGTTCTGCACTCCTGTGCCCATTTTCAGCAGACAGCGGTGTTAAGCCTGCTGTTGGCTGATGTCACAGAGCCAGTACAGGCATGGGAAAGATTGTGCCAATATGGTCCGGATCTGCCCACATGACTGGACCAGCACCCGACTCAGTCTCTCAGCAAGTAGCTGAGAGCCTGAACTGGTCGCTACTGCCCCCTTCACAGCCCAGGGCTCCCATAAGCGCGGGGGGCAGAGCAGAGAGGCGGTGACTGGCCTGGCAGTCACCAGCTCTCTGCTCACAAAGCTGAGAACCAAGCAATTGGTGGTGTTTAATCGCTCTGTTCTCAGTCTTAGAGTCGGCGGGGGACAAATGCAGCATTGGGAGCGATGCTGCATCCACCTAGGTAAGTGTAATTAAAAAAAAAAAAAACACCCATATTTCTCTTTTAAAGCTGAACTCCAGGTAAAAGGCTAATTACACAGGTTAAATGCATATAAGGGTTTTGTTTTACCTGTCAAAGAAATTCTATTTCTGCCCATCCAGTTCTGAGCTTAACATAGCTCTTCCAAACCGAAAAGCACCATGCGTGGCAGGGCAGGAAAGCTGAATGTTCTCTGCTGCAGTTCGGTAAGACTAACAGCTCTTGCCCCTCCTTCAGTCTTTGACTAGAGAGTGAAAGGAGAAGCAGCAGACTGATGAACTCATCTCTCTGTCACTATACACTATCCTCAGCACACTTCTTGATCTGATGCATAACTGATCACCTGATTCTCCTTCCACCAGTCTGATCTCTACTGTACAGGAACTGAAAAAGGCTAGTACCAGATTAGATTGAATTTTCAACTTCTAGAATTATTTTTTTTAAATGGTTGTAAACCCTAACATATACCCAGTGAAGTGGTTGGCCTCAGGTGATACACAGGGATGAAATAAACTCTCCTACATAAGTTGTACCTATTTATCAGAAGCCTTCTCTTTATCTACAGCCTTTCAAAGTACAGAATGTGTAAAGCTTTTCTGAGCTTTCAGAAAGCAAGAGGGTAGGGAGCTCAAGTTGCACACTGCAGAGAAAAGTGGAACAGCTGAGAGCAGACTGGAGGCAAGGGAAAGACCCCCCTTCACACAGTACACAGGAACAGAGCGAAGACGGTCAATCACAGGCTGTGTGCTTGAGCTCCCCCATCACCTTTTTACATCTTGGTTACAGGAAAACCTGTCAGAAGGGACATTTGCAGATAGCAGAGGAAGGAGGCTGCAGAGATGTTACTTAGTGCTCTGGATTGAGACAAGTATACACTTATAGAGGGATTTGCTTTTTCATATTTTATGTTAGAGGTTTACAACCACAATAATGAATTCAGCACTGCATTTGTTTGTGTCTTTTATATGTACCTGGAGTTAGGAATCAATGATTGGTAAATGAGATCAGATTTATGATTATTTTACGTTGATTATGAACCTTATTCGTTTTATTATTAACATAATATTTAGGCAAGTTTGATTTAGTTTATCTTTTTGTATGTTTGGGTATGTACAGCTGTGGCCAAAAGTTTTGAGAATGACACAAATATTATTTTTCCAAAGTCTTCTTCCTCCGTTTTTATGATGACAATTTGCATATACTCCAGAATATGAAGAGCGATCAGATTAATTGCAATTAATTGCAAAGTCCCTCTTTGCTATGAAAATGAACTTAATCCCATAAAAAACATTTGCACTGAAAAAACCTTGTCTGGATAAGAAAAAGGGAGTGCTACCATCAATTCAATCCTGTGCCATGCCAACAGTAAAGCAACCTGAGACCATTCATTTGAGGGGTTGCTTCTCAGCCAAGGGAAGCAACCAGGGACATGCAGTCAGGGGAGGCAGGTGAGGCACCTGCCTTGAACATAAAAAAAAAAAAAAGAATCGAGCTTCGAGGGTCATAGCTCGGCGACTCAGGTTCACAGAAACTCCAAATTTGGGGGGTAGGTACCCAAAGTCCTACCCCACCACTGATCAAAATAGGGCTTCTAGCACCTATGGTTCCGGAGATACAGGGCTCCTTGTGCAGCCTGTCAGAAACTACATACAGTTTGGCCAGTTTAAATACAAGCTGGCACATGCGGTTTGCAGCAGACTGAGAGGATGAGCTCACAGTGCCCCTGACTTCTTGTCAGAGGCACTGAGCTCAATGGACAGCTTGCAGCCTTGGGAAAGGGGTAAAGCACCATTGGTCCAAGCTGTCCAAAAAAATGCGGCAGTAGAGGCTCTCCTCTCACTGCAGTGTCATAGAAGGGGGCATGGGTCTAAAAGACAAATGCTTCCTTCCAGCCCAGCCCTCTTAACCACAAGGAAAAAAACATGGGTTTTATTGGTATAAGGTTTACCGATAATCCTATGTTTTTCTCACACAGTTAAGAGGGGAGAATCTGCTGCTGCTGAAAAGGTACTTTATTATCAAGCAAAATATTATATTATTATGCTGTATGTTATAACATAATAATTTATAGCATCAATTCAATTAAACGCCTGGAATATTGATCTGGTCAGTTAAGTATCAGAGGGGGTTGTTAATCCGTTTCAGCTGATTTGGTGTTATTGATATTAAAAACAGGTGCACTAGATGTGCAACAATGAGACAATGTCCAAAACAGGAATGGTTTCCCTACTCATCTTTTCTGACAGTTTTTCACTAATTTTGCATTTGGCTAGAGTCAGTGTCACTACTGGTAGCATGAGGTGATAGCTGGACCCTATAAAGGTTGCACAGTCAGTCCAATTCCTCCAGGATAGCACATCAATACGTGCCAGAAGATTTGCTGTGCCTCCCAGCACAGTCTCAAGAGCATGCCAGGAGGAACATGATGAGCACTGCCAAAGCGCTACAAAATGACCTCCAGTAGGCCACTGTTGTGGCCAAACAACCAGAAACAGACTTCATGAGGGTGGCCTGAGGGCCGGATGTCCTCCAGGGGGCACTGTGTTCACTGCCTGGAACCATGGAGCTCGAAACTGGCAACACCAAAATTGGCAGGTCCGCCACTGGTGCCCTGTGCTTTTCACATATGAGAACAGGTTCACCTTGAGCACATGTGACCAACGTGAAAGGGTCTGGAGAAGCCATGAAGAACATTATGCTGAATGTAACATCATTCAGCATGACCGGTTTGGTGGTTGATCAGTAATGGTCTGGGGAGGAATATCCATGGAGGGACACACAGACCTCTACAGGCTAGAGAATGGCACCAATATGCCATTAGGTATCAGGATGAAATCCTTGGACCCATTGTCAGACCCTATGCTGGTGCAGCGGGTCCTGGGTTCCTCCTTGTGCATAATAATGCCCAACCTCATGTGGTGAGAGTATGACGGAAGTTTCTGGAGGATGAAGGAATTGATTCTATTGAATGGCCCCCACGCTAGCCTGACCTAAATCCAATAGAACATCTCTGGGACATTGTTTTGGTCCATCCAACGCCGACAGGTTGCACCTCAGTAGGTTCAGGAGCTCAGTGAGGCCCTGCTCCAAATCTGAGAGGAAATACCCCAGGACACCATTCATTGTCTCATTAGGAGCATGCCCCGATGTTGTCAGGCATACATACAAGCACGTGGGGACCATACAAACCGAATATCATTTTATATTGCAATGAAATTTCAGCAGAATGGACTAGTCTGCTGCATAATTTTTTCACTTTGATTTTTGGGGTGTCTTGGAATTCAGCCCTCTGTAGGGTGATAATTTTCATTTCCATCAATTGATGTGGCATCCTTTCTTTCCTAAAACATTACTCCGTCCATATCTGTATAGATATCTAACATGATAATTTTCCCCATTGAGATCTCATGTGTTTTCAAAATGTTCCTTTAATTTTTTTGAGCAGTGTATTTACTGTGAAATTACTGGTTTGAAGTTATACCTTCAAACGTCAGTAATTTGTCCGTTAAGCCACCTGCTTGAGTACAGTTTTTGAAAATATAGTAAATTACCTTAAAAAGCATGTATAATAATTATTTGTATATTACTTATGGTAATTAACCACTTGCAATGCAGGCCAATTCTGACAATTTTCTCCTACATGTAAAAATAACAGTAATATATAGTAATAAACAAGTCAACAATAAAGGTTTCCGGGTTATTTACTAAAAGATGAAATGCAGGAGAATTAAAAAAAAAAAAACAATGAAACAGTCCAACTAAAAAAAATATATATACTGGGGGGTTCTGAGTAATTTTCTAGCAAAAAAATATATTTCTGCCTTCAGAAAATAAAGAGACCCGTTTGATTTTTTTCTACAATCTTTTTTTTTCATCTTTTCTAGTAATATTGTTTCCAGCATCAACAAAAAAGGATGACTGAAAAAACATCTTAAAGGGACAGCGTTTAGAAATATTTTTGTTAAATGAGTAGAACTAGTAGAACTGCAATCGCCTACATAATGAGAATTGAATAGGTAACTTGAATATGTAACCTGTGTATATCTGGCTCTGATACTAGTCAGTACCTCACCAGCCACTGACCTTACCACATGTCCCTGCTAAGAACACAGCCATGAATAAAGAATGGTACAAAAACCTCCTCCGAGAGCAACTTCTCCCAACCATCCAAGAACAGTTTGGTGAGGAACAATGTCTTTTCCAGCATGATAGAGCACCTTGCCATAAGGCAAACGTGGTAAACGAAGTGGCTTAGGAAACAAAATTTTAACATTTTGGGTCCATGGCCAGGAAACTCTACAGACCTTAATCTTATTGAGAACTTGTGGTCAATACTTTAGAGGCGGATGAACCAAAAAAACACAAATTCTGACAAACTCCAAGCATTGATTATGCAAGAACGGGCTGCCATCAGCCAAGAGTTGAGTGACAGCATGCCAGGGCAAATTGCAGAGTTCTTGAAAAAGAAGGCTCAGCACTTGCATAAACCTAATGTAATTGTCAATAAAAGCATTTGACACTTATTAAATGGTTGTAACTACACTTCAGTATACCACCATAGTAACATCTGACTAAAAGATCTAAAAACACAGAAGAAGCAGACTTTGTTAAAATTAATATTTTGTGTCATTCTCCAAACTTTTGGCCAGGACTGTAAAAGCAGCCATATTTTCTTATTACATAGGCATGCTATGCTTTTGCTTTGTAGTGCAGCAATGTGATTATGATGTAATACTACTCTTGCTGCCCAACACATCTATGGTCAGAGTTGTGTCAATAGGCTTTAAGTGAATAGAATGCCCTCTCCAAATGCCTTATCCTAGTAATCACTTTATTGTAGCAGTGGTTTGGCCTAAATGTTGACTAACCTAATTTAATATACTGACAAAAATTTTGAGAACTCACCAATATATTCATGAAATGTAATATTGAAAATGTACCAAGTTATGCAAGAATGGGAAATAAAATCCCTTTCAGATAAACTATACTAATATTAACACACAAAATATACTTACTAATCTACCTAAAGTGGTATTAAACACTCATTTTAAAAAATTGCAGACCAGTAGGGTTTTTATGACAGAAGAGACCCTATTGGTCTGTTCTGTCATAAATGCTTCCCCTTCTCTAACCACTGTAGGGTACACTGAGCAACGCATTCGCAGCTCAGAGTTAATTTACGGCATCGCTATGTGCCGTAAAGATGTGACTCCCATGTGCATATGCAAGAGTGACATCATCACTGCCCAAGAGAGCAAACACGGAAGGAAGACTAGGCGATGGTGGAAATGCCTGTGACCAGTGGGAGTGCTGACAGCTCAGCTCTGGTGGGCTTCATTTGATGGGTAAGTCTGTTATAATGTGCTTATAGTCGGTGCATATTAGCAAATTATGGCATACACCACCTAAGGGCCTGATAAAGTGGAACTGATAAAGAGGGGCAATCACAGCGGCCCCTTACCATGTGATAAACTGTATCCAATCACAGCTGGTCACATGTAAACAGACTTTCCAGTTACCGTCAGTCCTTTCCTCACATGCTGCCTCTGTGTGAGGAAAGGAGTGCCATTAACCAGTAAGGCTGACAGTACATTGCTTACACTGATAATCCGGACACTGGTCATCAGTGCAGCTTATCCATGCCCATCAGTGCAGTATATCAGTGCCCATCAGTGCAGCCTCATCAGAGCACATCAGTGGAGAAGAAAAAAGAAATAATTTGGCAAGTTGCTCCATATGCAAATTGAATCTGTGCATCCAGCTGTTCATCAGGCATTCAGTTTTAAAAGGCTTTGTTTCTTTTAATTTCTTTTAATTTCGCACCACTTTAAACCAATAGAACGACTGTTACCAAATAATTGTTATAAGATCTGTAAATACAGTTAGTGTGCTAAGGAAAGGATACACAGTAGTTACTGTTGTACACACAAGGGATGCCTTCCATGCTTGTTTAATAAAGAAGTTGAAATAAACCATATTACTAAAATATAATTGCAGAAAAAGCCAAACTGCTTGTGTAAAAGTGACTTTTTAATTAATTTGTCTCAAGCTGTTTTTCTAAAGTATGGCCTCAAGACCTGGCCAGGGATATCAGTCTAGGGCTATTTTCCCCCATTGCTGTGGCATTATTATCACTGTAAATAAAACTCTGGTCAGGGATGCTAAGAATTTTTAGGGAAACTGCAAGCAATACAAATAAAATTCTATGTTGTATACACTCCCCCGATGCTTCTAAATATCACATATTCTTTATAAAATTGTACTGAAATTTTAGCACTCCACTGAGATTTTGCATGAAAAACAAGCATAACTACGTTCAAACTTAAAGCAGAACTACAGTAAAGTTATGTTTTCTTTAGGAGAATAGGGATTAGTTAAATTAGGAGATGCTCACCTCTGAGCTTAGCAGGTCCCATTGGTGATACAGTTCTGATTCATGTGACCTAAGCCATGATGGCAGTGCTCTGTGGACGTTTTGTCAACTGAGTCTATAGGTAAATTGAACTCGTCTGACATTGGGGCACACAATGCAGACCCACTGTGGGTTATGTTAATTGAAGCCAGCATGTCAGTTCACACAACCCTAACTAAAACACTGCGATACCTGTTATTTACAGCTTAGAGATACAGAAAGATTCTCCTTTTTTACTGTCCCTACTATGCTCCCCTAATGCCTGCCTTATCAATTAAAGAAGACCCTTTACATTCAGATCCAAAAAGGAACTATTATGGTTCTAAAGTCTACATGTTTTGTTTAACTTAATGCCTTCTCTGCATTAAAAAACAACACTACTTGTCCTACAGTGCCCTGCCCCCTAGACACTTACCTGGCTCCATGTCACCAATCCAGCGCTGTGTCTGGCTCCAGCACTGCTCCATTTACTTTCTGCTATCACAGGAGAAACTGACAGCACCGACAGGGGACTGTCACAGCAAGAAAGTGACTTTTCTGTAATATTATTGCACAGAGCAGGTATTTTTTTTTTTAAATTATAAAAAACGTAAGCCTTTAGTATCACTTTAAGCACTTCAATACTGGGCACTTTCACCCCCTTCCTGCCCAGGCCAATTTTCAGCTTTCAGCGCCACCGCACTTTGAACAACAATTGCATTGTCGTGCAACACTGTACCCATATGAAATATTTATAATTTTTTTGAGACAGGTAGAGCTTTTTTTTAGTGGTATTTATTCACCACTGTTTTTTTTTTTTTTTTGCTAAACAAAATAAAAACAAACGAAAAAAAAAAAATTAAAAAAAGTTTTTTTTCTTTTTTTTTCGTTTCTGTTATAAATGTTTCCAAATAAGTCAATTTCTGTCCTTCCAGTTCTGAGATTTACACAGCCCTGCCTGTCACTGAAGGACACATGATATTTCTAAGCTGAAATTAGGGCTGGCCATACGCGGAGTGAATTTCTTCAAGAAATTCACTTGATTCCCCCATCAACACAGACAGTGCTGGAGCATAAAACCCTTCTGCTGGGCCATTATCTTCTCTCGGCAGGGGAGCGGGAGCGGAAGAAAACAGTGATTATTGCTAGCAGCTATAGAAGCCGCTTACAATATTCGCAAGAGAATCCAATCAACTTGGTACATTCAGTCTGCCCATTAGCAGTTCAAATCTCAGCTGGTTCCTGCTGAACAGGCTGAGATTCGAACCGTGTATGGCCAGCCTAAGTAACATTTACAGGTCTTGTCCCTCACTCAGTCTGTGACTGGGCAGTGAAAGGAGAAGCCACAAACCAATGAGCTTATCTCTCTTAACTTTTTTGGATGTCCCCAGTCTGAGCTCAGCTGTACGAGGGACTGCAAGAGGCTGATAGCATGTCAAATTAAAAAAATTATTGAACGATATAATAATGAATAAGGATTTGCCAGGGGTTGGAAGGTCTTGTGGAAACTTGTCTACAAATGGTTTAGAGCATCATGCTTTGCCACCCATGTATGTAAGAAAAAGACAAAGGTGGAACCAGGTAAGATACAGCAGGGGACAATGAATGACATTGCCTTTGTCTAAAACCTGGTGCACTATAATTTTTTTTTTTTCATTCAATACAGTGGTCTCGAAGTTAAAAAAAAGAAATTAAAAATTAAGCGCTTAGGAGGCTATTGTGTACTAACAATCCAATGTCCTGATAGGGGGATTCCCCCCCCCCCCCCTCTACCTCGGCCAGAACACACTATGCATATCGGCCATTGGCTGAGAACGCTGATCAGATGCCGATCGGCAAACCTTTTTCCGTCTTGCCTCTTAGACAGAAGCCGGACATTCAGCTGTCTTCTGTTGGATCCTTTGCTGTACACATGGGCCAATTGCCGGTTTCTATTGAACTGGCCAACACCTCCCGATGTTCAGCCCATGTGTACGCCCCTTAAGTGTGATCACATTCCCTGTACATCAGAGACAGAGAGGTTCTATAGCGTTCTCCATTTTTAGCACACCCAAACATCGCATTTTGCTGTCCTGTAATTGACTGAAACGTTTTCAGAAAGTACAGATTATACCCTCTACTACATGAGCTGATGTAATTCTTTTGTGCAATATAGAAAGGTAATTGAAATAATTGCACCCTATCTATTCTGTTTTAACTTAGATGATTTGCCAAAGAAAAGACCTTCCCAGATCTACAAGCCCTCTGACCCAGAAACCTTGGCTTATCTTGATTTTAGTGTATCTACAACTGGAATGCTTGCAGGGGTAAAGGTATGTACACAATTGCATAATATTACTACTTTACCCAACTTTGGATGTTTCCCACCTTGATATAATTGATTCATCTAATTTGTGTTTTTTTAGTTTAGCGTAATGCTAAGTAAAGATTGTACTTGCCTCTGGCCACACACCCTTTGCATTGATGACACCACTTCATAATAAGATTTTGAGCATACCACTCCACCATGCTCTGCCTGTATCTGCTGTTTTTACAAGCCCTTTGCACAGCATAGGTATAAGGCGATAGGATTTTACAGTTTTAGTCAAAACCGCGTAGTATGTTTGCACAGTAGGACCACTGCTTATAGAATCCAATTAACCCTGTAAGCAATGGGTTTGAGGCAAAGACTGGAAACAGCCATGTGCAGTTGTGTCTCATACAGCCTCTTGAATAGCTCTCATTAGAATCCCTAAAAGTTTAGATTCAGGCTTTCCTGATAATGGAAGAGTGTGTACTAACCTCTGAAGGAGAAAGAGCAGTGCAGGAGGAAATGTGATACCGACTATGTAGAAGATGCTAAGAAGGCATGCAGAGAAGATCTGGTGGCAGACATTGCCAGATTTATAAGGGGGCAATTTCCCTGCCCCCCTGCCAGAGGGGGCCCCAGACTTCCTTTATAAAACCAATTTAATAATGTAATAATTATAAAATTCTTTTTATTATTTAAAAAGTGTGTGTGTGAGTGTCAGGATACAGAACAGTTAAGCCTGAGGGCTTCTGGCAGATTTTTCACATTTCAACTTCTCATATTATTTTTCTATATTTGAGATGTTTGTGTTACAGATTTTTTTGCCTGGTTTACAAGTGGGTGGGACAAGAGAAAAGTTAGAAAAATGTTGGAAAGTGCCAGACAACAGCCCCGACCCCATCGTGTGGGAGTGAAGTTAATGGCCAACATTGATTTATTGCAGTGAGAAACATGAGAGAGAAGCTTACTCCCCTTGACCCTGATTGGGTCATGGGGCAAATCCGACTCTCAGTGATCTCAAATAAGGTATAACTTTTTAAGCAAATTTTACCTAAAATTAGAAGATTAGTCAAATTCGGGACAGTTGTGGCCCTGGACCAGAATTCTGCCAGAACAACATGGCAGAGTGTTCAATGAAATTGGCGAGAGTAGAGGATCTTCATATAACTTTTTTTCTATGTTGAGGGGCCCCAGAACTTGAAGTGCTCTGGACCCCTTAAGGTCTACATCCGGCACTGGTGGCAGAGACTATTTTACACCTACAGCTTTAGGGGTATGCTAATGAGCTGAACTTTACTTTCTCATTCCCGTAGATAATATTCAGTGAAGATGTGGCTGACAGAACTCTATAAGGTTAGGTGCACTTTTCTTGTGCCCCATTGCCTTTCAGTGGCTTTTGTTCAGATTCCTGTGCTTGAAAGCGTCACATTTAAAAGCAACATTTGGCAATTTTAAAGCAGCTAAACCTCCCCCATACATTATAGAAAGTGTGTTCAGGTGCCAGTATGTTGCTTCAGTTTATTTCCAGGGCCCTCAGAAAGGCCCAAAAGTCATTGAAATTTTAATAGAAAGTTTCAGTTTTGGCCCATAAAAAAAAAAATTGCCTCATCTTTTGAAATTCCCAGGCAATCTTGGTAAAAATTTGATACTAGCACTTGGAGATGCCGGATTTAGAGTTCAGATGGCTTTTTACCATCTTATTGGACGCTCATTAGAACCAAACAAGCTGTTTGGATAAACAACAAAAAATTTCTGCATTATAGAACAGGTTCAGTTGAATGAGACTAATTACTACTAGCTATTACATAAAACAGTATTGGATTAAAGCAGAATTTAACTATATCTGAGCACCACAAAAATGAAAATGCTGTTTAATTAGTTTTTAATATTCAAAGCAACATCCCCCATTTATTCATGTTTCCATACTTACATTTTTTGAGAAATCACCTTGAAAAAACACCCCTATAGCATTTCTAGCCATGGCCATCTTGAGTTAGGGCAGATAATTCATGTAGCATTTACTGCCTGGAATCCATCTGCCATTAGCTCAGGCACGCAGGCAGAAGGGTATGTTTATATGCAAAAGCTCCTCCTGCCCACCTCCAGAAGAAAAACAAATGGCCATGAATACTTCTAGGATGTATGACATCATTCCAGCCTAGAGCAGAAACATAAAGAAACTGAAAAAATAAAAAATAAAATTGTATTATAATTAATATAATATAATAATATAATAAACCTTAATCTATTTACTAAAACTAGCTGCATAAGACTTAAAAATAATTATTGTTTATTGATTTTAGTTTCACTTTTAGTGGTCACCAGTATAACTATGGCGTGACTGTGCAGAAAAAAAGCTTGTTAGGGTAATCCTAGACCATAAATCATAGACATAAATTAATGATGATAAACATGATCTCATGTTTGTGGATGTTACTCAAGTCTGCTGGTGGCCACACAGAGCCTTGAAACCAAAATGGGCTTTCAGGTTAATTTAGGCTTTTAGGTTTAGGTAAATAACCCTACAGTGCTCTGATGAGGGCCATTGGATCAAGCATGTACGATCGCCTTCTAAAATCTATACACTACTTTCCATCAGTCGACTGGCCATTCCTTATGCAATTGTTTTTTTTTTTTTTAAACTCCTCTTATTGACAACTAAAGTCACAGTTTTCTTGTGAGGTAAGCTGAAGATAATACACGGAGAACCTAACTGTGTGACAGCTCCACCGCAGTATTAAAATGCCTGCTTTATCCTGCAGATTTTTCTTGGAAAAGTTATTTCTCTAAATGTTCTGTATTTACTCACCGCAAACTGCATTCAGAACAAATCTGATACAGATTGCTCTAACAAGCTATAATTTTCAAGTCAGGCAACCAATGTAGTAAAAAATGTTCTGCTCTATCATAAAGATTTAATGGCTCAGGAGCTGGGGCCAGGCCTTCTATTTCAGTTCATTAGGAGCATACTAAAAATTTAAATGAGGGCCTACTCCAAATTTATCATAATGCTCCTTAGTAACACATTTGGTGCCATAGGGGTTTGTGATTTATTAGCAGATGCTACTTAACTCTCCTTTTGTTGCAAAAAAAAGAATACAATTCTCTTAATAACAGTTATATTCATTGTAAAGATTTTAACAACATTTCATTGCAGACCCTTACTTGCGGCTGTCAATTGGAACTTATTTGTGAATTCCATTTACGTTTTCCTTCCTCTGTACTGAGTGGGTCTTTGTAGTGACATGATCAGTCGCAGTGTTCAAGTATAAATGGTTAAAACAGCTCCTTTTTTCATTAAACAGAATTCTCGACAAAATTCATAATCTCAGGATCTCATTATATGCCCCATATTTGTGTTTTTTCTTGTTGTTCAGCACTCTTCTCCCTTCAAATTATGGTAATGTTAATTACACATTTGATGTGTGACTGAAGGGAAAAAATGCCTGCTGAAGTCTTGCTTTCTTAAGCCTTATACACATGATCAAAAAATTGTACGTAAAATAACGTTTTCGACGTGATTTACGTCAATTTGATCGTTCATAGACAGCTTTTGAGAGCCGATCAAAAGCCAAATTATCCTAAGGGACAAACATGAAAATGTTACCAGATCATATGATTTACAATTAATCAGTACAGTTTTCATCCAAAAAAAAAAATTTTAATAGCAAGACTACGTATGCTCGGAAACAAAAGAATACAATCCTTTACAACACTTCCGAAGTTGTATTCTATTGTACGAGAAATTTTGTAAGTTGAGTCACTCAATATGAGACTAGCATGCAAAAAAAAAAAAGCGAACGATAATCCGTCCGATATTCTCATTGTGTGTACGAGGCTTTAGTCCTCTCTCTTCCCCCAACTTCTGATTGGAGAATGAAAGAAAAGCAGGCCACTAATAAAATCAACCTTCTGCTAGCCCCATTTAGCATGTTTAATCTTAGACTGGTAAGCACTGTGCAAAGCAAAAGAGCCCCAATTGGTTTAGTGTATTCCCCCCAACCCCCCCCCCCCACCCACCCTCGGGCTGACTGCTGCTATGCAGTGGGTTAAAGGAAGCTGATATGAAGACAGATTCAGACAGCCACGATAGTTATATGTAAATATAGCTTTTGGTCATATTATACACTGCATCTGGAAAGTATTCACAGCACTTCACTTTTACCACATTTTGTTATGTTACAGCCTTATTCCAAAATGGATTAAATTCATTATTTTTCTCAGAATTCTACAAACAATACCCCATAATGACCATGTAAAAGAATTTTGTTTGAAATCTTTGCAAATGTATTAAAAATAAAAAAAATGTACATAAGTATTCACAGTCTTTGTCATGACACTCAAAATTTAGTTCAGGTGCATCCTGTTTCCACTGATCATCCTTCAGATGTTTCTACAACTTGACTGGAGTACACCTATGGTAAATTCAGTTGATTGGACATAATTTGGAAAGGCACACACCTGTCTATATAAGGTCCCACAGTTAACAGTGCATGTCAGAGCACAAGCCAAGTCATTAAGTCCAAGGAATTGTCTGTAGACCTCTGGGACAGGATTGTATCAAGGCACAGATCTGGGGAAGGGTACAGAAAAATATCTGCAGCAATGAAGGTCCCAATGAGCACAGTGGCCTTCGTCGTCATTAAATATTATAAGTTTGGAACCGCCAGGATTCTTCATTGAGCAGGCTGCATGGCCAAACTGAGCGATCGGGGGAGAGGGGCCTTAGTCAAGGAGGTGACCGAGAATCCAAAGGTCACTCTGACAGAGCTCCAGCGTTTCTCTGTGGAGAAAGGAGAACCTTCCAGAAGAACAACCATCTCTGCAGCACTCCACCAATCATGCCTGTATGGTAAAGTGGCCAGTCAGAAGCCACTCCTCAGTAATAAGCATGACAGCTCGCCTGGAGTTTGACAAAAGGCATCTGAAGGACTCTGACTATGAGAAACAAAATTATCTGGTCTGATGAATGAAAGATTGAACTCTTTGGCCAGCATGGCAAACGTCATGTCTGGAGGAAACCAGGCACCTCTCATCACCTGACCAATACCATCCCTACAGTGAAGCATGGTGGTGTCAGAATCATGCTATGGAGATGTTTTTTAGTGGCAGGAACTGGGAGATTAGTCAGGATTGAGGGAAAGATGAATGCAGCAATGTACAGAGACATCCTTAATGAAAACCTGCTCCAGAGAGCTCTGGAACACAGACTGGGGCAAAGGTTCATCTTCCAACAGGACAACGACCATAAGCACACAACCAAGATAACAAAGAAGTTGCTTCGGGACAACTCTGTGAATGTCCTTGAGTGGCCTAGCCAGAGCCCAGACTTGAAACCGATTGAACATCTCTGGAGAGATCTAAAAATGGCTGTGCACCAACGCTCCCCATCCAACCTTATGGAGCTTGAGAGTCCTGCAAAGAAGAATGGGAGAACCTGCACAAAAAAAGTGTGCCAAGCTTGTAGCATCATACTCAAAAAGGCTTGAGGCTGTAATTGGTGTTAAATGTGCTTCAACAAAGTAAAGCAAAGGCTGTGAATACTTACGTACATGTGATTTTTTTTTTTTTTTTCCGTTTTTTTTATTTTAAATAAATTTGCAAAGATTTCAAACAGACTTCCTTCACGTTGTCATTATGGGGGATTGTTTGAAGAATTTTGAGGAAAATTAATGAATTTAATCCATTTTGGTATAAGGCTGTATGTTTATGGAAATATATACAGTATACTGTACATAATGCTTTGCTTATTGCAAATGCGAACCCAGTACTGCCTTTTTGTGCTCTTTTTTTGCCTTGTACGTTTTATATTCCAGTTGGAAGACAGTTGCAGTTTTTGTTGTTTCTTTTTATAAGTGGTTTTGTCTGATAATCACTTACCAAATTGTTTTATTCTAAGGCCCGGTCATAACAGACAGTGTTTGCTTTTAGATGTCCCATGCAGCCACTAGTGCCTTCTGTCGATCCATTAAATTGCAGTGTGAACTCTACCCATCCAGAGAGGTGGCTATATGTCTGGATCCTTACTGTGGATTGGGCTTTGTCCTGTGGTGCCTCTGTAGGTATGTTTTTCATGTGCAATCTATCGAATGTGTTCTGTCCAAAATGTCTTATAAGTGCACAAATACACACTTCAGTGTGAACCCATAAATTCTGTGATGGGGATTTTTGTCGGTTTGTAAATTATTCAAATATTCATCTTATAATTTTATGTGGGAGAAGGGACATTGCTGTACTACATTGTGCTTTCATAATCGGTAGCTGAGATCTACACTGGTCAGTGAATATGTACTGCATGCACATAAGTAATCTCTTCTAAATGCCTAGTTCAACTTTCTTTTTTATACATTTTCATATTTAAAAAGGAGTTGCTGAAACATACCATTGTTCTGTGTTTTTCACATTAAAGTTGGCCTTACACTGATTGAATTTTGGCACCCTGACACCCAACATTCTTTAATATGGAAAATGGCAAATAATTCTGGGCTGAACAGTGACTGCAGCCATTCGGGTGCAGCCACTGTTTGGAAGCACCCACTGTATTCTGACAGGAGCCAACACTAGCTCTCAGAATAAAATAAAGTGGATGGAGGAATCTATTGGTGTTTGGCCAGCAATAGTTTTCTTAGTTGTGTGGTCTGGTTTGAACAGCTTAATGCTGCGCACTTTTCCACAAGCTTAATTGCATCTGTGTTGATCTAAAAAGAAGGATGTCAGTCAGTGACTAGTGGGCTAGTCGGACTAGTGACACTTGGGCCAATAGCAAGAGAGTGCTTTGAGCTTAAAGTGGGAGTAAACTCCCTTGGTTGATTTTTACCTATAAGTAAACCTATAATAAGGCTTACCAATCGGTAAAGTAAATATCTCCTTAAAGTGCAGCATTTAGGAGATATTTACTTTAGAAGCAGCCAATGACATCACTGGCGTTAGCACTTTGAGGAAACGGCATACCTGTGCTGTTCATGCAGAGTCCTGTGCCGTAAACAGTGGTGTGCGTGGGAGTGATGTCATCACAGCTCAGCCATTTATACTGCTGAAGCCTGCAAACCTGGACGGAAGACCGGGTGAAGAAGGAAGCGCCTACAGCGGGGACAGCGTGTCCCGCTGGAGGGCTTAGTTTACAGGTAAGTCTGTCATAATGGGCTAGTATGCAATGCATACTAGCCCATTATGACTTAAACTGCCCGGGGCCCAATTCAGACCAAGAATGTGGTACAAAATTAGCAAAAACAAAGGCTATCTTTCAGTGAAAGCTGCATCTTAGAATGATCAATTGATCAGACATAAATACCTCCATGGTCAGCAGAAGCTATATATATATATATATATATATATATATATATATATATATATATATATATATATATATATATATATATATAGCTGCAAGAAAAAGTATGTGAACCCTTTGGAATGATAATGGATTTCTGCACAAATTGGTCATAAAATGTGATCTGATCATCATCTAAGTCACAACAATAGACAATCACAGTCTGCTTAAACTATTAACACACAAAGAATGAAATGTTGCCATGTTTTTATTGAACACACAATGTTAACATTCACAGTGCAGGTGGAAAAAGTATGTGAACCCTTGGATTTAATAACTGGTTGAACCTCCTTTGGCAGCAATAACTTCAACCAAACGTTTCCTGTAGTTGCAGATCAGACGTGCACAATGGTCAGGAGTAATTCTTGACCCTTCCTCTTTACAGAACTGTTTCAGTTCAGCAATATTCTTGGTATGTTTGGTGTGAATCGCTTTCTTGATTTCATGCCACAGCATCTCAATCGGGTTGAGGTCAGAACTTCAGAAGGCGTATTTTCTTCTGTTTAATGCCCCATACACACGTGCAGATTATCTGAAGACTTTTGTCTGCAGACTTACCAAAACCATATAATATGAGGTCAAACCTAAACACTTTCAATTTGTATGCAATCCGGCAGGCCCTTGCACTACATAGAAAAGGTAAGTCTGCAGACAAAAGTCTGCAGATAATCTGCACGTGTGTACGGGGCATAAGCCATTCTGTTGTTGATTTACTTCTATGCTTTGGGTCATTGTCCTGTAGCAACACCCATCTTCTGTTGAGCTTCAGCTGGTAGACAGATGGCCTTAATGCAATGCAAAATGTCTTGATAAACTTGGGAATTCATTGTTCCTGCGATGATAGCAATCCGTCCAGGCCCTGACGCAGCAAAGCAGTCCCAAACCATGATGCCCCCACCACCATACTTCACAGTTGGGATGAGGTTTTGATTTTGGTGTGCTGTGCCTCTTTTTCGCCACACAGTGTTGTGTGTTTCTTCCAAACAACTCAACTTTGGTTTCATCTGTCCACAGAATATTTTGCCAGTACTGCTGTGGAACATCCAGGTGTACAAACTGTAAACGTGCAGCAATGTATGGTTTGGACAGCAGTGGCTTCCTCTGTGGTATCCTCCCATGAAATCCATTCTTGTTTAGTGTTTTACATATTGTAGATTCGCTAACAGGGATTGTAGAATTTTTCAGTGACTTTTGTAAGTCTTTAGCCCCGTACACACACGCAGATCGTCGTCATACAAATGTTTGTCTTTTCTCCCCGGGATGTCGGTGTCTGTTGAAAAGTGCAAAGACAGCACAAGGACAGCACAAGAATTTTGTCTGCAGACTTCAGCTGACTGCAGAAGTGATGTCATGTAATGGTTAACTTTCCCTGTGTTTTTTATTTTCTGAGCATGCCCAGTCTTGCAAATCTGCGGTCTGTCGGCCGAATTCTGTACTGACAGGCGAACAATCGTCCGTTCTGGTGTCCGCAGACAAAAATTTTCATGTTTGCAAGAAAGACTTTTGTCCGCGGATTGTGCGCAGACAGCTGTCGGAGGCACCATACTAACACGCGTACAATCGGCAGATCTTTCGTCCGCCGACGTTTGTATGCCGACGATCGGTACGTGTGTACGGGCCTTATAGCTGACTCTCTAGGATTCTTCTTCACCTCATTGAGCAGTCTGCGCTGTGCTCTTGCAGTCATCTTTACAGGGCGGCCACTCCTAGGGAGAGTAGCAGCAGTGCTGAACTTTCTCCATTCATAGACCATTTGTCTTACCGTGGACTGATGAACAGCAAGGCTTTTGGAGATACTTTTATAACCCTTTCCAGCTTTATGCAAGTCAACAATTCTTAATCGTAGGTCTTCTTAGAGCTCTTTTGTGCGAGGCATCATTCTCATCAGGCAATGCTTCTTCTGAAAGCAAACCCAGAACTGGTGTGTGTGTGTTTTTATAGGGCAGGGCAGCTGTAACCAACACCTCCAATCACATCTCATTGATTGGACTCCAGTTGGCTGACATCTCACTCCAATTAGCTCTTGGAGATGTCATTAGTCTAGGGGTTCACATACTTTTTCCACCTGCACTGTGAATGTTTACATGGTGTGTTCAATAAAAACATGGCAACATTTCATTCTTTGTGTGTTATTAGTTTAAGCAGACTGTGATTGTCTATTGTTGTGACTTAGATGATGATCAGATCACATTTTATGACCAATTTGTGCAGAATCCATATCATTCCAAAGGGTTCACATACTTTTTCTTGCATCTGTATATATATATATATATATATATATATATATATATATATATATATATATATATATATATCAATTGTACAGTACAGGACACAAACTGAGTATTCATAGAGTGGACCTTAGGGTTATAGGCCGGTACCTTGAGTTGATTGAACACTGGCAAGCTTTCGATGAAATGCCTCCTGGTTGTCCCCCGAATAAACCTACCCCACTCCATGAGTCCTCAACTTTTTTTGCTAGTGTCCTAAGGTGATAGACCTCTTCAGAGAAATAATTTTTCGCTTAACTAGTTTATTATTTTCTCTTCGGATACTTCAACCAACTCTTCACTGTCTTCTAATGCAACAATAGAAGCAGTGCATCCGGCTCGATGCAACCTCAGTAAAAACTTTGGAAACTGTGTCTGGACCCCACACTTTCTTGTAAAAGTTGAGCTTGGCTATGATAGGTGTTCACAGTGACCACAAAGAGAATCAGAATCGGGTAAAGCTAAGCTTGATTTTTACAGGAAATGTATCAACTTACACTTGTGAAGACTTTCTGTAATCTATTTTTTTTTTAATGGTACTACTGTTGCTTTTAAATAGTAATTTGGGTTTTAGGGCCTGTGTTGATGGCATAAGTTTCACATCTGATTAAAACGGTCCTGAGATAATTCAGAATTTATTGACCTGCTTCTGACCTGCATTAGGTAGGTTTTGCATAGCCATAGATTTGTATTGGAATGCAAAAACTGTTGGATGCCCACCGATACAGACTCTTAGGTTTACCATTATGCCACTGGACTTTTAATAAAAGGAAACCAGTACTAAAAGAAATCTATATGCCGCCATTTTTTTTTTCTTTTTCTTCTGAAGATGCTAGTTGGTGAACTGTCATTCTAATCCAGTGCATTCAACCTCTTCTGTGTCTCTATATTAGAATAAGCATGTGGATCAGATTTTGTCTTTGTTAGCTAGTTTTTGGCTCTAGATCCTAAAGCATGTAAAGGGTTAGTTTACCTTTAATTACTTTTGCCAAAAAAATCCATAGGCCCTACAATATCCTCCGTACACTAATATGCAGTGCTCCATTTTGTAAAATAATGCTTACTTTTTGGGCTTCTAATTTCATTGGTATCCCCTTCTGTTGTGTAGATGCCAGGATGTAACAAGAGTTGAATGCATGGCCCCAAAAACTCAAAAAAGTGCACTTGGCTTTGTTTCCTACCAACACATGCGCAGTCTGCTCTCTTTTACTTTTGCAGAATGTTGAGCTGCTAGAAAGCATGGATTGCACATGCCTGGGTATAGAATGAAGCCGATTTCTAATTTGTGAGTTGGCTGTGCTATGTATCCACGGCCATCTGCAGGGCAGAAGGGAGAGCAATTGAATAGGCAGCTTAAAACATAAGCATTATGTCCCAAAATTCTGCACTGCATATTAATATACTGATAATGCTGTAATGCATAGGGAGGGTTTTTGGCATAAGCCATTAAAAATGAACTAATCCTTTAGCTAGTGACAGCCAAGCAACTAGCATTTTCAGAAGTAGATTAGCAGTAAACTTGATGTTTTGATTTTAAACCTCATCTTCAAATTTCAGGTTGTTTTATTATTACTCGGCCCTGTCCTGTATGTCAGCAAATAAGAAACACACCATAGATTAGTGCCATAAAAAAGTAAATTAGATTTAATAGCTATGTTTGGGTCATAGCAGTTTGCCTTGTCAGCAATGTTCATGTAATAAAATACTGCAGCCTGACTCAGAGTGCATGCTAATATGTCTCATGTCTTTACAGCGTGTATTCAGGACACCAGTCTATTCTGATTCCTCCCTCAGAGCTGGAGATCAATCCTGCCTTGTGGCTTCTTGCTGTGAGTCAGTACAAAGTCAGAGACACATTCTGTTCCTACTCTGTAATGGAACTCTGTACCAAGGGACTTGGCTTGCAGACCGAATCCTTAAAGGTAATGCAAGCATTTTATCCCTAAGTCAAGTTCTTTATCTGTAACGTATGGTCAAGTCTGCATAATATTATAATCTTGTCATTGCTATCCCTGCATATATTATTATATCTATGTTTCTAAGCAAAATCTTAATATGACTGACTATCCAAAACAGTCATTTCATTATAGTGTTAATGCCATCATGTTGAATCAAGCACCATCTTTTTATCCATCTCATGGTGGGTTTGTTGACCAATTCCCAGCTCTGCTTACCTGTAGCAGTCATTTACTATAATCATTAGAGGCTCAAGGCATTTGTATTCCCTCGATTGGCTTCATTTCATAATGGTTGCAGAGGATGCACAGACCTTAGAACTTGATTTCTGTCACTGGTGACCCTAAGAAATCAAGGGTGGACATGGCCCTTCAACATCAACTATCTCATGAAATATTAGTTATGGGGGAAGGGGGGAGGTATTTGGGCTACCCTTTATTGTATTTTCTCTAAAGTACCCAAAGAACAAAAAATGTAATTTATTGCAGCTCCTGACATTAACTCACTTCCTGTCCTATTATGACAACACCCGATGCTCCCTATCTATGAAGGAGCATTATTCTTACCCTAAGACAGGAAGGATGTAAGAAGTACATGACCCCCCCCCCCTTCATTTCCATAGCATAGGGGGTGGTGTTTGTGCAATTTATTTCTCTGTTGAACTCTAAAGTGCGTAAACAATGCAGAAATTTTGAGGCCACTTCCAAGTTGGATAATTATAATTTGGTCAAGGTGACTCTAAATATAAAATAAATATTCATTAACTCAATTATTGAAAACCCTTACTGATTTCCTCTTTTAAAAGGTGTGTGTTCGGTATTGGCACTCTGGAATCTAACTATTCCCACCAACCTGGGCCTGAGCTGGAATTAAAGGATAGTTTATGCTCCAATTGAGCAGGATTGTGCACATAGTATTCGGTCTCAATCCAGAACCTGTCCTCAAAGATATTGCTGAAATTCATGCCACTGGAATTTTGTGTTGAAATTTTTTTAGAGCGTATAAATAGTACTTTAAAAAAAAAAAAAATAAATTCTATTTAGCATTAAAGAAAGTGCTTCATTAAAACCAAAATTTGTGTAGCTGCAAAATTAATAAAGAGTGGATACCCTCAGGCACAGACTTAGTCTCCAGCACAGTTAGTTCAGATATGAATTTGCCAACTTTGGAAATCCCATTTATATTCTGGTCTGTCCCCCCAGCACCTATTATTTACTGTACCCACCCATTGTGTTTGATCACCAGAAGTGAAGTATGGAAAGGGGTGGGCCAGTACTCAACGGTACTTAGCAGAAGGCCAGCTCAAGAAATCATTGAAAAGTACATTCATGCATATATAGGAATATGCTTTTCCTTTAGCATGCAGCTTTCTAAATAAGATATTTACTTTAAGCAGGTGTTATGATACTAGTGGCATTTCACTCAAAAATGAAAGTGTGTTGGGGCGCCCAAAACCATTTAGATAATAGCAATTACTGAATGATGAAAATAGGATATTTCTCACCCATGCTGAATGTAGTTTATATGTTATTGGATCTGATCAGTTTGTGCTTCAATCCAAACCTTTATTTGGGCCTCCTTGCAAGTAAAATGGATGTTACTTATTCTTTTTGGGCCAGATGGTAGAGTAAGCCTTTGTGTGGCCTGAATTAAAAGGAAAAGTTTTGTGAAGTAAATTCAAACCACCTAGCCTGCCTTCAGAAATGTGCACATAACACATTATTAACAAGGTTTCAGTAATAATACTTAACATAGTTATAAAAGAATTAGAGCTCCTTAAACCTAGGTATGTCCACATCACATTTATGCCAAATCACGTTATTGGCAGACATAGTGCTTGGATTAAACACCAATCTGTTCTCGAGTTCTTAAAACATGTCATATTTATGAAGTGCTTTCCCCCTTTTGTCTGTTTGTGGTTGTACTATAAGTCACATCATTCGCACATTTTACGGTATGTAAGCAAACCAGGATACAGTCATCAAAATTATTACATTTCCTCTTTAACAGTCTTGTATAAATCCTCCATAATTCCATGACCTCTCATTCACCTTGCTAAACACGTGGAATGTTTTACTATTGATGTTTAAAATCCGGAAAACCTATTCTGTATTTGTCAGTGATTTGTTTAGGGTTAGTCACAATTTTTCTTTTGTTCTGTTAGACTCCTCTAGTGTTGTATTAGTTATGCTTATAATGTGTTTGTGGGGCAATAATAACCCTTGGCATTTGTCTTGTAGGCTAGGGGATTGGACCTTTCTAGAGTACGGACCTGTGTGGTCGTGGCTGAGGAGCGTCCTCGAATTTCTCTAACCCAGTCTTTTTCAAAGTTATTTAAAGACCTGGGTCTCCATCCAAGGGCCGTTAGCACATCATTTGGCTGCAGGGTTAACCTAGCCATATGTTTACAGGTACTGTAAAAAGCCTGCTCTTATTTTATCATCCTGTAGATATATTATGTTTAATGTATAGTTAACAATCTGCAATTATCTTTGTCAATTTCATCATACATGTCTACTGCACCAAAAATTGTAATTATTTCTAGCTAAGTTTGTGAAGAAATATTGTAGCCTGATGGCTCTTGTAGATCTCAGAAACATTGAATTAAATATTTTTTTTAGCCAATACTACATAGGAACATATTTTCTATTATACAGCAAACAGGTGGTGCTTTTAGCAGTTTTTCACATCTGTTCCAGACTCTTCTGTTAAAATAATTTGCTTTTTACAGAGGTCAGTAGCTCTAGTTAAACTGTACACACACACAAGGTTATGTGTCGGAAAATTTACTTTTTTCTTTTGCTCCTCCTTCTCCCGCTCTAATATTAGTTGTCCAGAGAGAGGGAGAGACTGAAGGGGGCCACCTTCTGTTGTACTTTCTCGTTAGATAAGTCAGAATGCTCTGTGAATTCTGTATCATGGTACACCCCTAATTACATTTTTATTTGTATACTTCCCTCCTAGCGCAGGATGCTAGGCAGATTTCATTTTAGGCACCTTTTATAGTCAAGGGAGCAGTGTTTGAACTGATCAGTTCAAGGTTTCACAGGCTGGTTTCCCCTGCTTCTGGAAGAAGTTTCCAGAACATAGGGCTGGGAAACTCAAAAGACCAGCCCATCCATGGAGGAGAGTGTCTAAAAGGTGGCTGGAGAGGTGATAAATGGTTTTGAGTCCTGGTGAGAGTGTTCTTTCCTCGAAAGGGAGGATTTCAAAGCCTCTGGGGTTGCTGTCCCTCTGAGGCGGCCTGTAGAGAACCTGAGGCAATCTATTGAGGAGCTGGCTGTAGGACTTCACCCTAAGGGGTCTGTTCTGGAGGAGGATTTTCTACCTCACTAGGAAGTGTCCGGAGGAAGCTGGAATGTGTGCTACTGTCCTAGGGACCTATGAGTGCTGACCCTGTGTCAGAATACTGGCCATCCCCCTGTGTCCTCGACAGGATACTTGTATAGGAACTGCAGGGAAGAGTGTTCTTCTGTTACTTAGCAACTTTATGGACTATCCTATGCCCTAACGCCTCTACTGTGTAAAGTTCTTCAATCAATACATTTCAAAAATACATCCCCTAGACTGAGTTTTTGGAGCTGGTGTGCATGTACTGGTGTTTGTGGGGATAAGCAGCCTCTGTACTGTTTGGGAAGGACCAGTTATTACCAGTGTTCTCTATGGAGGTAGTCCTGCATTTGTAACTAGATTTGTGATAAATAACTTATAGAGCATCAGTTCACTCTAGCTAGATTATTTCTGTCTAGGGGATGGGAAAAGCACTTTTACTTACTTGATACTTCGCTCCCCCAGCAGACGACACTCCTATACGTTCTGGTAATAGACTGACCCTCAGGGCTTTGGGACCTGCATCGGTCTTGCTGACATCAGAGGACCGCCAGAGCGTAGGGGAGAAGAGGCTGCTGGGAATAGTCTAGCAGTGTGAAGGAGCCTGTGGGAGCAGAAGATCAGGTAAGTAAATCTGCTCCACCCGGTCTTATTAGACAAAAAAGCACCACTGCTGGGGAAGAGTTTTCGTTTTCCCAGATTTTAGCTTAAAACTTTTATAGTTTGCCTTTAACAGTTAAGAACTTTAAAACTCACAATGCAAAAAGTCAGCACAAACATTTCAGAAACTGAGTGGTGTATTGTTTATTTTTCTTTTGTGTACTTGATGGGCAGGAGCCATTTCTAGATTCTGTTTATATTGATAGGGATGTTATATAGACTATACTCTGACAGTTCAACTGATTCAACCAATTGAAGTGTCTACATGAGTTTAATTAGAGTACAGTGGCTTTTTGACTTCTGAAATTGTGCATTCATAAAATACAAAATCATTATAAGAGCCATAGGTAAAATAGAAAATGTACATATATGCTGAAGTCTGTCACTAGCATTTTCCCTGCGGTTTTTGTTTTTCTAAGTCCTTCCTGTAACAAAGTTCTACTATCTATTGATCCTGTGAGTAGATCCGTTATTTCTCAACATGCTGTAATAGGGCAACAGTGCTGTTCGCTCTGCAGTGAAATCGTCCAGCAGTGTTGTCGCCCTGTGGACAGGATAGTAAGTGTAAAAAAAAAAATAATCACTTGCAGTAGTGCACATGATATAACTTGTACAACCCCATCAGCCACTTCAGGCCATATTGTCCTGGGAGATTTCAGCCACTACAAATCGTAAAGCTCCTCAATGATCCAGCTGGTACAGAGAGGCTTGACAAAGGGGCAGTGACCTTAAATTTGTTTTTTTTTACAGCTCAGGAAGCTTCTTTTAGTAAAAGGTATTTCTGCGGCCACTTATGCTGCAAATGCTATACAGGGAGCAGCTATGAATGACAGTGGTTTCCAAACTATGGGGTGTTGCACTGCACTTCTGACACCTCTGTAAACCTACAATCACTTACTGTTATGATATTGTTTCCTTTCCAATTAAAAATACCTTTTTAATACACCCCTGTGCCCTCCTTTTTTTCTCTATAATTAAAGTAAGTGACAAATTAGAGACTAACTTCAGCAAACACTTTGTTAAGCAGTTAGAGCAACAGATTTTGTTTTCGTTTGGGAAAAAAATATTGAAACCATACATAAAAAAATGATTGTTGTAATTATCACTATCAGTTTTAGATGGTTTGTCCCAACCCTCCTAGCTGCCACCTTTGCTGGATTACGTGAACTATTAAAATAAGTAAAAAAGAACAGATCTTCTGGCAGGATCAACGGGTAAAAACGTGTTACTGCTGGGGATATGGTGGGTGGGGGGAGCAAAACAAAAACAGCTGTGTTAATGCAAAGGACAAACTGCATCATACTGCATTATATATGATGCATTTTTGGTTTAGTTGCTAGTTACATTTTCATCCTTTTGCCTTTGTCTTTTGGGTTCTTTCACACCAGATGTGTTGGAACTTCGTTGGCTATTCCAGTGCATTCCCACGTATTGCATGTCTATGCAAAATGCCTTGTCTCCTGTGTGCTCAGTTCATAGCACTGCATTGCGGTGCCTGGTGTGTGCTGAAAAATGTACTGCATGCACTGCAATCCACCGCCTCGCACTGTGCAGTGGCCAATTGAACTTATTGAAATTTCTCTGGGAAATTTCGATAAAGATCAATAAAAAAAAATGGACAGTGCGATGCACTGAGATCGGCACTGTGGCAATCCCACCAGACTGCACAGCACACTGTTTATGAATTAGCTCTTAGGAAACTTCATATTCTATACTCACACAGATAATAAGATTCAGTACCAGCAAGGTAGTATTTTTTCCAATGGTTTCTTTCTGTTTTGGGTTAGACTTGTGTATTACATTAAAGGGTCCTCTGTGACTCTTTGAAGGTGGACCTAAATATTGAGAAAACTGAATACCCATTGCATTGAAAATATGAAATAAAACAGAGCTGAGCACACAGAAGGAAAACCATCATAGTGAAGCTGCACATCTTATATGTTCACGAACAGGTATAACCTATTGGCCTATATTTGCCACAAACCTCAGATTACATTAACTTTGGGTTGCCTGTGTCACATAGCAGTTAGAATTGGTTTAATAACTTGTTTAATAATAAAAATAATCTCTGTTTTAAACCATACATTTGAAGATCATACATGAATATTGTAAAGAGCTGTCTTAAAAACAATAGTTCACAGTACCGTTAATGGTTATAAAGATTTTTTGACTAGGTTCAGAGCTCCTTCCTATGTACCATTAAAGGAAACAGTGATACATTTTCAACATGTACATATTTTTAATTCTGAATTTTATGCTGCAATTTCTGTTTTATTTTACATCATTTAAATTTTTTTTGTATTATATATGCAGAGTTGTATAATATATAAGATTTAAAAAAAAAAAAGACTCAGATCCAGCCAGTTTGTATGTGTGTGATTTTTATCTTCAACAATTCCCAAAACCCCGTATATCCTGCTTCCTAAGGAAGTCATCTTAAATTTTTTTGAAGTGTTCGACACTCTCAGCTAGTATCATTAGACCTCAGGAAATTCCACTTTTTACTGCTCTATCAGTAAAGAACCCTTTCCTTAATCTAAGTTAAATCTCCTTTCTTTTAACCTCAGATCGTGGGCACATGTCCTCTTCAGGGACCTTAAAGTAAATTGTTTATTAGTTATTGAAGTCACCTTTAATACATTTGTAAAATGTAATCGTATCTATGTAATTAATTCTCGTAGCTTAGGTCCTCCACCCCCTTTATTAATTATGTTGCCCAGCATCGTTTTTTGCAGATTGTTGACCAAAACCGATCTGCGTATTCAAGATGAGGCCAAACAAGTGTTTTGTAAAGGGGTATAGTTTATGATTTATCTCTGGAGTGTATGCCCTGTTTCATGCATGACAATATTTAGCTAGCTTTGTTAGATGTGACTTGGCATTGCATGCTATTGCTAGGTCTGTCATTTACAGGTACCCTCAGACCCTTTTCCATCACTGATTTTCCATCTCCAAATTCCTCCTAATATGTATTTTTAAGCATATTTTGGGGCCAGAGTGCATAACTTTACATTTTTGAATATTAAACCGGATCTGCCATGTAGATGCCCAAACCCCTATATTATTAACGTCTTCCTGTAATAAAGCTATATACTGTGCCAAAGTTATTTTCTTGCATAATTTGGTATCAGCAGCAAACACTGAAACGGAGCTCTTGATTCCAACTTCTATAGTTACAAATGCTAGTGGCTGCATGCATACCCAGGACGTTATTTAGCATAATCTGTTTACCATTTGATGTCGACCGTATGCAAATATGCAGCCCCACTGGACTGGGCTTTTTTTTGTGGGGCCGCATATTTGCATATCCCCTTTTGTGGTGGGAGCGTGCCGTGCGGCACAGGGAGAGCCCCAGGCCCTGTACTAACAATCGGGACCCGGATCTCCCGATTCCAGGTCACCTGATCGCTCTAAAAGCCCCTGATTTGCTAGCACAATGCTCAGTCACTGTGAAGACCGCCCCCCGTTTTCTTTCTCTGTGAATGGAGGAAAGAGATACTTAGTATCTCTTTCTCCTTGCAGAGAAAAAAAAAAGTGTGTGTAAAAAAGGGTTAGTGTTTGGGTCAGGGTCAGAATTTTTTTTTTTTTATGTCTGTGTTTTAAGTAGAATAAAAACAAAATGGGCAGGCACTATTGTTTTTGTTTTAGGTAGGATATAAAACCAAACAAAATGGGCACTATTGTTTTTGGGCTGTACTATGGGTACAAACAACAAATAACACACACATATGTGGTATCGCTGCGATTGTCAGGAGTAGGAAAATTTAATTTTGGTTGATCTTTGGTGGAAGGTTATAGTAATAGCAAAAAATATAAATTTACAAAAATGTACTATTTTGGGCCAGTATTCCTTTGATAATAGAAAAATAAAATCAGGAAATATCCATTACCATTTACCTCCAAAAGAAAGCCCAATTTGTCCTGAAAAAAGCAAGGTATAATGCACCTGGATGCACAAAGTAGTTTTGATAACATATACAGTTTTACGAACACATGTCAAAGTTTTAAAATTGTGCTTAGGGATTTAGCTTTGTTTTACCCTTGGGCACAAAGGGGTTAAGAAGAGCAGCCTTATGGACTTAGATAGAAAGGAACAGTATATACAGTATGTGTGTATGCATGTGTGTGTTTGTATAGACAGTAAATATACACACAATCCCCAGTCAAAAAATGTGAATCACTGTGTAAAATCTACATAAAAACAGAATGCAATGATTTGCATATCTCATAAATCCATATTTTCTTCACAATAGAAAATAGAAAACACATCAAATGTTTAAACTCATAAACTGTACCAATTTAACCACTTAAGCCCCAGCCCTATTTCGGACACTTTTTGTTTACAAGTTTAAATCAGTATTTTTTCCTAGAAAACTACTTAGAACCCCCAAACATTATATATATTTTTTTAGCAAAGACTCTGGAGAATAAAATGTCGGTCATTGTAATATTTTTTATCACGCGGTATTTGCGCAGCGGTCTTTAAAGCGCCATTTTTTTGGAAAATTTTTGAAAAATCACATTTCACTAATTTTAAAAAATACTAAACAGTAAAGTTAGCCCATTTTTTTTGTATATTGTGAAAGAACATGTCACGCCGAGTAAATAGATACCCAACATGTTACGGTTTAAAATTGCGCCCCCCCGTGGGATCGCGACAAACTACGGTCAAAAGAGATCTCAATCTGCGACGCTTTAAATTTATGTAACGGTTACCAGTTTAGAGTTAAGAGTGTAGCTCTTTTTTTTAAATTATTGCTCACGCTCTGGCGATCGCGGCGATACCTCACATGTGTGGTTTGAACAGCGATTTCATTTGCGGCTCGACTTCCGTATACGTTTTTTTTTGTGCGCGAGCTAACGGTGACGGGGGCGGCTAAATTTTTTTTTTTTTTTATTTTCCCATTTATTTTATTTATTTTTTTAACTTTATTAAAGTTTTAAAAAAAAAAAAAAAATCTGATCACTTTTATTGCTGTCACAAGCAATGTAAACATCCCTTGTGACACCAATATGTAGTGACAGGTACACTTTATGGAGGGATCGAGGGTCTAAAAGACCCTAGACCCCTCCACTACACTTCCCTGTATGCAAAACGCCGAAAACGGCATTTTTGCATACAGCCGTTTTTCAAATTTGCCGCCTTTTGCAGCACAGTAACCCGGAAGTGACGTCATGGACGCCGCCTCCGGGTTACGTCATCGGAGACCCGATCGATGCCGTTTCCGGCATTCATCGGGACTCCATCCAGCCGGCGGACGTGCCGGCTGGGTGCTCGGGGCTCCCGGTGGAACGGGAGCCCCGGGCAAAGCCACGGAAGGCGGCGGGAGGGGGGGGGACGTCCCCTCCCGCCCCCCCGGGTACCGATCGAGCGGCTCCCGAGCCGCATCGGTCGGTACCGACGGAAAGCCAACCGTCGGCTCTAAACCACGGTACCGGGATGGTGCCTCTAGCTAGAGGCATCATCCCGGTACACTACCGCAAAGTTTACTGACGTAGACCTACGTTAGTATGCGGTAAGTGGTTAAGAAAAAAATACGGTCATTTTGAAATTGATGGTAGCAACCCATCTCAAAAAAGTTAGGACAGGGCAACGGAAAGATGGCAAAGTAAGTGGTACATTTTGTAACTAATTAGGTTATTGGCAACAGGTCAGTAACATGACTTGGTATAAAAGGGCATCTCGGAGAGTCAGAGTGTCTCAGAAGTAAAGATGGGCAAAATTTAACCAACCTGTGAAAAGCTGTACCTAAAAATTTTCAAACCATATAGAATAATGTTCCTCTTAAAATTGCAAAGACTTTAAATATATCATCATCTACAGTACATAATTCAGATAATCTCATGTTTTTGTCTTAAATAAGTAGATTTTCTCAGTTTAAACATTTGGTATGTTTTCTATTGTGAAAAAATATAATTTTATGAAATTTGCAAATTATTACATTCTGTTTTTAGGTCAAATTTACACAGCATCCCAACTTTTTTTGGGATTGTAGATGTAGCACCTCCTAGCATAGAATGCTAGGTAAATTTAGTTTTTAACTCCTTTTGCAATCAAGGGAACAGTGATCATTTCTCCTGGCCTGTTCGGGGTTTCACGGGCTGGGAATTTGATTGCCTCCCCCCGTCTCTGAAATAGGCATCCAGAGTTTAGGGCAGGAGATTCAAATCGACCAGCCTGAATATGTATTCATCCTCCAAGTTCCAGCCAATCCCTGGAGAGGAGTGTCCATCAGGGGGCCGGAATGGTTTTAAATTCTCTGAGTGTCTTGGGAGTAGGGTTCCTTCTCGCCTGGAGGGTTCCCGCCTCATGGGGGCTGCCGCACTCAGGCAGCGAATGGACCATACAACTGCTCTTGAGGCCCTAGAAGTGCCAAAGCGGAGGGCCTAGATGAGCTCTGCTTGAACCTGTTTGCAGAACCTCACCACAAGAGACCTGGTCTGGAGGGGTGCTGACTTACTGGACCGTTTCCAGAGGAAGCTGGAATGTAGCAGCTGTCCTGGGGACTTGTAAGTAATGACCCTAAACTAATCCATGTGACTGGGAAGTGTTCTGGGAACTGCACTGGGTACCAACAATTTACATCAGTGCAAGGTAACCATATGCCATATAGACTTGACTCTTGGTCTTTAGCTGTGGGGGTTTGGACTGCCTACATTTACATTCACTTAAGGAGAAGATTGTCCTCTAATTGCAATTTTCCACTTGTGCTCCTTTCCCCAAGTTAAGTACAAGCTTACCTCCATTTTAGACCCCTAAGGATCAACAAAGCATAAATGTTATCAGTCTGATAGGCCAAACTCTGGTGTTCATGTTCCTTTAAGAACAATGGAATTCCTGCTCCAAGATGGCTCCACACAGCTCACACATAGGTCATAGACGACAAACAGAAAAAACAGCATTCAATAGTGCAGTACCTGGGTTATTAAGCTTGACACACCAAACAGAACCCACTTCATAAAATGCACTCGCATTCATTAGTTAAAAAACAAGCATATAATAAAATCCAGCTTCTCATGTGATACATTAAAAACTCCCGCCGCCAAGCTCAACCTCTAGGCGTTACGGCACCAACACACGTGGCTTCATCTGGAGGGAAACAGTTTAAATCTCAGCAAGTCATCTTCGCCACCTCTAGATGCCTGAATGCATTGAGTTGCTCTCATGTGATTGGCTGATTAGCAATTTGTGTTACCAAGCAATTGAACAGGTATACCTAATAAAGTGGCCTGTGAGTGTATACATACAGTATCACACAAAAGTGAGTACACCCCATTACATTTTTTTTTAATCTTTTATTATATCTTTTCATGTGACAAAACTTATACAAACTGTACACTCACTACTTTACATTGTAGCAAAGTGTAATTTCTTAACAGTGTAACTTTGCTGTCCCCTCAAAATACTTCAACACACAGCCATTAATGTCTAAACCACTAGCAACAAAAGTGAGTACACTCCTAAGTGGAAATGTCCAAATTGGGCCCAAAGTGCCAATATTTTGTGTGGCCACCATTATTTATTTATTTTTTATGTTGGAATACTGCCCTGCAGCTCAGTCTCCAAAGGGAGGGGATCATGCTCTGCTTCAATGTGTCACAGTACATGTTGGCATTCATGGTTCCCTCAATAAACTGTAGCTCCCCAGTGCTGGCAGCACTCATGCAGCCCCAGACCATGACACTCCCACCACCATGCTTGACTGTAGGCAAGACACACTTGTCTTTGTACTGCTCACCTGGTTGCCGCAACACATGCTTGACACCATCTGACCCAAAAAAATGTATCTTGGTCTTCTTGTCTACAGCAAACTGTTTGCGGCCTTTCTTGTGCATTATCTTCAGAAGAGGCTTCCTTCTGGGATGACAGCCATGCAGACCAATTTGATGCAGTGTGCGGCGTATGGTCTGAGCACTGACAGGCTGACCCCCCCACCCCTTCAACTTCTGCAGCAATGCTGGCAGCACTCATGCGTCTGTTTCCCAAAGACAACCTCTGGATACGACGCTGAGCACGTGCAATCAACTTCTATGGTCGACCATGGCGAGGCCTGTTGTGAGTGAAACCTGTCCTGTTAAACCGCTGTATGATCTTGGCCACTGTGCTGCAGCTCAGTTTCAGGGTCTTGGTAATCATCTTATAGCCTAGGCCATCTTTATGTAGAGCAACAATTCTTTTTTTCAGATCCTCAGAGTTTTTTGCCATGAGGTGCCATGTTAAACTTCCAGTGACCAGTATGAGAGAGTGAGAGCGATAACACCAAATTTAACACAACTGCTCCCCAGTCACATCTGAAACCTTGTAACATTGAGTCACATGGCACCGGGGAGGGAAAATGGCTAACTGGGCCCAATTTGGACATTTTAACTTAGGGGTGTACTCGCTTTTTTGCCAGCGGTTTAGACCTTAATGGCTGTGTGTTGAGTTATTTTGAGGGGACAGCACATGAAAAGATATAAAAAAAGATTTTAATTTAAAAAAAATGTGAGGGATGTACTCACTTTTGTGAGATACTGTATATATTCTAAAATGCATGGCCGTAAAAAGCAAAATGCCAAGGCTATATCTTGCAGCGTTGGTATGTGTCAGTTACCTTAACAATAAGTCTGTCTTATTTGCCTACCTAAACTTAAATAAAAATGTTTTTACTGTACTTGTATCAGACAGTTGCAGTATCAAACAGAGCCATACTGAGAGGCTGCTGTAGCCTCTGCATTCCAATACTATTTTTTTTTTTCCTGAATGAAGTCTTTAACATGCATGGGATCACTATGCCATTACTATCAAATGAATCACATAATTGGGAATCATTCTAAATTGGTTCCTTATCATTAGTTGGAACCAAAGCTTTCACAGTCAAGTTTGGCAGCTAGTAGCCATGCAGTATCAGAAAGTAGTTGTCAAAATCGGAACATAGATTAACATATCCTCAGCATGGGACTTTGTGCAAGAATTCTTTAATCTACAGATTATGGCTGGGGAGCAGTTAAACTCCAACTGAATCCCATTTTTTTTTCTCTTGACTTTGGATAGACTGGAGAATTTTGAAACATGTCTGGTTTATTTTTGTCTGTTACTCTTTTGGGGATATTTCCCCTTTACATTCTGTCCAGTGGACAGGTGCTAGACACAGCAAGAAGTGAAGAGAAAAATCCCCCAAATGGATACAAATAGCAACAAAAATCTGACATCTTCTCTACTCGATCCAAAAGTGTTGATTTCAATAACACAATATAATACCTGATACGTTTTTTTTGATTAATGGAGCATGTGTGAAGTTCAAAGTATGGCAAGTGATAGGCCGCTCCTAAATACAGCATTTACAGGCTGAAAGCAGAAGTAGCTGGGCAATTAGCATTTTCAGAAGGCTGTCAGTAATGGCAGGCTTCATATTACCCTCCGTACTGGTTTCATTGAATGCTTCAGAAAAAAAAATTGATTCTGTATTTCTGCTAGAATCTGTAACAGGATTTGCTGTTTTAAGGATTGAACCTTAAGCAAAAGTTCACCATTTTACCATTTCTAGCCAAGACATATGTGCTGGGTGCTCTGTATGTGTTTAGATAACCCTCTTTTTTTATCTCTTTTTTTTTTTTTATCTATTTTTACAATTCACCATCTTAATGGGTCTAGCCCTGCCCACTTTTTCAGAATTTTCTTGTTACCATCAGTCATCTATTGGCACATTTTTTTTTTTTTTTAAAGCCCGTGGTGTGTGAAACACACTCAAAAGACTTAACACCCGGTGCATAAAAAAGTGCACACACGCAAACGTGGACACACAAAAAAGTGCACAAGGCGTACACACATGGCCCTCCTCCGAAGAGGAAGGGCCCTGACCCTGATCCCCCGGGGCGCGAAGCTCCTGACAGGGACTGAGGTACTCACTTAGGTCCACCCAGCCGAAACCGGGCGGACCCCATTCTTCAGGGGGACTGCCGAAACAGCCCACCCCGAGTACTAGGTAGGGCTCCCCCGAAGGGAGACCCCATGGGAGAGGGCGAACTAAGCCAAAAGGCCATATCCACCCCCTCCCAAGACTTACAGGGCAGGCCCGAGGACCTACGCCATCAAAGTCGTGCAAGTGCTCAACCAACAAAAAAAAAAAAGGGACAAACGTGACACACAACAAAGAAAAACAGAGTGGGGAAAGGGGAAGTGGAGAAGTGCAGGGTAGTGCCAAAGTGAAAAACCTTGGCAGGCCCCCCGGCCAGGAATAAAAAATTCCTCTGGTGTTGGCCAAAAGGCCCACCCCAAGAGGCAGGTGCTTGAAAAAGTGTGATGGTGCAGTGACCAAGGTGCCACAAAACTCAGGTGAGCTGCCCCTCACCAGTGAGATTGAGGCACCCCTGGGCTGCCACCCCAGGGGCACGTACACCACGGGCTTTTTCGGTCTCAGCCCCCGGCCAGACCCAGTGTAGCCCTATCCCATCAGGAGGCATCAGAATTTTAGACAGCTTAGGGAGAACCTGCCTTCAACTGGGGACAAGCCTTTTGCAAGGCCAGATTCAACCCAGGAGGAAAGGTTCCCCCACCACCATCCGCCATTCCTTACCAATCACATCCAGGAGCAGTACTAACCGGAAAACTGGCGAAACCGGCTTTCCCGCTCCCTTCAAACTGACAGGGGCGGACCCATTCAAATCAGAAGGCAACAGACCCATCCGGCTTTCTCTGACAGTGCCTACTTCCCGGTCCCCCAGTGACGTCTGGAGCGCCCCGGTTCATTTCAGCCCCTGCCGATACTAACCCTCAGGGTCCATACCAACTGATAAGAACAGATACTACACTTGATCTTAGCCAAAAGGCCGAGAAGCGACTTCTACCTTCGATTTAAATCTTTTTATTAATTTCTTTTTACAATACAAATAAAAAATCCCAACCAAAAAGAAGAGAAAAGAGAGAAAAAAAAAAGGGAGTATTCATCTACAATTCCTTCAATACAAAGATATATACATAAAACATAGGCAAGAAATAATCGGCACCATTAGTGTTCATATTCACTCAGAGCAATTGGAATACACAATTTCCTCCTTGGAATTTAAATCCTTGCTAGTCATTAATAGCCAATCTAAATGGTCCGTAATTCCCAATTTTTTAAGAACATCGGCATTGTGTTAAAACGCAATGCCAATGCCTTTTCGTACTCATACGTTAATCTAACAGATGTTATTGCTTCCGCTAATTTAGGGACTTTGATGCTTTTCCACTGTCTAGTTATCGTTAACCTTGCAGCTACCAATATATGGGCTATAATCCATCGTATCTTTATCGGATATCTATCTATCCCCAGATTTAAAAGGGTTAATGCCGGGTTTGGTTCAATAACTGTGCCTGTTAATGTTCCTATAAAATTGAAAATTTGATTCCAAAAGCTTGTTAGATTTTTACAAGCCCATAATGTGTGGTATAAATTGCCCGTTTGTCCGCACATTCGCCAACACAGTGGTCCATAAGGAGTAAGATACCATCTAGATAGAATTTTATATGTTAATTCCCAATAGTTAACACACTGGGATATCTTATAGGAATATTTAAGGGCTTGAGACCATTGCGTATTCGTAAACGTTTGACACAGTTCTTCCTCCCATGGTTTCTACCTTCAAAGCTGTCCCTTTTGCACAGTTCCATAGGAGGTCCCTGCAAAGGGAGATCTTAGCCAATTGGGACAAGTGTCCGAAGTCTATGGATAATCAGATCCAGGTGAGCCGAAAAAACAAAAAGGTCTCTGATCTGTGGCTTTGCTCTCCAGCTCTTTGCCAGGGCAAATCTTTTCTCCCCCTGTATTGGACAGTGGTCACTACGGATGCCAATCTGTCCGGGTGGGGAGGTGTCCTGGATCAGCACTCCGCTCAGGGAGTTTGGACAATTGAAGAGTCCAGACTCCCGATCAATGTCCTTGAACTCAGAGCGATCAGGCTGTGCCTGAATTACTGGATGAATCGCTTTCAGGGGTTTCCGGTGCAAATCCAATCTGAAAATGCCACTGCTGTGGCTTATGTCAATCACCAGGGTGGACCAAGAAGTGTATTGGCAGCTTTGAAGGTAGCCGGCATTCTTCAGTAGGCAGAACAATTTGTTCCGGCCCTCTCCACCGTACACATATCAGGGGTGGAAAATTGGCAGGCAGATTATCTCAGTCGGCAGGCGTTGGACCAAGGGGAGTAGTCCCTTAATCCAAGGGTGTTTCATCAGCTGTGTCTCAGTGGGGCACCACCAAGTGGATCTGTTGGCGTCTCACCTCAAAAGGAAGGTGCACAGGTTTGTGGCATAGTCATGGGATCCGCTAGCGTATGCCACAGATGCGCTGGTGGCCCCCTGGGGCCAGTTTCGTTTGACTTAAACCTTCCCTCCTCTCAAGCTTCTGCCGAGACTCTTGCGCAGGATCGAGGCAGAAGAAATTTTGGTCATTCTAGTGGCCCCCAGATTGACCTCGCCAGTCTTGGTACGCCGACCTGGTTCGACTGGTTGCCGACGCCCCTTGGAGACTACCTCTCAGGGAGAATCTGCTGTCCCAAGGACCGATCTTCCATCCTGCTTTACAGTCCATGGCTTTGACGGCCTGGCTGTTGAAAGCCAGGTGCTGAAGGATAGAGGTTTGTCTGGGTTGGTGATTCCCACACTTCTGAAGGCTAGGAAGTCTACTTCTAGGAAGATCTATCATTGTACGTGGAAAGAGTACGAGTTGCTTGGTGTTCACCCTCGCTGTTTTTCGGTGGCTCCGGTCTTGACCTTCCTTCAATGGGGGGTTGAGCAGAAATTGGCCTGGAGTACCATTAAGGGTCAGGTATCGGCTTTGGCGGTCTTCTTTCAATGACCCTTGGCCACGCACTCCCTGATGCGTACTTTTATTCAGGGGGTTCAAAATTTGACTCCACCAGTGCAGGCCCCACTACCGCCTTGGGATCTGAACTTGGTGCTTTTAGCTCTCCAGAAGCCTCCCTTTGAGAACATTCAGGAGATTCCCCTGCTTATGCTATCTCAGACGATGACCTTTTTGGTGGCTATCGCCTCTGTGCGCAGGGTATCGGAATTGGCGGCATTGTCATGTCATTCCCCTTATTTGGTGATTCACAAGGATAAGGTGGTTCTTCGCCCCTCTCCGTCGTTCTTTCCAAAAGTTGTCTCTGATTTCCATCTGAATGAGGTTATTGTGTTACCTTCCCTGTGTCCAAGGCCAAAACATCCTAAGGAAATTGCATTGCATTCCCTGGATGTGGTTTGGGCTATTAGGGTGTACCTGGCAGCTACGGAGTCTTTTAGGAAGTCAGACTCACTATTTGTGCTTACATGTGGGCCTTGAAAAGGACTGTCTGCTTCATCTGCGACCATTTCTAGATGGGTCAGACAGACAGTGTCTCAGGCCTATTCGATTAAGCGTTAGGTTCCTCCTTTCCCTTTAAAGGCACACTCTATGCGGGTACTTAGTGCTTCTTGGGCCTTTCGTCATCAGGCGTCAGTAATGCAGGTGTGCAAGGCGTCTACTTGGTCGTCGGTGCATACTTTCACAAAGTTTTATAAAGTGGATGTGTTGTCATCTGTAGATGCCTCTTTTGGAAACAAGGTTTTGCAGGCTGCTGTATAGGGGGCTTATTCCCTTTTTGAGGTGTAATGTTTTTAAGGTGGGCTCCAGTTATTTTGTTTGAGCTCCTGTTACCTGGTTGGCTACGGTTTAGCCTTGGGAATTTTTTCTTGCTGTTCCCGGCCCCTCATGTTTGACACTGCTTTGGGATGTCCCAATGGTCAAGAAGATCAGGAGCTGTGTCCGTCAATGAACAAAAGAGAAAATGTGAATTTTGACTTTCCGTACATTCCAATTCTCTGATGTTCATTGATGGACACAGCATCCACCTCTCTATGGAGTTGTATTACTTCTGACACTGCTTGTAACAAAACTGAGTACCAATAACAGAGACGGGGAGTATACCTCCTGGGACTGCCCATAGGCGTAGTCAAGTTATTTTTCTGTCTAGTGTTCTACTCCTGTAGTGATCAGTATTACCCAACGGTCAAGAAGATCAGGAGCTGTGTCCGTCATTGAACATCAGAGAATTGGATTTTACGGTAAGTCAAAAATCCAATTTTTTTAATTTTAGGTACTTCTAGAGCACCAACAATTTTTACAAAGCACTCTACACATATATATTTTGTACATTCACATCAAACACTGCCCTCAAGGAGCTTACAATCCAAGTTCCCTAACATTCATACATACACATACTAGGGCCAATTTAGACCGGAAACAATTAACCTACCAGCATGTCTTTGAAGTGTGGGAGGAAACCAGAGTACATAAAGGAAATCCACACAGGCACAAGAAGAACATGCAAACTCCAAGCAAGTAGTAACATATTTGGGTTTGAACCCACAACTCTAGTTCTACTAGGCAGAGGTGCTAACCACTTAGCTACTGTCCTGCCCATGAGTGAAAACAATAGCTAGATCTATAGATCCTAGGCAACCCACCCAAAAGTTTTTATATCAAGCTCATAGTAGTGTGTGTTTTATAGTTGAGGAACCAGGCCTTTCAGTGGTCAGTTATTCAGGCTTTGAAGGTTGTTTCAGTTGATATACCATGTTTTTATCAGTAAAACCTCCACTTAGTGCTAATGGTCTGCTGATGGTAACCTCATTCACATTGCAAGAAAATCAGAGCTAAAACATTTTGGTCGATATGGAAAAGGTCTCAATTTTTGTGAAGAATGCTTCTTTTTGAACAAGCTTCTAAATATAATTTTATATAAATTAGACTGTTATTTTCTGAAAGCATACCTTGAAGTCACTTGTTCTTGAGGTGTATTCATCATTCCTGCTACCTGGTCCCAAGTGGAGGTTCTGACCAGTCAAAGTTAGCGCAGCTCTAGGTGATACCCTACTGTTTGCTTTCGCTAGAGGTTTATTTACTATATCTTTCCTCTGTGTTTTGGAATTTTTGTACTTTTGCAACCTTAATATTAGTCCTGTACTCCTTTTTCTGTATGTTTAAAAACTAATGGAAATAAAAAAAAAAATTGCCAGTTCTCATTATTGGGCCTTTTAAATATTAACATCAACAACAATTGCTTTACAACATAGAATTACTGAAAACAGTTGGAGAATCATTCCCTTTATTTACTTTTCCTGCGTGTACATGGTACATCATTGTCACCTGAGGTAAAGAGAAGCTGTGGTGGCCCAACAACGGCATGAATGTTTTTTTGCACTTTCCGTAAACAGTTCCCATATCTATGGGCTTCCTTATAGCCTATAGGATATAAATGAGTATCAACGACCTAGGAAGGCTCATTGGTTTGGACATTTTTGTTTGCTTGTTATGCCAGATAAGTCAGCAGTGTACCGAACTGTGTGCGTGCATGTTGGATAAACAGAAGTTTTTCAAGGGCCTGATATTTCATTGAGAATAATCAGGATCCCTTGTGTATTACCAGCTTAAGTTTGTCCGTATTAAATATGTCGGCTACATGTTGCTTCACTGTGTTTGTTTTAGAGGTGTGTTTCAACATCAAATGTTGCTTAGGCATCAAATGTTCATAACTGTCTCTACTAAACTTGTAGACATTATTTCATCTTTTGGTTATTTAAATCTTTTACAGATAAATTCTTTTTTGTTACTTTAACTGTTCTAATTTTTTTTCTTCATTTAATACAGTTTCTATATTTGACATTTGTTTTTGTTTTGTTTTTCTTTACTCCCTGCTTCTGGCGTTTTCCTTACGTCACCCGTTTCCTTTTGACTTGTGTATGTTTCCTTCTCCTTCTCATTTTCTCCACCTGTTCCTTACTGTACCTTCACTCATCCCTTTGCAATCCCTGCTGCTATAGCCACACAGGCTGGGGAAACTGGCTGAGCAGGTAGGGGATTTTCATGTTCCCTAAATACCCGCCTATAAGCTTCCTAGTGAAGGGGAGACTACACATTGAGACAGCACGCATTGTGATAAAGCACTATTGCTTTAAATTAGTTACGTTGTTTAAAGAATAAAGCCATTCTAACCCCCTAGGGGTAATGCTGGTGGACTGAACCTATCTACTGTTTTCGTATTACTGGAAAATAATGGTAGTGACATCTCTCTGCAACAGGTCCTTGTTCTCTCTCTACCACAAAGTCTCATTCTATGGTAGTATACTATACACAATGTATAGAATCATCGGGGACAATGGAGAGATCACACTAAAGGAGTACTCAGGACGAAGACAGTGGATGAGCCATTCAACTGGCTTCAATTTTGACTGGGCTGACCTTTTAAGTCTTAAGGGACTTGTTTTTATTAAATATGATCGGCCAGAAGTAATTTGTTATACTTATTTTTGTGCAGATTAAGCACAGTCTACATTTCTGATGATTTATTGCTGCCTTTTTGTATCTTTATGACTTTAATGTCTCTCCCTCCATGTCTGGTCTCCTCTCACTGTGCTGCAATATATGTAGCTGTGGTATTACTGGCTATAACTTGCATAGCCACAGATAAAATCGAGGTTCCCCTACATGTAAATCAGTCCATTTCCATAAAGGTGCAAAGCATATTATTCAGTATCCACTTGTGTTTTTTACTTATATGTCTAGATTTTCACTTTATTAATATCTGTTTATAACATTACTGTGTTTATTGGTTGTGCATTTTTAAACAAACTATAGCCCAGCATTGTCTATGTAACTTGGAAAATTGATTTTGGAGCTCTCAGAACCTGTCAAAGATTGAAGAGCAGTAAGCCCTCTAGTTTTCATAAGCCTTTATTTAGTAATAGATCAAAACAGAGTATTTAGTGTATACCAATCAAAATTGTCATCAATTTAATATCGTTAGCCCAGTGTAAGTTAAAAATAGAAAGCTATAACTAAATGCATACCATTGCTCTTTGCTACATGATTGAATTGAAGCTGAACTCCAGGTAAAAAAATATGGTATACTTAAATACAACTAGTACCTAAATTTGTCCTGATATGAGCCTCCAATAACCCAAACTAAAAGAGGGATAGCCAGCATCTGCCAGTCAGGTCCTTTTATAGTTGAAGTTGGGTTAAAATTGGTGAGCAGGGGAATTACTGCATTGGGTTGCTGCTGTTCCTTCTTTGTCCAATTAACAGGCAAGGTTTTGTTTTGACCAAGCTTTTATACTACTGTATAGGAGTTCCCAGTTTAGGATAATTCCCTAAATCACAAATGAGCTGCACAGAGTTAAAATAGTTCTCTTATATACTGTATGTATTTCGACTTTTGCCTGGGTGGTTACTTCGAGCTTAACTTTAACAATGCTGACAAGCTCAGAGTGTTATTTCCAAAGTTTCCCACCTCTCCTGTTATTGTTCATTGTAAGCACAGCTGTACTAATAAACTTTCCAGATACTTTTTACAGTACAGTATTAATTTTGAGCATCAGCTGAATTTTTCTTTTCTTGTATGCTCCAAAAAGCGCTGTGTGTTATTTGTATGCAGTTCAACAGCCTTTGAGTAAACTATGCGTGCAGCTCATAGCTGCAGTGATCCTTTTGGAGGGATCAAAACTTTAAATATAAATTTCCTTACTGTCCATCTCTGCAAGTATGTCATCCTTAAAGCAGAATTAAACCCTTCTATCCTTTGCAGCCAAGGAAGCTGCCATCTTAGCCTCTGTTTTAACTATGTTTGCAACTGATAATGATTATGCATTATTGACATAGAAATATTTTTGCAAACATTTCTATGTGCATAGGGGGTTTATTATGTTTAGATACACGTGGAACATATCTCTGTGTAACATTAGACCCCCTATCAACTTAGTTTGTCTTTCCTTTCTGTAGCAGAGCTTTAAAACTGCCATAAAGGAGAAGTATGGCCAAAGCCCTTTTGGTCATACTTCTCATGTGGGTTACAGGTGTGCACTTAGTTCTGCATCTCCCTTGACCCAGATTCAGCCGACAGCGGGCTGACGTCACAGAGTGGGCCCAGTCTCCTAGCATCCCAACAATATGGGTTCCACCCAGATGCTCGACCAGCCGCTGGCACAGCCTCTCAGCATGCCACTGCCTAAGCCAGCCGCTATTGCCTCCTGTACAACTCAGCACTCCAGAGAGTGCTGGAGGGGCAGACCACAGAGCAGTGATTGACCATCACCACTCTCTGCTCTGAGCAGACCCAAGAACTGCACGATCATTGGTCTTTGACCACTCAGTTCTCAGTGTAGGGCCTGTGGGGGAGAGCTGCAGTTCGGATCTATGCTGCAGTCATCTAAGTGAGTATGTAGGTTTGATTTTTTTAATCTGGCACTTCTCTTTTAAAGCATATGTAAACCCAAAATCTATTTTCAGTATGTTTAGCAACATGCCCCATTGTAAAGTTTTTTTTACAGAGAGAACTTGCCAGTAACAGCAGTTTTGTTTCAGGATGATTTTTACTAGGCCACAGGTTCCTATTAACATCAAAGTTGTCAGCCAGCCATGCACACTCCTTCTCTTGGCTATTGGGCAACCTGTCAGGTCTGCAGGAGGCACGCTAAACAGCCAAGTGAAGGCAGACTCATAACTTTGTAAAACCATGGCTTAGCGTGGTCAGTCTGAAACCTTGAGTGCTCCTACTGTCAACAGATTCACAAAAAATAAATTTGCTCAAGAATACTGTATACAGTTAGACATGACCAAACATGCTAAACTAGATTCAGGTTTACATACACTTTGACTATGTTGAAAATAGTATACTGCTACGTGAGCTTCTGCTACAGAGAAAACGTATCAATGAATGTACCTGTGAGCCTACTCTCTTGTTTCCACCAAACTTTCCGGGTCTGAGTAATTTTAGTGATTGCTTAATCCTAGAAGGAAAGTAGTTAAAACATTTTTTTAGATTTGGATGGAACAGGGTAGGGTTATAACCCCTGTCAGATTTTGCTGATATCTACATTCCCTACTCTGGAAGTACACCCTCTCTATTTGTCCTGGTGACCACCGTTACTGGCACAGAAGTGATGGGAAATTAAACATTTTACAGTTGTCACAGAAAAAGGAAGCGAGGGGGAATAAAAAGGCAGCACTCAGATAATGTCCTTGGTGAGAATTGAAGTTGAGACTCAAGCACAGCAAGGCAAGCATGTTAATCGTGAAGTCACTAAAATTGTGAAATTAATTAAAACCATTTTTAATATTGAAGTTAGGTCACCCTACTAGTGGTTAAAGAGGAGTTCTGCTGAGCTTTATTTATATATGAACTGGCCACAAAGCATGAACCCATAGTAACTTCAGAAAAACTACATCTTTTTGTGAAGGACACATCATCGATTTAACAACTCATTTACATGTGGAAGAATCAATAAAACTTAGGAGCTGTATGTCGTGTGATTGATGACACACAATCATATCTGCTGACTTTACAGTAACCTTAAAATGACTCTGTGACCATCAATGATGGTAAGAATGTGACATACCGAAGCAGTCCCAAAGTTTGGTTGACCTGATATGCTGACAGTGACGTCAATAGTTAAAGTCCTGCTTAAGTACATGCCTTCTTTGCCTCCCTAGTGTATGTAATGTTTTTTTTTTTCATGAAGTAGGGAAGGGTTAGACACTTTGTCAAGTTTGTTTGGCTATCTGTTTCCCCATGAGGATAATCTATCTGTCTTGATGACCATTGTCACCAAGACAGCAAGTGAAGGTAAACTCAAAATTTTAGATTTGCTGCTAGAGAACAAGATGAGGGAATACCTTCTAATGAGGGAACCTGATCCTGTGGCATTACAAGGAGACATTAGGAGAGCTTGTGAACAATGGTTGGTGCACTAAACAAAGATTCAATGTTCAACAAAACTGTTGTAGTGACTCTTCATACAAAAAATAGGTGTATAAAACAAAACATATGTGATAACCAAATGTCAAAATATATACATGTTTCAAAACAAAATCAAAGTCCATCAAGTAGTGACGAAATGATTTGAAGTGTTGTGAAATACAAGTGCTTGAAATAATCCAAAAAGAAGTGATATTAGGTGATATAGGATCCCAACACCGGCTGCCAATCCTGTTTACCAGATATGTATATCTCTTAAGCATTAATTAAATGCAATGGCATGCAAAGTTCACCCTGGTGTGACCACACAATGGAGCCTCTTACCAGATATATCTGTTAACATGCGCTCATGAGATGTTTCCACTGGTTAGATTGGATAGTGGTATTGGTGTCCTCCTGAGTTATCCCCAGATTACCGGACTAATCACTCTTCGGATGATATACCTCACTTGGTGGCTCCAGTGAATAACATGTAATAAAGGCAAATGGACCGCCCGTAGTGCATTATCCTTGGTTTATTAATAAACATGAGGCAAGCGTACTTGCTTAATGCTTAAGAGATATACATATCTGGTAAGCAGGATTGGCAGCCGGTGTTGGGATCCTATATCACCTAATATCACTTCTTTTTGGATTATTTTAAGCACTTGTATTTCACAACACTTCAAATCATTTCGTCACTACTTGATGGACTTTGATTTTGTTTTGAAACATGTATATATTTTGACGTTTGGTTATCACATATGTTTTGTTTTGTACACCTATTTTTTGTATGAAGAGTCACTACAACAGTTTTGTTGAACATTGAATCTTTGTTTAGCGCACCAACCATTGTTCACATACCAATTTGCTAGGCACAGTTTCTTGGTTGCAGCTTTACACGTTATTAATTATCAGCGCACTTTCACCCACCTTTCATTAGGAGAGCTTGGCTCTGGCTTTGCATACACTTTAAAGTTTTTTCCGTGCAAAATAAAAGAAAAAAAAACTTGCAGTATTTCTCTGCAATACTTGCCCATTTTTTCACGTTTTAACCTTTTAAAGATGCTTCTTGTACAGAAGCATGGCCGCTGATCTGACAGAAATGCATGCAGTCCTGTTGTAAGCTGATATACAGCATTTTTTGTGGACAAGGTGGTGTCTGCCCTGCCCAGATTTATTTTGCTACTACTCCCACGATCCCACTCTACAATCTTCACAGCACAAAGGCTAATCATTTTGTAGTTCCTAGATAAGAACTGGGAAGGCTAAATACGTTGTTCCAGATAACACAGAATTTGTGCACAAGACACACAACAGCTCTACAGCTTTGACTTGATAAACAGATTTTTTTTTTTTTGTGCACTTATCGAACAGATAAGTGACCTTACAGCCCCTTACTCCTTCCTCCTTGCCACTTGAAATTATGTGAGAACTCACTTCTGCAATGGGCAGGGATGCATTCTCACTGAATGTGAAATGCCCAGCTGTCCTAGGAAGCAGTGATGTCACCCATGTCTCCAGGAAGCCAAGATTGAAGTATTATTTTATCTTTTTGTTGAATATTTATTTTTAAAGCTGTTTTTCTACTATTTTTTGGGCAGCAGGAGGCTGGCAGGGAAATGGACCTTCTTTTTTTTTTTTTGGCAGACCTTCCTTGGGTCTGCTTTAAATTATTATGGGTAATGCTACTACCTTCTCTTTCTTCTAGGTTTACATGTCTGTTCCTTGTGTTACCAGTTGACTACATAGCTGTAGTGGATCTGTGAAGTGTGTTTTATTAAATAAGAGGTTGAAGGTTTTCCTTATGTTGCTTGGAGAATTGTATCTATACAGCCTGAAATCTTTTTTTTTTTTTTTTATGTTTTTTTTTATTCCTTCACACATTTTGAATACTTGTTTAAAGTTTCATGTGCTGTACGGTTTATTTGATCTGGTTAAAAATTAACAAAAGCTGTGGTTTAGAATGCAGGTGCCCAAAGCTCCTCATGACACATTGTCTGCTAATTTTTTTTGCATAAAAAAGGTGCATTGGAAAAAAAATTCTAACTCCACCAAAACTGCTATTTAAATTGTAGGTGGTCCTTTTAGACCTTTTGGAAAGTACAAGATGGGGATTACCTTTCTAGAAAAGCTGGTTAAGTTGTAACTTACTTTGGAGACTTATCCCCCCTATTGTGAGAGTGCCCCTACTTCTGCTGCTGTAGGAGCATTTTTCCTCCTTGGGTTTCCATAAGGCAAATGAAATAGGAAGTTCAGGAGAATGGGACTGCTTTGAAATTGCTGTGGCTGGTGTGAAGACCTGAAAATGTAACCTTGCCACTGGAGTTCTGGACACAAAGCAGCAGCCACTAAAGCCAAAACATTCCTTTTAAGTGTAATGTTCCTATAAGGTGTGACAACTTATAGTTAGTGACTAACTGTCTTGTTCATACTTAGTACATTAATTCGGGAGGTTTCACTCTAGAGTCCGCAAGTTCTCTGTACTTCTTTGTTTTGGTGCTTTAAAGGGAGGAAGTGTCATTTGTTCCCATTGTGTTCAGATCTATACAGAAAACATACACCGCTTAGAGAGGCCCTGTCACCAATTTGCATTTAAAAGCACAGAAAACCCAGGTTATTTAAATGATTGCATGCAGCATTTTTTTCCCTTTACATAAATGGTTTTCCTATTCATTTGTAACGTGACTTTTAAATTACTGGCAAATTTGACTTCTTCAAGAAGAGTTGAATCTTTAGCACAGCCACAGTTCCTCCTCCTCCTTGCCCATGTCATTTGCGATCTCTTCTTCTGGGAGAGTCTAGTCACTGTCTGTGTTGGCCCATCTCCCCTGCCCCTCCCTTCACCTCCCTACAAAACCTTTTATGTAGCTGCCAGAAGAGTGAAGGGGGTGCTGACATTGCATTCCAAGAAGGGTAGATATATTTTTTTAAAGGTAAATAACTTGCATAAAATACTTTAAATGTGCATATAAACTTATGGGAAGATTGTTGTTTAAATAAATGGTCTAGTGTCTGGATCTTTTTAATGAAATGAGTTACCCGCTTCTCCTATGATACTGTATAGATTTCTAATTAGAGGCATTGGACAAAGTGAGCTGCAAATGATGAACTGTCTTATTAAAAAGCCTAATTTGTTCTATAAAGGATGTAGCTCTAGAGCAGTGATGGCGAACCTTGGCACCCCGGATGTTTTGGAACTACATTTCCCACGATTCTCAACTACACTGGAGAGTGCATGAGCATCATGGGAAATGTAGTTCCAAAACATCTGGGGTGCCAAGGTTCGCCATCACTACTCTAGAGGCTCATTAGAAAATGATCACACTATAGTTTCTCTTTTACAAAAAAAAAAAAAAAAGGTACATACAAGCACCTTGTAATGCCTACATGTCCGTTATCTCTCACTATGTCTAAAATAGCAGTGGACACTTTAAGCAGTAGTTTATCCTGATGATAAACTGTTTTCTGTTTGGTAACTTTAATATTGTATCCGAGTGCCTCAATATATTTCTTTAAGGAAAGTCTTCAAATAGTATATACCACTTAGTTTGTGTACCAGAGAAGTTTTAGGAAAACCTAATGTATATACCTGCCATTTTGAACCAGGGTTCAATGGAACCCTAGGGTTCCTCCAGAGATTGCCAGGGTTTCCTTGAGCCATGAGCAATTTCTGTCTTTCAGATGAAAAAAAAACAATGACAACAATGATCTTTTAGCTATCTGTAACTGGAAATTCTTCCCAGTGACCACAAATGTAAGGAACATTCTTCCCATTGGCCATAATGCTTATGTCATGTGAGCTGTAGATACTCTTAGCAGGGGTTTCTTTATTATAGGGGTTCCTCAGAGTTGAGAAGTTTGAGAAAGGCTGCTATATACTATTACTATTAACTCTTCTCTAAAATGTAGGTGATTCTGATATGTACTTATTGCACAGTCCATGTACAGACATTTTTAAGAAACACATTGCCTAATAATGTTTTTTTATTTCGTTTTTGGAAAATAAGTATAACACCACTTTATATTAGTATTTTGTGGTTGTAAGGTTATATCACCTAATGCCTTAACTCTGAAATACCAATTGTGTTGCAGGGAACATCTGGACCAGATCCCACAACTGTGTACGTGGACATGAGAGCGTTGCGGCATGATCGGTATGTAGGACTCTTTTTTTTTTTTAAGTCTGTGTTCATATGTATAGAAAGTCTTAATGCTTTCCTAATAGGTACCAAACAAGAGGTGGAAAACAATAGGCTCAATCTGCTTTGCTATAATACTTGTGGTTTTTGCTATAATGGTTGTTCTTTTCAAAGATGTGACTCTTATTGTGTGCTTTCTTCAAATTTTTTTAAATATTTGTTCCTTTGGCACTTGACATTGGTCAGGGGAAGGAGCCAATATTGTGCGGAGCATGCCACAATTGTTATAACCCCGCTGGGGTTATCAGAATGTTCTTCGTCCTGAAGTGTGATGAACAGAGGTCTCTTTATTTGAGGATGATGGAGGCCTGTAAGCAGCTTTATAAAATGTCGCTGTGGGCTTAAAGTGTACATACCCAGATACTCATTAGAGGTAATAATAGGGTTTTTTAAAACAGGGATCTGTTCCCGACTGTGCACATAAATGCAGCCTCACGTAAGTGGGCTTTTTTCCATGGGGCCACATGTATGTGTACCTCCCTTTGTGCTGGGAGCACGCCGCACAGCGCACTACCAGCACAGAGACTGGGGTCTCAACGAGAACCCTAGGTCTAGTACTAATGAGCTGGACCCGGGACTGCCTGTTCCAGGTCACCTCATCGCTGTGATAGCCTCTGATTGGCTATCACAGTGGTCAGTCACTGTGAACCCATCCCTGGGTTTCCTTCCCCTTCTCAATGAAGAGAAATATGCATTGTATCTTCATCTTATTGCAGCAGAGGAATTGTAAACAAACCAAGTGTTAAAAAAAAAAAAAATTACAAAATCAAGGTTGCCAGAGTTATTTTTAGGGTCAAGGTTGAGATCAAAGGTCACCGTCAGCATATTTTGGGTAGAATTTAAAGAACAAAAAAAGTAAATTGGTATCCGGGTCAGTTAGAGTCAGCGTCGATGTGTTTTAGGCAGGATAGAACAAAATGCGCACCATTCTTTCTAGGCTGTACTACGGGTACAAACAACAACTAACAGACTTGCTCAGCACCTTATGTCACTTTCTTTTTGTGGACTTTTTTGCACGGAGAAAAACAGCTGCACTTTATCAATTTATGGACTGCATGTATCTGTATATGTAGTTTTCTACTGAGCAATTGTTTGCACTTTATGAATTATTGGAATCCACTTATTTATTTATTAATCCTATTTATTCACTTAGCACTTATCACTTTTTGACTCGGCGCCTCAAATTACTATTATTTTAATTTGCAAATTGATGGCAGCCGCATCTTTACTTTTTATTTAATATTCATGTTTCACCTACTACAAGGGAGGCGCCATTTGTAGTTCTTTACATTCCTCAATAAATTGTCGATAGGATTAAGGTCTGGAGACTTGCTAGGCCACTCCATGATCTTAATGTGCTTCATCTTGAGCCACTCCTTTGTTGCCTTGGCGGTATGTTTTGGGTCATTTTAATGCTGGAAGACCCATCCATGACCCATCTTCAGTGTTCTGCCTGAGGAAGGAAGGTTTTCACACAAGATTTTACAATACATGGCCCCGTCCATTGGCCTCTCTATGCAGCAAGGTCAGCCTGTACCTTTAGCAGAGAAACAGCCCCAAAGCATAATGTTTCCACCTCCGTGCTTGACTGTAGGAATGGTGTTTTTAGGGTCATAGTCAGCATTTTCCTTCCTCCAAACAGGGCAAGTCGAGTTAATGCCAAAGAGCTCAGTTTTGGTCTCATCTGACCACAGTATTTTTTCCCTATCCTTCTCTGAATCATTTATGTTCATTGGCAAACTTCAATCCATGGCGGCGTATTGTGTTACCAATGGTTTGTTTGGTGACTGTGGTCCCAACTGCCTTGAGATCATTCATAAGCTCCTCCTGTGTAGTTCTGGACAATTCCTGGCTTTTCTCATCCTTAGCTCCAGACTGAGGGTGATTAATGGTTATTTTGTATTTTTTCCATTTGCAAATAATCACTCCAACAGTTGTCTCCTTCTCACCAAGCTTCTTGCTGATGGTCTTGTAACCCATTCCAGCCTTGTGCAGGTTCACAGTCCCTGATGTCCTTTGACAGCTCTTTGGTCTTGCCAATGATGGTGGGTTTGAATGGAAGAAAGATTCTGTTGACAGGTATCTTTTATACACATAGCAAGTTGTCGTTAGGAGCACCTTCAATTGACTGGACTAATCTGTGTTCCACATGAGCACATACTGTAGCCAGTCTGTGGGAGCCAGAATTATTGTTGGTTGGTAGGAGATCAAATATTTATTTTACTCACTGATCTGCAACTCAATTTCTAACATATTTATCATGTGTTTTTTCGGGATTTTTGGCTAATATTCTGTCTCTGTCATTCAAAATACACCTATGATACAAATGATACACCCTTCATTTCTTTGTAATTGGGCAGACTTACAAAATCTGCAGGTGATCAAATAAATATTTTCCCCACTGTAGGAATTTAGATTAGTTTTACCTTTCGGTGTGAAGGGATTAAGGAATACAGTGAACATAATTGATCCTCAGGCATTAGAATAAATAGAAACATGCCATTTTCTGCTAGTCTATATACTGTATATAATATATAAAGTTAGAATGACCAGTTTTAGTGTCCACAGTTGAAAGAAAACCTTTGCATGTTGCATTCAGTTTAGGTGGATGGCCATGTCTTGGTAGGTTTGCAGTTGTGCCATACTCTTTTCGTTTTCAGATGATGAATCGAACATTGCTCTGTGAGATGTTCAAAACTTAGAATATTTTTATAACCTAACCCTGCTTTAACCTTTTCCACAACTTTATCCCAGACCTGTCTGGTGTGTTCCTTGGCCTTCATGATGCTGTTTGTTCTCTAAGGTTCTCTAACAAACCTCTGAGGGCTTCACAGAACAGCTACATACATAGATACATAGTTACATAGTTAGTGAGGTTGAAAAAAGACATCAGTCCATCCAGTTCAACCTATGATGTGTGTGTGTTTGCTTTTAACCGTACATTGTGTACCCCTGTATGTTGTGGTCTCCAAGGTGTCCATCTAATAGTTTTTTGAAACTATCAATGCTCCCAGCTGATACGACTGCTTGTGGAAGAGAATTCCACATCCTTACCACTCTTACAGTGAAGAACCCCTTACGCATTTTAAGGTTAAACCGCCTTTCCTCTAGTTTTAGTGAATGGCCACATGTCTTATTGTATCTCCTCTCTCTGAATAGTTTGTTCCTTATGCTAGGGTCGCCAGTACAGTATTTGTACATTGATATCATATCCCCCCTCAATCGTCTCTTCTCCAGAGAGAATAAGTTCAGTGCTTGTAGTCTTTCCTCATAGCTGATGTCCTCCATTCCCCTAATTATTTTTGTTGCCCTTCTCTGGACTCTTTCCAATTCCAGCACATCCTTCCTGAGGACCGGTGCCCAGAACTGGACAGCATACTCCAAATGTGGCCAGACCAGAGTCTTGTAGAGCGGGAGAATAATCTCTTTATTTCTGGAGTGAATCCCCTTTTTTATACATCCCAGTATTCTGTTGGCTTTGCTTGCAGAGGCTTGGCATTGCATGCCACTGCCAAGCCTGTTGTCTACCAGTACCCCCAGGTCCCTTTCCATCCTAGACTCACCCAGAGGTTCCCCCCCTAGTGAGTAGCTTGCTTTCTGGTTTCTGGCCCCCAAGTGCATTACTTTACATTTTTCAACATTAAATCTTATCTGCCATGCAGTTGCCCACCCCGTTATTTTGTTCAGGTCCGCTTGTAAGGTTTCCACATCCTGCATAGAAGATATTGGCATGCTTAGTTTAGTATCATCCGCAAATACTGAGATTGTACTAGATATCCCCTCCTCTAGATCATTTATGAATAAATTAAACAGGATTGGTCCCAGGACAGAACCCTGGGGGACCCCACTTTCCACACCCGCCCAATCCGAGTACTCCCCATTAATCACCACCCTCTGGACTCTCCCCTGGAGCCAGTTCTCTATCCAGGTACTCACCCTATGGTCCATACCTACCTTCCTTAGTTTGTACAGTAAGCGTTTGTGGGGAACGGTGTCAAAGGCCTTTGCAAAGTCCAGATACACCACATCCACCGGCTTACCTTTATCTAGGTGGAAGCTCACTTCATCGTAGAAGGTTAATAGATTGGTTTGGCAAGAATGATTTTTCATGAATCCATGCTGATTACTACTAATAATACAGTTTTCATTACTAAAGTCTTGTATGTGGTCCCTTAACATCCCCTCCAAAATCTTGCAGACTACAGATGTTAGGCTGACCGGCCTATAGTTACCCGGGATACATCTCGGCCCCTTTTTAAATATTGGTACCACGTTGGCTTTTTTCCAATCAGCTGGCACCATGCCCGTCTGTAAACTATCCTTAAAGATCAAGAATAATGGTCTGGCAATCACCTGGCTGAGCTCTTTCAGAACCCTCGGGTGCAAGCCATCCGATCCCGGTGATTTATTTATGTTAAGTTTCTCTAGTTTAGTTTTAAGTCTATCTTCTGTTAGCCATGGCGGTATTTCCTGAGGTGTGTTGTTTAGTTCGGCCTTACAAGCTAGGTTTGTGTAGCCCCCCGATTTCTTTTGTGAAGACTGAAGAGAAGAAGCTGTATTTATACTGAGATTATATTACACACAGGTGAACTATATTTACTAATTAGGTTACTTCTGAAGTCAGTTGGATCCACCAGATTTTAGTTAGGGGTATCAGGGATGAATACAAATCCACGGCACACCTTTTCGGATATTTATTTGTAAAAAATGTTGAAAAGCATTTATCATTTTCCTTCTACTTCACAATTATATGCCACGTTGTATTGGTCTATCACATAAAATCCCCAAAAAATAAATTTACATTTTTGGTTGTAACATGACAAAATGTAGAACATTTCAAGGGGTATGAATACTTTTTTAAGCCGCTGTACTGTATGTAGGCAGCAGTAGTGTATCTAATAGGTGCTGAGTCAGACACATGTTCAGATGATGCTACAGTATGGACAATTGCTGTCTTGAGCCTATTGGCAGCTGGAATCTGCAGGATGCTTATCAGATAAGGAAGGCAGAGCTGGGTGGGAAGAGGTGGAAAAAATGCCACCTAGCAGATAGAATCCTCTTACCTGCTAATGCAGGTAGTGATTTCACTAGCACTATCTGCATAGATCTACGTGAAGGCAGTGAGGTCACCCATCACATTACAGGCATTAACCACCTTTATCCACAATGGGCAATTTAGTATTGGTGAGAATGCCGAAACGCTTCTATGTTACATCTTACTGTATGTTCCCATAGCTCAGCTATTAAGGAAATTGAGTGAACCTTCTGAAGTTTGCACAGTTGCTGTTTGCTGTAGAGCAATAGTAGTTCACTGGAGGCTTTTATGTGTTGTTTGAAAAGCTTCTACACTACAGATGGCCCTAGTTGTAAAGTAGATAGCATATTAATTGGATCGATGTGCGCCAAGGTTCCTGGCCCACATACCAGTGTAAGAAATCATCAGGGACAGGCAGGGTTTAGAAAGGCAGACTGAGATGCAGACATCATGCTTGCAAAGTAGTATTAGTTTTGTCTTGCTTCTTGCAGGATTGTTCCACCTTACTGACCCCTAGTAATATATTTTTGGCTTTTGTTAATGTCAGGCTCTTGGTTATGTCAGTTAATAAATGTATATATATGTATTTGCAATGCCCTTGTAAAATAAATAGGCTGTGCATTATCTCCCTGTATGAAACAGAAGATTGTCAACTCTTTTTTTCTTCTTATGTATACCGTAATTAAAACATATTATATGGGAAGCTTTAATTATAGAATGAAATTTGTGAAAAGTGCTGTTATTTAGAGCACATACATGCAGCTTGTAATTGCTTCAGAGACCCATTTCACATTGGCTGCTCCGAATGCCGTGCTCTGGTTCTGCCCAAGTGCCTCATTAATTCCTTGTACTGTGGCAAATGTGCTCCCAGTTTTACTTTTCCTCTAATCCTCATCAGCCTTCTGAGGAGATACTTCCCATTCCAGGAATATTTCTGACCTGGGACCTTGTTCTGGTTTGAGCAGGCAGAGTGTGTGAAATATTTTTACTGTGTCCTGCCAGAAATTGTCCTTTTTGCCCATACAGACAATGTTTTCCTATGGAAGTTGGGTTGCCACCTATCTGGGGGACAACACTGCTTTTGATTCCAGCTGCTATTCATCTCACTCCATGGACATGGGTCTGCTTTATGGTGTGCGGCTTTTGAATCTTTTTCTTTGACATTGCTGCAGCTTGTAGCTAAGATGAGCTCCCTGTCCCTGTCTGCACTCACAGCGGTCTAGTTGGACTTTACCTCTCTACCTGAGCGGCACCTTCATTTTGTCTTATTGGATTTTAGCGCAACAGTTGTCTGCTCACTACAGGAATTTAGGAGCTTACTATATTTCTGGCATATCAACACACACTGTAAAACGTTTTTATAATGAAAAGAAAGGGGAAATGTAATCCATTGGGTATCTAAAGCTGGGGTATAAATTCACCTTCCAGAAGAAAAATCCTGATACACCGAAGTGGTTTAAAACAAAGTAACTAAATAGCTCAGAAGAGTCCAGACTTCTATTTGAAAATCTGTAGCCAACAGTCTCCGTCCAGCTGCATGCCGCTGCAGTTCTCTAGCCACAGAGGACCCCGCCACTGGACAGACTGTAGAAGGAACCCCCTCCCCATAATAGAAGAGAAGACTTGAGACCTGGAATGTCACGTGACCCTGAATTTAATAATGTGTGCTTTTAATTATTATTATAATTTCTTTTTTTTTATGTAGTGCAGCGATTACTTAGAAGTAGGTGAGAGGTATAGGGTGGGGGATGGTGAGTGTGCTTGGAGAGGAGCTTTACTTTAAAGCCAGCCATACATGGATTGAAATTTGGCCGGTTCAGTAGGGACAAATCAAACTTGGATCCATGTTATGGGCAGGGAGGTTGTACAAAAGTCAATCTACTAATTTTCCCCGCTCGATCAGCGGCGCCGGCAGCACTGACCAGTGTATTCTGATGATGGGGAAGTCTCCACACTGTCAGAATACAAAAGCACATCCACAGCTAGTTTGTGGATGGGGGAACTGAGCCTTTGTTTTTTATGTTTAATCCACTGGTTAAACCAAAAAAAATACTCACCTATGGGCTGGCTAAGTCTGTAATGTAAATCAAATGGTAACGATACTAATGGAATTCATTTTCAAGTGTATGTAAACTCTAAGGGCCAGTTTAGACTTGTGTGTTGTGTGCATTGCCGTGTGGTTCAGCACACCAAAACACATAGCAATGCGCTATGGGGCATTGTATTCCAAATTTTGTGACGCATCCAATTTTCAGGACGTTTCGGTGCATTGGCAATCCATGGGCTGCTCTTACACAAGACACACATTGACAACACTGCTTCCTGCAAATATGCAGTACATTGAGTAAGCATTGTCACTCTGGAACTGTAAGTGCCGGTTCACACTACCGCGGCACAACTTCGGGGGCGACCTGTGAAGTCGCGTGCACCGCGACTTCGGCACGACTTGCACGGACTTCATATAATGAATGTCAATGCAAGTCGCTCCGATGTCGCCCCGAAGTAGTACAGGAACTATTTTCTAAGTCGGAGCGACTTGAGTCGCTCCTATTAGAACGGTTCCCGTAGCACTGCATGGACCGTGACTTGTCAGGCTGACCTGTCGCCTGACAAATCGCGGTAGTGTGAATGGGCTCTAAGAGTTTTACAGGTTACAGGCAGGATCAACAGGTGAAGAAAGCTTGTGCAGCCACTACATTTAAGTGCTGGTAAACTGCAAAATTACAGTATATAACATTTTTTGTTCTTGGGCTTATGCATACTTTCAGGTTATAAACTAAAAAATGTGGAAAAGTCCAAGGGGGAATGAACTCCATTTGTGTGTGTGTGTGCTGTAGATATCCTTCATCAGCTTTTGAAATGAGCTTGACACCAGCATAAAACATTCTGTATTTGTTACAGAGTGTACAGCGATACATTACAACTAAATTACCCTCAATTACTCAAAGGCAGCCATGAACATTCTTTGTGAATACCACATCAGACTATATTCCAAAGAGTCATAAATAATTATTTTACTGCTCAAATTATTAGAACTACAGAGAGCTGTATGAACAGATCTGGTCTGTTGGTCACTAGGGGAAATATAGCTCATTACGACTTCCATGGCATAGCAGTGCTATATATTAATACCAGAACTTCAGAGAATTGGGAAATAACTTTTATGATAGTATATTCGAGTGAAATTATAGAAATGCATATTTTCTACAATTTATTGCACAACATTGACTGCTCAAGCATAGTATATCTGTTAATGAAGGTGTTACATTGTAACTCTTTCCTGTAAACTCCCATTTCCTTTTTTTACTGGCTGTACAGTACAGCAGGGGTATCCAATCTGTGGCCCATAACCACTATAAATGCGGCCCACCATAAAATCGTGAACTCGCCTCAAAATGTTGATTTATTTTGGAAATTTTAGCAAATGCATACGGCCGAAGAAAATGTTAACAGTGTCTCTTTACTGGATTTTTTTAAGTTTTATCTCCACACAAACGGCAAAGTTACAACCAAAATATCTGATGAGCACCTTAAGAATTCATTGAAAATCACACTAGTTTTACGTTGCCTTCTTTTAGGCCTCTTTCTCACGGGACAGATCTGCTCAGCGGACTCCGCTAGTTAAGCAGGGATCAACGGAGCAACAGGTGGATGATAGGTCCGTCTCTGCTCACTGTGCAGAGACGGACCTGTCAAAGCCCTGCTCTCCTCTATGGGGAGATCTGATGACATTGGCCAGCATGTCCGTTTTCCTCCGATCCCATTCAATCCAAACCGCTGGACTGATGGTGAACGTATCGCCACCCGTCTGTTTTAGACGGATCTTGTCGGATCATATAAAAAACAGGTGTCAGCGGACACATCTCTGCTGACATCCGCCTCTCCATAAAGGAGAATAGGTGGCCCGATCAGGTCCCCCTGAAAAACGGACAGGCAGACCTGATCAGTCCAAATTGTGTGAAAGGGGTCTTACTTTTATCATAAAAAAAAAAGAAGTTTTATTACTCAGAAAGGTACATTATCTATATCAGTGATCATTAACTTGTGCTCTGCCAGACTATTTCTGCTCATCAGCTATCCTTATTATTAGTGTATTTTCTGTGTGCCCCAAGACCATTCCTCTTCTTTAGTGTGGCCGAGGAAGGTCAAAAGGTTGGACACCCCTGAGTACAGTGAATGATAGTACTTGGGAGTGGGACAATATAAATATAAACCTAAATGGATCACCAAAAATATGTGGAGAGTTTATAGCTGAACTCCAGACACATCGATACTCCTATACAATACTGGTACGTCACTGCCTGTTCCCGGGTTTAGGGTACGCGTATGTGACAATCAACACAGTGCTCTACAGAGGGAACAATCTTTGTTTCTTATCCCTTTTTATTCTTTACCTGCAAAAAAATGCACATTCGTTTTTTTTTTTTTTTTTTTGTCAAAAGCAGACTTGTCCTTTAATTTACACCTTATAGTTTTTCATTAATCCAGCTTGTGGTAAACCTAGTAGAAGTGAATCACACTCAACTAGAATGATAACATGCTTGACTGTCCCTATATTAGAGTGAAGAATCTGTTTTTTCTGTAAAGCTGGGTGCGGCTCTGGCTTGTGCCTGGCAGGGAATATCAGTAAACATTACTCCATTTAGAACAGATCAAAGATTTTTGTGGATGACCTCAGATTTTGTATTTGGCAAACAACTGCTTGGTCTCTGGCCTCAGCCGGCTTGTCTTGTGACCCTTTATAAAATACATCCTATTTAACTCTGCTAACTGCATTAAACTGTCAGCAGGAGCCATTCTCTATTTCTTCAGATTTTAGACTTTGTTATGCTATTTTCAATTTAGCTTCTATTAAATCCTAACCTCCTTCACCCTGAATACTATTAGATTATCTGTCATCATGGTATACATGATTGATATTATCTGTTATGGGATTTGGGAAGTTTTCAGCAGGAAAGGATTAATGCTCTATTTTGCACATTATACTAATAAATAAATTCATTGAATTGAATGGGCATTGTTGTAGGGAGACTCCATGTAGCACTATATATATATATATATATATATATATATATATATATATATATATACATATATATGTATGCCAATAACATGGCTTAAAGTAAACCTTTCCTGAGAGAGATACAGAGCGTATCATTGCTATCCTACTACTGAAGATGCTAGAAAGCTGCAGCTGTACCATTATGGGTTCCATGCCGGCAAACTAGTTCTTTTACTCCCCTATTTCCAAACCTAATTTACAAAAAGTAAACTATACTCCACTAGCCAGCATTCTGCCAAGTTGAATATTTAAAACTGAAGCTAATCCCACCAGTCTCTGCTACAGGAGACTTGTGGGGATTACCATCAGTTTTGATTAATAAACTTGGAAGTATGCTGGCTAGCAGTGTGCATCTTTTATTTCTTGTGGTCTGTGCTTCTAAAAATGCTGATCTGCCTTCAATACTTCCTGGCTGTTACGCTGATCTTCTACCTTAAATACTTCCTGAGAGTTAAGCAGGTCATACATCGAATTCCAAAATAATTTTCTTACGAAAATCGTAACTAAGAAATTTCTTTTGAATTTCGCACTATTAGTGGGCTGCAGCAATGGCCGGTTTTCGTGCGGCCATCAAATTTGAGTGATCGGGCATGTTGGAAATTTTTTAAAAAACAAACCCATTTCTGATTAGTGGTGGGAGAAAAAATAATCAAAAAAGAATTGTGCTGTGACTTGGAAAAGAAAAAAAAGTTTCCTGGCCATGAAAACTGTGAGGTGAAATTGATCGATATCAATGGTGGTACCATCGGATCACAAAATGCATGAAATTTCTGATTTTCAAAAGAAAATTTGTTCAGACTTCGATCCATGTATGCCTGGCTTTACTAACCTAGTGCAAGTATGCAGATCAGTAAAGTCGAAGTGTAGTCATAAGTCATCATCTGCCTACATATTGGGGGCTAGTGACTCAAAATAATGAAGAAAGAGGGCCAACATAACATCCAGGCAACAAGCATTTGCAGACTATGTCTAAGACTAAGTCGACAGGGGCAGCCTGTTTTTATATATTTTTTTTTTTATAGCAATTTATATAGCAATTTATACAGCAATTTCAGTGTGTTGAGAAGTTGCACTAGTAGGTTTCTTATCACTAAAGTCAATGTAAAACACACTCAAGCTGCTTCTTGCATTACCTTACTGTAAAATGTACAATTAAAGCGGTACAAATTATTGATGCTACCAATTTTACTGGCTGTGTGCAGAAGTGGTAAACCGTACTGCAATGCTGGTATGTCCTCAAGCCCTGGATTCAGAATCCTGGGATGGAAGTAAAACACTTTTTGATTGCTGCAGTAATTGGACTCAGACAAGAGCGTTGAGAACCTACTACTAGAAACTCCAACAGATATGGAAAGCTGATTGATTCAAGACAGAATGTGAATTGGTCCCACTGACGTACTCAAAGAAAACCTATGTCAGGGTGTATGGGCAAAGCAACAAGTTTACTTTATTTCTACCTCCCCAATGGAATATACTAAGGAATATTGGGAAGCTGGGGAGGAAGAATTGAAAACAACCTTTTGCTTTGCCCTGACACCTAAGTACAAGCTTTCTTTAAATGGACCCTTTCACTAGACCATTATTTTCAACAATAATCTCCAATGCTGTTCTACTTTGCCTGGGCAAAACACAAATTCACTTTTACCTACTTAATATAATAATATATTACACAACTGGGTTAGATACACTGTATGTACTTATCTAAAAATATCAACTGTTTTCTCCATCTGTTTCAGAGTCCGACTAGTAGAAAGAGGCTCTCCCCACAGTTTGCCCCTCATGGAATCAGGAAAGGTATGTCAATTTTAATATATCAGGGAAATAAATCTACTCATCTCTGTGCTTGGAATTTAGGAGAAGAATGTCACCCAAATCCTTTTCTTTTCTAGCTTTGGATAGAGTAAGGAATTGTTAAAGCAATTTTCTTTTTTATTGTTGTTTTTGTACCATTTGGAAAAATTCCTCTCACTTTCAATTCTGGAGACCCAACTAAATTTGAGGAGGAGATCCAATTAGTTTTCATTGAAATTGTCTCTATTTGAACATTTCCTCCCACCCCTGCAAAAAGTTTTCCCCTTACCTTTTGCCCCACTGACAATGGTCAGTATCGTAGATCATAAAATAAGAGCGAATCTCACACTGGAATACAGACTGCAATAAAAGCAGGTTCTAAAACCCACCTACCCAAAGCTAGAAAAAAACATGCCTGGGGTTCCTTTTTAATCTCAGTGACATTTCTTGCACCCTTGCAGGAGATGGTCATTATGAAAATGATATATTCCCCATCCTTCTGCCATGGACTGTAAGGTTACAAGTTATTTGTTTTGGTTACAGTGGTAAAGGTCTAGGAGTACAAGAACATCCAGTCCTAGCATTGCTGTGACCGGCTGAACTTGGCTTTTTTGCCAAACTGGCATTGCAACAGCCTGTGTTCTCTATGTGTGCTTCGTTAAAGTTTTCAAGCGAATGTTCATACAAACATTTTTTCGAAAATTCCCAGTACACTTGATGACTTGACGAATGTTTTCTGAAAGTTGTTCATAATTTTGTTTGCTTTTAACAGTCTATTTCAGAATTAATGGATTTTACAGAATGAAAACCACATTTCTCTTTCATTCATCAACGGACACAGCGCTCCATAAATCATAACTACTGGGTTATGTTGCCTCCTTCAGGAGTAGGACTAGGCAGAACAAAAAACACCTGACTATGCCCATGGGCCATCCTCAGCTTGGTATATAACCCCTCTCTCTGCTCTAGGTAATCAGTTTTAATCTGTCTAGTCAGGAGTAAGGACCTAGGCTCCTAGCTGGGATCTCTGGTCCTAGCAATTTTTTTCACCTTCCTTACATCTTTTTTGTTTTTTTCTCTCACAAGATCTACAATCAACTGCCAGGCTGGGTGGCAGGCTGCATAATCTAGATCCAGTGGTCCCCCCAGCCCAGCCAGCGAGCGCGTGCAGATCGCAGCTACGCGCTAGGTCAGCCGAGACATAGCCTCATGGACAGAGGCTGGCCTGCAATTTCAATGTCTCCCAGGGTCGCATTTGACCGGGCTTGGGTCTGAGTCGCAGCAGTCCCTTGGCTGACAGCTCCACTAATTCGGTGGCAAGGATTCTGTCTGGAGCATTACCCGCACCACGGAAGGGTAAGTACAGTCCCCCCTCTCCCCTTTTGGCATTTTTTTTTTTGGGGGGTGGATGCAGGTAACCTCCAGGGACGGTCGGTCCTCCCATCGTTAAACATCCTTAAGTGAGCTAGACTTCCCCCGCTCCCTTCCCCCCCTGTCTGGACCTGGAGTCTGGTGGGGGTCCAAGGGCAGAGGATGCAGCGGAGACCCCTGGGGTCTCCCCGCTATCCCCACTCTGTAAGGGTCCTGGGATGGTGTGTTCTGCCCTGGTAGTCTGGAGGGGTCCCAGTGTAGGAGACCCAAAGTTGCATGCCCCACTCTTTGCAGTGTGGGTATAGTGCAAGGGGGTCCCAGTGCAGGTTGCCCATTGGAGTCTCCCCTAACATGTGTCCTACCTTCAGGAGGGGTTCCCCTTGCAGAGGGTGCAGCATTGCAGAGGGCACAGGGAAGATCCTGGCAGCATGCTGTAGCTGATGGTGGCTATTTTTCCTTAGTCTGGCTGGTCTCTGGTTGGCGGCCATGTTTGTGTAGCCCAATTATGTCATGGGGGCCATTTTCACTTAGACCGGGAGACGCTGGAGATGACCAAAGTCTCGTGAGGATGCCAAAGCTCCTCCTCTTCCTCCTCAGTTTCCTCTTCCTGTGCCTGGGACATATGAACAGGGATGGCATCCATGGTGATGCTCGGTCCGAATTCTCAGCGCTCCTCCAATCGGTAGGGTGATTTCATTGGGGTCCCTGTTATCTCTCTCTTTCTGCTAATAGGTACCCTGAGCCTTGGGGGGGACCCTTTAGTGGTGCCAAAAGATCATTTTTGTACTGCAAGGTCTTCCTTTCCTTATGGAGTCTCAGGGTCACATCTCCCCCACTGACCCCCTCATAAAGGTGGAAGGTCCCTCGGAGCCCCAGCTTCCCATAGTTGTACTGACGGCGGCCCTGCAGTCCTTAGTGTCCTGGGTGGAAGTGGCGTGTGGGCAATGGCCCAGGAAGAAGCGTCCCCTGCCTTTCCCTGCTCAGTCTGTCTCAACTGATTCTGAGCCTGATGCCGCCATAGAGGCGGCCCTTCCAGGGGGGCTTAATATCACACCCCCCAGATCCATCCGATAGTGAGGATGATTCCTCCATGGATGCAGCAGCGAATTAAAAAGTGCTGGTTGACGCACTTATCACTGCAGTGTGTGAGACTGTGGTTGTGTCGTTTGTTACGCATATGTCACCTCGCATTCCAAAGGTGTTTCCTTATGTGCCTTATTTTGACAGGTTTTCCTGTAAGGAATGGGAACATTCAAAATTACCCTTTGTGGTCCCCAAACATTTTGCTGTACATTACCCTTTTGGGGCGTCACTTTCAGTGATGGTCTCCAGGTTGAACAAAGCAACCCAGTGGAGGAATCCCCGTCCTTTAAGGACCCGGCTGACAGGAAAGTGGAGGCTGTGGCACGCAGCATGTTTACTATGGCTGGTTCGACATTGCAGCAAGTCTTTGCCTCAGCCCTGGTGTCTCAGACCCTAACTGAATGGGCCATGCTTTTGCGCCTGGGCCTGGGGGGCGAGCAGGTCCCCACTGCTTATGTTGATTTAGCGGACCAGTTGGTCCATGGGCTGCAGTTTATTTGTGATGCAGCTTTGGATACGGCTCCTGTGCTATCCAAACTTTCTGTTTCAGCGGTGCTAATTAGGCGTGTGCTGTGGCTTAAGAATTGGTCCGCAGACCAAGCCTCTGAGAAAGCTCTCATTGATCTGCCCTTTCAAGGCGATTGGATGACATCATTAAAGGTATCATGGGGGGAGGAGTAGCTTCTTGCCATAGTCTAGGAAAGGGAAGAAGCCTCGTCGCAGACGGGGGCCCTCCTTCTCAGCACATAGAAAATTATTTTGTGCTTCTGGGACATAGAATAAGGGAAATAAACCTTTCAAATCTTCCCCGGGAGGTTCCAAGCATCCTTTGTCTGGTAAGCCTAGATCTAGCATTTCTGGATCTGCAGACAAGATCCCTTCAGCATGAAGGTCTGCCCTCACCCATTATTAGGGTGGGGGGAACATTTTAGCTGGTTCCCGGCTTTGTGGACCTCCTTCATGAGCATCGAGGGGATCCTCGAAATCATTATTTTGGGGGTACCCAGAAAGGGGGACAAAGCTTGTCCTTTTCAAGTTTTTTAGGTCCTGAATCTCCTTGTGCGGATTTAATTGCTGCAAAGGTTCAGGTAATGTCTGAACTATCTAAGGTCCCCCCTATCACCGTCCAGGGAATTTATTTACCTAGGTCTGATTCTAATTCTGACCAGGGTGGTCCTTCCTCTGGACAAACTTCAGGAACCACAGGCTGTGATTCACCTGCTGCTGTCACACAGATAGTTCTCTCTCCCATTTTGCATACAGCTTTTGAGTCTGGCGGTATCCACCTTCAAGACAGTTCTGTTTGCATGGTCCTACATGCAGCTCCTTTAGCAGGTTCGGCTTCACAGGAGGATACCGAGGTTCGTGGCGAGATCACGAGTCCAAGGGCCACGGTAAGGCCAATATCATCCTTGGCTTAGGCTTCTTCTTCTAGGGCGAGGAACTTCCAATCAGTCTGGGGGCCATAAACGTCCCTTGGGGGTTTCCTCTCCAGTTTTCCCAAGGGCTGATCTACCATCCTGCTTTACAATTGCTGTTTTTAATTTAGCTAGTAAAAGCCTGGTACTAAGGGATAGAGGTCTGTCTGAATGAGTGATCCCTACTATGGTGAAGGCGAGTAAGTCTTGAAGAAGTCTACGCCTCCAAGCTCCGACGTAATGCGTATAGGGGGCGGAGCCTATCTGCAGACGTCATCTCCTCTTTCCATTCACATGGAACCGCTGTTTGTATGCACTGTGAAGTGCTGTGTATGTAAGTGCATCGGCTTTAATAAATTTATGTACTTTATTTAAACGGAGAGCGTTAGATTCTTTACTCTTCTCTCCCTACCTGGATATACTATGCATGGGTGAATGTCATTGGATCCTAGATGTCCCCTTGGTGATTGTTTGCTGACCATCCTTTAACCCCTGAGGGAGACCGCTGCATTCGACCCTGCACTCTGGGTCAGAAATTAAGGTGAGAGGCTTTGATTCCGTGGTGGTGATGGATTGTAGCACTTTCACGGAGGTGGTGGTTATCGATTGATTTGGATTCCAGCATCACTTTTTCACTTGGACTTTGATTATCACTAGCACCTTTATGGGATTGTTTTTATATATGTGGAAGTATTTATATATGCGAAGGTAGATATCTACCTTATATATATTTTTTTTAGCACATTCATTTAGCACATTCATTTATATTCTGTGAGAATTGTTTTTTTATTTTCATCTGGCGCAACACTCTTTTTGGTTATTGATTATGGATTTGTGAAGTGGGAACACAGTTTTTGTGTTTGCAGCCGGATATTGTCAGCATGTTCTGACATCATATACACAGTGTATCACGTGTTTGCACATATTGTTTCTGCACATTTATTGCGCTGATAGTCTTATACACTAATATAACCCAGTAGTTATGATTTATGGAGCGCTGTGTCCGTCAATGAACTTAGAGAAATGGATTTTACAGTGAGCACAATATTTCCCATTTTACTGTTTAAATCGTGTTTGAGAAACATTTTCAATCTCGCTCCTTCGAATTTTCTCATCACTGCAGTTGAAAATGAATGTCAATTTAACCCCCACTAATGATTAAAAAAAATCTAACTAATGAAATAAAGAATCTTGAACAAAGTTCTACTACTGTATAGCTACCTGAAGTTTGAACTCTTGTTTCAATAGAGAAGAAAAAGTAATACATGCTTGTGTCCCCACATGTTCCCTTCCTTGTAGGTAACACAAATCCAACACTTCTAGGTGTCTTCATCTGCTTCCCCCCCCCCCCCAGTCCTCTGGCTGCTATTTAGCCTGGGTCTGTGAGCGGCTACCAGCAGAACCTCACACTGAGGTAGACAGCTGGAGTCCACTTGCACAACTTGGTTTTTAAAAGTGACTCCTTAGTCTCTCCATTGCTTTAGGGATCACAATATGAAGCCTTTTGTTACAGCTAGCTGTCTGCAAGAGGGCCTGTCCCTATCAGCCTCATTATAAGATGTTGTTTGGAGATGTTTACAGATCCAGATGAAGAATCTGCTGGCAGATAGTAAGATGTGACAATCCAAGAAGTGTGGAACTCATATTGACTCTGCAATGCTTGTAATTAAATACATCCTTTTCCTCAGTTTATATGAAGGAAAAGGAGGGGTAAAATAAACAAGACAGTAATTTTTTTAACATTACGGTAGTTTGAATCTACACTTGTGACTGACATAAACTGCTGTTCAAAAAAAGACTCGAAAAACATAATTTGCATAAATCACCATGACCAGATGGCTTACACCCAAGAGTCCTCAAAGAGCTCATATTATAGCCAAATCATTATTCCTAATTTTTAAGGAAAGTTTGCTGACTAGAAAGCAAGCACTGTACCAATATTTAAAAAAGGGCAGATATATATATATATATATATACCTAGAAACGACAGACCAGTCAGCCTTACATCAATAGTATGTAAACTAAAGGAAGTAATGATAATGAACCATATACAAGAATTTGCTGATGAAAATAGTATCATTAGTAGTAACCAGCATGGATTTATGAAAGACCAGTGTTGCCAGAAAACCTTTACACTTTTTGAGAAGGTATCTAGATTTTGCTAAGACGTTTAATATAATACACCATAAATGCTTAATGTAGACATGAAGATCTTTTTGGTGATGAGATCATATGTGCCTGGATAGAAAACTTGTTTTAGGAGCATGTCTAGAGGGTGGCGATTAGTTTCATACTTTTCTGAATGGTGTAGAGTTGTGAGCGGAGTGCCCCAGTGCTCTGTCTTGGGACCAAATCTTTTTTCCCTTTCGTTTATTGATGGACATAGCTCCTGATACTTGTTCTAGGTGGGGAAAAGCTTGACTACGCCTATGGGCAGTCCCAGGGGGTATACACCCAAACTTATCTATAAGCACTCAGTCCTTGCTGGGATCTCTGGTCCTGGCAATTTTTTTCCTTTTAGATTGATTTTTTTCCCTATCTTTGTTGTTTTGTTCCTGTGAGAATCTACTATCAACTGCCAGACTGGGCGACAGACTGGATAATCTAGGTCCAGAGGGTCCCCCCAGTCTGGCCAGGGAGTGCACACAGGCCTCAGCTCTGCGCTAGGTCAGCCGAGACATAGCCCCACTGGACAGAGGCTGGCCTGCGAGTTAAACATCTTGCAAGAGCGCATACAACGAGTCGCAGAATTCCTCCTGGCCGACAGCCACCCACATCCCGATAGAGCAGTGGTCTGTCAGGAGCGGTGCCCACCCTGTTGCCGACATGGTAAGTAGCTGTCCCTTCTATACCCCTGGAGGATTTTGGGGTGGGTGTGGGCCCCTCCCTGGGTCGTGGGAACCCCAAGTTCCCCTCCCTTCCCCCCCAGCCCTGTAAAAGATAAGTGGTCACTCTGGGTCTTCAGGCCCCCCACTTCCCTCCCACCCTTCCCCGGGTGAGGTTATGAGCCAGACTTTTGTCACATGCTCCTAGGGGGGGCATGTTTGGAGTTGCTGCTGACTGGGTTTTTCCTGGTGCACAACGGACGGTTGAGCAGGGTTTCCCCTCTACCCTGGGGATCGATGACTAGGGCAGAGATGTCCTCCTGGCTCCCTGCTGCAGTTGTTGGGCTGGGGGAATGGATGGTTTGGCATCTGCACCTCACGCAGCCGGATCTGGCCCCAAATTTAGGCAAGGGCTTTGCGGCCTACTGGTTGGGAGCTATGTGGGGTGGCCCCAGTGAGGATGGCTGAAGCCACTACCCTCCGTTTGGGCATCCGCCCTCCCCTCTGCTGCCCCTGGGTGGTCAGCTCCTCCTGAGGCTCGTGCCCAGTTGGCTGGGCATCCACAAAGATTTAGGCCGCAGCTTGCGGCCTACAAGGTTATGTGGCTGAGTCAGCCTCCGTTGGGGGGGAAGCCCAGTGAGCCTGGCTGGGATGAGTGTACTTGCAGCTGTGCCTCTACACAAATTGAGGCCTCGGCTTGTGTCCTACAAGGCAATGCGGCCAGCTTGGCAGCTCCCTTGGAAGGGGTGGTGCTGTGCGGATGGTTTAATTTTTGATGACAACCATACCGCCATTATTATGAAGGGCACCTACCCATTTTAGCGCTGCGGGACCATCAGGATACCCTGCCTGCGTGTCCATGTTACGGCAGGCGGCCCCCTTTTAGGGGGCTATTTCCTGTTGTGTGGGCCTCTATGTAGGGGCTCGGAGGGCAACCCCCTTGTTTTTTGTGGGGTCCACTGGGTGGTCCATTCGTGGACCCTGGGTCGGTGTCCCCCCTGCGGGATCACAGTCTGCGGCCCTCCCCTGATTGATATGTTTTTCTGAGTGACCTTAGTATATAGTGTCCACCACCCTCCCCTGCCTCATCTGTCCATCAGATCCTGAATCTGTTTTGGCCACCGTAGGCGCGAGTCACCCTATTGGCTCTGCGTCCAAGCACCCTGAGTGCTCAGACAGTTAGGATGTTTCCTCTGCTTCTCTAGCCGTGCATAAAAAGGCGCTGGTGGATGCACTGATTGTGTTAGAGTGAAAAATGTTTAACATGGCGGAGATGCTGCATCGAAAGCGCCGGTCCCTTTTGGCACCACAGGTCCTCCACTGTGGCGGGGGTGTTCCCCTTTCCCGCTTACTTTGACAACATTGTTACATAACAGTGGGTTGTCCAAAACGCACCCTAAGCATTTTGCTATGTGGTATCCTTAGAAAGATTCCCTACGTAAAAAGTGGACAGTCCCACCTGTAGTGTGCTCGCCGGTTTCCAGGTTAAATAAAGCTACCTTACTTCAGGTTGAGGAGTCCTTTGACTTTAAAAATCCGGTTGATAGAAGAGCCAAGGCTCTCGCCCGCCATATGTTTCACTATGGCTGGTTCAGCTTAGACCGGAATTTACTATTGCCCTGGTGTCGCAAACTCGAGTGGGCTAAACGTTTACCCCCGGGACCTGGAGGGGAAACTGCTTCCTCCTGGCTTTGCGGAGCTGGTGGATCAGTTGATCAGGGGCTACAGTTTATCTGTGATGCCTATTTTGATGCGGCTCCTTTGATTTTAGGCTGTCTGTATCAGCAGTGGTCCTTCGGCGTCTTATCTGGCTGACAATGCTGGTCTGCAGACCAGACTTCTAAGAAGACCTTATCCGATCTCCCCTTTGTGGGGGATCGCCTGTTTGGAGCTTCCTTGGATGACATCATTATTAGATGTGGGCCTTTCTGCTCGGCTCATAATTGACCTTTTTCGTCCCTCAAGAGATAAGTCCTTCAGGGCCTCCCCCAGAGGTTCCAAGAGGACCTGGTCTGGCAAGCCACAAGAGGCTCTTCCAGACCTGCGGAAAAGTCTGTTTGCGGACTTTCTTGTGCATCATCTTTAGAAGAGGCTTCCTTCTGGGATGACAGATATGCAGATCAATTTGATGCAATGTGTGGCCTATGGTCTGAGCACTGATAGGCTAACCCCCCACTTGGGATCGACCGATTATCAGCAAAGCTGATATATGGGGGGCTGATATGCACTTTCCCCCGATATATCGGAATCGGCCCCTGAGGTTACTGATATTGCCGATATATCGGGAAAGTGGTTGTAACGGAGTGATGGCTGCAGGTAGAGGCATCAACCCAGTACCGGCGTCCATAGCCGACGGTCAGCTGTCTTGTAATGACAACCAAAGCGGCTGAGAAGCCGCTCGGCTGTCATTACAAAAAGCGGGAGGGGACGCCCCCCCCCTCTCCCGTCGCCTTCTGCGGCTTGCCCGGAAGAGACCCAGGCAACCAGCCTGCATAGCCGCCCGAAGAGAAGACACGATCAAAACCACATCTGGCTCTTATCGGGTCTCCATGTAAAAACCCGGAAGTCATGTCATGACATGACTTCTGGGTACTCGGCGCCAAATTTAAAAAAATGACAGCATTCAAAACAGACAAACTTGGCGTTTTGAATACTTTTAAGTACAGAGAAGGGGTTTGGGGATACCTATATGCATTGACCAAAATATCGGTATCGGCAGTAAAAAAATGATATCGGTCGATCACTACCCCCCACCCCTTCGACCTCTGCAGCAATGCTGGCAGCACTCACGCCTCTATTTCCCAAAGACAACCTCTGGATATGACACTGAGCACGTGCACTCAATTTCTTTGGTCGACCATGACGAGGCCTTTTCTGAGTAGAACATGTCCTGTTAAACCGCTGTATGGTCTTGGTGCTGCAGCTCAGCTTCAGGGTCTTGGCAATCTCCTTATAGCCTAGGCCAGGGTCTTCAAACTATGGCCCTCCAGTTGTTCAGGAACTACAATTCCCATCATGTCTAGTCATGGCTGTGAATGTCAGAGTTTTACAATGCCTCATGGGATGTGTAGTTCCGCAACAGCTGGAGGTCCATAGTTTGAGGATCCCTGGCCTAGGCTATCTTTATATAGAGCAACAATTCTTTTTTTTTCAGACCCTCAGAGAGTTCTTTGCCATGAGGTGCCATGTTGAACTTCCAGTGACCAGTATGAGAGAGTGAGAGTGATAACCCAAAATGAACACACCTGCTCCCCATTCACTCCTGAGACCTTGTAACACTGAGTCACATGACACTGGGGAGGGAAAATGGCTAATTGGGCCCAATTTGGACATTTTCACTTAGGGGTGTACTCACTTTTGTTGCCAGCGGTTTACACATTATTAGCTGTGTTTTGAGTTATTTTGAGGGGACAGCAAATTTACATGATTATGCAAGCTGTACACTTATTACTTTACATTGTAGCAAAGTGTAATTTCTTCAGTGTTGTCACATAAAAAGATATAATAAAACATTTACAAAAATATGAGGGGTGTAATCACTTTTGTGAGATACTATATACTTTTTTTTTTTTTTTTTATTGTGATATTATACTGCACTTTAGGATTGATGCATTTATGTTTATGTGGATTTTTGCACTTTATATAGATGTGTGACTAATTGTTGCTCTGCATGATTAACTGTTGCTCTTCATCAGAAATAGCATACAATCTCCCAAGCTGCAGCAAGCAAAGCCAGCAGACTATTAACATGCCTTTAAAAAAGGCATTTAATCAAGAGATAAAACTATAATTCTACCATTTTACAAAACTATGGCCACTTAGGCCATATCTTGAGTATGCAATCCAGTTCCGGTTACCAGTCCTTAGGAAGGATGTGCTTGAACTGGAGATAGTCTAGGGAAGGGAAACAACGCTACTAAGGGGACTAGACTCAGGGCCGCCATCAGGGGGGTACAGCCCATACACTTGTAAGGGGCCCCGAGCATCTGGACGGGCCCGGCATCCTGGCCGGAATGAGAGAAGGCGGGGGGAGGGTGCAGAGGTGCTCCGTGGTTGCGCTGGCTTTCTGAGTCAGCATTTGCTGTTCTGTGTCACTGAGCTCACATCAGACTCTTTGCTGCCACCTCTGGCTACTTCCTGCATGTGCACTCCTCATGTGTGCAGTGTATACAGTACAAGTTCTGTATGCTGGACTGCAGCCCCTCTCTGAGTCTCACCCACATGTGGAAAGAGGAGCTGAGACTAGAGAGACCACCTTACAAGTAAGGGCTATTGTACTAGTGAAGGGGGTGTGTACAGGTCTGTGTGTGTAGTGTACATGTCTTTGTATTTACATGTGTTTGTGTTTTATTTATATATATATATATATATACATACACACACGTGGGGGTCTGAGTGCGTACAGGTGTGAGGGAGGGGCTGAGTGCGTACAGGTGTGAGGGAGGGGCTGAGTGTGTACAGGTGTGAGGGGGGGCTGAGTGCGTACAGGTGTGAGGGGGGGCTGAGTGCGTACAGGTGTGAGGGGGGCTGAGTGCGTACAGGTGTGAGGAGGGGGGCTGAGTGCGTACAGGTGTGAGGCGGGGCTGAGTGCGTACAGGTGTGAGGAGGGGGGCTGAGTGCGTACAGGTGTGAGGGGGGGGCTGAGTGCGTACAGGTGTGAGGGGGGGCTGAGTGCGTACAGGTGTGAGGGGGGGCTGAGTGCATACAGGTGTGAGGGGGGGCTGAGTGCATACAGGTGTGAGGGGGGGGATGAGTGCGTACAGGTGTGAGCGGGGGATGAGTGCGTACAGGTGTGAGCGGGGGATGAGTATGTACAGGTGTGAGGGGGGGGGCTGAGTGCATACAGGTGTGCAGGGGGGGGCTGAGTGCGTACAGGTGTGCAGGGGGGGCTGAGTGCGTACAGGTGTGAGGGGGGGCTGAGAGCGTACAGGTGTGCAGGGGGGCTGAGAGCATACAGGTGTGCAGGGGGGCTGAGTGCGTACAGGTGTGCAGGGGGGCTGAGTGGGTACAGGTGTGAGGGGGGGGGCTGAGTGCATACAGCTGCTGGATTGGGATGTCTTTTTGGGCAAAATATAATTCCTTACTGCTAAATCTTGAAAGCACTGATGACTTGCAATACACTTTTCATTCTAATATAATATGTTGTAAGATTGTTATAATAAAAATGTGTGTGTACTGAAGGACTCAGTGGGATTGCTAGTTGGTGGATTTGGTGAGATGGCCCGGGAGGGGGGGGGGGGGGCAGGCCTAAAGCGGTGTAAGAGGCCCCACAATTTCTGATGGCTGCCCTGCTGGACTGGAGGACCTCAGTTATGGGGAGCAACTAAAAACAATCTCCCTGGAGAAGAAACGTTTGAGAGGTTATGATCGCAATATAAACATTTTTGAATGGCGACTGTAGTATTAGGAGGAAACTATTTAACCTAAGGTCTCTAAAGAAGACACGTGGCCACCCAATGAAGTTGAACAAGAAGCAGTTTAATCCTAAACTGCGTAAGAGGCATCCTACTGTTAGAGTAGTAAGGATTTGGAACTCCATTGCCGGTGTCTGCAGAGACTGTTGATAAAAAAGAAAAAAACTTTTATATGTGTTTTTTTAGTGAACACAATGTACAGGGACATTGAAAACGATAGTAACATACACACATGTACACTCAGGTTAAATTGGATAGACTAATGTCTTTACTGGTGACATAACCAACTATATAACTATGCAGAAAATAGGAGCAAATTGAGAAACAAGTGGGGCATAAGTATGTTTGTTGTGCTGTCTTGAAACAAGAGTTCAAATTAATATGTGCAAACTGGTGCACACCTAATGTTACCTCTAAGATTTCCTTTTCTGTATGACTAACGTACACATTGTCTCTAAATCAAATGTCCTTCATCTCACCAGATCCTCCCAGGTGTTCGTATAATCATTGCAAATCCGGAAACAAAGGGTCCCCTTGGAGACTCACATCTTGGGGAGGTGAGTCATGTTGTCCTCTGATGTGTAATCCTTCAGCCATGTCACAGCATGATAAAGCTTTTGCTGCATCTAAGCTGAAGTTTTAACCTGCTCAACCGCTTCTGAACCGGAAGGTTTTACCCCCTTAATGACCAGACCATTTTTTTCGATACGGCGCTGAGTTATTTTAACTAACAATTGCGTGGTCGTGCGATGCTGTACCCAAAAAAGATCAATGTCCTTTTTTTCCCACAAATAAAGCTTTCTTTTGGTTGTATTTGAATTTTTATTTTTTGTGCTATAAACAAAAAAAGAGCGACAATTCTGAAAAAAAAATATATATATTTTTCTTTACTGCTATAAAACATTCCCAATAAAAAAAATTAAAAATCAAATGTTTCATCATTTTAGGGCAATGTGTGTTCTGCTAAATATTTTTGGTAAAAAAAAAAACTCAATAAGTGTATATTGATCAGTTTGCGCAAAAATTATCACGTCTACAAACTAGGGGAAAGATTTAAGTTTTGTTTTTTTTTACTAGTAATGTTGGTGATCAGCGATTTTTAGCGGACTGCAACTTTGCGGCGGACAGATCGGACACCTAACTGACATTTTCTCTATCGCTCATTGACAGACGTAGTCCTCGGTGATACAGCACCTTCGGGTTATGTTGCCTCCACAGGAGTAGGACTAGACAGGAAATAAAATGCTCTGGCCACACCCTAGGGGCAGTCCCCGAGGGTATATCCTCTCTCTCTCTGCCACAGCAAATCAGTTATGCGTTGCATTCCTTGGATGTGGTTCGGGCAATCAGGGTATACCTGAAAGCTACGGAATCATTCCGTAAGACGGATTCACTCTTTGTGATCACGGATGGCCCCAGAAAGGGGTTGCCTGCATCTGCCGCGACTATTGCCAAATGGATTAGACAGACGGTGGTACAGGCTTATTCTATTAAGGGTCAGAGTCCTCCGTTCCCTGTTAGGGCGCACTCCACTCGAGCGCTCAGTACTTCCTGGGCCTTTCGCCATCAGGCGTCAGTGGTCCAGGTATGTAAGGCGGCCACCTGGTCGTCGGTACATACCTTTACAAAATTTTATAAAATTGATGTGATGGCATCGGCGGATGCCTCTTTTGGCCGCAAAGTGCTGCAGGCCGCAATTTGAGGAGACCGGTGGTCTACCTCGAGGGTTTTTTTCTGTTGAAAAATTTTTTTTGTTGAGTCTCATCATTAAGGATGAGCATTGTAAACTTCTAGTTGGCACCGGTTGGGCCTTCTAGATTTGGATTTGATTTCCATTTTCCCACCCCTCATTTGTGATACTGCTCTGGGACTTCCCGAAGGTGCTGTATCACCGAGGACTACGTCTGTCAATGAGCGATAGAGAAAAATGGATTTTTGTAAAATCTTACCGTAAAATCCTTTTCTCTTAGCTCATTGACAGACGTAGTACCCGCCCCTCTGTTTTTGAGTTGGGTTGGGTTAAATTCTCTAAACACTGCTTTTGTGACATAACTGGTTTGCTGTGGCAGAGAGAGAGAGGATATACCCTCGGGGACTACCCCTAGGGTGTGGCCAGAGCATTTTATTTCCTGTCTAGTCCTACTCCTGTGGAGACAACATAACCCGAAGGTGCTGTATCACCGAGGACTACGTCTGTCAATGAGCTAAGAGAAAAGGATTTTACGGTAAGATTTTACAAAAATCCATTTTTTTGACACTTTTGGGGTGGGGGGGACCAGTGACATTACTACAGTAATCAGTGCTAAAAATATGCACTGTTACTGTACTAATGACACTGGCAGGGAAGGGGTTAATACCAGTGGCGATCAAAGGGTTAAATGTGTCTCTAGGGGGTGCTTTCTAACTGTGGGGGGTGGGCTTGCTGGATGAACACAGAGACCTGTGTTCCTAAATAGGAGGAACACAGGATCCCTGTGTTCATTACTGACAGAACAGTGGGCTGCCGTGTTTACATCGGCAGATCGCCGTTCTGTCTCCATGGGGAGTGATCGCGGGTGCCCGGCGGACATCACAGTGGTCAGACCCGCTCATTGGCTCCCCCTGTGGCCAGTCGGAGCGCTCACGCCCCCACTAGCGGTCCCGCAAAACAACGTACAGGTTCGTTGTTTCGCAGGACAGAGTCGCCCTGCGGCAGTATATGTACTGCAGCTTGTCAGCAAGTGGTTAAAACATTAAGGGAGCTGACTTTTAACTTATTATGGAAGTCTATTGATTTGCAATTGGTTAAAAGGAACAATATAATAAATATAGTTTCCAGCTGTCAATGGCAGTTGAATAAACATGAAAAGGGTATTTATATTCCAGTCATTTCTCTGTACAAGGAACACTTTGCTTTCCCAGACTATACCCATGGATTGTACATTTTTGGAACTACTTTTTTGTATCATTATTCTTTTTAATTATTGTCATTGTGATTAATATTTAATTTATCTACTGATCAGAAATCAAAGTGACTCATAGGCACTGTATTACAATATAGTTCTGTTTATAAAGGAGATTACATTTTTCCTCTTATTTGTGACAGAGCATTAATCAATGAGATTTAGCTCTTCCTTTGGTTTAACAGAGTGTTTCAGTTGCTTAGTGCATTCATGTGTCATTTGCTTTTGAAAGCTGAAGTTTGAGTATACATGTAATTAACTTGTGTCTGAAGTATTTTCTCTATTAGGATTACTGCATTTACTCACAATAATTTCCTTCATTTTTAATGCTTAAGCTTCATTGCAGCATTGTAATTGATTTTGAAAACATCATAAAAGTGTTGTAACAATGCGGCTAGATAATTAAGCTTTTTAGCGCTATAGAAGTCTTCGATGCCTTGATGACGTTGTTGCAGAACTTTCACATTGATAGTGTAATGATGACTCTGTGCTATGTGGTTACTACACATTTTGATAGAGATCAGACAGGCATAGAGTATAATGTAAGGATCAAGCAATAAGAAGCATCAAAATCAGTTATGTTGGATAGATCATTCTTTTCAAGTTGACTTACCGCTGAGGAAAATAACAATGGGAGAGAGAGAACTGTTTGAGTTAGGATAGCAGACAGTAAGTACACTGTTTGATGACTGTTATGAGAATTGACAAGAATGACATCAAAGGACTCTACTGTGCACAGATATAAGTGTCCTGGTATGATATGACATTTATCTTTAAGTGCTAGTCTATGAAAATAAAATGATTATTTTCAGTGGTCAGATCATGTCAATTACCATATGATTTTTTTAAGCCGCTGTCTGCTGACCTCACAGAGCCGCTCCAGGTTCTAAAAGGACCCCAACCATATTGTCATGATCCATCCAAAGCACTAATTGACAGCTTGCTTTTTTGTAAAAAAAAAATCAAACATACTGTGTGTATATATATATATATATATATATATATATATATATATATATATATGACTGTCAGTCACCGCTCTGTACTTTGCCCGCAGCATTGGGCTGTGGAGGGGGTGGAAGCAGCTAGCTCCAGCTCTCAGCGACAAACTAAGAGCATCTGGGTGGATCCAGACATTGCTGTCGGGATACATCCAGAGGCTGGAGTGATGCTTGCGTCAGCCGACAGCAGACTTAACCCTACTGATGGCTAATTCTCGGTCACAGGAGTGCAAGTAAATACATTCCTGTGACCCACATGAGAAGTATGGCCAAATAATACTTAATTAATACTTCAATGTACTTTATTTATATGGTAGTAATAAAATAGAAATCTGACTAAGCAGACATTCATTATTATGACTCATTGGGGTTTATGCTTTTATCCAGGAGGCAACTATACCAGCAATGCATTTTAGTAAAGTTTTATATCTGTTGCTTTATTAAAGATTATGCAACCAAACGGTTTGCAATGTTCTTGGTTTTCATGTAGGCACATTTAAAGACATTTGTTTCTTGACTTGTAGATTTGGGTTCATAGTGCACATAACGCCAGTGGGTACTTTACAATCTATGGAGATGAGTCCCTACAGTCAGACCACTTTAATTCTCGGCTCAGCTTTGGAGACACACAAACTGTATGGGCGCGGACGGGCTACCTGGGGTTCCTGAGAAGAACAGAGCTAACTGATGCAAATGGAGGTAAGATATTAAAGTATGCCTAGCATGTGAAAAATATTGGGGCTGGGATTCCTGTTCTGCGTCTGAACATTCTAGTTGCCTGGCTTTGTCTTGTTTTAGGGTCATTGACCCAGAACAAGCATGGAAAGAGTGATTATTATTAAAAAGCATTGAAGGCAGTGGAGTGGACTGGTGCACTACAGCAATGACTATATGGAAAACTGAACCACTCCGCTCGGATATCTGTGCTCACTATATGCATATTAAATGGAATATATAATTGGATAAGCAGAGGTCACTTTCAGTAAAAAAAAAAAAAGCATGTTCGAACAATAAGTAGATCTAGGCAGCTAATATTTAAATGTTTTACTGTAAATGCTGAGCTTAGCCCTCTCCTACTTCCTAAGCCTTTCTATAGGTTGTCAATGCCACCCTATAGATGAAAGGAATCAATTGAGCAGTTGGAATAAGTTAGGTGGCTAAATCTCAAACTTTATAAGAAACGAAAACATTTGTATATTACTTCAGCTGCCCATTTCAGGATCTAAAGGTTATTTCGACATGCCATTTTTACATAAGGTAACCTCAGATTACTTTCTTTTGGCTCTTAGCAAGTAACTGTCACAAACATGGGACAACAATAGGGACATGGGAAAAAAAAAAGAAAGCACATGCCGAAAAAAAATAATGTAAAAGTGAATTTGGGATACATTATTTGTGTTACAATAATAAAAAGTACCTTATTGTATCAAATAAATGTTATTTATTATAATGTTATAAGCAGATGTGAGTTACAAACTATGAAATCCTTTGTAAACTTGTTTGCAGCCTCAGAACTGATTCAGTTGGCTGTGTCCCTGTTAAACTGCTCTATCCAGCATTATAGGACATTCTGCTCAGAAGCTGATTATTAGGAGGTCACACCAAAACAGATATTCTGAGTACCTTCAAAATTCCTGCCCCCTGCATTACATCATTTTGTAGGAAAAATACAAAGGGGTTTATTTGAGATGAGTTATAAAATGAAAACCTGACCCATGTAGAAAGCAGCATGCACCCTGTTCAACTGTCAAAAGATCCAAGGTGAGTTTGTGAAAGTCTACAAATCCAGAACAACATCCCTCTTAAAGTGTTACTAAACCCACAACAGTAAAATCAGTCTGTAAATGCAGTAAAGCGTGCTAGTTATACTCACTGTGAAACCTAAGGGGTTAATCCTCTGCATTGTGTAAAAAGGCTGTTTGATTCTGGCTTCTGTGTTCCTCCCCATCTTCCACTGTCCCCTGATAATTTCCTCATAACAGTGTCTATGGAGTCAGGCTGCACGTGCTCAGTTTGGTGTGTATTGCTGGAGAGTTTTTTTTTTTTCTTGGGAGTGCGTATGTGATCCACACAGGGCCAATCAGCACCGTCCAGACAGGGGGTCAGGAGCCTTGCAGTCTCATAGGACAGTCAGGAAACTCCTACAAGCTTTAACTTTAAGTGCTTGGCTGGACACTGATAGAAGTCACAAAAGTGATATATACTGCTGATGAGAAAAGGTATTTAGCCGCTTATATTTACTAAAATAATTGCATTTCTATATTTTGTGTACTGAGGGAGACCAGAAATAGTGAATCCAGGGTCCTGGGTTTAATAACACTTTAAAGTGTTTGTTAAGCCACTATGCTATCTTTACACCATCACCTCTGTTAGATTACAACCTGTATCCTAGTTCCTGTGCTTTAAAAAAATTTTCATAGCGCCCATCAGAGCTCACGTGACTCCCGGCTCCCTCCTCTCCCCGTCTGGCATCTCCAGCAGGCAGGGCCGAGAACTTCCTCTGATGTCAGGCGGGGAGGAAAGGAGGAAAGAGCCGGAAGTCACATGAGCGCTGATAGGTGCTGTGAAAAAAGTTAGAAATAGGCCTTTTTTTTCCAAAGCACAGGAACTAGGATACAGGTTGTTAGCTAACAGAGGGGATGGTATAAAGATAACATAGTTTTGTAGCAGCGGGGAGGGGAAGCAGAGCTGTGCTAGTGAGAGCTTGACAGGCAGGGAGGCGAGGGGGAGGAAGACAGAGGAGAGCTGCAGATAACAGCAGATGACCAAGGCACGTAAACTGACAATGGTGTCGGGGCTCATCAGCCATGATACACCGTGGTCAGTGTAAATAGGGGAGGGTAGAAACTGGCAGGATCAGGCAGGTTTTTTAGGTGATACATAGGTCCAAATTACACAGCACAAGCACTGTGCTGTATAACATGCTTGGGTCCTTTCACACGGCCGCTCCGTGTGTCCGCAAATCATCCCATCCGTTTGCGGAGGATTTGCGGACATAATGTAAGTGAATGGCACTGCGGGTGTCAGCGGAATACCATCCGCTGACACCCGATTTTCCTCCTTTCAGTTCTGTTCCGTTTTTACGAATGGAACAGAACCCCATTTTTTCTTCCGTGTAAAAAACGGAAAGGAAGGAAAATCGGATGTCAGCGGTGTCATCCACTGACATCCGCAGTGCCATATACTTACATTATGTCCGCATATCATCCGCAAACGGATGGGATGATATGCGGGCACACGGAACGGATGACACAAATGTGGAAAAGTGGAAAAAAAAAAGTCCCGCAGCGGACCTTTCACACGGAGCGGCCGTGTGAAAGGACCCTAAGGGAACACGATCCATTTATTTTATTTTTTATTTTGGTAACAAACGCTTTAACGAGAGATTATTGGTTGGCTGTTTACATTTCTGCTATGGGCCTCTTTATTCAAGATAATTTTGTCATTACTTAATATAACAAATTAAAACATACACTTTTTGAGGGAACAAACTAGGTTTTCTTTTGACACTTTGTCTTTCAAACAATTATTATATTTTCTATATAATCTATAGACAAAATGATTTAAAAAGAAATATGGGAAAAGTCTTTTTTTTCTATGTTGACCAATGTTAGTTTTTTAAAAGAAAAGTTTTATTGTTGATAAAAAATTTTAAAATGTTTAAAATATTTCTGCTACAAAGCATAATGAAAAAAAAAAAAAAAAAAAGTTTTTGTGCTACGGAAGAAAATACAGAATGAAAGAAAAATTGTAAATAATAATGGTAAAATTGAAATAAAAAAAAAAGAAATGAGAGGAAAGAGTTAGGCCTGACTGATTATCAAAGTGTTACTAAGAAGTTTAAATAGGAATTTATTTACATTTTTTACATTACTTTTAAAGTGGAAACTGATGTCATATGCAGATCATACCTTTGATTTTCATATGAATGTAATAGTAAATAAAAAAAAATATATATATATATATAAAACCATAAATTGTTATGCTGTATTACTCAAAGACACTTGCAGACTATTTGCAAGTGTCACTTTTAAACAAGAGTGGCTGCATTTTGACATTCGCTCACATGTATTACATATGATTTCATAATGGTCATTGAGACAGTTGGTAATTACCAGTAATAGCAACGAAGGGAGAGTACAGCCTGGAGGTACAAATTAGAAATGGCTTAATCATGTTATGAATTATTTCTTAGCTGATAATATATATTTTATTGTTTGCTTTAAAATGTGTATAGCACATGCAAGGAACTATTGTTCATGCCCCCTTTTTTAAAAACAGTTTTCACTTTTTTTTCTTACCCTTTTCTTCCATCTCATTGCTAGTGATCCCCTCCAGCCTTTTTCATTCCTGTCTGTATGTATAGTACTTTCTCCAGTGCAATGTGTGTTGGCATGGCCGTTTGTAGTCTCCACCAGGGGTGCATGTGACAGGTTGGCAACAACTTAGAGATGGTTGTCAACCCATAACAGGAAGTGCCTGAACAAGGACCAGCAAAGCAGGATTATCGGGAATCGTTTTGTGGAAAGCTGCATGTTTAAAAAGATTTATAACTGCTTTTAAATGTAATTGTATGGATAGCCCCAACTTTGTCTTAGAAGAATTAGAACCCCCTGTCAGTTTTTTATTGCTGCCTGTGTCCAAAATTATGTGTTTCCTGTGGAGAAGAAGTAACATTTTTGAAATACTTTTTCCTCACTTCACTTCACTTAGGTTTTGCCTATACGTATACTTTAAAGCTTATGTGACATTTTAGTGTTTAGGCATAGATCTACTCGAATGTAGTACTTCTAGATCACATACCAATAGAGGTTCTGTTTCAAAATTAAAAACCCACATAGAGTTAGAGTGATGCTTACCGCCCCAAATATTATTGAAAAAACGTAAAATGGATTCCCCCAGGGGTTTTAATGCAGCAAAAAGACAAAAATCAAAATGTCAATATAAGAATTATAGTTTTATTATGCAAATGTTAAGATTAACAGTGATTAACAGTGATTTAAAATATGAGCTCTGGTTTCATTACAATCCCATTATGGCAAAAAAATAAGACATAATAACACTGAAACCAGTAGGTATTAACTTGTATACAAGAATTTCCTTCAATGTTGATCTTGCCAATAAATGCCCCAACACGTTTCGATTAAACAAATCGCAATCTTTATCAGGGGGACTGTGTTTCTAAATTGAAGATCGTATGTTTTGAGATATTGTAACTTATGGATACAATAATTTTAAGAAACTGTCATGATATATCAATGCATTCCCACAAAGTAGAATTTCCTTCAGTCAATGGTTTGGAACCAGAGAGGTTAAAAGCAAAATCCAGGACTTCTCCTGAAAGACAGAACCCAACACTGCTGGCTAGCAAGGGACCACATATGACAAGTGCCTCAACTGTTGGTAAATAGAAGAATAGCATCCCCTCAAAGGGCTCTGCATGCACCAACTGAAATTGGAAAGAAAAAGGAGGTACAAAATAGTAATTGCCATCCAAGGGAGGGATTTGGGATATAGTGCTCATGGGGTAATAAAATGCCAAGAAATAGACACAGAGGGATTCACACAGAGTGTATATAATACTTACATAGACCACCAGTTTGCAACCAAACAGCATGCATACCTGCCAGTGAGGGCTATCTCAAAAGCCTAATTTTGGACCATCCTTCATGTCAATTGTAAGGTCCATGAGAGGGAATTTGCTCCAGGTGTGCTGCCCTACCCCCCGCCGCCATGGCAGCCAAACGTCAGCCACAGTGCACCACCACATAGTCCCCCCAGTGTCCCAGGAAGGATACCTTTCAACAACTTCCACCGTAACACGTGCAGCGCATTGATGCCGTGCGCACCCGTGGCGTCACGTGCATACGCACATGAAATCTTCACCCGGAAATGGCCCAGGGACGCCACCGACACCCCCCTGGCTGCATAACCAAGGGGTGTAACCTCAACATTAAAGGAAATTCTTGTGTAAATGTTATTACCTTCCGGTTTCAGTCTTTTCAGTGTTATCATGGTTTTATGCCATAATGGATTTGTAATGTGACCAGAGCTTATATTCTAAATCACTGATGGTTTTAACTTTTGGATAATAAAACTATAATTCTTATACTGACATTTGCTTGATATATCTGTTTGCTGCATTAAAACCCCTGGGGGAATCAATTTTCTCTTTTTTCAATAAAGGTTCTATTTTGCTTTTCTCGAATACAAAACTGTATTGTTTTTCTTCTTTAGAACGCCATGATGCTCTGTATGTTGTGGGGGCTCTAGATGAAGCAATGGAATTGCGAGGGATGAGATACCACCCAATTGATATAGAGACATCTGTGATCAGAGCCCACAAGAGCGTAACAGAATGGTAAATATTCTGAAAAGCTTTCTTTTTCTTTCTTTCATTACTTGGGGGAGAAGGGGGGGGGGGGGGGTAGGGGTGTGTTTGTTGTTTGTTTTTTCTTGACCCTGTCCGTACTCAAGTGCAAGTGAGAGTCGATATCCCCAAACCTCCCTTAAAAAATATTACGTGGAAAGTCAAGGGGCTATACATTCACAACAAAGTTCCAATTTCCCTTTGAGATTATAAAAGTATTCTGTATTCCTGAAAAGAGGACCAGAGTCCTTCAGAACATCTGGAGGGGAAGGATTTTTACCTACAGATAAGCGTATAATATAGCTTACCTGTAGGTACAATGAAAATCTTCTAAACATGCATTATTTAGGAGATAGTTGCTTGTTTTGAAGCCGGTGACATCACTGACGCATGCATTCTGAAGGAACAGCATACTCGTGCCATCCCTTCAGAGCTCTGTGCTGCGGTCGTGACTGTTATGCGCATGTGCAAGAACAACAGCATTGGAGCCTGGCCATTCAAATGGCCGGAGCCTGGGAATTGGAAGGATAACTGGGTGAAGATGGAAGCTCTGTGTGCGGTGACAAGTGCGCCACTGGAGGGCTTTGTTTTACGGTAAGTCTTTCATAAAGTGCTAGTATGTGATGCATACTAGCACATTATACCATTACCTTTTTTTTTTTATAGCTTTACTACCGCTTTAACTAAATGTCAAATGGTCAGGGTCACTTCTTCTTTTTGAAAGACAGACTCGATGGGGCACATTCCACTGACCACCAATGTAAGGGGGCTCTTCTCCACTGATTACCAATTTAAAGAGACATATCTCCACTGGCCCCTAATGTAAGGGGATATTGCAATTTTCAGAGCTTTTCTTTTCTGGACCTTAATTTTTTTATCATTTTATTTTCATTATTATATTGAGCATTGGTTTTTATGGTTAAATCCACAACTTTCTGATCATGCTAATGTAGTTAGCTGTAAATATATATTTTTTAAGAGGGGTTCTCTGAGTCTTAAAACTTTTTTTAAGGGGAGGTTTACTAATGGTAGCCGATCAGCTTCTAACTTCAGCTTCTAACTTCAGCTTGTTCAAATAACCTTTGGCAATAAAACCTGGAAGCTGATTGGTTTCTGTGCAGAGTTGCACCAGATTTTGCATGCTCTGGTTTTAGTAAATAACCCCCTAAGTGTTTCTCTTAGGTGAAAGGATTGACAAAGACTGCACTGGAGTCTCCAGTTAATATAAAAAGCAGAAAACGGGTTGAATCCACCTGCTTATCCAAAACTGAAATAGGACCCCTATGTAAAGTTAGGCTTCTTTCACACGGTCCGCCTCCATAGGCGGATCTGTGCTGCTCAGCGGGGGATCGATACACTGATCCCCCACTGAGCAGGCAGGTGACAGCTCCCTCTCCGCTCTGTGTGCAGAAAGGAAGGTGTCAGAGCCCCATGCATCTCTATGGGGGAATCGGATGAGAGCAGACCGCCTGTCCGCTCTCATCCAATCCCCTGGACGGATGGAAAATAGGGTTTCCATCTGCCTGGATTTCACGGACAGGATTGGATGCGGATGGCAGTGGGTGTCAGCGGACATGTCTCCGCTGACATCCGCTGCCCCATAGGGATGCATGGGGGATCCAATCAGATCCGCCTAAAAAACTGACAGACGGATCTGATCGGATTGCTCGTATGAAAAGACCCTTAACCTTTTTAAATGAGGAAAAGAATAGCAATAAGTATAGTGGACACACCATAGGTGATTCACTGAGACACTTTCAGTGGACTTCTCTATTAAAAGACATTGGCTTCTGGGGGAGATTTACTAAAACTGGTGCGCACAGAAGCTGTGCCTAGTAACCAATCAGCTTCTAACTTTAGCTTGTTCAATTAAGCTTTGGCCATAAAACCTAGAAACTGATTGTTTACTCTAATGGCTGCTGTTAGAAATCATGGGGGCCCCGTAAAGCCTACCTAACAGGTAGGACCCCCCCCCCCCCCCCCCCGAAAATATCAAATTATATTTTTGCCAAAATGGCACACCTGCGAGATGCTATGCCTCACAGCAGTGGCAAAAATGATATCCTCATGGAACTAGACCTATTCAAGTGAATGGCACTGCTCTGCAAGCACTCTGAAAAGCACACAGTTGCTGTTTGCCAATATCGGGTTAAAGCAGGCAGTGAGGAGGCGATATGCCTCCTCAACGCCTGTCAAATGCTCTTTGAAGAGTGATTCAAATGCTGACTGCTCTGTAGAGAGTGAAGCACATTTAAATGAGCCCTTGATTTTTTTTTCTTTTTTTGTTATTTTTTAGAATTTTACATTTTTTCTAACTGCCCTGTTGGGGGACCTTTGGGAAAATATCAGGGTCTAAGCAGACCCCTGATGTCTCACATTTGGAACAGAGAAAGGTACTGAGGACACCACTCCCTTTCTCTGTAGCCTCGGCTGCACTAAAGAGTGAATGAAAAGGAAGTGCTCGGTGCGGAGCAATGGCGCCGGTGCATTAGGGGCGCAGGGGCGCCGCCGCCCCTATACATGTTTCCGGCCCCCTAATCTACATGTGGGGCGCCAGACACATGGAGTTCAATTGTTTTGTTTTTTAACCATGTGATTAGAGCCAGAGGCTCTAATAGGCTATAAAAAAGGGTGGGCTCGGGGTGCAGAGCCAACCCAGTTGTGTGACCATAGCGAATGAATATGAAAGAATATTCACTATTGTCACACGGATCCTCCTCCTGGCCAATCAGGAAGCAGGTTCTGAGACAAGTTTCTCGATTGGCCAAAAGGAGAAGCCATGCCATTGGGCATGGAGGAGGAGGGAGGAGACAAAGAAGACTGATGGGGAAGAAGCCGCCTCCACCATTTGCTGCTGCACATGTCCAGATGTTCAGGCAGGGTGAGTGAGCCGGGTGGGCCCGGGGTCCTACTTTGGTGGGAGAGGGGCCGGGGTCCTGCTGTGGTGAGTGAGCCGGGGTCGGGGTCCTGCTGTGGTCCTGGGGGGGGGGGGTGTGTGGTGTGCAGCCTGGTGTGGTCCGGGGGGGGTGTATGGTGTGGTCCGTCTGCCGAACCCCCCCCCCCTCCCGGCCCATGGAGCACCAGCCACTGGTGCTGAGAGGATTCCTGTTCATTAAAAACAGTTTACTATGCTTCAGTGAAAGGGGCCAATAAATATTACATATTTACTGCCCCCAATCCCCCCCCGCTCTCCATTCTGAAAATTACCCCCCTTATGTGCCCGCAGCAGTCAGCAAAGAGGAGGACATGACGGAAGCACGAAGGGGCACACAAGGGACCCAGACAGCAGGGGGTGGGTGCGCAGATACTAGAACGGATCCTCCTGCAGCTCATTCAGAGGGGAAAAAAAGGAGTTTAAGCCATTGATGCTGCAGGGGGAACCACAAGACTCACAAGTGTCTGCAATGAAGCAGTATAGATGTCCCTCCTGCTTGGCAGGTGCCTGGGTCCAGTACAGGGGGGCTAGTTGTACTGCCTTATCAGCAGTCCTGATTACTTTGCACAGCTGCACCATATTCTGTGTGTACCAGTTTTAGTAAATCACCCTCTACATGTTGCTGGAAGTACAGGTTCAGTAGGTGTAGTTATTGTAAACAGTAGGTATTTAGGTTGTTTCATAGCAAATTATACAGATGCTTGTAGAATACAGTGCCATATTATTTGCTAGTAATGTGTTTGCTCAGTTTGTCAAAAGCCTTTGCATAATAATTTAGGTATGCTTTCATAAATGCATCAGTTCTAAAATTGACTATTATTTTCTTCTAGTGCTGTCTTTACTTGGACGAACTTGTTAGTAGTTGTCGTGGAGCTTGACGGCTCAGAACAGGAAGCCCTGGATCTTGTACCGCTGGTCACAAATGTCATCCTGGAGGAACATTATCTTATCGTAGGCGTGGTTGTAGTGGTGGACATTGGTGTCATTCCTATCAACTCCCGTGGAGAGAAACAACGTATGCACCTACGAGATGGGTTTTTGGCAGATCAGCTGGATCCCATATATGTGGCCTACAACATGTAGTCTTGTACATTTTAAGGCTTCCATGGACTTCAAAATAGATGTAAAAAATTTTTTGTGTCCACTAAAAAGAAATTCAAACGTGCAAATAAGGGGATAACCTTTGTTCAGAATGGAGCAGTTTTTGTCATTTTAACTTACCAATTCCTCAATTAATTGAGCAGACAGAATGTGAAATGTGCTTTTGTTTTTACCACTACACTTTAGCACCAAAAGACTTTTTTTAGGGTACTGTGTTGCCTCAATTGAATGAGTTGAGAACTCTACAGGCCTCTGAAATTTAAAGGCCTGTGTGAGCATCAACTTACTTTTTTTTTTTTTTTTTAATGCCAATTTTTAAAAAGTTATTTGTTTTTATGTTGCTAGGCTGACCCCATTGTTTTCATTATGTAGCTGTGGATTTTATGAAGGATTTTTATGTTTAATATAATGGAAGTAGGTTGATTTATGAAACCTTTTATGGTGGGATCGCATCAATGAGTTGACACAACCTAATCTGAAAATGTAATAAATTTTAAAATATTGTTATTTTTTAGGGAAGAAAAGGTACGATTTTAATAAATTCCAAATTCATAATAATGTAATTTAAAGAAAGGTATAGTTTAATGTATGTTCTTGGGTACTGGATTGAGGCCAAAGTGTGTCAGCTGCTAATCTTTCCAGTGTTTAACCCACTCATATCAGAAGGGACTTTTTAATTTTTTTAACTTTATTTTATAAGCCTTGTTTTTCCTTCTGATAGAGAAATTAGTTATTGGCTGCAAACCAACATGAACGTGCATTCGGTTATCAGGTGCCATTTTGCAACCAAAACAGACTACTGTAATCATTAAATAGAAAAAAAAAAGTTTTATTTAAATGTTATGCCTCCCAGGGGCTAAATATGGCTGGTGGTTAATATAGCTGGGCCACCTCAAAGCCTCCTTTTGCAGTCTCAAGAGAATTAGCATAGCTATTCATAAGTAAGCACACTAATTAAAAATTACTGTTCATCTCAGATTGAGAGTAATAAAGCTAGTGACTGTTGAATCGGTTAAAACAATAGTATACATAAGGTGGACTTTGGCAAGTATCTTTGTACTGAACTAAAAAGATAAAATAAGTTAACTCTCCATATGTAATTATGTATAAAATGTTTAATTTATTTTGATCTCTTTAGAAGTATAAAACAAAAACAGCATTCGAGAAAGTTAAAACTCTTGTAATGTTTGCTAATATTAAAAAAAAGCGTTGTATTATCTTGAGTGGATAGTATCACATCAAATATATATATGAAATTATAAATTCACTAATGGGTTATGCGGGAAGGGATATATTTTAATGTTTACGATGCAGTACATGTCACTTGCATGGTGTCTCCCACTGTATATAATTGGGTGTTATTCACAATCTTTGTTTGAAAACTGCAATCGTGGATTGCCTGTGTTCCCGTATAAAAAGTTATTCTAGATACCAGCAAGTGGATTTAAAATACCATCCTTTAGATGGTGTACAAAACGTATGGCTGAAATGCACTATAATTTTTTTTGTTTGTTTTTTTCTTTCTCTTAGAGAAGCAACAGTAGATACAATTGTATAATGTGTGTGCTGATCAGAGGATACATTTAATAATATATAAAGAAAATAAAAGAAATTAAGAATGTTGAGGAATGAGACGGTTACATGAAATTCATAGCCCGTTCCAAGTCCTTGTTAGTGTGCTGCCTCGCTCGTTCCATCTACATTGTTTCAAATGCAGAGTTAATCCTTTAATTTTACATATTTTACAGCATTTCAGAATAAGTATTCATAGAAGTTTTTTTAAACGTGATTTGCACTCCCTCTGAATTTTTAATTAAAGCCCATAAAAAAAAATAAAAAATTATAAGGCATATGAATTTTTTATTTCCACTATATTTAGTATTGTGATAGGATTCTATACCCAGATGTCTTTATTCCAATATCTTATACACAATATCCTTTAAAGAGGCCCTATCACTTTGCCCATTCAAAACATAACTACAATGTCTCCACATAGCCTACCATACCAGACATGTATGTATCACCCATGGGAGGATATGACCTGCCCCATATGACAATGCTCAGAACTGAGCGGCCAAACACCATTGTCGAACACTACTGTCACATGGGTGGGTGTTTTTATTTCATCCCCTTCATCCCAACTTGAGTTTAGACAAGTAAAGATGCTACAGCAGGGAAGAGATTATAGCTGTATAAGTATACATGCCTGGGGGGTGAGCTAGATGCAGACATTGTCACTTTGTGCTACTATATGCAAAGTGACAACTTCTCACCTGTGAATGCACCTGCAGTCTGATTAGATGTGAGAACCTTACTGCAACAATCACATTAAAAATGATCGGCCCTGGAAACAGGCTCCCTGCACCCAGAGGCGATTACTTGCATGTGATCGCTGCATGAGTGATTAAATGCGAGGGGCCATGATTAGCTGTGGAAGCTGGCAGCCTCCTGTTGCTTTCAGTGGGGCTGTCTCTTGAAGCTAATTGCAGGAACCTTGCATCTAATCAGAGTGTGGGTTCATTCACACCCTAAGGCTGCAATCACATGTCAGCGTTTGGATCGTGGGCAGAATCGCCGCGATTCCGCCCGCGATCCGGAGATTATTGCAAATCGCGGGACGCCTGTGCGTTGCCCGTGATTTGCAATAGCCCCCCAGACGCTGAGCGATGTTGCCGCGATTTCCGCCTGCCGAATTGCGGTAACATCGCGCAAAAAAATCGCGGGACGCAATACGCTCCAAAGAAGCTCTTGTACTTTTTTGGGCGTAATGCGTCCCGCGATTTTTTTTTGCGCGATGTTACCGCGATTCGGCAGGCGGAAATCGCGTCAACATCGCTCAGCGTTTGGGGGGCTATTGCAAATCACGGGCAACGCACAGGCGTCCCGCGATTTGCAATAATCTCCGGATCGTGGGCGGAATCGCGCCACGATCCATACGCTGACATGTGAACAGAGCCTCAAGCAGATTTATTTCCAACTTATGGGCATGTTAACATTCCTGCTGAAATTGATAGTAATAGAAGGGCTGAAGTACAATCTTTCCTGTGTTAAATAGATAATTACTCCAGGCTATCTCAGTCACGTACCCAAAGGCCAAGACATCTAGTCTTGTTCTCATCACAGGAAGGGAGCCTTGTTTTCAACGTTAAGGATTGCAGCCCTCCTGTTGCCCTTTATCCCACTAGCAAGAATTTTTACATTTTGAATATGCATCCATTTGAAATTTTCTAGTATCTTTTATTTTATTGCTGCCCCTAGATATAATACAGCAGATCTCCTACACAAGACTGTAGAAATAAGCCTGTCTTTCAGACCTTTCTGATATAATGATGTCATTTTTTTTAAGCACATTAAATGTATACAAGTTGCTGAGTGAATAATTCCAGAAAACTCATTATTAGCCCACTGCAGATTTGTTTCATTGTCAAGCCGTTGGTTACATTTGCAAGGTCTAATTTTGCACATTTATTGATGACGTTACACATCCTATTGAAATGGATGTCATGATTACACATTTAAGTTATATTATCTGTGAATATGTTTTCTTCTAATTCTAAGGAAAATTCTTGCCAAGAGAGACATACTAAATTCAAAACACATGCAGTTCTAAATATGTAGTAAGTATTGTCACCATGGTGTAGTAGGCAGCTCCTCCCTGCTTAATGTTTTGCAATAGACTTTGTCTGATGCCAGCAAATTTGAATCTACCGCCAGGTTAGGAACACAACCAATCATAACACTGAAAGGAGTGAAGAAACATAAATGCTCCAATTAAATAATGGCAACAACTGTTGAGGGATCCCATAGCTTGAAAACTCTTTGGAGAAGTACAGACATCCTAATCTAGAAAAAATGAAGGCTTTTTTTTATAAGGAGTCAATTTGAGTTGATTTGTCAATGGCCCTATAGGATCTGTCTGCAAAGATATGGTGTTATGGTAATAAATGCGAGGCTATGGTGGGGCAGACCCCCTATTACATCAACTTGCTCTTGCTTCTCTGGCATTATTTATTGTTATTTTTGGTGAAGATGAAAGTTGTAGACATCTTAGAATCCTGTTGCACACAAATCATCTCATAGGTCAGGATTTCTAACAACAGTAACTTTAGAGAAATAAATGTTTAGTTGAGTTCTGGAAATTGTCTCCCCCATACTGTTTTTGTTACTTTTGAGGTATCCCTGAAACCTGACTAAATGGATAAATATAGTCTATTTTAATACTATCTGCTGAAGACCAGAAACAATTAATCCTGTTGTGTATATATACTGGTATTTAAAAATATCTTCATATGCAGTTAAATCCAAAAGAGGTATAGAGGCACTCCCAGGACTGTTCTTATACAGTTCTATATGAAGCATGGCATCCCAGAAAAATTAGTAATTGGTTTTATTTTTGTCAAGCTTTAGACCTATAGCTACAGACTGAGAATGTCAAGTGCTATTCGGGTTATAAAGGATCAATTATTTGAATCTGCACTGTAAAATAATAGTATATTATCAATATTCACAGATATTGTCAAACTGTAAGTGTCTGTCTTAATATTTATAAATGCATCAGTTACTCTCTTAAATAAAACATTACTAGGTGAAAACTCCTAACTTTTAAGAAAGCAAAATAAGCTTACATCAGAGACTATAGTAAAATGTATAAGTCTTCCTGAGATAGAAAAATCTGAGTAAAAACAATCTTCTTGACTCTAGAATTGTCTTGACTTAATCTGGCCATACATGGATCGAACTTTGGTTCAGCAGGGATCGGATGAATTTTGATCAATGTATGGGCAGGCTGGTTGCACACAAGTCGATCTATTGATCGACTTGTGTTCAACCAGCCTTTTGGAAAGTTTTCTCTCTATCAGTCTTTCCGCTGTCAGAATACAAAGACTTGGTGGGAGGGATTCCCCCATCCACATTGTGTGTGAATGGGGTAATCGAGTAATGTTCTGTTGTTCAACCTGCTGGTTGAATAAAAAACATAATTAATGCATGGCCAGCCTTAGATGATAGCAAGATGAGAGTATAGATCAGAGTAAAAATGAATCCATCTGACTTAAGGCATACAGATTCCTCCATCCACTCCAACGAGGTGGATGGAGGAATCTCCCCTGCTGGGAGATTGTATTCTGACAGAGGCACTCGCAGCTGGTTAGAATCGGTTTTTCATTTATGGGCCGATATTTTTGTAAATTTAAAAAAAAAAAAAATTTTCTTGACAGGTACTCTTGTGGAGGGATCTGGGGGTCTAAAAGACCCCAAACCCCTCCTCTGCACTTAAAAGCATTCAAAACGACAAGTTTCAGCCGCATCGGTTGTCATTACAAGACAGTCGACCGTCGGCTATGGACGCCGGTACCGGGGTGATGCCTCTAGCTGCCGGCATCACTCCGGTGCAAGCACTTTCCCGAAATATCTGCAATATTGGTAACCTCCGGGGCCGATTCCGATATATGGGGAAAAGTGCATATCAGCCCTCGATATATCGGGTTTGCCAATAATCGGTCCGATCCCTAGTTAGAATACACCGATCAGTGGCTGCAGCTGCTGATTGAAAATATGGTCCAACATATTCCATCACAGAAGTCATCCAAATGATAAACTTTATGATGTTAGTGCTAGTAAAAATGTACTTTCTAGTTCACTCTGTAGGTGACTGCAGCTGATTTTCCAAGGCTGACAAGTAAAATCGAACCTGTTTCTTGTGTGGCAGCATTCTATACACTGTTGATGTGCACAGCTCCCTACCCCCACCCAAAATTTCCAGCTCATGTGGTTGGCTCCCAGCATTTTTCTATTTTACCGATGGGACTATTCAAACAATTCTAAAAAAAAAAAGGCCCACCCATTTTGGGAATAGGAAATTACTGTAGAAAGTGAGTGAAATCCATGTGTGAGCTTCAATACAATTATTATCAGGGAGGTGTAAAGTAACTGACTATAGGAATTGCTTTTTTTTACTCATCAAAGTGGAGTTACACTTTCAGATTTTCTGTAGTCATTTTATCTTCATGCTCCATCACAGACTTGGAAAAACCTTTGCTGAAAGTTGAGGCATCATCTCCAGCATGCCAACATGCTCAGTTGCCTCTACACCTCATCTTTACAGGGTGAAATTCACACCTTTTATACTCTGCAGTTCATTTTTTTAAATGCTCCGTACTGGCAATGCAATTTGGTAATGGGGAGTAATTTGTTCTATATATATCAGGTTTCTTCTTTGGCTCGTCATTCTTGGACCAATGTTGTGATATTTTGTTTTTAAAAAGCAGAGGCTTTCAAATATTAGTGATGGAAAGGGATTTTACCTGTGTTGTAGACTTTGAGAATATGCGAGTAATACAATAGAGCCAGCTTTGCCGACCCATTCAGCCCTTTATACGGTACTGTGGACTCTAAATGCCAGCATATGACCTCAGGTATTAGTTGGATGTCAAGAAACAGCAATTGTTAATTGAGGAGATGGAGGAGCAGCCAAATACCGAGTAGTAAAGACGGAATTATGTAGCACTCTCTGCCTGCAAATAGATCATGTATCTTGCTAGTTTTCCGGATTTCTATGTGTTGTGACCATTGTACATGACACGTGAGTGCCCTCTCTGGTGCTTGCAAGGCGAAGAAACAGCAATAAAGGAAGATTGTTCTGTATTAGAAAGCGTACTGTAGATAAACCATTCATGGGATCTTGTAACTTCTGTCTAGTGAGATTTGTGCTTATTTTTTCCTTTATTTTATTTAAAAGTCAGATGTGGGTAGACCGAGAGGAGGGTACAGCTAAACCCATAAACACACACACACACACAATACAAACACGATCCAACAGATTCCTCATGGTGCTTGTTTTATTATATATTTAATTCTGCTTGACCCTTTACCCAAGGGAAAGACTTGTCCCTGTTTTATTAGTTGAATGTTAGCAGAAGCGTTACTTCATGGAGTGTTGACTGGTTTGAGAAATGTCATATACTCAACCAATCACAGCTGAAACCTAGAAAAAAAAATTAAAATAAAATTTTTATGTGCAAAAGACAGCAACCTTCTTGTATGTTAAACCACCAGTACGCTTTGTACATCTGTGATAACGCCTGTTTTATATTCAAATGAACAAATAAAAGCTTTTATTTTTGTTGCTCTGAAAACCTTGTTCCTTGTTATTTATCAAATTTGCAAATATGTAAAGAATGTTGGAGTACTTTTTAACTAGACCGGTCAAATAAAATATTACCTCTAACTTTTTTTTTTCTACTATGCTGCTTCAAAAGAATCTAAAAGGATAAATGTATGGGCCTTGTTGAGATCTTCTTAAAGCGGTATTAAACTCAAAGCCAAAAATGCATTAAATTGCAGCTTACTATTTAGTAGATGTGGTGGCTGCATTACTTTTAGTTTCTTTGGCTATTTTTGTGTTTACCTGGTGATCTGGCCATTATTAGTATTAGTAAGACACGACTCTGGAGGAATGAGCAGCATTCTCAGTCTGGGGGGGGGGGGGGGGTAGTGTTAAATTCAGTGCCTTGAAAAAGTTTTCACACCCCTTGAAATTTTCTACATTTTTGTCATGTTACAACCAAAAAACCAAATAAATGTATTTTATTGGGATTTTATATGATGGACCAACACAAAGTGTCACATAATTGTGAAGTGGAGGGAAAAGGATAAATAGTTTTCAAAATGTTTTACTGATATCTGAAAAGTGTGGCATGCAGAACCACCTTTCACTGCAATTACAGCTGCAAGTCTTTTTGGCTATGTCGCTACCAGATTTGCACATCTAGAGAGTGACATTTTTGCCCATTCTTCTTTGCAAAATAGCTCAATCTCTGTCGGATTGGATGGAGAGAGCCTGTGAACAGCAATTTTTAAGTCTTGCCACAGATTCTCAATTGGATTTAGGTCTGCACATAAACTGGGCCATTCTAACACATGAATATGCTTTGATCCAAACCATACCATTGTAGCTCTGGCTGTATGTTTATGGTCGTCATCTTGCTGGAAGGTGAACCTCCGCCCCGGTCTGAAGTCTTGTGTAGACTCTAACAGGTTTTATTCTAAGATTGCCCTGTATTTGGCTCCATCCATCAACTCTAACTAGCTTTCCTGTCCCTGAAGAAAAGCATCCCCACATGATGCTGCCACCACCATGTTTCAGGGTGATATGCAGTGTTAGTTTTCCACCACACATAGTGTTTTCCTTTGAGGCCAAAAAGTTAAATTTTGATCTCATCTGACCAGAGCACCTTCATCCACATGTTTGCTGTGTCCTAATGCTTCTCGCAAACTGCAAACAGGACTTCTTATGGCTTTCTTTCAACAATGGCTTTCTTCTTGCCACAGTTCAATAAACACCAGATTTGTGGAGTGCATGACTAATAGTTGTCCTGTGGACAGATTCTCTCTCCTGAGCTGTGGATCTCTGCAGCTCCTCCAGAGTTACCATGGGCCTTTTGGCTGCTTCTCTAAATAATGTTCTCCTTGCCCGGTCTGTCAGTTTAGGTGGACAGCCATTTCCTGTTAGGTTTGCAGTTGTGCCATACTCTTTCCATTTTCGGATGATGCATTGAACAGTGCTCCGTGAGAATGTTCCAAGCTTGGGATATTTTTTATAACCTAACCCTGCTTTAAACTTTTCCACAACTTTATCCCTGATCTGTGGTGTGTTCTTGGCCTTTAGGATGCTGTTTGTTCACTAAGGGTCTCTAACAAACCTCTGAGGGCTTCACAGAACAGCTGTATTTATACTGAGATTAAATTACACACAGGTGGACACTATTTACTAATTAGGTGACTTCTGAAATCAATTTGTTTCACTAGATTTTAGTTAGGGATATCAAAGTAAAGGGGGCTGAATACAAATGCATGCCACACTTTTCAAATATTTATTTGTAAAACATTTTGAAAAGCATTTATCATTTTCCTTCCACTTCACAATTATGCACCACTTTGTGTTAGTCCATCACATAAAATTCCAGTAAAATACATTTACGTTTTTGGTTGTAACATGACAAAATGTTGAAAATTTCAATGGGTATGAATACTTTTAAGGCACTGTATAGCCGATTTAGAACAAATTGCAGCCAAACTCCAGCTCACACCCCTCTTGAGGGGTGTTTTTTCTTTAAACCTTTATTTTTCAGATGGGGCTCCTGTGTCCCGGTTAAGGCTCCTGTGTCCTGGTTCAGGGCTCTTATGTTTAGCTTTGGATTATTTTCCACACCCCTCATTTTCCTTTTGGCACTGCTTTTGGACGTCCCACTAGCTATGATCTATGGAGTGCTGTGTCCATCGATGAACAAAAGAGTAAATGGGATTTTTGTACTTACCGTAAAATCCATTTCTCTAATCGATGGACACAGCACCCACCCCTCTATGGAGCTCTAATACTGCTTGCTACTAAACTGATTATCTGGAGCAGAGAGGGGGGTTATATACCAGCTGAGGATGGCCCATTGGTGTAGCCAGGTGTTTTTTGTTCTGCCTAGTCCTTCTCCTGAAGGAAGCAATATAACCCAGTAGTTATGATTTATGCAGCGCTGTGTCCGTGCATAAATAAATAAATGCTTATCATTTGAATCACCCCTGCCAGTGTTAAGTGGTTTGTCTTATCAATGTAAACTGATAACATTCTGCTGGAGAGCTTGTGCTTTCAGAAAACAACATACTGATTTTAGGGTGGGCCTAATTAACAGCTACACTGGCTACCTTGGGGCCAGAGCTCTAACTCTAAATATTTGCCACTTACAGCATGGACTGGAAAGGCTCTAATCCTGAAGCTTAAAGTTGTTGTGAACCTTAGACATTAAATATGAACAAAGTATACCCTTCTATAGTGTACTTGTCTCAAAAAAGTGCACTAATTGTAATTTCTGTCTGCTGTTTTGTTCCTCTGCTATCTGCATGAGTCACTTCTAACAAGCTTTCCTGACACCAAGAGGAAATAGGTGACAGGAGAGGGAATCCAGCTTGAGAGCCTAAGCTCTATTCCTGTGTGCTGTGTAAAGGGGGTGTGTCTCTTCCCTCCAATCAGCTCTCGGAGCTCTCCTCACTGAGCTCTGCAAAGTGTAACCTCAGTTCCACCCCCTTTTTTTAACTCTCAGACAAGCTTTGAAAATTTGGTACTTTGAATGGAGGTAGAGAAGAGACGACTGCAGATAGACAGATACAACTTATGTAGGAGGATTTGTTTTATTTCTGTGTGTCACCTGAGGCCAGTCACTTCACTGGGTATATGTAAGGGATTACAACCACTTTAAGGAGGACCTGTATTGTGAAAGATGTACAAATAAAGGCAAGTTGAAGGAAAGGACTAGTCTCCAGTATTAAATGTAGGCTTCCTGCAGCTACTATCGTCTCATTACTGACTTACCATGACTTGTTCAGTACTGTGTTTCTGTATGAAGGCAACCTTCTTGGTAGAGGATCAGAACTTTGCTTCTTGATACCAGAGCTCCCCTTTTTATGATTGGTGATCTCATGACTCCTGGGTGAATGATCAGAAATCAGAAGAGGAGGGACAGAATGCACACTTCCCAGAATGAATAAAGCAGAAGTATGGAGATCCCTGCACAGCAGGTTTTCAGGTACAGCTTCCTCTCCAGTAAGTCCATAGAAGAACAATATGCAACACAATAGTGACCAGTGGCGGCCCGTGCATAGCGGGCGCCAGGGCGCCGCCCCCCCCCCCCTACCCCTAAAGAAAAGAAAAAAAAAAAGAAAAAAAAACGAACAAATAAAGTTTTGAAAAAAAAAAATACAAAACGAACAAATAAAGTTTTGAAAAGAAAAATTGTGTTCGCCGCTACCCCGGCCTATGTGGTGGCTATGGGGGGGGGGGTTTACGACCCAGAAGGGCGCCGATTGGCTGCCTTCTGGGGGCGTAACCTGAGCGCAAGTCATTGCGCTTGGGCACCCCCACTTTCCTGATATCCTGGCTATGATTGGTCCAGTCTACAGCCTGGACCAATCATCATCCAGGACATCCCATGGCCCCATGCTGACCCCGCTGACGTCACGTGGACCGGCATTGCAGAGAGCAGAGCGGAGAGGAGACCAGAGAAGAGGAGAGGGAGAAGCCGAGCCTCCAGGTAAGTGCACTGCTCTGTCGGGCACGCACGCATAGCTCTGCATTAGGGGACATATACTGGTGGTCACTGCTCTGTCGGGCACGCACGCATAGCTCTGCATTAGGGGACATATAATGGTGGTCACTGCTCTGTCGGGCACGCACGCATAGCTCTGTATTAGGGGACATATACTGGTGGTCACTGCACTGGAGACACGCACGCATAGCTCTGCATTGGGGGACATATACTGGTGGTCACTGCACTGGAGGCACGCACGCATAGCTCTGCATTAGGGGACATATACTTGTGGTCACTGCACTGGAGGCACGCACGCATAGCTCTGCATTAGGGGACATATACTTGTGGTCACTGCACTGGAGGCCCGCACGCATAGCTCTGCATTAGGGGACATATACTGGTGGTCACTGCACTGGAGGCACGCACGCATAGCTCTGCATTAGGGGACATATAATGGTGGTCACTGCACTGGAGGCACGCACGCATAGCTCTGCATTAGGGGACATATACTGGTGGTCACTGCTCTGTCGGGCACGCACGCATAGCTCTGCATTAGGGGACATATACTGGTGGTCACTGCTCTGTCGGGCACGCACGCATAGCTCTGCATTAGGGGACATATACTGGTGGTCACTGCACTGGAGGCACGCACGCATAGCTCTGCATTGGGGGACATATACTGGTGGTCACTGCACTGGAGGCACGCACGCATAGCTCTGCATTGGGGGACATATACTGGTGGTCACTGCACTGGAGGCACGCACGCTTAGCTCTGCATTGGGGGACATATACTTGTGGTCACTGCACTGGAGGCACGCACGCATAGCTCTGCATTAGGGGACATATACTGGTGGTCACTGCACTGGAGGCACGCACGCATAGCTCTACATTGGGGGACATATACTGGTGGTCACTGCACTGGAGGCACGCACGCATAGCTCTGCATTGGGGGACATATACTGGTGGTCACTGCACTGGAGGCACGCACGCATAGCTCTGCATTAGGGGACATATACTGGTGGTCACTGCACTGGAGGCACGCACGCATAGCTCTGCATTGGGGGACATATACTTGTGGTCACTGCACTGGAGGCACGCACGCATAGCTCTGCATTGGGGGATGTATACTTGTGGTCACTGCACTGGAGGCACGCACGCATAGCTCTGCATTGGGGGATGTATACTTGTGGTCACTGCATTGGAGGCACGCACGCATAGCTCTGCATTGGGGGACATATACTTGTGGTCACTGCACTGGAGGCACGCACGCATAGCTCTGGATTGGGGGATGTATACTTGTGGTCACTGCATTGGAGGCACGCACGCATAGCTCTGCATTTGGGGATGTATACTTGTGGTCACTGCATTGGAGGCACGCACGCATAGCTCTGCATTGGGGGATGTATACTTGTGGTCACTGCATTGGAGGCACGCACGCATAGCTCTGCATTGGGGGACGTATACTGGTGGTCACTGGAGGCACGCACGCATAGCTCTGCATTGGGGGATGTATACTGGTGGTCACTGGCTGCACTGGAGGCATGCACGCATAGCTCTGCATTGGGGGATGTATACTGGTGGTCACTGGCTGCACTGGAGGCACGCACACATAGCTCTGCATTGGGGGACGTATACTGGAGGCACGCACGCATAACTCTGCATTGGGGGACGTATACTGGTGGTCACTGGAGGCACGCACGCATTGCTCTGCATTGGGGGATGTATACTGGTGGTCACTGGCTGCACTGGAGGCACGCACGCATAGCTCTGCATTGGGGGACATGTATACTGGTGGTCACTGGCTGCATTGGAGGCACGCACGCATAGCTCTGCATTGGGGGATGTATACTGGTGGTCACTGGCTGCACTGGAGGCACGCACGCATAGCTCTGCATTGGGGGACGTATACTGGTGGTCACTGGCTGCACTGGAGGCACGCGCGCATAGCGCTGCATTGGGGGACGTATACTAGTGGTCACTGGCTGCACTAGAGGCACGCACGCATAGCTCTGCATTGGGGGACGTATACTGGTGGTCACTGGCTGCACTGGAGCCACGCACGCATAGCTCTGCATTGGGGACATGTATGCTGGTCACTACATTGAAAGGGGGCATTTATACTTGTCACTATATTGAAGGGGGCATGTACTGTGGGGTTTGTGCTTGAGTTGTTTGTGCTGGATTTTTGCCTGAGGGGTTTGTGCTGGGGGGGGTCTGTACTGTCAGGTTTGTGCTGGGGGGGTCTCTACTGTGAGGTTTGTGCTGGGGGGGTCTGTACTGTGGGGTTTGTGCCACTCTCAGTCCATGTATCCCATAATAGGATGTCTCTCACAGTATATCCCATAATAGGGCCCCTGTTCCCTATTATGGGATATACTAGTACTGATGGACCCCTTAATATGTGATATATTGGGAGAATTGGTTCACGCAAGCAAAATACAGGGGACAAAATGGGTGGAGTCTATAAGGGGTGGGGCTTCTGAGAAATGGGAGGGGTCAAAATGGAAGGGCGGGGTCTTGCGCCCCCCCCATCTTAAAACTTCAACAGCCGCCACTGATAGTGACATCACTTATTCTAACTTCAAATCTTGTGAGACTAGCAGTCAGCAGAAATTGAAAGTGTTACTAAACCCACAACAGTAAAATCAGTCTGTATATGCAGTAAAGCATGCTTGTTATACTCACTGTGGAACTTAAGGGGTTAATCCTCTGCAATTTGTTAAAAGGCTGTTTTAATCCTGTCTTCTCTTATCCTCCCATTTTTACACTGGCACTGCAGTCGCATATGACAATCGGAGTAGGATGAAAACTCCTCCAACAAGCTTTAAACAGACACCAATAGAAGTCACAAGACTGCTATATACTGCTGATGCGAGAAGGTATTTGGCAGTTTATATTTAATTGATTTTCCATGTTCTGTGTACTGTGGGAGACCAGATATAGTGAATGCAGGGACCTGGGTTTAGTAACACTTTAAGGCAAATGGTAAATGGTCAGGGTACTGCTTGCATACAAATAATATTTCTAAATGTTTCCTTTAGGATCCAAAGCTTCACCTTTTTAAAGGGTAAGTTCACCTTTCTTTACTTTTGCCAAAACCTTTCCTATGCATTAGTGTTATCAATGCATTAACATGCAGTGCTCCATTTTGGGAAGGAATGCTTGCTTATTACATTGTCCTCACCCCTGTAACCTGCAGATGGCAGGAAATACTGAGCGTAGACTGCGCCATCCACTCTCTTTCACTCTCGCAGAACTGAGCTGGGCTGTGTGAGCGAGAGGGGACTGCACATGCATGGGTAGGGAACAAAGTTTCGGGCGTTGCGCTTTTAACACTCCCACCATCTAAAAGACGGAGAGGGGAGGACAATTAAATGAGTTTCTGAAAAATAATTTTGACCACTTGCAGACCCCCAGCAGTACATATACTGCGGCAAGTCTAATCTGTCCCCCGAAACGTTGTAGATGTACGTTGCCTCGCGGGACCGCGAGTGGGGGTGCATGTGTGCGCCCATTTGCCAGGCACCTGCTATCGCTCCCTGTGGAGACAGAACGGCGGTCTGCCGTCATAAACACGGCAGACTGCTGTTCTGTCAGCATCGAACACAGGGCTCCTGTGTTCCTCCTATTTTGGAACACAGGTCCCTGTATTCATTCCGTAAGTACATCCCCGTCACAGTTAGAAAGCACCCCCTAGGGATACATTTAATCCTTTGATCGCCCCTAGTGTTAACCCCTTCCCTCCCAGTGTCATTATTACAGTAACAGTGCATATTTTTAGCACTGATCACTGTAGTAATGTCCCTGGTCCCCCCCAAAAGTGTCAAAAATGCCAGTTAGGTGTGCAATTTGTTCGCCGCAATGTCGCAGTCCCGCTAAAAATCGCTGATCGCCGCCATTACTAGTAAAAAAAATAAAAATGACATAAATCTTTCCCCTAGTTTGTAGACGCGATAACTTTCGCGCAAACCAATCAATATAACCTTTTTTTTTTACCAAAAATATGTAGCAGAATACATATTGGCCTAAAATGATGAAAACATTTTGATTTTTTTTTTTATTGGGAATGTTATATACCAGAAAGTAAAAAAAAAATTTTTTTTTTTTTGTTTTTAGCTCAAAAAATAAAAATCACAGAGGTGATCAATTTTATTTGGGTACAGCGTCGCATGAATGCGCAATTGTCAGTAAAAAGTAACGCAGTGCCTAATCGCAAAAAATGGCCTGGTCATTCATTAAGGGGGAAAACCTTTCGGTCCAGAAGTGGTTAAACCGCCTCCTACCCGCCATATAGTAAAATGATGGTGGAGCGGGGCGGCTCTCATTCTGATGGTATATGATGTCGGCCTATTCACACAGCACATGTGCATGATCTAGAGCGTGCAGTGATGTCAACCCCAGAAGAGTGTCCCCAGAACACAGCTCATCATCGACCGTGGTAAACATCGACTGCGACTGTTTACCGCGTGATTGACTGTGATCCATTCACGGCCAGTCACAAATAAAAACACAGACCGGTAACTGTCCATTTCCAGTGTGAGGAGAGAGGAGCCGGGGATCAGTGAGTTACCGATCTGTGTTTGTCAGTGACCTGCACCAAGCACACAAATAAAGGGAACCTGTCACTTTGCCCCATCAGCAGTGTTACAGTCCTCATCGGTGCCCAGCAGTGTTACTGTTGCCCCCCCCCCCCCCAGTGCACCTTTCACCCATCAGTCACCACATCAGTGCCCATAAAGTGCACCTGTCACCATTGGAGAATGTCAGCTGGGCACCTGTCGCCCATCAGTGACCATCAGCGGTGCAGCTGTCACCCATCAATGCCCATAAGGTGTATCTGTCAACCATCAGAGCCTGTTGGCAGTGTATCTGTTGCCCATTGGTGACCATCAGCAGTGCACCTGTCGCACATCGTCTATTAGTACCATCACCAGAGTGCCCATCACACAACCACTATCAGCAGTCCAGTCCCAGCCATGTCCAAAAAGGTTTACAGCAGTGAGGAAGCGTTGACTGATGAGAACAGCAGGGAGTTCTCGCAGTCAAGAGTCCAATTCAGAGTTTGAACCGATCGAAAGCAGTGGATCGGTGACCGAATCAGAGAACGAAAGGGTCTCTTCTAAAATGGTACGCCGCTCTGAAAACCAGGCAGCCACCAGCGATAGACACGAGGATGAAAGGCTTAGGCACAGTACAAACAATGGAGTTTCAATACCCCAAGTACCAGCACAGGAGTTTCAAATCCCTCAAGTACCAGAACTGGAGTGTCGCTTCCCATAAGAGTCAGAGCCACTACATACTTCCCAGATGCTCTTGCCAACCCTACATGGCTGCCTTCCAACTCCGGATCAGCAAGCATTCCCCCTTTGACTGCACAGCCAGGTGTGCAGGCCAATACTGACACTTTACTTCAATGTATTGTGGATCAGACAAATCTATTTGCCCAGCAGTATATTTCTAACAACCCTGGTTCATCCTATGACCGTCTGTATGAGTGGAGAGTTCTGACTTTGGGGAAATGTATTTGTTTATGGGGCTTACAAAAAAATAATAAAAAAATGAAGGACATGCCCATTAGTCCACCCACCCCATTCACCACATGCGCATTTATTCCCAAGTAATGCCCAGGTCCTGCTATGGGATGATTATGCGCTCCCTTTACTTCAGTGACAACACCCAGTGCCCTTTCTGAGATCATATAAACTATGACAAATTATATAAAATTTGCCAACTATATATTTTTTTCCCCAAACATTTGCTGAACTTTATGTCTCTGATCAAAATATTTGTGTGGATGAGTCTCTGTTACACTTTACTGGTCGACTAGGAATAATATAATATATTCCTTGCAAAAGGGCTAAATATGGAGTCAAATTTTACAAGCTATGTGAAAGAGCCACGAGATATCTGTATGCGTTCCGCATATATGTAGTAAGAGATTCCAGCCCTCGGGAGTGTCCCACCTACATGGGCACAACCGGAAAAATTGTATGGGACCTGGCATACCCACTGCTGCAAAAAGGTTATCACATATCCCTGGATAACGTTTTACACCAGTCTGCCCCTTTTCAGACACCTGCACCGTGTAAAACTCTGGCCTGCGGAACCTCCAGAAAGAGCAGGAAGGGCTTCCCACAAGCTTTAGTGAACAAAAAACTGCGAAGGGGGAAAAAGCAACTCTGAGAAACAGCAACATTCTGGCCTTAAAGTGGAAGGATAAGAGGGATGTATACATGCTGTCCACCATTCATAAACACACTTCAATCGAGATTCCCGGAAGACGCAGTCCCATTCAAAGACCTACAAGCGCCCAAGATTATAATCTTTACATTGGAGGCAGGGGGGGGGGGGGGAGGTGCACTTTTAAAGATCAAATGGCTCAGCCCTATTTGACAAAAAGGAGGTCCTGTTTCTGGTATAAGAAAGTTGTGATTTATCTTATTAATTTGGCCATTTACAATGCCTATATCACCTACACCAAATCCAGGAAAGACATACCCCCTTCATAAAATGAATTGAAGAAATAGTCACGTCCCTCATCGAATGACAAACCCCCCCCCCCCCTAGAAAACCTTCACTCTGATGCTGTTAGTCGGCTTCAGGAGCACCACGTCCCGGAGAGCATTGCACCATCTGAAGCAGGCCGAAAATGGCAAACAAGATGTCGCGTATGTAGCAAAGGAGGAGTTAGAAGAGATACCAGGTACCATTGTCCCCAGTATCCCTCCCGAACGTGCCTATGCATTGGATAATTCTCTCGACGTTTTCACATATCCCTAAAATATTATCTAATTTTCATCATCTGTGCTGACCATTTTACATGCTTTCTTAAACAACCATGCCACTGCTTTCCATAGCTTTCCCCATGAACTGACCCTGGGCTGTTTTTCAACTATGCCTTTGCCTACCATCTGATTTGCTGTTCCACTATGTTTCTGCCTTCCATGTGAACTGACCCTGGCCTGTTTTATTGACTGTGCTTTTGCCTACCTCTTGGGCTGATCTGTTGCCCTGCTACTATAGTAGTACACAGGGGTCTCACATATGTGAGGGGCTCCAGATTTGGTTTTGTCTGGTTTTGTAATTTCCGGATTAGGGTCTGGAGACTGGAGGCTTCAAAGAGATCTGGGTGAGAAAAGCCTCTACCACTGTGCCCAGGTCCTACCTGACTGAGGCCCTCAGCCTGCTGTTGACTTACTGCCATCATGCCACTGCCTGCCACATGAACTGATCACACCTCTGCCTGCTACCTATATTATGGAAATATTTAGCTGTAGCAGGAGGCAGTATGTTTATGAAGGGCTGGAGAGCGGTACAATAATGAGTGTCTGCTGGTAACAATGTACCAGGAGCAATATTTTGGCTGTGCTCACCATGTCTCTGCTTGGACAATTCCTTTGGCTGTTGCTGTCCACATCTCTGCCTACTGCCTGGACTAATCCTTTGGCTGTGCTGACAATATCCCTGTACTGACTATAGACAATATTCCTGCCTGCTGCCTGGATAATTACTTTTGTTGTCACTAAGCATGTCCCTGCCTACTGTCTGGACCAATGCTCTCCTCTGTGAACAACTGCTCTACTAAAAAAGGTAATTTTTTTTTTTTTTTTACACTTTCCTCAATAGAATTTATTTTGGAGTGTAATTCTTGGCATGTATATGCTATGTAGTAGAAATATGAAGGACCTTCAAAAATGATAGGTTGTGAGGAAATTAGATGTGTAATTTATGTTTCTAGAACATCTGACAATGCTCCTTGCATGTTGGGCCTCTCTATGTGGTCAGGCTGTGTAAAAGTCCCACACATGTGGTATCGCCATACTCAGGAGGAGTATCAGAATGTATTTTGGGGTGCAATTTTTGCTATGTACATGCTATGTGTTAGAAATATCGTACAAATTGACAACCTTATGTAAAAAAAAAAAAAAAAAATGCGTTTTCATTTTCCAAAAACTTGTGGAAAAAATGTCATGTTCAAAAGACTAATTGCAGTATGCCTCATAAAATATAGAATATACATTGGGGTGTTTGCTTTTCAAAATTGGGTAATTTTGTGGGCATTTCCATTGTCCTGGTGCCTCAGGGACTTCAAAAGTGTGATAGGTTGTTAAGAAATTAGATGTCCAGAACACCTGACAGTGCTCCCTGCATTGTTGGGCCTCTATATGTGGCTAGGCTGTGAAAAAGTCTCTCACATGTGGTATTGCCGTACTAAGGAGGAGTAGCAGAATGTGTTTTCTGCTACTTCTCCTTAGTAGTTGCAAGTATGCATATGCCATGTGAGAGAAATAACCGGTTAAGATGACATTATTGTTAAAAAAATAAAAAAGATTTATTTGGCAAAGAATTGTCGGAAATATTTACAACATCAAAAAACTCACTATGTGTCTTACTAAATACCTTGGATCGTCTACTTTCCAAAAAAGGGTCATTTGGGGGTTATTTGTACTTTCCTGGCTTGTTAGTGTCTCAACATTAGTACATCAGATGTAATCAGGTGTGATCAATTTTTAATGATTTCCACCATAGCTTGTAGACTCTATAACATTCACAAAGACCAAATAATATACACTGATTTTGCTTATTTTAACCAAAGCTATGTAGCAGTATAAATTTGGGCCAAAATTTATGAAGAAAAATTACTCCTTGCAAAATTTTATAACAGAAACAAAGAAAAATGTGTTGTTTTTTTTTACAAAATTTTCGGTCTTTTTTCATTTATAGCACAAAAGATAAAAACCCAGTGGTGATTAAATATCGCCAAGAGAAAGCTCTTTATATGTGAAAAAAATGACACATTTCATATGGGTAACAATGTTTGAGTAATTGTCATTCAAAGTGTAAGAGCACTGAAAGCTGAAAATTGGTCTGGGCAGGAAGGGGGTATAAGTGCCCAGTAGGCAAGTGGATAAAATGCTGCATGTCAATGTATTAAGAACACTGTAATGCATAGGTAGGTTTTTGGACAAAATAAGTAAAGGTGAACTAACCCTTTAAATTTACAGTTCAGTTTATTGATTGCTGGACAGTCTGGAGAGCAGTTGCTAGAGATGGAGTGGAACTGAAAGTTTAGGGCTTGAGATGAGATTTTGTTGCTCCTCAGAATGTTACTTCTCATACCTGTCATGTAATTGGATACCATTACCAGATATAATTTTATAGTACCAAAGCAGTAAATGTGATCCCTGCTAACATTGCTACCATCACTCATATTTGCTGCCTTGTGTGCTATGCTTCTACACCTCAAGCACCACCCCATTTACTGCTACCCTGCTCATACCCGTAGCCAGAGTAGTCTCCCTCGACTGCGATACTGATGTTATGCTGCACCATTCTCCTCTTGCCATCAGGAGGGGAGATAAACCAAGTAAGCCAAAAGACTTCTATGCAGAGTGCTGAGTATACTGGGAGTTGCAGTTTGATATGGCAGCTATATTATGGGACAAATGGACTCCTTACATTACAAATCACAATAGGCACTGTGCAGTAGTAGGCGTAGAGAGATTATTTTTTTTATTAAACTGCCCGGGAAAGTTCTTCCTCTTGGCACTGAGAGAGTTAGAGAGAGAACATCTCTGTCTTGATATCTGCCTTCCAGTGGGAGACCATACCAGCAGAGGTCCAAGCCTGAGACTGGGATTGAGGACACCCGGAGGCAGCACAGCACCTCCCACATCACATCACAGCACTTGCACTTCTGCAGCAGGGAGACTGGAGCTTACACTCATCCCCTGCTCCCCCCTGCTGATCACGGGAGACTTTCCGGGAAAGACTGAAGAGGCCCCCCATTCTACAGCGAGAGGTTACCGCAGCATCCCAAGGACTGCTAAGAGGGCTATTTGCCCATTCAGGATACTACTAGCAGGGATTTAGCTACTGAGAGCAGGACACCAAGTGTACAAAATTCATACTGCACTCTACACCAAACCTATTCCAAACCTAGACTGCACCATTATACTAAACCTTTACTATGTCTGAACCACACCTACCTTGCAGATGTGCCAAGACTATAGCGCACTTATACTGTATTTATACTGCATGCAGGTTAACTGTGACTGTTGTTAAGTGCAAAGATACTCTTAAAGGGCCCCAACGGTGTCTGGCAGAAGAACATCTCAAAGGACTGCCCCTCCCGTACTAATTATTTTGCAACCCCCCTTTGATCCCCTGCCCATTCCACTACCATCCTCCTTTTCTTTAGGACAGTGCGCACCCGGTCATTTTAGGACTAGCATTGCTGTAATAAATGTGTTCTGGCAGTGTAGTTCCAACACTCAGTAGTGTCAACTTTACTACTGCTCACTGCTGAATTTGAGGGCTCTGGACACCGAATGTCATCTTATGTCTAGTCATTACTGTTAATCAGGTTGTATGCTAAATTGTGTTATTACCATTGTTAATCCATTTTATGCTTGACTGGTTATCAACCATATTGGGTGACACTATATTAAGTTTGAAAAATGGGAAATCCGCGCTTAGGATAATTTTAAGCCTCTGATATGATAAATACTGGCTGCAGCCCACCTATACACTATATTCCTAGAAATATAGTAGAATGATAAAATAACAGGAGAGGTGTATGGCGCTGCCAAAATATATTAAATTAAATATTCCGTGTGTCTTACAATGATACTACATAAATATATATATAAAATGTGTCTCTCAACTGTAAATGTTAATAAAGTGTCAAGTGCATTAAAGGTGACTGGTGAAGGTAAATTTAATTATAATAAGTGATCCAACCCTGTGAGGGGTATATGATAGTGCTAAAACAATTGAAGAAAAAAAAAGAAGAAAAGATGGAAAGTCCAATGTGAAAAAATGTGAATAAAGGTAAAATTGATATAAGTAGTGTCAGCCTGATAAATAGGGCAATCGATAAAAAATTGGTAGGAAAATCAATTGAGTTGGATCCACTAAAAATTGCAATATTGTGAAGTGTTAGAAAAATATATAAGAAATATGAAATACAATACTGTGAAGTGTAAAACAAGGTACTATACAATAAATAGTATCATAAATAGACACAAAATGAAAAATCTTATAAAACCACTCTAAAATCGGACACAAATAGTCCAAGTAATGGTAAGTCCGTAATGACTAGAAAAGTCAAAAAGGAGGGAGGGTGGTCCCACAATGGGATACCCTTCTTAAAGAGAGAGAGCAAAAAGTGACTTGAGTACAGGTGCTCTATTGGAGAATTTTTAGAGGTGCTCGGATGTCGGTGACAATTTAGTGCTCCCCGCACCCCTTGGACCGCACTCACCAGAGTTGAACACCCCTACAGGGGTATCAGGCCTTAGGTAAATATTCCTGGGGTCCCCTTCTCTGGTTACTAGGGTGGTCCGATATTCTGTTTTCTGTAATGTTTTCTGTTGCTTGTGCTAGGAAAATGCTGTGTATCCAGGTTAAGGAGTTGTAAGGCTGCAGATGTTTCTGGTGTCCAGGAGGAGGCGTGCATCCTGCCTACATTGGCCAGAGACAGTTAGTCTGTTGCAAGGACATTGTGGTCACACAGGCGTCAGCGGGTGAAAGCAGATCACTGACTCCAGAAAGTGACAGTTTCTGAACTGGACTTCGACCATCAATTTCTTACAGAGTAACTTTTCGGTTGAGGTTACCAAAATAGATACAGCATTTCTGACATGTAATACAACTGCTGAAGTTACATTTGCAAATGTAAGAAAAAAAAAAAAGATCTCCAAACCAATTTTAAAGCGGTACTACTCTATGTGAGCCTTCTTCCCCCACATATACCTTATACCCGTGGACCCTAACCCCAAAGGACCTTGGTACGCAGGACTCGGGGAGAATATTGGACCACCCTAGTAACCAGAGAAGGGGACCCCAGGAATATTTACCTAAGGCCTGATACCTACCTGATACACAGACTTACCATTACTTGGACTATTTGTGTCAGATTTTAGAGTGGTTTTATAAGATTTTTCATTTTGTGTCTATTTATGATACTATTTATTGTATAGTACCTTGTTTTACACTTCACAGTATTGTATTTCATATTTCTTATATATTTTTCTAACACTTCACAATATTGCAATTTTTAGTGTATCCAACTCAATTGATTTTCCTACCAATTTTTTATCGATTGCCCTATTTATCAGGCTGACACTACTTATATCAATTTTACCTTTATTCACATTTTTTCACATTGGACTTTCCATCTTTTCTTTTTTTTTTCTTCAATTGTTTTAGCACTATCATATACCCCTCACAGGGTTGGATCACTTATTATAATTAAATTTACCTTCACCAGTCACCTTTAATGCACTTGACACTTTATTAACATTTACAGTGGAGAAACACATTTTATATATATATTTATGTAGTATCATTGTAAGACACACGGAATATTTAATTTAATATATTTTGGCAGCGCCATACACCTCTCCTGTTATTTTACTATATTAAGTTTGCCTTTACTACCTAGTTTGGTGCCTGTTTGGTGCCTGTTTTCGTTGATATAGCACAACTACTGGGTACTATTACTTTCAGTGAATTTCTGTGATATTGTATGTTTGCATACTCAACCTGGTGTCAGAGGGGCTGAGGTACTTAAGAAAGTTGAGGTAAAGAACAGAGAATCAGGCCTATCCAGCAGCTCCTAGAGGGGGTAGCACCACATGTGGGGGCTTATCTGAGGACTCCTCTGTTCTGAGTGCCAGTAACCTAGAAGGGGTCGTCATGGACCCCACTGCAGTATTTGAATAGTGCCAAGAACAAAATGGTCAACCAGAGCTGTGTTTAGTGATTGACATGCCAAGGAATGAGTTGACAGAAGGACAGATTAGACAGACACTAGTGGTTCTAGTTCCCAGCCAATGGGTGTTTATCCCTAATGTGAAGTGCACTGATAACGTAGAAAAAAGGGGTCCCCTTCAGTTTCCATGGGGTTAACCCAGCTAATAAATGAAGTTGCCTGATCCAGCTGAGAATGTCAGACAAATCCAGAGAGTTCCAGATGGGTCACTTCAGAACACGAGGTGGCTGCCTCAGCATCTGGCACTGTCAGGGGTTGCTTCTGCCTCCATTTACATCGATACTGAGAAGTAGATATAAAGCCTTATGAACAAAGTCTCTGTTCTTGTCAATTACGGGTACAGGAAGCTGCAGTTCTTTTCTGAGAAGACCCCCACTCTTTCAGAGGAAGACGACTTTGAAACTATGATTAATCAAGCTCCACAAACAGTCAAAGGGTGGGAAGTAGCCGATGCGATACAGACACAAGGAATAGTTGAAAACCTGCAGGCACCACCTTCATATGGTATCCAAAACTTGAAACAAGACAAACCAGGGTGCACGGCCACTGAATGCTTGGAGGCCCTTTGAGAAATCTATGGTAGGGTAGAGAACTGTGTGGAGGTAACACGGCTTTCCAAGCAGCGGGAAGGTAAAAAAATAGTCAAAGTATGTTACCCACCTAGATAAGATCCTTCATTAGGCCGTCATAAAGGGTGGAATAGAGACAGAAACCGCAAACAAAGCCCTATCCTAAAAGAGGCAGAACCGTTGGCTCTAATTACACTTATGCTGATGGCAAGGGACCAAAGCGGCACATTGACCTATTCAAAAATGATGAAGGCGATTAGAGAGGAAGAAGCTTTAATTGCTGCTAACCCAGAAATGACTAAAGGGTACATACCAGGTGCGGCAATCTATGCAACCCAATCTAGCACCAGTGCAGAGATTAATGAAAAGGCTAGCCCTACCCCGACTATCAAGGCTTAGACTGAAATCATAACTTAAATGGCCCAGTTGTAGGCTACTTTGCAACAAACTTTCTTTGAACTCCAGAAGTCAAAAGGACAAATAATAGGGCCTCACATGACTATGCAAAAGTCCTTGTCAGATATAAAACAGACTAAATCCACAATAACTTCAGAGAGAGGGGAGATGTCATCCCCTCCCAATAGAAGTTGTTGCCGTGTGAAATTGAACATCAGAAGGCACCATGCCCAAAGGAAGAGACTGTAGCTGACTTAACTGCTGAGGTTGTGAAGGCAATACGTAAGCTAATATTTGGAAAGCCAAAGAGAAACTCCAAGGAGTCTCAGTGAAGGAGCCAAATAAGGGCCTGCCTACTAAAGCAAACTCTGAACCTAAAGAAGTCAAGACGCTCTCACAAAAGCCCAAAGCATCAAGACAAGTTTCTTCTGCAATTCCTGATTCACAACCCAGCTTGCACTCTCTGCCTTCTGGCAAACAGGAACAGAAAGCCAATACACACTACTCCCGCAGGGCTATCATAGTACAGCAATGGGAGCAGAAACAAAGCTCAAGGAAAGTGCAAGTCTGGGCCCCCAAGCCTGCATCCAAGTTTCCTGAACAGCTAGTGAGTCCCAACCTGGTAGTTTTCATCCAAGTAGAGGGAATCTACCCCAAGGCTCTGCTTGATATGGGGGCACAAGTGACATTACTGTATTGAGTCTTTTATGACAAGTATCTTAAACACTTACCCTTACTGATGTTCGAAGACTTGGAGATATGAGGCACTGGGACACAGAAGTTTCCATATGACAGGTACCTGCCAATCCGACTGACATTCGGTCCTTCTGCAATCAGGAAAACATAGACATTTGATACCTTAGCAATCATGTGTCCTAACTCTCCTGGGGCAAAACAAAACTCTTCTTAAAGGGACAAACACTGATCTAGTGAGAATACTACTCACCCCCCATATCTATTAAGAGTGACTATTTAGTCGAAGATGTTTACCCTCAGCTACATCAGACCTATCAAAGTGTCCTAATGGAAGGGGTAGGAAAGCTCTGGAGATTTGGCTCTGAAGAATGAGTCCAGAAACCAGGGAAAATAGCTTGCTTGTGAGCCAATGTCAAGTTAACCTTGGAAGAGCCAGGGCCCTTTGTTGTCCTTAAAGGCAATTCTCAGGGAGAGTGGGGTGGAACTGATTTCCAAGGTAGTGTTGCCTAAGGCTTCGCAGCTTAATCAAAGAAAGATCCCTGTCAGTATTCAAAACAATGCCGATCTCCCAGTCAAGCTAAAACCTCAAATTTTGCTCGGGTAGGTGAACAGAGCTAGTCGAGTGGCACCATCTGGTCTGGTGGGGGGGGGGGGGGCCACAAACAAAATATCAGAAGACAGGTTCTACATTCAAAACGACTCATTATTGCCCGAGTGTAAGGAGAGGGTCAAGGGATGGCTCTTGAAATGGTGAGAGATGCTCTGGAAAAATGACTATGATATGGGCTGAGCTAAGAGGAATCAACGCAGAATTCAACTTCAGAAAGAGAAAACCTTATAGGGATAGAGCTCAACGAATCCCGTTGGGTAACCCTAAAGACCTTTGAGTTGAAGCAGATAGGGATTCTTTGAGAGTCGTAAAGCCCTTACGCCTCCCTCATAGTGGTAAGAAAGAAGAATGGCTCCCTCAGAATGGGCATTGATTATCGAACACTCAACTGAATATTTGTTGAAGGGTTCGCTAAAATAGCCTGACCCCTCAATGAGTTAAAGAATGAGTGGGAAGACATGAACGCACCCAAGCCAAATAAACATGTAAAGGACCTAGAAAGCCTTGAGAATCAATTTGAGACCAGTGAACAGATAAATGCGAGCAGGCGTTTCTTCAGCTGACAAGGAAAAAAAAATGCTCCTGTGGTAGCCTATGCTAACCCCTCTAAATCATATGGACTACACATAGATGCCGGCAGAGACGGACTGGGCGAGGTACTTTATCAAGAGCTTAATAGAAATCTGCAACCAGTTGCATATGTGAGCAGAAGACTGACCCCTGTCGAAAGAAACTACCCCACTCACAAGGTCGAGCTTCTGGCCTTAAAGTGGGCAGGGGTAGACAAGTTCAAGTACTACCTGCAGAGTGCAAACGACATGGTCAAGGCCAACAACAACCAACTTACCTATGTACTCACCATTGTCAAGTTAGATGCTACCAGGCACTGATGGTTGGCTGCTCTTTTTGGGTTCCAAATCAGCCTGAAGTATCACCCTAGAGTCGGAAATAGGGATGCCAATGCTATCTCGAGAAGACCTTATGGTTCAGACATCCCCACAGTAGCTGGACACATCTAACTACAGAGGGAGTACAAGGCCCGTGTCAAAAGGGTGACAGGAGCTGAAGTCGTCACCACAGCTGGCATTCCTAAATGTTACTGCAACCTTTCCCAAATAGGAGGTGAAGGCGTGCCCAGGTTGTCAAAGAAGGATCTGCAATCTAATGCTGAAAGTTCTATTTGCTTCCACTGCTGTAAGCGCTAACATTATCCTGGGCCATGAGAGTAAGAACATCATCAAGCCACTATAACTTGTGGGACCATAAATATGCATGTGAATGTGAGCAGATAGCTGATAATTATATTGATTGAGAAACATTGAGAACATTGTTGTTATAGGAATAACTTATATCACATGATATCCATGATCAACCATGACCAATTCTGCAAACACAGTCATATATTCATATGTCAATGCACAACCATATTGGTAGACCTTGAAGTAATTTTATTTGGAACCATTTTGTTCCATGTACAGTCAGGTCCATAAATATTAGATAAATACAGATAAATCAACATTTGTATGGCAAAATATGTCAGAATCCACTGCAACAGTGAATGTTCAGGTGTGAGAAGGGAATGCTCAGTGCACATTGTCCATGTACAAGAATTCCTACACTGTACTTTGTGTTTTTTTTTTCCTTTTATCCTTCCTTTTCAGCCAGTGGTTAGGTGCACAAAAACAAAACACCAAAAAGAGTATGTGTGCAAACACAAAAAAGTGAACTAGGAGGCCGTGCCTTATATGGTCCCATCCAAAAGAGGAAGGACCCTTTCCCGACCCCCAGGTCGCAAGTCACACTTTGGACCACCTAGCCAAAAGGTCCAGCAGATCCCTCTCCTCATCATCAGCTGAAGCAGACCACTGAGTAGTAGGTGTTGGGCTCTGCTTAACCCCTAGGGCAGAACAGGAAAGAAGGGCCACACGTTTCCCCACACCTCCGCTAGACTTTAGGGTAGGCCTGAAGACCCACACCCTACTATTCGTAAGTGAAAGAGACCCACATGTAAAATGCAGTGTCAAAACATATGAGAGCAAAATACATAGGAAAAAAAAAAGAGCCAGTGCATTGTATGTATAATATAAGGATATTCCTAACAGCTGATTTGGTCACATGTTTTTGCTATCTCTCTGATGGGTTTATTTTGTTTTTTCAGCCTAACAATGGCTTGCTTCACTGATGGTGACAGCTCTTTGGATCTGATATTGATCTGATATTGAGAGTTGACAGCAACAGATTCCAAATGCAAATAGCACACTTGAAATGAACTCTGGACCTTTTATCTGCTCCTTGTAAATGGGATAATGAGGGAATAACACACACCTGGCAATGGAACAGCCAATTGTCCCATTACTTTTGGTCCCTAAAAAGTGGGAGGTGCATATACAAACTGTTGTAATTCCTACACCTTTCACCTAATTTGGATGTAAATACCCTCAAATTAAAGCTGAAAGTCTGCAGTTAAAGAAAATCTTGTTTGTTTCATTTTAAATCCATTGTGGTGGTGTATAGAGCCAAAAAGATTAGAATTGTGTCGATGTCCCAATATTTATGGACCTGACTGTATGTCAAATTGTAGAAATTGGGCTGAATTGGGATGGATCCTTCTTATATATAAATACTGAATTACATGTAGAAAGGAAGCTGCTGTGAACATGATTAATAGATTCTGGGAATGTGCAGTTCTCCTCCTAAAACACCTGATTTAAGATCTTAGAGACATTTTGAAGGTTATTTTGATGGCAGTGTTTTATTTTGCACAGATATATATAAATGCAACTGTTTATCTGTGTTGTTTGAGTTTTGACAAACATGAGTGATTTATCTGTGCTAACTCTGGCATTTCATGTATATCCCCATAAGCCAAAAAACAGAATGACTACCGTGTGATGGATTTTCTGGGAACATCTGATCTGCAGAAATAGATTTATAATTATTGATTTATATTTCTTGCTTTATGGTTTGAGTTTAAATTGATTCAGAAGTTCTTTGCTGACAATGTGAATGAAAGAAATGAAAGAGGAGAATATAAAAACAGGTTAGGATGTGTGAAAACTGGAGAAGAGGATTGTATTTGGTTTAAATGTATACTGCCAGCTATAATGTATCTAAGGGACACCCCCTACCTGCAATGGGCTACTGTTCAAGGTATTCATATACCGCATGTTGGTATGCTTATCCTCTGGAAACACTGCATTCTAAAATGAACTGGATATTCCCAGCCCTGCCTACTGCAAATCTTTTGGCCTATCTCCTGATGGACTCCTTGACACACCACTGTGGCCCTGTTTTGTTTTTATAGTCTTCCTACCTCCATTTGATTTCAAACCTAGGTCCTCCCCTAACTGCTTGGTGTAGTTGGGTAAAGCCTACCACTAGGTTTAACATTGCCTCAACACTGGTACTGCAGTCACATATGGAGGAGCTTGTGTGCAGTAAGCCAAAGTATTTAATATGCTTTTTCATACGCCTTTTGGCTAAGATCAAGTATACAGTCAGGTCCATAAATATTGGGACATCGACACAATTATAATATTTTTGGCTCTATACACCACCACAATGGATTTGAAATGAAACAAACAAGATCTGCTTTAACTGCAGACTTTCAGCTTTAATTTGAGGATATTTACATCCAAATTAGGTGAAAGGTGTAGGAATTACAACAGTTTGTATATGTGCCTCCCAATTTTTAAGGGATCAAAAGTACAAAAGTAATGGGACAATTGGCTGCTCAGCTGTTCCATGGCCAGGTGTATGTTATTCCCTCATTATCTCACTTACAAGGAGCATATAAAAGGTCCATAGTTAATTTCAAGTGTGCTATTTGCATTTGGAATCTGTTGCTGTCAACTCTCAATATCAGATCCAAAGAGCTGTCACTATCAATGAAGCAAGCTATCATTAGGCTGAAAAAACAAAACAAACCCATCAGAGAGATAGCAAAAACATTAGGTGTGGCTAAATCAACTGTTTGGAACATCCTTATATTATACATACAATAGACTGGCTCTTTTTTACACTGGCACTTACGAATAGTAGAATGTGGGTCTTCAGGCCTACCCTAAAGTCTAGGGGAGGTGTGGGGAAACATGTGGCCCTTCTTTCCTATCCTGCCCTAGGGGTTCAGCAGAGCCCAACACCTACTACTCAGTGGTCTGCTTCAGCTGATGATGGGTCTGCTGGACCTTTTGGCTAAGTGGTCCGAAGTGTGACTTGCAACCTGGGGGTCAGGAAAGGGTCCTTCCTGTTTTGGAGGGGACCATATAAGGCACGGCCTCCTAGTTCACTTTTTTGTGTTTGCACACATACTCTTTTTGGTGTTTTGTTTTTGTGCACCTAACCACTGGCTGAAAAGGAAGGATAAAAGGAAAAAACCCACAAAGTACAGTGTAGGAGTTCTTGTACATGGAAAATGTGCACTGAGCATTCCCTTCTCACACCTGAACATTCACTGTTGCAGTGGATTCTGACATATTTTGCCATACAAATGTTTTTAGGATTATGTCATATACCTTCAAACACAAACTAGATCACATGGTTTAACTACTGCATGTATGGCTAGCCAGTCCTTGAAAGGGGAAACACTCAGGACAGCTGGGACACCATTCATCACTATAGTTATAGAACTCTGTTCTTCTATGTGCATAAACACAACATATAGTTAGGTCCATATATATTTGGGCACAGGCACAATTTTCATACTATTGGCTCTGTATGCCACCAGAATAGAATTAACACAAAACAATCCAAATGAATTTGAAGTGAAGACATTCAGCTTTAATTCAAGGGGTCGAACATTAAAATCAAGTACAAATTTTAGGAACTGCAACCATTTTTTATACACAGTCCCCCCATTTTCAGGGGCTCAAATGTAATTGGACAAATGAATATAATAATAAATAAAATGTTAGTTTTAAAATTTTGTTGAGAATCCATTACTGGCAATAACTGCCTGAAGTCTGGAACCCATAGACATTACCAAAGTCTGGGTTTCCTCCTTTCTGATGCTTTGCCAGGCTCTAACTGCAGCTGTCCTCCATTGTTCTTTGTTTGTTGGGTTTTTCTGCCTTTGGTATTGCCTTCAGCAAATGAAATGCATGCTCAAATGGGTTGAGATCGTGTGATTGACTTGGCCATTGCAGAATATACCACTTCCTTTCCTTCAAAAGCACCTGGGTTGCTTTTGCAGTGTGCTTTGGATCATTGTCCATCTGTACTGTGAAGCGTCGTCCAATCAACTTTGCTGCATTTGGCTGAATCTGGGCTGACAGTATATCTCTAAACACTGCAGAATTTATCCGGCTGCCTCTGTCTTCTGTCACATCATCAATAAACACCAATGACCCAGTGCCACTGGAAGCCATGCATGCCCATGCCATCACACACTACCAACATGTTTTACAGATGACATTGTGTGCTTTTGATCATGAGCTGTCCCAAGCCTTCTCCACACTTTTTTCTTCCCGTCATTCTTGTACAGATTAATCTTAGTTTCATTTGCCCAATGAATGTTTTTCCAGAACTGGTCTGGCTATTTTTTTTTTTTAGAAGTTTTGTGTCTAATCTGTCTGTCTAATCTGTTTTTTTTTTTATTCTTCAGGCTTATGAATCGTTTGCACCTTGTGGTGAATCCTATTTGCTCTCGTGAAGTCTTTTCTTGATTGTAGATTTTGACAATGATACGCCCACCTCCTGGAGAGTGTCCTTCTGGATGTTGTGAATGGCTTTTTCTTTACCATAGAGAGGATCCTGCGATCATCCACCACTGTTGTTTTCCATGGATGTACAGGCCTCTTTATGATGCTGAGCTCACCAGTGTGTTCTTCTTTCCTCAGAATGTACCAAACTGTTGATTTGGCCACTCTTAATGTTGCTACTATCTCTCTGATGGATTTGTTTTGTTTTTGAAGCCTTACAATGGCCTGTTTCACTTGCATGGAGAGCTCCTTTGAATGCATGATGTAGGTTCACAGCAATAGATTCCAAATGCAAATGCCACACTTAGAATCAACTCCATGCCTTTAACCTGGCTAATTGATGAAGACATAACAAAGGAGTAGCTCACACCTGGCAAAGAAAGAGCTTTTGATTCAATTGTCCAATTACTTTTGGTTCCTTGAAAATTGTGGATTCTTAAGAGCTATAATTCCTAAACCCTTCCTCTGATTTGGATGTCCCTACCCTCAAATTAAACCTGAGAGTGTGCAATTTCAGCCCATATATATTATATAACTAAAGCTTTAATATGTTTTGGTAAATACCTAGAAAAAACTAAAATTGTGCCTGTGTCCAAATATATATGGACCTAACTGTAAATAATCCCTTTAGTAAATTATGCCAGTCTACAGAGGTGCATGGTTGCTATTTTTTTCATAATCAAACATCACTTGAAGATAATACAATTTTTCAGTCCAGATGCTCCATCTGGTGGCAGTCATGGTGTAATTACCATAAATCTGTATTTAATACGCCATGAAAAAACATTTTTATTTGAATTGTGTGTGTGTGTGTATATATATATATGTATATATATATATATGTATATATATATATATATATACATATATATATATATATATATATATATATATATATATATATATATATATATATATATATATATATAATATATATATATATATATATATTTAGGTAGTATAAGAATCTTATAGGATTAAAATCTTCTACAAGCACAATACCCAGAGACAAGACTTCCCAGAACTGTTCCGTGCTATAAAAAAAACCTATAAAGGCTATAGAAAGCATGTTACCTGTTATTAATGTATATTCTTCAGCTGTATAGACCAGCAAACAAGAGAAAGGATTATTGGTTTCATGTTTATTAAACTATAGAGAGTCTTCTGACTCCTCTCATCATCCCCTGTGCACTATCCTCCAGTTTATTGAATTACAATTATCCATAGGTGTCCAGATGAGGAAAACCACAAAGGAAAAAATGTTCCCAGTTTGTAAATAGTGACATTAGTGACAGCATATCTTCACTGTTTAAGGCTGGGTTCACACTGTAGATGGATGTGGGTGACAGCAGGGGTCTGGTGCTTCCCTGTTCTCCATTTTAGGGATGAATCAGGCCCGAATATTTGGCTGGATTCAGACTTGTATAAAGTACTCAAAATTTCTACTTGAGTAAAAGTACAAGTACTCGATCAAAAAGTTACTTAAGTAGAAGTGGAAGTGCTCGCAGAAAAAGTTACTTAAGTGGAAGTACAAAAGTATTCAACATTTTTTTTACTTAAGTATTGCAAGTAGTTTTTTCAAAAAAATTGCTACTTAAGTACTAAAAGTAAAAAGTACCAGTAGTTTTGAAAAAAAAATTCTACTCAAGTACTGAAAGTAGAAGTAGAAGTACTTAAGTGTTATGTAGTTATTAAAGAAAGAAGTCAAAAGTTTGAACATCATATTGGTTTTTATTACTTCAAATGATTTATTCAAATGATTAACCTAAAGGACAATCACAATTCCTTAGGCTGTAACTTTTTATAAACAAAAACAGATAAAGTCCCTCCCTTCCCCTTTTAAAGCATCCCTCCTTCTCTTCCCTGCCTGTTTTTTTTTCTCCACAGCTTATTGGTGCACAAAATCATATATAAACCAATGTGATATACAACAATATATTCCAATAATGAAATAAAGGAAGAGTGTATGAAATCTAAGTCAATAAAAAGTTCAAAATATTGTGAATCTTCAAATATATATATATCATATAATATTCATATGTGACAAAAGATGAATATAATTTCATATCTGCTGTTATAGGAAAGAAAGAAGTGAACCTCCCAACCAGGGCCGGCCTTAGGTGTTGAAGCGGCCTGTGCGAGCTGATCCTGTGGCGCCCCCACCAGCGCCCTGCACATTTTTTCTTGCACTTCATTTGACTTTTCTTTTTTATGATCACTACAAACTTGGCCCCCCTTACATTAGAGACCCCCCTTACATCAGAGACCCCCCAACGGAGCCCCCCTTACAACAGAAACCCCCCAACGGAGCCCCCTTACAACAGAGAGTTCAGAAACCCCCCACAGAGGCCCCACTTACATCAGAGACCCCCCACACAGATCACCTTACAGCAGAGACCCCCCAGCCCCCACAAAGAGCCCCCTTTACATCAGAGACCCCAACACAGAGCCCCCTTACATCAGAGACCCCCCACACCAAAGACCCCCCCACACAAAGCCCCCTTTACATCCGAGACCCCCACACAGAGCCCCCCCTTACATTTGATGCAGGAGAGAGTTTACTTACCTTAGTATGGAGGCTTACCACGAGAAGGGGCGGGAGGAGGAGGAGAAGGGGCGGGAGGAGGGGGAGCCGACGATCTCTCCTCTGGTGTCCCTGGCCTGGAGAGGAGGGGATCTGTCAGTGGCGGGCACTCAGCCCTGCGGCTATAGAAGACACAGGCACAGCCGCACAGTGGAAGGTAAGCGGCGGTCGTGGCCTGTGTTAACTCTCTCCATGCCGCGGTCGCCGCTTACCTCCCACTGTGCTGCCTGATCATGTACGAGCTGCGATGGCCGCACGGCGCCCCTTTTGCCCATGGCGCCCTGTGCGGCCGCACAGCTCGCACACCCCAAAGGCCGGCCCTGCTCCCAACCAAGGAGAGTCACAAGCGTACATAGACATTTTTTCTGGTAAGAGGCTGATTTTGTTTTTTTCACTGAAAGTTAAGAGCACAGGTTTTGCAATTTTGTTTCACTGGATCTATTTTGGATATTATTTTGCACTTACCTTCATCTGCCGGGTAAGGGGGAAATCCACAAGGTGGTGGGAGTCTGCACCTATTTGGAATAGGTCCTGTTTGATTCCTGCACCTTTGAAAATATATTCATCTTGTTTTGTCACATATTTCAAGATTCACAATATTTTGGACTTTCATTTCATACACTGTTCCATTATTGGAATATATTGTATATTGCTTTATATACGATTTAGTGCACCATATATTTAATTTATCACAGATTCATTTATTTTTGTCCTGGTTGCAGCTTTTTTACATATCAGCATCAGCAGCCAGCAGCGCACCCTTAATATTCACATTTATTTCTCCACAGCTTATTCCCTGCAGTGTGCATAAAGCAGTCATTTTTGGAAGTTACGCATTTTCTTTTCATCCTCAACTTGTTAGGGCAACTAAAAGATCTCAAAGGCCAGTAGGCCACATTCAAGTATTTCTTATGCAACAACAAAAGTGATTAGAGCAAAACATTGAGCTTAAACAAAATCAGATCAAATATGCCCCTTTAAAGCATCCCTACCCTCTCTTCCCTGCTTGTGTTTTTTTTCTCCACAGCTTATTCCCTTCTTAAATATATTTATATGACTGCTTAATGCATACCAGTTTAAGTTAGAAATCTTTGGTTTATCCTCAAAAGTAGTTGGTTTTCAAAATTGGAACTAGTCAGTCTCGCTCTTCTAGGGCTAAAGACTAATCCTGCTATACTAAAAAGCCTCTCGCAGGCTGCTGATGCTGGAAGAGGTGTGTTTAACTTAACAGACAACTTGCACACAGCTGGAAAAGACTTGAGCAAGTCCATGTTATCTGCTGAACATGACAAGTACGCATCTAGCTGTTTGGCACTGTCTTGTGCCTTCGAACCCTGCATGCCAGAAAAGAAGTCGTCTTCATCAGATGAGCTGGACCTGTTGACCTCTGTACAGTGCAACGAGGGGTCTTCAATACTTCGTTTGATATATTCCATTCCTGAAATATAAGAGTGTGTTAGCTTAGCTAGCTGTTCATTTTATTCAATTGTATATGGTAGAAAATTAGACTATTAGTCAAAATAATGAAATCAAAGTGCTGACAACAAAGCATCTCAACTTGTCTGCATCAAGTGGTCTACTCTTCGCGCACTCCTCCTCATGAATGAGATGCATGGTTGGTTGTATGAAGTTAGGCCTAAGGGGTTTTGCAAGTAATTGCAGAGAAGTACTAAAGCAGAATACATGAAGGATCTTTGGTTATGGGGTTTCTTGCTTAAGTTTGATTTATATAGAATTATTGTGGAACTTATACAATAATAAGAGTTTCAACCCATGAAAGTAAACACAGATTTGACATGATGACATTGTCGGTAGATGATTTTAATGGAAATAATAGTGGCGACTTTATAATTCAAATAATTCCCTTAAACAAAAAGCCTTTTGCAGCATTTACAGCCTGGTGGCAGACCTTAGACAGGAAGGCTTGGCTGCCAATGCCATGATACCGCTATGCTAAAGAGGAAGTCTCCCATACTACCACATCATTTCTCACTCTAACATCATAATGCCCTGGTATGTTTGCAATATCTTCTATGCAGGACAAGCTCATGTGTGTTTGTTTTCATATAAAAAAAAAAAAAAAATTAAAAGTAATCCCCCAATATTTGAGCTGTACTGCTGTATGGTATGTAAATTTGTGATTGCACAAAAAATACACAATAATTCACCCATACTACACTATATATCTTACCCATTTTGATTGTCTCCTCCTCCTGTGTCCAATTTGTCCTGAATTTTGGAAGCAGAATAGCAGCGGCCACCAGCTCTGGGTCTTCCATCATAGGGCCAAAGCGATTCTGAATGCCCACCTGCAAGGCATCCACAAGCGGCTTGCAATACTTCAGAGGCATCTTGATCCTGTTCAGCTTGATTTTCAGGAGCTTGACGGTTGGGAGCAGCCACCCCATCTGGACATTGGTTTCAGCTTGCAAAATGTTAGTTGCTTGGGCGACTGGAGACATGACAGCAGAATACTCAGACAAGAATGCGAGTTCAGCTGGATTAAACCTATGAAGAAGACAAGAACATATAAACAATAAGAAACAAAAAACAGCATTGCTACATGATTGGATGTGGTGATTATCATGCAATGAATTTGGTACATCGTTCAATGTTAACCATTCAATTAAATGTTGTACAAGTAGACAATATGGACCAGAATTGAGTTTGAACAGAAAGAGTACCATAAACCATTTTTAAACTTACATTGGAACCTTCAAATCTGTGCAGAAAACTCTCATTGTTGCCTCTCCCTTTTCTTTCACTATCCTGAGCAGTCTCTCCACAGCCATGAAGACAGAGTTCCACCTTGTTGCATTTGGTCGCACAAGCTGGAGGGAGCAAGCATCTTCCACAATTTCAGCTGCTGTTGAGGATCTTGAACACTTATTCCAAAGTGCATTGCACTTGGCAAATGTTGAGTAGTATAATTTCTTGTACGCCTCATTGGACACTGCTTTGCTGGCATCGGCAGTGGCTATTAGGTTAAGAATGTGGCATGCACACCGCTGGTGCTTCGGGAGCTGGAACTCAAAACCATCATCCTCATCCAAAAGTGAAGATACATCGACAAACTCGACCTCCTCCTCATCTTTGTCTGCTTCTTCCTCCTCCTCCTCCACCTCAACTAGAGCACCAGCATTTCCATCTTCACCGAAGAGTTTGAAGGCTTTAATGAAGTTGGAGCCATTGTCCGTGGTTGTTCTGACTATCTTCCCTCGAATGTCATACTCAGCATGGATATCATTAAGTGCATTTGCCAGAAGGTCGAAAGTGTGAGAGCCTCTTAATCTTTTACAGGCCAGGGCCACTGAGCACCTTTTTAAACTTTCCGGGTCCAGCCAGTGAGCTGTGACCCCAATGAAACTACGCCGCCTGGCTGACCAGCAGTCAGTGGTTGTCGCGATGTGGTCAACAGTTTGCATGGCCTCAATAATCTTGATCTTCATCTGTTTGGCAGCATCATCAATCATAGATGTGAGTGTGATTCTTGTCATTATTTTGGTATTTGGTACCAGGTCTAACACAAAATCGCGGAAAGCTGCTTGCTCTACAATGTTGAAAGGCTGAAGTCCTCGGACAACATACTTCATGATTGCCTTGTCAATGGATCTCTGAGGCATTGTGCTCCAGCTACCCATTAATGTCGGCTGCTTGATGGAAGGGGAGGGAATCACAGTCTTCTTCTTTCGCTTTGCAGATGTGAGTTCCTCGTATCTATTCAAGTGGCAGTCATGCTTGCTCTGAAAAGAGACCAAAAAATATATTGTTTTACCTTCACAGAATTATAAAGTTTTACGTGACTGAGCAACATAGCTAGGTGAGTGTATAACCCACACTATTAATAAAAAGCAAAAATAATTCAATTAAAGTCAGTTATACTTATCCACCATAATTCTATATACAAAAAACTAAGCAAGAAACCCCCATAAGCAAAGATCCTTCATGGATTCTGCTTTAGTACTTCTCTGCATTCTTGCTGCAAAACCCTGTAGGCCTAACACTTGATACAACAAGCATGGTTCATGATGAGAAACATGAGTGCGCGAAGAAGACCACTTGAGATGCATGCAGAGCAGACAAGTTGAGATGCTTTGTTTGTTGTCAGTCAGCAGCACTTTGATTTCATCACCAAAAGTTTATTTTGACTAATAGTCTAATTTTCTACCATATAATTGAATAAAATTAACAGCTAGCCAACTTGCTTTGCACTTTTTTTCCTGTTTTCACCTCACTCCAGTCTAAACTAGGCTAAAATATTTTTTAGGGAATTTTTCTACACATTATCATATATAATTTTATATATAATTTTATAAATAACCTGAAATTACTGCAGTACACCAAGTTAAATCCTAGTACTAATTGGGGTGTCATAATGACAAATACCCAATAAAGAAGTACCTAGGTCCTAAAATCAATTGTAGAAAGGAAAAGGGAGGAGGAGGCATGAGGACTTTCTGGGTACACTAAGGCTACATTATGTTAAAAAATCATATAAGTTTATTTGGTCACTCTCACTCACAACAATATATTAAGAAAGTTCAGAAAGAGTAAGTAAGACACAAACAAGGTGTCTAAAAACAACACATATGAAGGAATACTCTCATGATACCACAAGGACACAGTGCCTAATGTGTAGATTTCTTGCCCAACATGTTTCGCGGTATCTTGTCCACTTCGTATAGGGGTCTTATGTTAACAGAGAGTTCCTAAACATCTAAAGAGAGAGCTAGTTGCATAATGCATTCAAATAAATCTATCAAAGAAATAGATAAGTTAGAGAAAAATAATATAACAACAATATATCAAAAAGCCACTCACCAAAAGAAGGTCAGGCATCAAGCATGCATAGCACTGCTATGCTTGACGCCTTTACATTACCTCTCTGACCTTCTTTTGGTCAGTGGCTTTTTGATTTGTTCTTATATTATTTTTCTAACTTATCTATTTCTTTGATAGATAGATTTATTTATAGCAGCAATAACATGACATCATTTATACATACATAGCTGGTGATGACATTCCTGCGAAGGAAGGTGGCCCCACGACGACGACTTAGCCAAGAAGATGGTCCAGGCCGGGAAGGAGGGGGAGGCAACCACCAAAACTGAGCGGAAACGCCTCCTAGACGGACATGGGAGTCCTATGTTGGAGTAAGAAATGGACAAATGGCAGTCAGAAAGTAACTAAGCATATTGGAAAAGTGTTACTAAATATGCATTTAATCGATTCAAAACATATATATTAAAATGTGCAGTGCTGCAGAGTCTGCACTCTGCAGACATCAAACAATTGTAAAATTAAAAGGGAATAAGGGATATAAGGACCAGGACCAGGAGAGAGAGAACTTTCCTCCATATTGTAAAAATAAATAGAAAGATATGTTCATCATGATCATTATGTTTGCCTCGCATCCCTTGCTAAACAAAAGCAGGTGCAAGCAGAAAAATATATGTATATATATATTATTTTTACACACACAGTAAAAAAGTACTGTTATATAATAATATCAGCAGACAGTCCAGTCAGCAGCACTCAGTCAGACTCAGGCTCAGCACACTGCAGACAAAGACTCACCAGGGCAGGGAAGGAAGGAGGGATGGTAAAGAGCCAAAGAGAGGTGCCTCAAAAAAAAACTGGTCAATTAGAAAAGGAAGACCAGCAGCAGGTCACAAACAGAAACACACACTGTGGAAGCCACGGACGGCCCGGACGGGACCACATGGTCAGACTACCATGCTGGGCTCACTGCAAAGAAAAGAGAGTCATATAAAAGTTAAATGAGCCACAAGAAAGAGAGTGCCTGACATCATGATAGGATAGCAAGAGTGTGGACCCCGTCACCCCGAATGCATTTTTTAACAAGTAGTTTAACCTCCTCCGTCCCGTCCTGGGCCGTCCGTGGAGCCTGCTGTGCTAATGTCTGTGTAGTCGTGGCCGAGGCTGGCTGACAGGCATCTGCCGACATTTTATAGGACTCCGAGTCCTGTCCGGCCGCTCACGCCCATCGGCGTGTGACGCGGCCGGACCCGGACCCATAATGCGCATGCGCAGATGGCTAGCGCAGCTGACTGTCTGTACGACGGCAGGCGGGGAGGCAGATGATGGACATCTCCACACCCCCCGCCCAGCCAATCAGCACCCGGAAATTCAGAATGGAGAGCCATTCCGGCCGGGTTATTATGGTTATGGGCGCATCTGACCAGTCACACTCACCAGCGCTGCGTAACGTAACCATATAGCAGCCATGATGGAAAGGGGAAACAAGACACAAGACAGTACTTAACTTAATAACTAGTTACTTAACATATATTTTTCTGCTTGCACCTGTTTTGTTTAACAAGGGATGATCAACTGCAAATAGAGGCAAATGAATTGAATATGAATATATATCATGAACATATCTTTCTATTTTGGAGGAAAGTTCTCTTTCTCTCCTGGTCCTGGACTGGTCCTATGATCCCTTAACATTACAAGTTTGATACACTTTAATATAGGTGTTTTAATTATTAAATCATTAAATGCAACACATTTCCAATATTATGCTTTAGTTACCGTACCGTCCATTTCAGTCCAACATACATAGGACCATCAAGCTATAATGATGACAGTATAAATAAAATAAATGATGTTATGCTATGCTTTACTTTACATTACCAGGCTGAACGGCTCTGACCTTCTTTTTGGTCAGTGGCTTTTTTGATATATTGCTCTCTTATATTATTTTTCTAACTTATCTATATTCCTTTGATAGATCTTTGCTTTGAATGCAAGCTCTCTGTTTAGATGTTTAGGAAGGACGTAGGAGGAAAAAGTCTCTGTTAACATGATAAGACCCCTTGGCCCTTACGAAGCGGAAGCGGAGAAGATACCGCGAAACATGTTGGGCAATGCCAATGCCAATAGGCAGCAACAGGGCAAGAAATCTGCACATAGGCACTCCACTGTGTGTCCCTTTGTGGTAGTCATGATGAAAGTATTCCATTCTTTCATTTATCTGTGTTGTTTTTAGACGCCTTGTTGTTTGTGTCTTATATATGAACTTTTTTAATGTGACCAAAAAAACTTATATGATTTTTTTAACATAATGTAAGATTAAATCTTACTGGATGGGTCAAAAACACGATTCAACGCTGCGTCATAGCCTTTATGAAATTTATGACAGCTAGTTAACGCGTTAACGTTAAGCATGTCGCTAACTCGCTAATCGCTACGCTAAAGGGCTTACAGTTACAGCTGATAGCTCAAGCTGGTGTGATTTTGATATTTGTAAAAAATTGTAACTTACCTTGATATGTTTCTTCAAATTCGACGGTGAATTTTTGAAGGCCAGTATTTCACAACCTTTCGGGCGGCAGAGTAAGCACCTCATTCTATATGACTTGTCTTTCACACCGACATATGAGAACATCGACTCTAAGTAGGGCCAGGGGTGGTCTCCTTCATGAGCTTCCTCACTCTCACAGCCAGGCAGATCACTTGAAGTTGAAGGGCCAGGGGTGGAAGGTGGTGTTTTTGGTTCGTCCATCTTTTCAGCTGAGGCAGAATGAGCATGCGCAGTCTAATCACGGAATCCGCGGATTGATTTGATTCGCTTGATGATTGATGATGATGTGCCAGGCCAGCTTCACAATCACAAACCTTAACCTACAACGCTTAAAAAGTGAAAAATGCATCAAAAACTACTAACAAAGTGGCTGTGCTAAAAATGCTAATAAAGTACCTGCAAATGCAATTATATAATAATAATATATATTCTTCTTGTATTCAAAATCAGATTCATCGTCCACAGTATCAAAAATAAAGTGACATGTCTGTGCTAAATGCAGTGCAAATTATTCCCACAATGTAAATTTAATTCATATAAAATATATTATATGACAATACCACAATAAAATAAGTTGTGATTGTGAATAAGTTAGGTGCAAGATTAAGTGTGTAAACTAAACTTTATAACGAAAAGTCCATAACTGAATTCCAGTGTGCAATCTAAGAAGTGCTTGTCACTTGCTGTCAGATGCTTCCACCTTTCTTCTGTGATCTGATCAAGTAAAGTGGTGGACTGGATAGCCTCTCTCAGTCTCACCTTAGTAGCAGCACTGGCACTGCACTGGTTCAAAAACCTGTCTATATATATTATTTTCATTATAAGAACTTGTCAGAACATGCTTCCACCACCTGTCCTGAGTCCTGACTCCTTCACACTAGTGCTCATTTGCTTTGCTCAAGTCAAGTGCCTGTGCCACTGCCAGTGGCCACTGCAGTGCGGGCACAGCCGCACAGGCAGAGGCAGGCCGCAGGAAGCACAGGCACCAGTCCACCTCACCCACACACACAACAACACTTATGGTCCAGGTGAGTCCATGGACCATGGATGATCGGATAAATAATCATCATAGCCATCACCGTCATCTTGGTTCAAAAAAGCCACCCAGCCGCCCATGACCCGGGCCGGCCCAGGCCGTGCCCGTGTGTGTGTGTATATTAATATAATATATATTTTTATATTGATTTGATTCTCAAATGGCACATTGCCATGGTGGCAGATGGCAAGGATTAGGCCCTCTCAGTCTCTCCACGGTCCACCTCACTCACCTCACCTCACCTCATAGAAGAAGAAGATGAGAGAGATGCCAAAGAAAATGCTCCGAGTCCTGCTCCCGCGTCACAACTCCTCTCAGACTCAGTAAGGGCCCTAAGGGGTGGAGTCTGAGTGACACATCACGTTTAGAGGCGGAGAGACCTCAAGCGGGAAGTGGCAGCACGGCTCCTCCAGTGCGGTCTCTTAACTTGATGATCATGATGACGACAGTGATTCCGCGGGCCGCTGCGCGAGCGAAGCTGTGGGATTGATTGAATTGAGTTGTGCTGCCTGCTACACGCTACTACCTACTACTACTACTACTAAATTGTGAGTCAGTATGTATATTTATTTCATTTTTATATATAAAAGCGGACCGGTATTGTTGAGCTGAGCACTACACTAGATCTCCTGGCTGTCACTTTGTCACATGTTGGGAAATCACAGTGGCTCGGCTCCAGAAATGGCGGGTGTCCCCGTCATCCTGCCAGGGCCGCCAAGAAGTTCATCACCTAAAGTAATCTTATCTTACACACTTCAACTTGTTGCACGCACCTGACCTGACCCTAAGTCACCTAACTTATTATTTCATAACTTATTTTATTGTGATTTTATTTTCATATTTTATTTTTATATGAATTGAATTTACTGTTACTACATTGTGGGAATAATTATTTTCAATGCATTTAGGCTTTAGCACTGTTGTTTTTTTGATACTGTGTGGACTCGAAGTGTGGGCAGGGCACACTGGGGGCAACGATGATATTATATCGATTGCACAGGCACTTTATTCGCACAGCCAAGTTGTGTTTGTTAGTAGTTTTTTTCTTGATGCACTTTAAGCGCTGCCGCTGTAGCACCTTTGTTTGTTTCATATTTTCTTTTTATTGGAAAGATTTGGTATAGCAGCTTTTATTATACACAGCCTTTATTTTCGTATGTGCTGATTTACAAATGAATGACATTATACACATTTTTTGGAGCTTTATGCAACCTGCCATCTACTGTTCTGGCAGTGGTAATTTTTTTAAAAGTAACGAGTAACGATGCAGCACAAAAAAAAAATATCGGAGTAGAAGTATCGAAATCATCGGAAAAATGTAGTGAAGTAAAAGTAGAAGTAGGAGAAAAAAATTCTACTTTAGGAAAGTACAGATACCGCATTTCGGTACTTAAGTACAGTACTTAAGTAGTTCTACTTCGTTACTATACATCTCTGGCTGGATTTAGACCTGAAACAGGGCCAGAGATGCACAGGACCCCTGTGCAATTGACTTTGCAGCCGGCCTGGAGATGTATGAACCAGCTCCATTGAGAGCCGGGCACACTCTCCTGTCATGTGAATTGGATGTGGGCAAACCTGCATTCAATGTGCACTAGTGTGAACCCAGCCTTAAAAAGATACAAAAAAAAAAAAAGTGGACAATAATATTGGCTGAGAAACCGGTATTATCATAGTCTTCACTTTGGGGCTAGAGTAATCTAAGTCATGTAATTGGGGGACCCTTACTTAACAGCCTATTGTAAGGTGGAGTATAAACTTTATGCCAGAAAAAGGTGTAAAAACACAAGAATGTCATTTATAAAGCAAGAAGCAAAACCAACAAATTGACATTTACTAGTCATGTATGGCAATTGGTGAAAAATGTAAGCTAGGCACACCTTCCCCCTACTGCTTCAGCACATCATATAGCAGATGGAAGGTTGACAACGCTGTCCCCTGGGGACAGGGACTGCTTTTTTCCTGAGGACAGGGGCCCCTACTCCCCTGGGGACAGGGACCCAATCTCCCCTGGGGACAATTGACATTTACTAGTCATGTATGGCAATTGGTGAAAAATGTAAGCTAGGCACACCATTCCCCGACTGCTTCAGCACATCATATAGCAGATGGAAGGTTGACAACGCCCTACTCCCCTGGGGACAGGGACCCCATCTCCCCTGGGGACAGGGACCCCTTCTCCCCTGGGGACAGGGACCCCATTTCCCCTGGGGACAGGGACCCCATTTCCCCTGGGGACAGGGACCCCTTCTCCCCTGGGGACAGGGACCCCATCACCCCTGGGACAGGGACCCCTTTTCACCTGGGGACAGGGACCCCTTCTCCCCTGGAGACAGGGACCCCTTCTCACCTTAAGTGCTATGACTCAGATCCTTCACATTACAATTCCCTCTTTACATCAGTGTGCTTGTTACCCCTTCGCATCACAGCCCCCTCACTTAACATTAGTGTTCCCAGACTTCTTCATATCACATTCCACTCCCTTAAAACTAGTTTCCTCAGACCCCTTCACATCACAGCCCCCTCACTTAACATTAGTGTCCTCAGACCCCTTCACATCACAGCCCCCCCTCACTTAACATTAGTGTCCTCAGACCCCTTAACATCACAGCCCCCTCACTTAACATTAGTGTCCTCAGACCCCTTCATATCAAAGCCCACTCACCTAACATTAGTGTCCCCAGACCCCTTCATATCACAGCCCCCTCATTTACATTAGTGTCCCCAGATCCCTTCACATCACATTCCCCTCACTTAAAATTAGTATCCTCAGACCCCTTCACTTCACATTCCCCTCCCTTAAAATTAGTGACCTCAGACCCCTCCACATCACAGTCCCTTCACTTAACATTAGTGTCCTTAGACCCCCTTTGACATCACAGCCCCTCCCCCATTTACATCAGCATTCCCTGTTCCTCACCCCTTACATCACAGTGCCCCTCACAGTTTCATACCATGCCCCCTCATATCACAGTCCCCTTCCATTACAAACCCCTTTAAATCGCACCCCCCCCCCCTTTTACATTAGTATCCCAAGTCTCCCACTTTAGATCACAATCTTCCTCTTTACATCACAAACCCCCTTCACGGAGAGTGGGAACTGCTCAACCCTGTTATATTAACAAGTGGGTGATCGCAGTGCTAGGGCTGCACTGCGTTCTAGGAACCAGATCATGAAAAGTTGGGCAGCTCCCGCCATCCATCCAGACCTGCTGCGCCTCATACACTCCGCCCTTCTTTGAGAATTACAGCAGCAGAAACGGGGGAACCCTGGACAAGAATCTGGAGACTACCGTGTGGCCAAGGAAGGAAACAGAGAGAGTGAACACAGTGGCTTCTGAGTGGAGCAGGTGGAGGCGTGGTGAAGTCCAGATCACAGTCTACCATTTAGTGATGCCTGATCTAGAGTTTCAATAAGTAATGTGCTAAATCTACATTAAAAACCTTTAGTTAATTACAAATTTGTTGAGAATACAAAAAAAAAATCATTCTTACATATTTACATAGTCTGGCTGAAAAAAGACACTGCTCAAAAAATTAAAGGAACACTTTTTAATCCGAGTATAGCATCAAGTCAAAAAATCTCTTGGGATATTGATCTGGTCAGTTAAGCAGCGGAGGGGGTTGTTAATCAGTTTCAGCTGCTTTGGTGTTAATGAAATTAACAACAGGTGCACTAGATGGGCAACAATGAGACAATCCCTTGCATTTGGCTAGGGTCAGTGTCACTAATGATAGCATGAAGCGATACCTGGACCCTATAGAGTTTGCACAGGCAGTCGAACTCACCCAGGATGGCACATCAATACGTGCCATTGCTGGAAGGTTTGCTGTGTCTCCCAGCACAGTCTCAAGAGCATGGAGGAGATTCCAGGAGATAGGCAGTTACTTTAGGAGAGTTGGACGGGGCCATAGAAGATCCTTAACCCATCAGCAGGACCAGTATCTGCCCCTTTGTGCAAGGAAGAACAGGATGAGCACTGCCAGAGCCCAACAAAATGACCTATAGCAGGCCATGAATGTCTCTGACCAAACAATCAGAAACAGACTTCATGAGGGTGGCATGAGGGCCCGACATCCTCTAGTGGGCCCTGTACTCACTGCCCAGCACCATGGAGATCAATTGGCATTTGCCATTGAACACCAAAATTGGCAGGTCCACCATTGGCAGCCTGTGCTTTTCACAGATGAGAGCAGGTTCACCCTGAGCACGTGACAGACGTGAAAGGGTCTGAAGAAGCCGTGGAGAACGTTAGGCTGCCTGTAACATCATTCAGCACAATTCTGCCTTTAGGAATCAGGATGAAATCCTTAGACCCATTGTCAAACACTGGTACAGTGGGTCCTGGGTTCCTCCTGGTGCATGACAATGCCCGGCCTTATGTGACGAGAGTATGCAGCCAGTTCTTGGAGGATGAAGGGATTGATACCATTGAATGGCCCCTACGCTCGCCTGACCTAAAATTAATGGAACACCTCTGGGACATTATGTATCAGTCCATCGATGCCACTAGGTTTCACCTCAGTCTGTTTAGGAGCTCAGTGATGCCCTGGAACAGATCTGGAAGGAAATACCCCAGGACACCATCCGTCGTCTCATTAGGCGCATGCCCCGACATTGTCAGGCATGCATATAAGCATGTGGGGGCCATACAAACTCCTTAATACCATTTTGAGTTGCTGCAATGAAATTTCAGCAAAATGGACTAGCCTGCTGCAGGGGTGTCTTTTGAATTCTGCCCTCTGTAGGGTTTAAAATTTTAATTTCCATCAAACGATGTGGCATTCTTTCTTTCCTAAAACATTACCCAGTCCATATCTGTATAGATATCCAGCATGAGATTTTTCCCCCATTGAGATCTGATGTGTTTTCAAAGTGTTCCTTTAACCACTTGCCGACCAGTTACCTTGACTGTACTGCGGCAAAGTGGCTCGTTACCTACGTCACCAGACATTCCCCTCTCTCGGCGGCGCGCGCTGTATTCAGTTACAGCGGGAGTCGGGCCAGGGGAGGAGCGATCACCGCTGCTCTTCCCCGATCGTCGGGGATCTAGTGTGGAAATCTCCTAAGTGAATGGCAGGGTCAGATTGCAGGGTTCAGCATAGCTGAACATCCGATCTGTCCCTGACTCACTCAGTCACCTCCCCCCACACATGTCAGTAAGCTCTAGGCATACATTAACCCCTTGATCACCAATAAAAATTAACCCCTTCCCAGCCAGTGTCATTTTTACAGTAAAAATTAAAGATGTAAAACTAGCGCGCTAATGGTTTATTTGGAAAGGAGGATGAGTGTGTGGTCCAATGTGTATATAAATGAATTAATATATAAATAAATGGGAATAAATGTGAATAGGCTGCAGCCTCCCTAAATGATAGTCCGAAGGCTATACCATGAAAGTAAAAAAGGTAGGGATGGTGGCGCTGCCTATTATTAAAACAGGAGTATTAATGCTGGTAAAAGATGTGTAAATATTTGCTCATAAATATGAAGTGACAATAATAACAAGCGTCCTGTGTAAATATTATAAATAACAATAAATAATATAAATATCACTGTGCAATATATAGAGTGCTATTATAAAGTGACTGGTGCATAAGTATAAATGGTGATAAATGGCAATGAGCAACGTTTGACACTCAGTAAAAATTAAAGTGCTAGTGAGGAAGGTGCAATAGTGTCATAAAAAACAATTGGCTATATAATATAGTATCAAGGTGATATAAAGTGCCAACAGTGAACGGTATTCAATCTACACCACAGAAAAAGTGCAATGATATTATATAAACAGTTAGATTCTGTAATATGCTATCAGGGTATAACATAGTTACATAGTTAGTAAGGTTGAAAAAAGACATCAGTCCATCCAGTTCAACCTATGATGTGTGTGTGTGTTTGCTTTTAACCGTACATTGTATACCCCTGTATGTTGTGGTCTTTAAGGTGTCCATCTAATAGTTTTTTGAAACTATCGATGCTCCCTGCTGACACCACTGCCTGTGGAAGAGAATTCCACATCCTTACCGCTCTTACAGTGAAGAACCCCTTACGCACTTTAAGGTTAAACCGCCTTTCCTCTAGTTTTAGTGAGTGGCCACGTGTCTTATTGTATCTCCTTTCTCTGAATAGTTTGTTCCTTATGCTCGGGTCACCAGTACAGTATTTGTATATTGATATCATATCCCCCTCAATCGTCTTTTCTCCAGAGAGAAAAGGTTCAGTGCTTGTAGTCTTTCCTCATAGCTGATGTCCTCCATTCCCCTAATTATTTTTGTTGCCCTTCTCTGGACTTTCTCCAATTCCAGCACATCCTTCCTGAGGACCGGTGCCCAGAACTGGACAGCATACTCCAGATGTGGCCGGACCAGAGTCTTGTAGAGAGGGAGAATAATCTCTTTATTTCTGGAGTGAATCCCCTTTTTTATACATCCCAGTATTCTGTTGGCTTTGCTTGCGGCGGCTTGGCATTGCATGCCACTGCCAAGCTTGTTGTCTACCAGTACCCCCAAGTCCTTTTCCATCCTAGACTCACCCAGAGGTTCCCCCCCTAGTGAGTAGCTTGCTTTCTGGTTTCTGGCCCCCAAGTGCATTACTTTACATTTATCAACATTAAACCTCATCTGCCATGTAGTTGCCCACCCCGTTATTTTGTTCAGGTCTGCTTGCAAGGTTTCCACATCCTGCATAGAAGATATTGGCATGCCTAGTTTAGTATCATCTGCAAATACTGAGATTGTACTCGATATCCCCTCCTCTAGATCATTTATGAACAAATTAAACAGGATTGGTCCCAGGACAGAACCCTGGGGGACCCCACTTTCCACACCCGCCCAATCCGAGTACTCCCCATTAATCACCACCCTCTGTACTCTCCCCTGGAGCCAGTTCTCTATCCAGGTACTCACCTTATGGTCCATACCTACCTTCCTTAGTTTGTACAGTAATCGTTTGTGGGGAACGGTGTCAAAGGCCTTTGCAAAGTCCAGATACACCACATCCACAGGCTTACCTTTATCTAGGTGGCTGCTCACTTCATCGTAGAAGGTTAATAGATTGGTTTGGCAAGAACGATTTTTCATGAATCCATGCTGATTACTACTTATAATACCGTTTTAATTACTAAAGTCTTGTATGTGGTCCCTTAACATCCCCTCCAAAATTTTGCAGACTACAGATGTTAGGCTGACCGGCCTATAGTTACCCGGGATATATCTCGGCCCCTTCTTAAATATTGGTACCACGTTGGCTTTTTTCCAATCAGCTGGCACCATACCCGTCTGTAAACTATCCTTAAAGATCAAGAATAATGGTCTGGCCAACGATAAACAGTATTCGGTATACACCGCAAAAAAAGTCCAAAATAGAATAAAACAGTCTATATGTCACATGCAGTGACCACAAGCAGGTATGTGATCCCCAAGCAGGTATGTGATCCCCAATCCAATATAAGTGACAACACTCTGGTGAATGCTTCAAAAAGAGGGGTGACTCCGTGGTAAGTGATGAGGTGCTGGGTGATCCTTTCTGGTAAGAGAGCCCACTTACCAGAAACACCCACCCCACACAGGGGTATATGGCGGGTGTGTTAGAGCAAATCCAGCAGCCCAGCGATATCCACTTGCGTCAGATAGGAACGTCCTATTGGAAACCTGGATGGTCCTAATGTAAGGTGTCCCCTCTTATGGTTCCTATTAAGGCTCCCAGTACCGGTATGTTCCAAAGCACCCGCCGGTATCACTCAGAAGTGTGTGCCAAAAAATAATGAACAAGGGACATAGCGTAATACTGTATGATATTTATTCTCATACAATTAAGGAGAGGTACTCACATTAAAGTGGATATAACAGGCAAAATAAGGATGGATCCGAACGCTATGCGGTCCACGCCTCGATCTCGTATCCAAACCGGAAGTGACTCGACACGCTGTATGCGTTTCGTAACACATACGTCATCAGCAGCGTCAGGTCGCCTCCGGTGTCTTCCTATATATACACATGCGGTAGCCTGGCAAGCAATCCTCATGTGATTCACATGGTTACGTAGTCCGGAAGTGTATGCTGCCGTGCGGACTATGCAAAAATGGTGCTTATGCTTATCCAAAAAATGCAGACTACCATCCGTTATCAAATTTGTACTAAAAAACTTAAAAACGGGAATAAATATTGTATTGAGGTAGATCAGTATATTGAGCATAAAACTTATAATCATAGTTCCTTGACGGCAATGCATGTGTATACCAGGAAGCGGACGTACAGATATAAATTCCTAACGTGAATGTACCGATATGTTAAAAACATTATGCTAAATTTATTAAGAACAGTAGATATAAAAATAATGAATTTTTAATAAAAAATAAAAAACGGGAATATATAGTACAGTGGTTCTTAACCTGGGTTCGATCGAACCCCAGGGGTTCGATGAGTCAGTCTCAGGGGTTCGGCGGGGGGGCAACAGGGCAATATTAAAATATTACCGATTTGTGAGGCCAACCCCCCCCCAACCCCCCCCGGAAATCAGAGCTGCGGTCGGGGCGACTCACAGCCATTACACATAGACACTTGACGCTCTGCCCCCTGTACCTCCCCCAGCAGGTTTCCAGCCTATCTCCTGCAGGCTGCTTGCTGCTCGAGTGGGCAGGATGGGGATGTACCTGACCACGGAGATCGCGCCCGCCTGGAAGAGGGAAGTGTGAGCAGCTGAGCAGAGGGAGCCGAGTGAATGTTCCTGGAGGTAGGCTCAGCTAGCTGTACATGGTGGATTAGTTTGCAAGCACCTCTATGCTAAGTCTGCTGAGTTACTGCAGCTTAGCATAGAGGTGCTGTTAGCTGACAAATGGAAATGCATGTCCTTTTCATTTAGCTCAATAAGCATTGTGAATGCCCCCTGGTGTGTGCCCTCCTGATACCCCATCGTATGCCCTCCCAACCCCCCCCCCCCAGTGTGTTCCCTCTTGACACCCCATGGTATGCCCTCCCAACACCTCCCCCCCCCCCAGTGTGTGCCCTCCTGACACCCCATGGTATGCCCTCCCAACCCCCCGCCCCAGTGTGTGCCCTCCTGGCTCCCCCAGTGTGTGCCCTCCCAACCACTGATGTGTGCCCTCCTGACACCCAGTGTGTGGCCTCCTGACTCTCCACTGGTGTGTGCCCTCACTACCCTCCCCCACAGTGTGTCCTCCTGACCCTCCCCCCAGTGTATGCCCTCATAACCCCCTGGTGTGTGCCCTCATAACCCCCTGGTGTGTGCCCTCCCAGCCCCCTGGTGTGTGGCTTTACTGATTCCCTGAACACTGTCCTATCCTCTGTCCTGTCAACTCCTGTCCTCTGCCCTATTCTCTGTACATCGTCCTACAGCCTACTGACCACTCTATCCTTCCCTACAATCATCTAACCTCTGTACACTGCCCTACATCCTACTGACCTCTGTACACTGCCCTACATCCTACTGACCTCTGTACACTGCCCTACATCCTACTGACCTCTGTACACTGCCCTACATCCTACTGACCTCTGTACATTTTTCTTTGTATGATACGTTTAATTCAGTTCTGTAAACACCTTATTTTCTGGCAGTGCCCCTCCCGAGACTAGACTCATAAAATCATATTTTATTTTTGCAATTAAGAAGGGTTCGGTGAATGCGCATATGAAGCTGGTGGGGTTCAGTACCTCCAACAAGGTTAAGAACCACTGATATAGTATATACGATACTAAGAAAAAACGGAAGTGAGGAGGACATCTAGTGGAATATGTGGTAATTACATGGACGTGATTCCAATGGTATATATGGATGGAATATAAATATAGGACAAGGGAATTGAATATGAAAACTATATATTATATATAAATTAAAAAATAGACTTAATATGTAATAAATTATATGGACTATTAAATGCTATTATGCGAGTGGCGATGCAGTTTAAGGCAATGGGACCATTTGTTAATATATAGCACATATGATTAATGTGCTAAATAAAAATAAATATCAAAATTAATAAAAATAAAAATGTTAATATTAGAATTTAGTATGCATTCATTGACTAAAAAGGTATAAAACTCAGAGATGGGTAGGATCATAAAGACTCTGGATAAACTGATTTATTATATTAAAAATTTGAAATAAAACAGTTTAAATCGATATCTAAATTGAGGCCTTTAGGCTGTATTGTATTTAACCTATAAATCCAAGAAGTCTCGTTTTTGGAAATTTTGATCCTTTTATTTTCTCCCCGCCAGTGTGCGGATATAGAGTCAATCCCACAGAAAGTAAGACCACTGGGGTCTTTGTTATGTTTCTCAGCAAAATGCCTTGATAGGCTATGTTTAGGGAAACCTACGCGTATATTTTTTATGTGTTCTCTAATCCTTATATACAGTGGTCTAGTAGTCCTGCCAACATATTGTAGTCGGCAGGGACATTCTATGAGATATGTGACATGATCCGTCCGACAGGTGATCAACTTGTTTATCTTAAATTCCTCTCCGGTAGCTCTGGATTTGAATTGTAGTGTCTTTCTTGGCTGTCCTGTATTGGTCTTACATGCCAGACATCTTTTACATCTAATAAATCCTTTCAAATCTTTGAATCTTTGGTAGTCTGCATTTTTAGGATAAGCATAAGCGCCATTTTTGCATAGTCCGCACGGCAGCATACACTTCTGGACTACGTAACCATGTGAATCACATGAGGATTGGTTGCCAGGCTACCGCATGTGTATATATAGGAAGACACCGGAGGCGACCTGACGCTGCTGATGACGTATGTGTTACGAAATGCGTACAGCGTGTCGAGTCACTTCCGGTTTGGATACGAAATCGAGGCGTGGACCGCATAGCGTTCGGATCCATCCTTATTTTGCCTGTTATATCCACTTTAATGTGAGTACCTCTCCTTAATTGTATGAGAATAAATATCATACAGTATTACGCTATGTCCCTTGTTCATTATTTTTTGGCACACACTTCTGAGTGATACCGGCGGGTGCTTTGGAACATACCGGTACTGGGAGCCTTAATAGGAACCATAAGAGGGGACACCTTACATTAGGACCATCCAGGTTTCCAATAGGACGTTCCTATCTGACGCAAGTGGATATCGCTGGGCTGCTGGATTTGCTCTAACACACCCACCATATACCCCTGTGTGGGGTGGGTGTTTCTGGTAAGTGGGCTCTCTTACCAGAAAGGATCACCCAGCACCTCATCACTTACCACGGAGTCACCCCTCTTTTTGAAGCATTCACCAGAGTGTTGTCACTTATATTGGATTGGGGATCACATACCTGCTTGTGGTCACTGCATGTGACATATAGACTGTTTTATTCTATTTGGACTTTTTTTGCGGTGTATACCGAATACTGTTTATCGTTGGCACCTTATACCCTGATAGCATATTACAGAATCTAACTGTTTATATAATATTATTGCACTTTTTCTGTGGTGTAGATTGAATACCGTTCACTGTTGGCACTTTATATCACCTCGATACTATATTATATAGCCAATTGTTTTTTATGACACTATTGCACCTTCCTCACTAGCACTTTAATTTTTACTGAGTGTCAAACGTTGCTCATAGCCATTTATCACCATTTATACTTATGCACCAGTCACTTTATAATAGCACTCTATATATTGCACAGTGATATTTATATTATTTATTGTTATTTATAATATTTACACAGGACGGTTGTTATTATTGTCACTTCATATTTATGAGCAAATATTTACACATCTTTTACCAGCATTAATACTCCTGTTTTAATAATAGGCAGCGCCACTGTGACGAGACCAATCTCGCCACTGGGCGTTGGAGAAGCCTGGGTGCTCGCCTCCTGCAATGTGACTATGGACCCTCTCATCAGCCCATGCTAAACGTAAACCCCATGGCAATTTGACTGTGTTTGTGGCATCTGAGCGCTGTTTGGATATGTTGAGCGCTCAGATCCAGGCTATCTGGGGATGGGTTGAATGTAGGGGTTCTGTTCAGTAGACTGGGAGTTATGCATTTTTGTGTCTTTTTGTGTTTCTTTAAACATGTGACTAATGGAGCCTTGCCTCTCCTGGAAGCTAAAACTTATTCCTGTAAACTGTAAGGAACAGGAAGCCAACTCCTAATATGGGCATTACAGGAAGTTCTGAGGAGACGGGCGGTCTATTGACACTCAGAGTAATGTGTATTGAGGGCTCGTTAGGGAACCATTGTTCTGTGTCTGACTGTTGTGTACATTGATTGCCCCCTGGGGTTTCTGTCTCCTTGCATTGGTCAAAGCTATCTGACCAATCCCTGTTGACTCATTTTCAAGCCCTCATTTGCATATGCTGGAGAGGACCTTAGTGAGAACTGCAAGTACTTTACAATTGACCAATGGGAAAGCGGTTGTTGGGGGAAGGATGTTCCAATTTCTGTATAAAAGTGTGCTCTGTTCTTCCAATAAATGTTGTTCCTGTTTTACCCTCATCTCGGAGCTTTGTCTCGTTATTGGGGGAATCTGCTGCAGGGATTGCAATGGTCTTCCATTCTCCCTTAGAGAATCACTAAGCTCTTATAAGAGCTTGTGTAAGAGCTTGTTCGTGCTGCACTCTCTGGGGAAAGAGAGGTTCACCCACAGGAACCTGGGGCCTTGTCGTTGGTCCAGGGTGGGTAGGAGATGCCAAGACCCTAACCAAGATGTGGCGGTTCGTGGAGTCTGAAGTGCTTACGGTGTCTGGTGGAGTGCTTGGAGCCCTCGGGAAGCACTAGGAGCATCTGTCAACGGAGGTACCTGCTCAGGGGTGCCCTGTTCCGTAACAGCCACCATCCCTACCTTTTTTACTTTCATTTTTACAGTAACAGTGCATATTTATAGCACTGATTACTGTAGTGTACTGTAGTAATTTCACTGGTACCCCCAAAAGTGTCAAAAATGTCAGTCAAGGGTCCGATCTGTCCGCCGCAATGTCGCAGTCCCGCAAAAAAAATCGCAGATCGCCGCCATTATTCGTTAAAAAAAAAACACCAAAAATGACAGAAATCTTTCCCTTAGTTAGTAAACGCAACAACTTTTGCGCAAACCAATCAAAATACGCTTATTGCAATTTTTTTTTTTACCAAACATATGTAGCAGAAAACAAATTGGCCTAAAATGTTAAAAAATTTTGATTTTACATTTTTTTGGGGGGAATTTCATATAAAAAAATGTGAAAAATATTGTTATTTTTTCAAAATTGTCGCTCTTTTTTTGTTTATAGCGCAAAAAATAAAAATCGCACAGGTGATCAAATACCACCAAAAGAAAGCTCTATTTGTGGGAAAAAAAAGGACATAAATTTACACCATCGCACGACCGTGCAATTGTCCGTTAAAACAACGCAGTGCCGAATCGCAAAATATGGCCTGGTCAGGAATGGGGTAAAATCTTCCAGTCTTAAAGCGGTTAAAAATACGCTCATTGAGAATTTTTTTGTCAAAGACATGTAGCTAAATACATTTTGGCCTAAATATATGACAAACATTGAATGAATTTATTTAACTGTCAAAGTAGAAAAATATTGTTATTTTAATCAAAATTGCCGCTCTTTTTTTATTAATATCGCAAAAAATTAAAAGCGCAGAGGTGATCAAATACCACCAAAGTGGGAAAAAAAGGACGTACATTTTGTTTGGGAACGGCGTTGCATGACCGCGCAATTGTCAGTTAAAGTCGCACAGTGCCAAGTTGCAAAAAGTGGCCTGGACATAAAGCAGGAAAATCCTCCGGTGGTAAAGTGGTTAAAGCAGAGCATAGGAGAGAGAGACTCACCGTCACTCACGAGCCCTGAATACACAGCGGTCAGCGGGAACTGCCGAAGTTAACTGTGCTAGTTAATGAGCAGGTGATTGGTTGCTAGGCAGTCCTAGCAACCAATCGCCTTCTCATTAACTAGCACAGTTAACTCCAGCAGCGCCCGCTGTGTATTCAGGGCTCGTGAGTGACGGTGAGTCTCTCTCCCGTGCTCTGCTTTAAGCGGTTCCTCCTCCTCCGCGCTCCTGTGTCAGTGAGCGCAGCGAGCGGTGGAGGCAGTCCGGCGGCCGGCCTCGGGTGTCACCCTGGTGCTCCCTGACACCCCTCTAATGTGTGGCACCCGGGGCGGACCGCCCCCCGCCCCCCCTGTTGGTAAGCCACTGTGTGGGACATCCTCAAACGGAAGGTGGAGGAGCGCAAAGGTCTCTAACATCCACCAGCTCTGTGATGTCATCATGGAGGAGTGAAAGAGGGCTGCAGTGGCAACCTGTGAAGTTCTGGTAAACTCCATGCCCAAGAGGGTTATGGCAGTACTGAAAAATAATGGTGGCCACACAAAATATTAATACTTTGGACCAAATTTGGACATTTTGACTTAGGGGTGTACTCACTTTTACTGCCAGCGGTTTAGACATTAGTGGCTATGTGTTGAGTTATTTTGAGGGGACAACAAATGTACACTGTTATACAAGCTTTACACTCACTACTTTATATTGTAGCAAAGTGTCATTTCTTCAGCGTTGCCACATGAAATTATATGACAAAATATTTACAAAAATGTGAGGGGTGCACTCACTTTTGTGAGATACTGTATATATATATATATATATATACACACACACACACATTGCCTGGCCAAAAAAAAGTTGCCACCTGGAATTAACTAAGCAAACAACTAAACTAAGCATGCAGTAACTATCCTATTGGATAGTTACTGCATGTGCCTAAACAATGAGGTCAGCTGACTACCTGAATATACTGAATGACCAGGTTATTCTATCAATGGATTTTTTTCTTCCCTGATGGCACGGCATATTCCAAGATGACAATGCCAGGATTCATGGGGCTCAAATTGTGAAAGAGTGGTTCAGGGAGCATGAGACATCATTTTCACACATGGATTGTCCACCACAGAGTCCAGAACTTAACCCCATTGAAAATCTTTGGAATGTGCTGGAGAAGGCTTTGCGCAGTGGTCCGACTCTCCCATCATCAATACAGGATCTTGGTGAAAAATGAATGCAACACTCCGGACGGAAATAAATCTTGTGACAGTATAGAAGCTTATCAAAACAATGCAGCAGCGATTGCGTGCTGTAATCAAAGCTAACAAAATATTAGAGTGTGTGACCTTTTTTTTGGCCAGGCAACACACACACACACACACACACACACACACACACACACACACACACACACACACACACACACACACACACACACACACACACACACACACACACACACACACACACACACACACACACACACACACACACACACACACACACACACACACACACACACACACACACACACACACACACACACACACACACACACACACACACACACACACACACACACACACACACACACACACACACACACACACACACACACACACACACACACACACACACACACACACACACACACACACACACACACACACACACACACACACACACACACACACACACACACACACACACACACACACACACACACACACACACACACACACACACACACACACACACACACACACACACACACACACACACACACACACACACACACACACACACACACACACACACACACACACACACACACACACACACACACACACACACACACACACACACACACACACACACACACACACACACACACACACACACACACACACACACACACACACACACACACACACACACACACACACACACACACACACACACACACACACACACACACACACACACACACACACACACACACCCAGAACCAGCTCTTGAGGGAGTCTATTCCACATTTTTACAGCTCTTACTGTGAAGAAACACAAAAAAAGTTCAGGCGCTAGTCCTTGATACAGATTCCTGCTAGGTCATAAACCCAGATGTTATCATACTATGGCTATGGTTCATTTTGATCAATTGCACCTAGGCTGCCCAATCCTTAACACGGGATGATGCCCAAAAACTGTCAATAACAAAAAAGAAGGATGGCGCTCTGTTGTACACATAAAGAGAATTGCTGTATAGAAAATGGACAAAAAATTGTCTCAGGATGAACCATGAAAGTTTAATGAAGAAACAGACATAAAATAAATTAAATAAATGGTCTTCCAAACCAGTCCTGAAGCCTCCGGATCTCCTTGGGGTGCTGTGGGGATCCCTGATGGTGAAGTGGCGCGTGAGTGACGTCACCGGAAGTGGCGATCAGGAGCTCAATAGGAAGCCAGGCTGGATCTTGGGGATGACTCGCAAGCTTCTAGTTGCCGCATGCGCGCGAAACATGTAGTTGCGGCAACCAGAAGCTTGCGAGTCATCCCCAAGATCCAGCCCGGCTTCCTATTGAGCTCCTGATCGTCACTTCCGGTGACGTCACTCACATGCCACTTCCGGTCACCATGGAGGGTCTGGCTATGGAGGACATATCGGCTCTGGGTCTGTGTAGCGGCCGCACACAGAACCCAGTTAGCCTCCTATCACTGCGGTGTTGAATTGTGCTATCTGGGATTACCTTTCTTCATCTGGCAATTCCTGATGTAATTGGATTTCCCTATTCTACCATCAGGGATCCCCACAGCACCCCAAGGAGATCCGGAGGCTTCAGGACTGGTTTGGAAGACCATTTATTTAATTTATTTTATGTCTGTTTCTTCATTAAACTTTCATGGTTCATCCTGAGACAATTTTTTGTCCATTTTCTATACAGCAATTCTCTTTATGTGCACAACAGAGTGCCATCCTTTTTTTTTGTTACTTACTGTGAAGAAGCCTTTCCGTATTTAGAGATGAACTCTCTTTTCCTTCAGATGTAAGAGTGCCCCCTTTTCCTCTGTGATGACCTTAAAGTGAATAACCCAACAAGTTCACTATATAGACCACTTATGTATTTATTCATACATAGTGATCAACCCCCCCCCCCCCAATCTCTGGATTATCAATGTATATTGACTGGATTTTAAAATGGTAGTAAATTGCGCCAGTTTAAAAAAATAAATAAACACACGCCTGCAAGGCAATTGCATAATGTGCTAGTATGCATCACATACTAACACATTATTAAATGCCTACCTTAGAATGAAGCCCTCCAGCGGCACGCTGTCACAGAGGGCTTCCATCTTCCCCCTGTCTTCCTTCCAAGTGTGCGGCCTCCGGCTATATGAGTGGCCCTTGGCTCCGGCATAAAGCTCTAAAGGTCTGGCACAGTATGCCGAACCTTCAGAGCGCATGCACCAGTAACATATCTAGCTGCATCTAGGGTGAATATCTCCTAAATGGTGCCCATTTAGGAGATAATCAATTTACCTACAGATAAGCCTTTTTATAGGCTTACCTGTAGGTAAAAATCACAAAGCAGACTTTACTAACGCTTAAACAAACTTTGTTTCAGATTCCTATTCTAACCTGCTTGTGCTCTCAAGAAAAAGATGTCTGTTGTGTGAAGAATGAATCTATATGGGAGTGACTTTTTCATTATTATTTAGCTGATGCACTTGCAGTGTTCTAACGTCAAGTTGCAGTGTCAGCATCCCTTTAGAAGTGACTAACCCTTTGGGAGAACCTTTCCAAAAATGAATTATTTTGTTGCAGGGGAAGCCTAAAATCTAATTTATATCTTAGTGTAGACTTGTGGGAAAATCAGTAAGTCAATCACACAAGCAGCAAATTCTATACACTGTATAGAGAAGGCCTCAGGGTTGCCATTGTGCATTAAATTCTACAGAAAATGAGAACACTGCAGATAGAAAAGGAAAGGTCATTTTTAATAACATTCAGTTACAATATGGCTTGTGTAGCAATTGTATACTTTATATATATATATATATATATATATATATATATATATATATATATATATATATATATATATATATATTTTTTTTTTTTTTTTTTTATTGGCTATACTTTTTTTTTTCACGAAAGTGGAGTCACCCCTTAGGTGTGAGTTACTTCCTTCTGAACTTGTTCTCAGTAGTTCTGGGAACAGCAATTGATTAGTATGAAGCAAGGAAAACCTTGCCAATTTGTAAAAATCTAAGATATTTTTTCATGCAAAATTCAGGAGTTTGAGTTATTACAGTGCTGTAGACTGTGACAGTAGAAGAATTGTCTGCTGGAAGAAAATTCATTTAGGAATGAAATCTTGATGTATAAGTTCACAAATTGTCGCATATAGTTGACTGAGTAAATGAATTACAAAGAGAGGGCATGAAATCACCCCTTTATAATAAAGAGTCATATAATTTTGAATGCACAAGATGTTGCGTGGAATGACTGTAGGTTCTGTTCAATGAAGTCTGCTGCCTTTTGCCTTATTCATTTAATCTTTTCTGGGTATGTAGTAGGGCAGATATTTATATTTGTGGCTGATATTGGAGAAGAACAACTTCTCTAATATTGTTTCTACTTCTGTAATGTTGTGTCTAGTACATATTCAGGCAGCGTCGGGCCAAGGTCATCTAGAGCCCAGGGCGAACATGCCAAACTGCGCCTCCCCAAGATGTATAAGCATTATATGGCAGCAAACCCCCCCCCCCCCCAAAAAAAAAATGGAAACTAATCTGCATGCTTATCTCTAAGAATAAATCCCCCCTCTTTGCAGGACAAACCCATCCCCTTGCTGAAATTCCCCCCTCCAAGCACAAATCTTTGCCTCCCCATCCCATCTCAAATCCTCACACTCTCTCCACAAATTCCCCCCTGGACAAATTGACACCCCCAAAAAATCACACCTAGCACAAAACCTCTACCCTTGATATCTCCCCTCCCAGTACACATCCTCTCCCCCTACTACAACCCCCCCCCCCCCGCCAGCACAAATTCTCCACCCTCCTAGCACAACTAACGCCCCCCCCCCAATTTCCCCCTCCTAGCACAAATACCTTCCAATCATCCCTACTAGAACAAATCCCCCCCCCCCACAAAAAAAATTATGCTCCACCATATAACCTTTTCTAGCACAGACCCCTCTAAAATCTTCCTACTAGCACAAATCACCCCCAAATCACAACTCCTAGCATCACCCCCCTAACCCTATTTCCCCACCTAGAACAATTGAAGTCCCCTGCCGCCCCCCAAATCCCCCCTCCGAACAATCTCTTTTGTGGTGCCCCCTTTCCTCTCATAATATACCACAGTACCCAGGGCAGTCGTCCCCTCCTGCCCACCCCTTTTCCTGACCCTGTATACAGGCATATGGGTAGTAAAATATATGTAGCACAGATTTATGATATAATCTGGGCATCTACCACAACAGGTGGGGTTGTGGACTATGCTCTCTGGGGCATGCTTTGATAGGGTGAAAGTAAAGAGAGGATACTCATCTCTCATACAAAATATTTAAAAAATGCAGTTTTACCTTTTTCATTTGATATAAGGCCTCATACGTAGTTGTTCCCTTTGCACCCCTAGTGTTAGTTTTCCCTGCAAATGTTCATATGAACTGCATATAGAGAGTGCTTGTACTAGGATTTTTGCAGATAACAGTAAACAGTGTATCTTATGTGTATAAAATAGAAAAAAGTCCATCTTGGAGAAACCTGGTTAGACACACCCCTTGCAGTGCTAGTCAGTGTGAGGTGTATGGCTGTGGGTGTGGCTGTTACTCAGCTCTGCCAACACAGAGCACTAGATGGAAAGAGGAGAAACCAGCATTTCCACTAAGAGAGAAAAGATATTTTAAGCCAATTCAGGCTCTGGGCTTTGATGTATAATTGGAATTCTAAATGCATGCCTGTAATCAGTCTTTCCATCTGAAGAACTTTAGACTATGTATTGAAATTAAATCTTGGCCTCTGATGTATTTTGTTGCTTAAACATCCAAGTTTTAATTCAATAGGATATGATGACAGGGAATTATTTTTTATGTGAAATGTCTGCTACTCTCACTTCTAGGAAAACTTAATGTGAGGGGGAATTGTGACTAATTTATATGATAATATTTGCATTCTTACTTTTCAGAAATGGTTAAGAATGATGATAAAATTGCTCGTAGATTCAATTTTCAGCAGCAATGGACACATGATCTGTTATGTGAGCACTTTGGCTTTGAACAAGTGACTTTGCTAAAAAACCAATAACCGTAAAAATTCAAGTTACTTTTATGGTAAAGAAAAATGTCCATAAACTGAATTAGATTTCCTTGTGCAGTCTGCTGCAGCATTACAGTGAAAGTAGGAGGATAAGCAATTTGTATTGGTGCTACACAAAAACATAAAAATAATAGACGGTGGAGGTGCAGTAGACATTGCATATCTAGATTTTAGTAAGGCTTTTGACACTGTCCCACATAGAAGACTTATCAATAAACTGCAGTCATTGAGCATGGACTCCCATATTGTTGAGTGGATTAGGCAGTGGCTGAGTGACAGACAACAGAGGGTTGTAGTCAATGGAGAACATTCAGAACAAGGTCATGTTACCAGTGGGGTACCTCAGGGATCTGTACTGGGACCAATTGTGTTTAATATCTTCATAAGTGATATTGCAAAAGGCCTCAATGGTAAGGTTTGTCTTTTTGCTGATGACACAAAGATATGTAACAGGGTTGATGTTCCTGGAGGGAAACGCCAAATGGAAAAGGATTTAGGAAAACTAGAAGAATGGTCAGAACTCTGGCAACTGAAATTGAATGTGGATAAGTGCAAGATAATGCACCTGGGGCGTAAAAACCCAAGGGCAGAATATAGAATATTTGACACAGTCCTGACCTCAGTATCTTAGGAAATGGATTTAGGAGTAATTATTTCAGAAGACTTAAAGGTGGGAAGACAATGTAATAGAGCAGCACGAAATGCCAGCAGAATGCTTGGATGTATAGGGAGAGGTATAAGCAGTAGAAAGAGAGAAGTGCTTATGCCGCTGTACAGAACACTGGTGAGACCTCACTTGGAGTATTGTGCGCAGTACTGGAGGCCAGATCTCCAGAACTCTAGAGAGAGTTCAGAGAAGAGCTACTAAACTAGTACATGGATTGCAGGAAAAAAACTTACCAGGAAAGGTTAAAGGACCTTAACATGTATAGCTTGGAAGAAAGAAGAGACAGAGGGGATATGATAGAAACTTTTAAATACATAAAGGGAATCAACTCGGTAAAGGAGGAGAGCATATTTAAAAGAAGAAAAACTACCACAAGAGGACACAGTTTTAAATTAGAGGGGCAAAGGTTTAAAAGTAATATGAGGAAGTATTACTTTACTGAGAGAGTAGTGGATGCATGGAATAACCTTCCTGCAGAAGTGGTAGCTGCAAATACAGTGAAGGAGTTTAAGCATGCATGGGATAGGCATAAGGCTATCCTTCATATAAGATAGGGCCAGGGACTATTCATAGGATTCAGATATATTGGGCAGACTAGATGGGCCAAATGGTTCTTATCTGCCGACACATGTTTCTATGTTTCTATGCTCAGTACAGCTGTAACCTTTCCCTTCTTGAACCACGATGTTGTGTGAAAGCATTTCTTTTTTTTTTTTTAAATAATCTTTATTTAACAAATTCAAGACAGTACAAGTATATGCAAAACAGCAAAAAGAGCAAGCAAAGTGCAGACAATAGATACAGAGAGAAGGCACAATTGGTAAAACTATCAATCTGGATGCCATGAAAAAAAAAAAAAATTGGAATTTGTCATTTATACCCATCATTAGAAAGTGGGGTTGGATGTTTTGGGAAGCTAATGATGGGTGTACTACGTATTTTCTGGCAGAGATTTCTGTTAGGTTCTCTTTTTTCGTTCAGCCCACAGGCTGCATGGAAAAAAAACCTACAATATATGCCAAACAAGGACCAGCAATGTACTGGTACATTACTGGAATTTGAGTGGCTATACCAGGATGATGCCTGCAGATTTAGGCATCGTCTTGGTATAGTTTTTTACAGCCAGCGGTCGGCTTACATGTAAAAGCGATCCTAGCAGGTAATTAGCCACTAGACTGCTTTTACAAGCAGTGGGAGGGGACCCCTCCTGCCGCATTCTGCGTTTTTCCTCTCGCTCTCCTATCCCACTGGTTAACCCGAGAGTGCAGCCGGTGGTTCAATTATCTAACCATAGAGCTGATTGGAGACGAGAATGGCTCCAATCATCTCTATGGCCTAAGATACCAGAAGCTACAAGCATTTCATGACTTCTTTTTCACCAGAAATAAACAGCACCATTGGGAAATTGGGAAAGCATTTTAATCCACCAATCTTGGTGTGGTTAGATGCTTTAACCACTTAAGCCCCGGAGGATTTGGCTGTTCAAAGACCAGGGCCTATATTGCGATTCGGCACTGCGTGACAATTGCGTGACAATTCGGCACTGCGTGACTACCGGACAATTGTGCGGTCATGAGACACTGTGGGAAAAAAAGGACGTCAATTTCCTTTAGGTACAAACATAGCTTTCTTTTGGTGGTATTTGATCACCTGTGAGATTTTTATTTTTTGCGCTATAAACAAAAAAGAGCGACAATTCTGAAAAAATAACAATATTTTTCACATTTTTTATATGAAATTCCCCCCCCCCCAAAAAAATGTAAAAATCTAAATTTTTTAACATTTTAGGCTAATTTGTTTTCTGCTATATATTTTTGGTAAAAAAAATCGCAATAAGCGTAATTTGATTGGTTTGCGCAAAAGTTATTGCGTTTAGTAACTACGGGAAAGATTTGTGTCATTTTTATTGTTTTTTTTTTTTTTAACTAGTAATGGCGGCAATCTGCGATTTGTTTTTTGCGGGACTGCAACATTGCGGCGGACAGATCAGACCCTTGACTGACATTTTTGACACTTTTGGGGGTACCAGTGACATTACTACAATAATCAGTGCTATAAATATGAACTGTTACTGTCAAAATGACACTGACAGGGAAGGGGTTAACTTTATTGGTGATCAGTGGGTTAAATGTATCCCTAGGGGCGTGATTCTAACTGTGGGGGGGCGTGGCTAGTGATATAACCACAGAGACATACAATCCTACATAGCAGGATCGTATAGTCTCTGCCTTTACATCAGGGAGAATGACAGATGGCTGTGTTTACATCAGCCGTCTGCCTTTCTCCCTCTCCTGAGCGGGATCGCGAGTGGCCGGCGGACATCGGAGCCGCCGGTCACACGCGCGGGGATGCCCGGTCGATGCCAGGTAGAGGGCAGTAAGTCTTGCAGGAGACCTCCTCTGTAAGTGTTAACCTGTAAAGACTTTTACAGGCTTTTAAAAATGTACGTAGTTTGTTGCCGCTGCACAGGCGTGTGCAATTTTAAAGCATGTCATGTTTGGTATCTATGTACTCAGCATAAGATCATCTTTTAAATTTTACCAAACAATTAGGAATTATATAGTGTATTTGTGCATTAAATTAAAAATGTACTTTTTTCACAGAAATTGCGTTTGGAAAATCTGTGCGCAAATACCGTGTGAAAAAAAAAATGTGTAACATCCACCATTTTGTTCTGTAGGGCATCTGCTTTAAAAAAAATATATAATGATTGGGGGTTCAAAGTAATTTTCTAGTAAAAAAAAAAAAAAAAGTCACAGAAAAGGCTTGGTTTTCAAGTGGTTAGAAGAGTGGGTGATGTGTGGCTAAGATTGAGCATAAAATGCCAGGACAGTTCAAACACCCCCCAAATGACCCCTTTTTGGAAAGTAGACACCCAAAGCTATTTGCTGAGCCATATTGAGTCCATGGAGTATTTTATATTTTGCCACAAGTTTCAGGAAAATTACATTTTTTTTTAACACAAAGTTGTCACTAAATGATATATTGCTCACGCATGCCATGGGTGTATGTGAAATGACACCCCAAAATACATTGTGCTGCTTCTGCTGAGTACAGGTATACCACATGTGTGAGACTTTTTGGGAGCTTATCTGTGTACGGGACCCCGAAAACCAATCACCACCTTCAGGTTTTCTAATGGCGTATATTGCTTTTACTTCCGCACTACCTGTCACAGTTTCAGAGGCCCTGAAATTTCAAGATAGCACAAGACCCCCCCCCAAATGACCCCATGGAATATTTTATATTTTGTCACAAGTTTCTGGAAAATTATTATTATTTTTTTTTTTTGTTTTTTTACAATTTTCGCCCTTGGAAAGCCTAAAGGTGGTGATTGGATTTCGGGGTCCTGTACGCAGCTAGACTGCCAAAAAGTCTCACACGTGGGGTATCCCCATACTCAGGAGAAGCAGCAGAATGTATTTTGGGGTGTCATTTCACATATACCCATGGCATGTGTGAGCAATATATCATTTACTGATAACTTTGTGTAAAAAAACAAAAAAAAAATAATAATAATTTTCCCGGAACGTGTGGCAAAATATAAAACATTCCATGTACTCACCATGCCTCTCAGCAAATAGCTTGGAGTGTCTACTTTCCAAAATGGGGTCATTTGGGGGGGGGGGGGGGGTTTGTGCTATCTTAAAATTTCAGGGACTCCAAAACTGTGATAGGCGGTGAGGAAGTAAAATGCGCAATTGACGCCATTAGGAAACCTGAAGGGGGTGATTGGTTTTTGGGGTCCCGTACACAGCTAGGCTCCCAAAAAGTCTCACACATGTGGTATCCCTGTACTCAGGAGAAGCAGCAGAATGCATTCCACATATACCCATGTCATGTGTGAAAAATGTATCTTTTAGTGACAATTTTGTGTTAAAAAAAATTTAATTTTCCTGAAACTTGTGGCAAAATATAAAATATTCCATGGACTCACCATGCCTCTCAGCAAACAGCTTGGGGTGTCTACTTTCCAAAATTGGGTAATTTGGGGGGGTTTGTGGTATCTTGACATTTCAGGACCTCCGAAACTGATAGGTAGTGAGAAAGTGCAATGAGAAATTTATACCCTTTGAAATTCTGAAGGTGGTGATTGGTTTTCGGGGTCCCGTACATAGCTAGGCTCCCAAAAAGTCTCACACATGTGGTATCCCTGTACTCAGGAGAAACAGCAGAACATATTTTGGGGTGTAATTACACATATACCCATGGCATGCGTGGGCAATATATAATTTCAATGACAATTTTGTGCAAAAAAAAATGTTTTTTTTTTTTTTTAGTCATCTTTCAAACACCTGTGACAAAAAAATTAAATATTCAATGAGTTCAACATGCCTCTCATTACATTCCTTAGGATGTCTACTTTCCAAAAAGTGGTAATTTGGGGGGGGGGGTTGTACTTCCCTGCCATTTTAGCACTTCATGAAATGAGATAGGCAGTCAGAAAGTAAAAGCTGCATAAATTCCAGTATTTACACCATAGTTTGTAGACGCTATAATTTTTGCGCAAACCAATAAAAATATGTTTATTGAGATTTTTTTTGTCAAAGAGACATGTAGCTAAATACATTTTGGCCAAAATATAAAAACTTTTCCCTCTTTTTTTTATTAATATCGCAAAAAATAAAAAGCACAGATGTGATCAAATACCACCAAAAGAAAGCCCTGTTTGTGGGGAAAAAAAGGACATATAGCATTGCATGACAGCGCAATTGTCAGTTAAAGTCACACAGTGCCAAGTTGAAAAAAGTGGCCATGTCATTGAGCAGCAAAATCCTCCGGTCTGAAAGTGGTTAAAGACAGGGAGCAGTGCCATGTCAAGCTGACCAATATTTCCCATAGAAAGGGGCCCCCAGATTCCAGCCACACACTATGGGAATACGTATCGGGTACATCGTACCTGTGCCCATTCACAAAAAAAGTGTAAACAAGTAAAACCACAGGAAACAGTTTTTGACAAGTCCTTTAACCACTTGCCGACCGCCCACAGTATATTTACTGCGGCAGTCAGCCCCTCCTGGGCAAAGCGACGTAGTACTATGTCGCTCGCCCAGGAGCCTGTAGGGGGCGAGCGCGCCCCGCAGGAGGCGCGCTCCCGCCCCCGCTCGTTCACGGCCATCCCCGCGCGAGTGACTGGCGGCTCCGATGTCCGCTGAAGAGGGAGAAAGGCAGGCGGCAAATGTAAACAAAGCCGCCTGTCATTCTCCCTGGTGTAACTGCAGAGATCATACGATCCTGCTATGTAGGATTGTATATCTCTGTGGTAACATCCCAAGCCATGCCCCTTGACAGTTAGAATCACACCCCTAGGGACACACTTAACCCCTTGATCACTAATAAAGTTAACCCCTTCCCTGCCAGTGTCATTTTAACAGTAACAGTGCATACAGTATGTATAGCACTGATTACTGTAGTAATGTCACTGGTACCCCCCAAAAGTGTCAAAAATGTCAGTCAGGGTCCGATCTGTCCGCCGCAATGTCACAGTCCCACAAAAAAAAAAAAAAAAAAAAAAATCGCAGATCGCCGCCAATACTAGTTAAAACCAAAAATATGTAACAGAAAACAAAATTGGCCTAAAATGTTAAATAATTTTGATTTTTACATTTTTTGGGGGGAATTTCATGTAAAAAAATATGTGAAAAATATTGTTATTTTTTTTAAATTTACGTTTTTTTTTATTGTTTATAGCACAAAAAATAAAAATCGCAGAGGTGATCAAATACCACCAAAAGAAAGCCCTATTTGTGAGAAAAAAAGGATGTCAATTTAATTTGGGTACAGCGTCGCACAACTGCACAATTGTCCGGTAAGGTCACGCAGTGCCGAATCGCAAAATAGACCCTGGTCTTTGAGCAGCCAAATCCTCCGGGGCTTAAGTGGTTAATAAAAAGAACAAAATTGTGTCCCTCGATGTAAATCCATCGTCAATCACGACGCTCACTGAACCAAAAAAAATATAAAAAAATTAAAAAACGCTTCGCCTTCTAAGAGGCTACCCGCCATATGCCTGATCTTCGGCTTTATCAGTTATTTTATAGGCAAGGGGCGGTGTCACCTGGATACATCACCCAGGGGCACCACCCCTTCTGACACCACATGACCCGATACCCAATAACATGGGGGCCTGAATCTGGTTTTCCGATTCCGATATGCCCCCCACCCACAGACCCACCACACCCACAGCCCAGGGTTGTCTGGAAGAGGCCCTTGTCCCCATCAACAGGGGTCCCCGGATAATGGTCTGGTATGGATTTTGGGGAGGATCCCACCTCATTTTTTTTTTTTTTATTTTAGGCGCCATTTTTTTCTTTTTTTTTCTTTATTTATTTTTTTAGCTGTAATGCTGGGAATCGTTAATACATTACAGCCGCGCGCAAGTTTAGATTAATTTTTATCCTTTAGAAATGTCAGTATTGCTGCAGCTGGCTCCATACATCGTACAGATGCGCTACTTTAGAAGAACATTAACCACCTACTGACCGCCCACAGTATATTTACTGCGACAGTCAGCCCCTCCTGGGCAAAGTGACGTAGTACTACGTCGCTCGCCCAGGAGCCTGCAGGGGGCGCGCGCGCGCCGCCGGAGGCACGCTCCCGCCCCCGCTCGTTCCCCTGCATCCCCGCGCGTGTAACCGGCGGACCCGATGTCCGCTGGTCACTCGTGATCTCCCGATGGAGAGGGAGAAAGGCAGGCGGCTGATGTAAACAAAGCCACCTGTCATTCTCCCTGGTGTAGCAGCAGAGATCATACGATCCTGCTATGTAGGATCGTATGTCTCTGTGGTTACATCAAAAGCCACACCCCTTTACAGTTAGAAACACGCCCCTAGGGACACACTTAACCCCTTGATCATAATAAAATTAACCCCTTCCCTGCCAGTGTCATTTTTACAGTAACAGTGCATATGTATAGCACTGATTACTGTAGTAATGTCACTGGTACCCCCAAAAGTGTCAAAAATGTCAGTCAGGGGTCCGATCTGTCCGCCACAATGTCGCAGTCCCGCAAAAAAACATCGCAGATCGCCGCCATTACTCGTTAAAAAAAAAAAAAAAAAAAATTACATCTTTCCCTTAGTTAGTAAACGCAATAACTTTTGCGCAAACCAATCAAAATAAGCTTATTGCGATTTGTTTTACCAAAAATATGTAGCAGAAAACAAATTGCCCTAAAATGTTAAAAAAAATTAAATTTTTTTGGGGGGAATTTCATATAAAAAAATGTGAAAAATATAATTTTTTCACAATTTTCGCTCTTTTATTGTTTATAGCGCAAAAAGTAAAAATTGCACAGGTGATCAAATAGCACCAAAAGAAAGCTCTGTTTGTGGGAAAAAGAGGACGTCAATTTCATTTGGGTACAGCGTTGCACAACCGCGCAATTGTCCGTTAAAATCACGCAGTGCCAAATCGCAAAATAGGCTCTGATCTTTGAGCAGCCAAATCCTCCGGGGCTTAAGTGGTTAAGGGGACCCCCCAGGCATATTTAATCTTTACTTTCTATTGTTTCACGTTAAGCATCAATAAATTCCCTGCTCCTTTAAAAAAACGATAGTTTTAAAACATTTTTTTTTCATTGGTACATGTCCCCCAGGGCAGTACCCGGGTCCCCATACATTTTTTTATGGCAATAACTTGCATATAAGCCTTTATCAGGGGCATAACTACAGGGGTTGCAGGGGGTGCAATTGCAGCCGGGCCCTATGCTCCAGGGGGCCTGTGCGGCTCCCCTGTACACCTGGATAGGAGGGGCAGTGGGGGCAGCATGTAGAGAAATCACTGTCCTCCTTTTTCCTCCTGTAGCTGCAGGAGGAAAATAAAGGAGATTGGTTCTTCTGTATGCTGCCCCCACCACTCCTCCCATCCAGTTCACTTGTGTTCTGCTGTCTTTGCAGGACTTGTGAAAGGGTTCCCCTGCGGGACCGTAATAAAGGGCCCCACAACGAGAGTGAAGGGTCCAAAGATCAGTGGTAAGAGCCCCAGGTTTGAAGGGAAGGGCCCTGGCCAGGGGTCCGGGGGGGCCCTTCATGGTTTCTTGCACCAGGCCCTGAAGGTTCTAGTTATGCCTCTGGCCTTTATAATGAGGACTTTTGATTTTTCATGTTTGTGTCCCATAGACTTTAATAGAGTTTTCAAATATATATATATATATATATATATATATATATATATATATAGGATTGGTTTTACCTGCCTAACAATTTGTATTTCTGGGCATCCAATTCTGAAATTCACACAGTACAGCCCTGTCTGGCATTGCAGGAGACATTACTAGGTATTACTCCGCTCTCTCCTATTATACACATGCTCCATGTAAGCACAGAAGCACTGCAGTACAACTGACAGGCTCCTTGCACTGCTTCTACCTCTCCCAGTTTGAGCTCTGTTGTACAGGGGTTGCAAGAGGCTGGTAACAGGTCAAACTCAGGCACCTACATAGTTTGCAATTAAAAAAAAAACAAAAAAACATTTAATCACATAATTATTAACACAGAGTTAGGGTCAGGGAACCAAGACAAGAGAGCAAAATGATAACAATTAACAAAGTACGGTTGTAGCGTACCAAAACCGCCATTCGGGCAGGCCTATAAATAAAGAGGGCCCATCAAGATGGAATTCAGTAAAAAGGGGGAGTGGTGGGTGGGGTACCCTGCGACATCAGCCCAGCGAGGAGGACGGCCTGACCTTAAATAAGCTGGCTCCTCCCCTCCCACAACTGCAGGCTCCGCCTGCCCATTTGTGGTCAGGGAACCAAGACAAGAGAGTGAAATTATAACAATTAAAGTACGGTTGTAGCGTGCCAAAACTGCCGTTCGGCAGGTATATTATGACTAGATGCTTCCCCTATGCGAAAGGAATGACCCGTGAAGGCTGCGGGGTCGCAACCTATCTTGGACAGCAGAGTTCTCTATGAACTAAGACATGGTGAGAGGCATGCCGTAGAGACTCAGTAGAGGAGCATCACGGCCTCGACCTGACAAGGATGGATGAAGACGATCCAGTAACCGAACCGGGCACCACTTATTGCCTGTATGGTACAGAGGAACGTGGACTGGCGGCCCCATATGGTTTGTTATGGACTGTCGCAGTGTCAAGAAAAGTGATCCCCCACCTTGAACAGATCAGCCACCCTCAGCAGGTTTGAGGCCCTGTTTAACCTCCCCACCATAAATTTGCTGGGGCGTAAGAACCCGTAGAAGGCTAGGTATATGGCGATCTTGATCACACTATTGGTCCCTGTTTCAAACGGCCGTGTGTCCAACGTGTTGGACAAGGCCTTAAACCTAATGCTGTCAATTGGCTGACATCTTGCGGGCTTGCGGCCTTCCAAGCGAAGGATGCCTTTTAAGACGTTCTTGATCGGCCTTGAAGACAAAGGCACCATGACTGGGGTGCGTGTTGATGACATGGAACTGCACCCCTGCGAGATAAAGTTTGATCGTGTTGTGAGTAAGCTTCAGCTTTAAGTGGCAAAAAGAGGAGAACGCCACAATGGTGTCCGAGATACTGAACTCAACAAACCTGATGAAGATGGTCAGAGCTCGATCTTACGAGTGTCTAGTATTGGCCGAGAGCGCTAATTGAGCTAGCATGTTTCCATGAGCTCAGCTAATCCAGGATGAGTTCTAGAAATGGAGGTGGTATGTCTGGGATTCTTGCGGCTGTGGGTTGCAAATGGAAGAAAATCTACAATTTACAACAAGAAAGGGCATCAGCTGCTGAGTTGTGGGAACCTGGCACTTGCTCACAAACTAGGTTAAAATGTAGCGTAGCGGCGAGCCAAGTAAGTCTCCTAACTAGGCTCATGATGGTGAGGAATGAAGATCGGCCCCTATTGATGATGTCGCAAGCCGCCATGTTGTCAGTGAAGCATTTCAAGTTCTGACCTCCCCATACCCGGGCTGTAGCCACTATGGGATAAATCTCAAAAAAGGCAGAGGTACGGTTAGAAGATTATAAATTAGCGGTCTCGGATGGCCAAACATCTCTGAACCAGTTGTTACCACAAACAGCTGCAAACCCGGAATGCGCTGCGGCATCGGTCCATAAGACCAGGGAGCTATCTGAAAAAGCCAGGATAAACACATTTACCCCATTCCAATGAGCCAGGAACTGTCTCCACATGGACAAGTCTGCCCTAGCCTGCCCGTCCAGTGAGATGACACTCTCGTCGTGCGGTAGGCCAGGAAGCAGACTGAGAAGCCTGGAGACAAATGCATGGCCTTTGGGAATGATTCTCATGGCAAGGTTCAGAGAACCCAGGAGAGATTGGAGGTCTTTCCGAGATGCGGAACCTCTAAGGAGGAAAAACGCGACCTCTGTCTTGATCCTCTTGACCTTGTCAGGGGGCAGGCTCGCCCGCATGACGACCAAGTCAAAGCAAATAACTAAGAAGATCAGTTTGGTAGAGGGAACTACTGTTTTGTCCTCGGCTACTGGAACCCCCAAAGCCGAAAAAAGTGCCACCGTCTTTACTAGGCTGAGCGGAGTGGATGTGGGACTTTCAACTGTCAGAAAATCGTAAAAAAGAGAGAAAGGAGGTGCAAACACCTAGTGCATTACCCGTGGTACACTGTTAATAATTTTAATAAAATGCCAAATGCATACTCACAGACATGAAGATAATAAAAGCGTGTTACAAGCATCCACCATGCATAAACAGGAACATGTCCTTGAAGTCAGGACAGCTAACGCGTTTCGGGAGTCAAGCCCCCTTCCTCAGAGCTCTTTTTTTTTTTATGTCAGAAAATCGTCTAAATAATGGATGACGACCGGGCAACAACAGATGTTTAACAGGAGCCAGCATAGAGTCTCTGCAAACAGGTAAAAAATCTTGGGGCCACTCAAAGCCCCAAGGGTCAGGCGAACAGCAAAATGATAAAGTCCCTTCCATTTCGCACCATGCAGATGCCACAGCGACAGGTGTATGGGCAGCAACTTGAAGGCGTTAGAAAGGTCTGTTTTTTTGAGCCAAGCTGCCTTCCCGGCTTTCAGGATAGCCTGAATGGCGTGATCTACCGTGGCATACTGCATTGAAAATTCTTCAGAAGGAATGAGTGAATTGATGCTAGGTGTGGTGACAGAATGAGGAGCCGAGAGGTCGATTATCAAACGTTTTTATTATTGTTTTTCCCTGTGGCTACCCCCAATGGGTTGGTCCACCAACAAGAGAAAGGAGGGGTACCAAAAGGCCCTAACCTGAAGCCTTTGTCCATTTCCGTCTGCAAGAGAGTGTCAACTATGGCTGGGTCGGCAGTGGCTGACTAAGTTGTTGCACTTGATTGTGCCTGACGGCAGTGCAACCAAACCTGTATAGAAACCTCCCGTGAAGCCTGAGACTAAGAACTCAACTATGTCAGGAGAAGGATGGGATTCGAGGAAGAAGGCCAGGGAATCAACCTGCACCACAGTCAGTCAACTTTTGGGGAAAAGGCGATTGGGGCACATGGACTTAGCGTGTGCCCGGAAGCAGATATGCAAAAACCTGCAGGCACTGAAATTGCAACCCCCTGCGTTAAAATTGTTGCATACCTGAGCCTTGCCCAGGAACACAATCGGTCTCCCTAACTTTTCTTTGGATGCTCTCTGATAGGGTTTGCTGGTGCTTAGGGTGACCTCACTGGTGGCAGAATACTTGGGTTCGATTGCACACTAGTTGGAGGAGTGGGAGTTGGAAGCACAATTTGCGCAAGCCAGTGGACTTAACTCAGTATCCAACTGGCCCCAGTCTACTCTGATGTTGAATTGTGCTAAGGTAGTTGCTGCCTTAGCCGAAAACGAGCGATGATAATAATAAAGAGTGAAAACACCGTACTTGTGCCCTAGGTTGACCAACTTGTGCAAATAAAAATCCAGTTCTTCTCTACGATGTGGAAAGTTGAAACAGACCACGTCCCTATATAGACCGAAGGCCAAGACAAACTCAGGAATGGACAACTTCCTGTTCAGCCTAGGGTCTTTGGCCTTCAGTACCACCGATAGGTCACCGTAGTTGTAGGTCTTACTCTCCACTATATCTTGGGACGCAATCAACGACGACATGAGATTCACGTCCTTGCCCTCCAAAATATATTTTTTAATGTGTGCTGGCGTAATAATGTGTGACACAGAGCCTAAAGAAGTTGGAATACCTGTGACGAAGCCCTGAGAGGCTGATAGGGCGACGACCTAAGAGGGCAGGGAAACTGCGTAGACTGGTGCTGGGGTTTCTAACTTCTCCATCCTTTGACTCAGGCCACTGCTAGGTGCCAGAATGGATGCCATAGTGGCCTAGATTCTGACTAAATGTCATTGACATTGTCCTGTCGGACCTCAGTTGGGGGTTATCTGTATTGGATACCAAAATCCTGTATAATTCCGCTGTAACGGATCTTTGTACCCCAGCTGGGCACATCCGCCGAATCTGTGTCTCCTGTCCTCCAAACGCACCCACAGCCTGCGGAGAAGCCATATCCAGCCCGTAACCCCTCAACCACGAGACAATCCACACAGGTGTTGAGGGTTAACCATGCAGAGCTTAAACTGATTATTACATTCCAAGACACAGTTTTACATACAGTTAGGGAAACTCCCCTTAGCCTTTCCACAGAAGGGGGGGGGAAGGGAACCAACCAATGAGAACTGAACATTTGTACATTTGAAACAAGCAGTCTTAATACACACCCCCTGCGGAGAGATGTCTCCAACTCAGACCATTGTCTGCCATGAATCCACACACTTAGACACAGAAACAGGAGGGGGGGATGGGTTGTAACATTACATTACATTAACTCAATGCCATGAGTCAGTTGTTCAGAGGATGAATAAAGGGAAAATAAAATGCAATGTCCCAAACTCATAAGAAAATGACACAAAGGGGTTTACAATCCAGGGACAGGGTGATCCGTCACCCATAGTGACGGCTAGTACCGTCACATCTCTTCCCCCCAAAGGTAGACTAATCCAGGTACTAGACCTCCAACTGGTCTGTGCCTGAATTAGTCAGGTAACAAGTCCCAAAGAGTCAATGTCTGTTTGCCTGGATAATTCATCGGCGTTGCCGTTTTGCTTCCCAGGGCAGTAGTGGATGGTAAAGTCAAAAGGCTGCAGCACCAAACTCCAGTATCTTCTGGCCCATAGTCTGTCGGTAGGAGGCTTGCGCACAGTCCCCTCCAAAACACACAGTGACAGTGGGTTCTGTCACATTTCTCCCCTTTTAAAAACAGGCTAACGAGGTTCCTGACCCTCAAATGGTCTGGACCTGCATTAGTCACAAACTTCCACCCCAGGCAACCAGGAAAACTAAAAGAACGACTCTGGCGCTGGGGAGCAAAACCGCACATAGGGTCTCCCATGAATAAAAACAGCCGCTGCAGAGTGGGAACAGCTGTCTGCACTCCTCTGATCCAGGGCTGGGTTGCAGATATTGGGGGGTGCTGAATAATCCTCTGCCCTGATGCCAGTGCTTCCGCTGGTAGGGAATGTAGGCTGGTAGGGCTATGCATTTGGGGAGAAAAAGGTACTTGCTTTTCTCCTGGTGTAGTTACGAGCCGCTGAGAAGGTATCTTGCAGGGACTGTCTCCCGGATTCTTCATCTCTGGTTCTGATGCTGGGCAGAGACCATCAGCACTCTGTCCTGTAGCCAGCGCTTCTGCCGGAGGGATAAACACTGGGGTAGTGTCCAATTGCTGGGGAGGGAGAATTGCTTCCTCTACTCCCGGTGGGGATATCTGCTGTTGGGAAAACAGATCACGCAGATCCTCTCTCAGACTCTCCGGATCCAACTCTTTTTCTGATGCTGGGCAGATGCCAGGGGCACTCTGCCCTGTAGCCAGCGCTTCTGCTGGGGCGATAAACACTGGGGTAGTGTCCAAGTGCTGGGGAAACGGCTCACTGAGGTCACCCCTCGGACTCCCTGGATCTACCTCTGAGGGTGGGCAGAGGCCAGCGGCACTCTGCCCCGTAGCCAGCGCTTCTGCTGGGGGGATAAACACTGGGGTAGTGTCCAAGTGCTGGGGAAACGGCTCACTGAGGTCACCCCTCGGACTCCCTGGATCTACCTCTGAGGGTGGGCAGAGGCCAGCGGCACTCTGCCCCGTAGCCAGCGCTTCTGCTGGGGGGATAACCACTGGGGTAGTGTCCAAGTGCTGGGGAAACGGCTCACTGAGGTCACCCCTCGGACTCCCTGGATCTACCTCTGAGGGTGGGCAGAGGCCAGCGGCACTCTGCCCCGTAGCCAGCGCTTCTGCTGGGGGGATAAACACTGGGGTAGTGTCCAAGTGCTGGGGAAACGGCTCACTGAGGTCACCCCTCGGACTCCCTGGATCTACCTCTGAGGGTGGGCAGAGGCCAGCGGCACTCTGCCCCGTAGCCAGCGCTTCTGCTGGGGGGGATAAACACTGGGGTAGTGTCCAATTGTTGGGGAGGGAGAATTGCTTCCTCTACTCCCGGTGGGGGTATCTGCTGTTGGGAAAACAGCTCACGCAGATCCTCTCTCAGACTCTCCGGATCCAACTCTTTTTCTGATGCTGGGCAGATGCCAGGGGCACTCTGCCCTGTAGCCAATGCTTCTGCTGGGGCACCAGATGAGATACTCTGGACTTGCTGCTGATCACCATTTCCCAGCCTTCCAGCGCCTGTCTCAACTCCCCCTTCTGAGACCTTCATGCTATTAGCTTGTCTCGCTGCCTGGGGGACCTCCGGTGCGTTCCGGCATTCTAGCGCTCGCAGTGCCCTCTGTATCATCGCTGCTTCTTCCATTGCAGTTAGTACGGGAAAACGCAGGGTCACCCCTGGCCCCATTTGCTTCTCATCTTCGTGACTGTCTGCTATTTCTCTCGGACAGTCCCAGGCAACGGGAGCCATGCCAGGCTGCTGATCACCGTCAAACAGCCGCTTGTAGGCAATCTCGAGCTCCCATTCCTGCTCAACCAGGAACTCCAATTCCTCCAGGTCACACGCCTCGTCGGGGAGGTCCAGCACCTCATCTCGGAAATCCAGAATGTGTTCCAGCCGCCACTCCTCATCGCTCCCAAAGTCTGGGTCTCCGTACATTTTTTGATGGAGCAGCCCCACGCCGCCATAGCCAACGCCTTCTGTTGGGCTGCCATCTGCTGTACCTGGCCACAGTTGAGCCGCGAACCACCGGAGGGCTCTGTAGCTGGCGTCCAGCCTCATTTCCTCCTGGACCAATCTTCCGAGCTCCGTCTTCCCTTCATCTCGCGGTCGTTCCCTCAGGAACACCTCTCGCGCACGGTACTGCTTCCGGTACATCTCTGTGGAGGAGGGAAGGATCTTCCCCTGATGGTGCCGCTCGTGGCTTAGCGCCTCATGCCAGAGTTGCCGGCGGATCACATCCTCCCAGCCGAGCCTGGTGTGCTCTGTCGCTGGTCCCCGATGGTGCTTCCGCATGCCTTGCAGCCTCCTCCCGAACTCCGCTCTCATGCTGGCTGGTCCCCGTATCACTCCTCGGCAGCTGCCCAGATCTTGAATCCTGGTGGTGGTTTGGATGTCCTGGACTGCAGGAGACATCCCACCGCTGCCACCAATGTAACGGATCTTTGTACCCCAGCTGGGCACATCCGCCGAATCTGTGTCTCCTGTCCTCCAAACGCACCCACAGCCTGCGGAGAAGCCATATCCAGCCCGTAACCCCTCAACCACGAGACAATCCACACAGGTGTTGAGGGTTAACCATGCAGAGCTTAAACTGATTATTACATTCCAAGACACAGTTTTACATACAGTTAGGGAAACTCCCCTTAGCCTTTCCACAGAAGGGGGGGGAAGGGAACCAACCAATGAGAACTGAACATTTGTACATTTGAAACAAGCAGTCTTAATACACACCCCCTGCGGAGAGATGTCTCCAACTCAGACCATTGTCTGCCATGAATCCACACACTTAGACACAGAAACAGGAGGGGGGGATGGGTTGTAACATTACATTACATTAACTCAATGCCATGAGTCAGTTGTTCAGAGGATGAATAAAGGGAAAATAAAATGCAATGTCCCAAACTCATAAGAAAATGACACAAAGGGGTTTACAATCCAGGGACAGGGTGATCCGTCACCCATAGTGACGGCTAGTACCGTCACATCCGCCTTCCTGGCTGAAATGGAATTCCCCTCCCTCTTAATTTGGCGGCACTCTTGGAGATTGTCCATGACCTCAAGGAACTGGGGCTTGACGGAACTTGGCTACCTCCTGCAGCGGGAACAGGAGCCTGAGTGGGTGACCTGGCTGGCGTGCTGGGCAGGGAGAAGTCATCTCCTTGGTCTGACGCAAGAAACATGCTGGGATGACATTGAAGGGAAAAAGGAATGAAAATTTGTTCAAAGAAGCGTTAACTGGCATTTTGTTTTTGTTTTGTTTTTTTAACCCGGGAGACAATTTAGAGTAAAACGTGGGATGTGAGGCCCTGCTAAAAGCCAGCAGCTGGTTGAGGCGCTATCTATGATTTGGACCTGTGCTGTGCCATGAACGATGGCAGGGTGTAGGCCTCTGGGAAGATGATGCCCTAACTAACCTGGCAGAAGCAGGGAGACACTAGATAAGATTTGGGCTGATGGGCGAAAATACCTCCGTGTGAGGATGGGTGTTGGTCCCGCGATAACAATGAAGTGACTTGCCTAAGCTCCTGACCCCCTCCCCCCCCCCCACCGCCAGTTAAGGAAGAGAAGGTACCAATGTGATAGAACAGCATACCTTAATAACTCTTGAGGGGGTCTTAGGCTTGCCTGAATGTCTGTAAATGTTCGTGCGAACTACCTGTAGGTAAGCAAAACTGTGGTTGACGCTACTGACTTGAAACAACATAAGAGACTGACTCAACGAAGTGAAAAGCCTTACGAATGCCAACCCTACGTGCAAGGGGGGCCAAACTGCACGAGTGCCCCCTAACCTACGACTAAGGGAACAAAAAGCCAGGACCGAGGTATGAACAAGAGATGTTGTGACCTCCAGACACAGAGGTTGCCGGATCGGCCAAAAGTGCGTGTAAGTGCGTGAGGTTTGAAGGCGGAGTAACTGTAGACGTGCCTGAAAAAGCAAGTCTTGTGAAAGGCGGAACCCGTGGTGTTGTTGGTAACGGGAAGGAAAAAGGGGGGGGGTAGCCTGCAGACCACAGCAAGAGAATTTGTGCAGGCACATGGGAGAGGCAGCCCAGGGGAACGAGCTGAGCGTGGGTGTCCTGTAAACCACCCCCCCTCATCCTGCCGGCCGAGAAACCAGGACCCCCTCCAACAAAAAAAACAGCATGGGTGACATGGCCTGGCAGTCAGCTCACCTGTCCTGACAGCTGGGTCCAGAGGCTGAGCGGATGCAATACTAACACTGGCCTGGGTGGAAGCATTCCCCCCCCCCATATTTTTTTTTTCCATACAGCCTTGAGTCGGAGGAGGAGGGAATTCCCTGAACCCTCCGCCCGGATGTCCTGACGGGGTTACAGGACACCAGAGAAGGCAGGCTGTATGCTACACCGCCCGAGCTGTGTTTGAAATTCGGGATGGTGACAGGGGTAAGACGGGGGGGGGGGGGAGCAGGCGGGGGCATCGGATCAGCGAGGTGAAGGGGGGAAGGCAGTGCAGAAATAGGTGGTGACAAGACAGCAACGAAATCCCCACCCCCCTCCCTCCCTGAGTGGTGGGGTGTCCCCGATGTGCCGACTGCCTGCATGCGGCTGGGTCAGAGTGTACCCCCCTCCTACTCAGGGTACCTGGACATCCTGAACCGTGTACTCCAGGCGTCCAAAGATACGACTCTGGCAGCTGACATGGAGTGGGCGTGACCGATGATGTTCATACCCTGCGACAACAGCCCAGCGAGGAGGGTGGCCTGACCTTAAATAGGCCGGCTCCTCCCCTCCTACAACTGCAGGCTCCGCCTGCCCATTTGTATTACCATGTCTTATTTCTGCCTAATGTTTTAACATAAGGTTATTGGTTGTTATGCATGCTATGGATAAGAATAGAAGATGCATAATTAAGCTGGCCATAGACAGATCGAACCTTGGCCGGTTCAGCAGGAACCGGACAAACTTCGACCCATGTATGGACAGGCTGAATTTACCTGAGTTGATCGATTGATCAACTTGGGTACAGCTAGCCTGTCGGATTTTACATGCAATTATTGCAGTCACTGTTAGAACCACTGTGCTCTCCCAGTGGGGATAGCTACCCCGCCCCACTGCCAGGAGAAAATGGGAGCCATTTTCTTTCAGGAAAGAAATGGTAAGCCTTGGAAAATACTGTAAAGTGAGGATGCTTTCAGAAATAATGCAATAGGTTTTGTTTATCAATTAACAGCCTACAAACTGCATTGACAGAGAAAATCAATAAGCCCAATCAAATAAGGATGAGGAGGAGCCAGAAACGCCGCCATGGGACCCAAGAAAAAGAGGATTGCTTTGTGCAAAACCACTGCACAGAACAGGTATGGCAGGTTATTTTTTTATTTTTAAGCCAAGCCTTAAAAATTACTTTAATGCAACTGATGAGTAACACATCATACTGACTTCCCTTTGCAGTATTGTTTTCCACAACCTCGCACCACAATTTCAGACCTGGCAGAAGTCAGCGGGACTCTGGGACCTAGAGTACAGGAATGTCTGGTCAGAAGTGATCTTTAAGGAAAAAGCGCAGCTAAAAGGTCATCTCTTCAACACAGATACAAAGCCAAGTGTCTTGTCTATACATGAAAACAGTGGTGTGCAGAAAAAGGTCAGCAGGTGATCTAGACTGAGGAGTCCTTATTTGAAGTATTTGGCTGTAACAGAAAGCAATTTGTTCACTGAAGGCTTTAAGAGTGTACAAGAAGCAATATCTGAAGGCAACAGTGGAGCTTCCTTGCAGGTTTATGGAGTTGGAGACTTGGTCAGAAAGAATGGTACCTTTATAGCTGAAAATACAAGCAAATCCTATCCATCATGCAATATTATAAGAAAAGGTATCTGATCATTCTGCAGCAGGACAATGCCCCCCAAAGAAATGTCATAATGAAAACCCCTTATCTTCAGTAAAAAGAACAAGGAGTCCTGGAAGAGATGGTTTGGCAGCCGCAGAGCTCAGATCTCAGCATCATTGAGTCTGGGATTCCTGGAAGAGACAGAAATAACAGGGGCAGTTTTAATCCTCCGCAACCTTAAGTTCCTTTAAAATACTATGTGGAGGTGTACTTGCGATGCAGTTTTAAACATAAAAAGTAGACTCGTTATCAGTATTTAAATTTTGTTTTTTTTCTGTTTATACACTTGAAGGTTAATCGATAAAGAAGTAGACAAACTAAACTAGAAGGGAACCTAAAAATAATGAGGTGTCAGAAGAGACCTCTGGTAACCCACCCACTCGCTTATGTAAAGTGGGGCTCTTTTGCCAAAACGCAAGGTATATACAAGCTAGGCAGACAGAGTTGTCTTAAGGACCATTACTGTGAGCCTCCTGGGAAAGGTTAGAAAAATAAAACATAAAAAAAAAATTTTAAACTATGAATAATATACGAAACTTGCCTTCCTGAAGAAGCTGGGATTTCGGTGATACATGTTGATGTCATGCAGGTGTGCTTCGGACATCACTAGTCACGCCCTTCACCATCTCCACCTTCTTGGAAAGTTGTAGCGGGACTTGTGAGAAATTAGGGCAGGTGCCCATAAAGGCGGAATGCAGCAATTCCGAACCACAGCATGCAGTGAGCCTTCATTGACATTTTCAGAATGGCACACCTGGTCTTACTGAAGTGTTCAGCTACCAGGTTTGGAACATATATGTTATATGCAGCACTGCTAGGTTACCGGGACCGGTATCCTGAACCAAGATTGAGCCATCTACTCTTGGAACGTTGAGGCTGGATTAGAATCAACAGGTGCTTGCTGTTTCAGATCTCCTGCCGAGATCTGCCACTTACTGTTTATTCTCTGCTGCTGTTCACCTGCCCGCTGCTTATCCTCTCCTGCAACCGTGCTCTATGTTCATCTGATGACATAATCACTATCTGTCCATCCATTACATGTTTATATTGCGGTTAGCCACACTTGGACACTAGTTCGGTTTATTCATCTGTGGATTGTAGTCAGTATCATTAAGTCGGAATCACTTCATACAGCAATACAGATGCCTTGTTTTTTGTTACTACTTTATATGGGGAGTTAGATCAGTTACACCATTCATGTCCTGTTTCCAAATTCATGTTTTTTTCATCTCCTGGGGACTCTACTTGATGCTGCAGCAGTAACAGATAATTAGTTGACCCAGTTTGAGTTGGGGTCACTTGGGCTATATTCATGACTTCCCTGTACCTGCTGCACCATCCTGAAGAGTCATTTTAGGTGGTCTCCGTGTACACACTGTTCCCGTAGTTTAATTAATAGTCCAGCACTAATTTGGATTGAGAGGTGTACATGTGAGTATGGCGTCTGGCAGTGCCGGGAGGTCATCCAGCGCCCAGGGCAAGGATGGCAAACTGCGCCCCCCCTTTTGTTAGGGTTAAGGCGCCTCCCCATCCCCGCAATAAACCATTGCGCCCAGGGCAACCACCCCTCCTGCCCACCCTTTGTCCCAGCCCTGGCGTACCTCCTTTTGTACAGTATAGACATCTTTTTTATTGGTGATGGTGGGTAGTTCCCGTCTTGATTTTTATTATTTGATATTTTTGTATTCAATAAAGTTTGTTATATTATTCCTAGTTTAATTGTTGGTATTTGTTTTTGTAACCATTCCCCGGAGGCTCACATTTATAGTCCTTAAGGCAGCTCTATCTATCTCCCTATCTTATTTAGAATTGCATCATTTTTTAAAATCATGCTCTTTTTACATTTTTCAAAAAGTGCCTAAAATGTTTTCAAAGTCCTTTATACCAATTGGCCATTAATTTATACCCACCTAATATTGTATAGGTCCCCTTTTTGCAGCCAAAACAGCCCTGACCTGTTGAGGAATGGACAACACTAGACCTCTGAAGGTATGCTGTGGTATCTAGCTCCAAGGAGTCAGTAGCAGATCCTTTAAGTCCTGTAAGTTGTGAGGTAGGGCCTCCATGGATCGGACTTGTTTTTTCAGAACATCCCACAGATAGGCCATTGAACAGAAATCTGGAAAATTTGAAGGCCAGTCAACAGCTTCAACTTGTGGTTATGTTCCTCAAACCATTCAAGACCAATTTTTGCAGTGTGGTAGGGCACATAATCCTGCTGAATAGGCTACTGCCATCAGGGAATACCATTTCCAGGAAGAAGTGTATTTGGTCAGCAACAATGTTTAGGTGGGTGGTACTTGTCAAGTAACATTCACATGAATGTCAGGACTCATGGTTCCCCAGAATTGCATTGCCCAGAGCATCACTCTGCCTCCGCCAGCTTGCCTTCACCCCATACTGCATCCTACAGCCATCTCTTCCCCAGGTAAGTGACACACATACACCCAGCCGCCTACATGATGTAAAAGAAAACATGATTCATCAGAATAGGGCACCTCATTTTTTTGCACCGTGGTTCAGTTCTGATGCTTACGTGCCCATTGTAGGTGCTTTTGGCTGTGGACACGGGTGAGCATGAGCACCCTCACCAGTCTACAGTTATACAGCTCCATACACAACAAACTTTTTTTTTCTGCTTCCAACAGATCAACCTCAGGGAAAACCGGTTTACTTGCTACCTAATATATTCCACTGACTTTCAGATCCCATTGTAACCAGGATAATCATTGTTACTCACTTAAACTGTTAGTAGCCATACAATTATAGCTGCTTGGTGTATATGGTTTTTGAAATAAAGCTGGGCAAGGAGGATTTTGATAGGTGTGGTACCCATAGAAACCAGCTTCCGGCAGAACTAGTTTTCATCTGCTGCTGATATAGACTATGATATCAAAGTTCCAGACCGAATCCACAGCCCAAAGTGCCAAAAGCTAAAGTGTGCTACAAATGAAAACATCAGTTAGGAAAAGGACCATTAAAGGACACCACCAATCAATTTTTAAATACATTTATTAACAAATGTTAACACATATTGCTAGTAAGAGCAGCTTACAAAATGGCAGAATGCACCATAGAACTAGACCAGCCACAATGGGTAATTACAATGTGCAGAGTGGCCAAGCAGAACATCTTAGTACAGTTTAAGAAATAGAAGTGAACTCAGTTTTGTACGAATGCTTTCAAAACTGTTTCTTTTTTTTACCATTTTAACTTACAACATATACAAAAACCAGGCCACAATCTTAACTGTTGACTTCAGTTTTCACACCGATTTAACTCCGCAATGTGCAACCATGTCAAAAGACACAGGAAGGAAAATAAGCCAAAAGAACACAAGTCTTTATTGTCATGCAGTTTATTGCAATATTGTATGTTTTCTGGAATGATTTCTATATTACATATTTTGTCACAATATATTTTCTTTCACAGGTTTGGATCAATACCCTTGCTTGGAAATAACTTGTGTTGTCCGGATTGTACTGCAGGTCAGTGGTTCTTTTGCAGTAATGCAATAGGGAAAAAGATTTATCTTGGAAACAAAACACAACCAGTCTTTGCTTATTTCATGCCAACCAGATATATAACTGACAGACAGGAGCAGGTTATTATCCGCAGCAACCAATTTAATGCTTTATTGGCAATGTCGCTAGTCAATTGCTGAAAGCTTTCCTTGCTGTGCGACACAATTGAAAAGTGTCCCGCACTGACATGGAAAAAGTATGCAGATCGGAAAACTCACCAAGCTTGCATACTTGTTCCAGAACAGAGATTGAAAGCACTACAGACAGAGGGTCATGCAGGACAGCCAGGCAAACAGTAGTTTTAGAGGGAGGATGGCAATGGCAGCACACACATTTCTCTTTTGACAGATTTCTTTTAAGACATGTATTTAACACTTTCAAACGAAGAATGAAGGGCACTTAAAACATCTCAAGAAAGTTGATAAAAGATTTAGATCTGAGGTCCCTAGACTAGCATTTACATGGTAGGGACGAGCGTTTTCATTGCATTATTAAAAATGCCTGTGACTATGATTCCTTATCCATTAGTTACTGGAGATTTCCCTGTAGACCCCAAAAGACCATACACCTACAGAGGGAAGTTAAAATTCTGGCTAAACAAGAAGACTCAGAGGTGGGTTTATTCACATACACTGCATTTACAGGATGGGGCTACCTTAAAAATTAATTCTGGGAAAAACTGAAATAAAAATCATAGCCATAGTATAGGTATTCCGCAATATCCTGAACGCCCCCATTTGAACGATTATAGTTATAATGCCTACCTTCAAGTGCAACAATGTCTGCTCCCCATCACATGGACCGTTCACTGAGTGATCAGTCTCTGACATACCCCCTTGTAGTTCTGCACAGCCCAGCTGCCTTTGTATAGCTGTTGCCACATCACTTTGCAGAGGCCAATGGCACTTGCAGTCAGTGCCCAGAAAAGTTCCTTAATCAACCCACAGCATTTTATTAGACTGGTGTCTGCTGGGAAATACAGTTCCATGGCCTGTACCTACATGAGGAAAAGCAAGCATTACCCTACTCCAAGCTGGCAAGGCAACATTCAAACAGTGATAAAAGGGGCCAGGATGACAGAACGGTGATATAAAGTAACATTATAGAGATGTATTCAGATTCTTAGTGTGTGTGGTTCTATTAGATGATGACAATGAGTTTAATTCTTTATATTACTTAACCAAAACTGTCTTGTGTTTGCTAAGCCCAAGGTCCAATTGCCAGTTTGTAACAAAGCCTGAATCTGATCAGTGATCGGGGACAATACAAGCAATTCTCTAGTCTGCTTAAATGCCCTACAGGGCTACTCATGTCCCAGTTTTCACAAAAACCTTTTGTTAAAAAATGTATTCAATTCGTCTATGTGAAGGGGCAGGGTATGAGATCAGCATAGTGGCAGCGCTCTTATCTTTGATAACCCTCTTTTCTCATGTGTGTGGTACACTTCACAGTGCCATTTTCCAGCTCTGCGGTGAACCTATTGAGAAACCCTACACCCACCCAGACAGAAGGGACCATACAAAGGGCACAGTGGTGATTTTTTTCCCTCCACATCTCTTAAAATCTGTTACAAATGTGTCCGTTATTGAGAACAGTATCCCACTGCCATTGTCTAAAGCCTATAATAAATATCAAAACACCTATATAAATATTTACAAATTTCCTCAGTTTAGGTCCCTCCTCATAGCTATTAAGTTATTGATAAGTATTGATTGTTGTATAAAATCCCAATTTCAGGACATTAAAACTCCCATTCCCATATAAAAGAAGACTCAAGTAAAAGCTATTTGGACTACGGATACAAATGAGCATAAAAGTGGAAAATTATAGTCTGAAATAAAATCTTAGAAATGTGGAAGAGTAAAATCAATAAAAATTTTTTTGATCCACTCCTATGAGTAAAGCCCGTTTTGATGCTGCAAAACACAGACAGGTTACACAAAATTAAACATGCATAAACCTCCATTCTAAATGTGGCGAGGAGGCATCTCTGTCACCACAAAGGGCAGTGAATTCAAGAGTTTGGTCAAACTGCATATGTAGGGGCACAGAAAATGCTAACTTTATTTATTGGGCTGAAAACCAAGAGAAAAATTGTATTTATATACTTGTTGACTTTTTCAGTAACAGAAAAAAATACAGGAGCTTATAACAACCAATTAAAATCATCTTTAGTTTAGTCAGCCATAAAGTGATCAAATCATGTCCAGTTCGGCTGAGCTATTTGGGGTAGATTTACTAAAACTGGAGAGTGCAAAATCTGGTGCACCTGTGCAGGGTAGCCAATCAGCTTCTAACTTCAGCTTGTTCAATTAAGCTTTGACAATATACCTTGGAAGCTGATTGGTTTCTATGCAGAGCTGAACCAGATTTTGAAGTCCCCAGTTTTGGTAAATCGACCACACTGTGTCACTGTCTTGTTAGTTTTTTTCCCCTATTTCATTTCTACAAAGAATCCACTTATTTGTGAATGCACTAACTCGATGTCACCACAGGCACCCAATAGAGATGACTGGCTTGGGTAAACACTGGTCCACTCACAAAATACCATCATCCACGACAACTACGGCATATAGACTTCTGAAGGTGTTAAGTTATCCTGCGTACAATGATTGTTCTAGCTAACCTGGCAGTGGCACACGAATACTGAAAATTTGCATGGTGTTAAATTCTTAACTTGTAACAATATAAACTGTGTACTTAAAACAAGTAGAGTGAACAAGAAATACACATGCTTTCTGCGTTCGGTATTATGAGGCCACAGAATTTACGGGTTGTGATTTCAAACAGGCTAGTTCGATGTAAGCGTACCCTGACAAATATCCAAAATTAGAACTGAATGCCTAAAAGTAGTGTGAACAGCTGAATTATATACACTAAAGAGGATCGATCATGACACAGTTGGGATCTAAAAAAAAAAAAAAAAAAAATGGGATTTTTGTACTTACCGTAAAATCCATTTCTCTGAGTTCATTGATGGACACAGCACTCCAAAATTCATAACTACTGGGTTATATTGCCTCCTCACGGAGTAGGACTAGGCAGAACAAAAAACACCTGGCTATGCCCAGGGGCCGCTCTCCGCTTGGTATAGAACCTCCCTCTCTGCTCTAGGTAATCAGTTTAGTAGAAAGCAGTATTAGAAGTATCAGAACTCCATAGAGGGGTGGGTGCTGTGTCCGTCGAACTCAACGGACACAACGCTCAATAAATCATAACTACTGGGACATCCAAAAGCAGTGCCAAAAGGAAAATGAGGGGTGTGGAAAATAACCCAAGGCTAAACATAAGAGCCCCTAACCAGGACACAGGAGCCTTAACTGGGTCACAGGAGCCCCGTCTGAAAAATAAAAGTTTACAGAAAAACAACCCTCAAGAGGGAGCAGCCCCTCGTAAACAACAGCCTGCAAAACTTTGCGGCCAAAAGAAGCATCCACAGATGCCAAAGTATCTACTTTATAGAATTTTGTGAAAGTATGCACCGATGACCAAGTGGCCGCCTTGTAAAATTGATATTGATGCCTAATGACGAAAGGCCCAAGAAGCACTCAGCGCCCGAGTAGAATGCGCCATAACAGGGAAAGGTAAAACCTGACCTTTATTGGAATAGGCCCGAGTCACCGTCTGTCTGATCAATCTGGAGATGGTAGCCGAAGAAGCGGCCAGCCCTTTTCTTAGTCCATCCGTAACCACAAAAGCGAGTCTGACCTCCGAAAGGACTCAGTAGCTGCCAGATACACCCGAATCGCATGAACCACATCCAAGGTATGCAAAGCAAATTCCTTGGGATGAGCCGGGTTGGGACACATGAAAGGCAACACAATGGTCTCATTCAAATGGAGGTCCGAGACAACTTTGGGCAGGAATGATGGACCGAGACGAAGAACCACTTTATCCCTTTGGACCACTAAATAGGGACTGCGACAATATAAAGCCGCCAATTCCGATACCCACCTGGCCAAGATAATAGCCATCAAGAATGTCACCATCTGGGATAACGTAAGCAAGAAAAATTTCCCAAATATTCTCAAAGGGTAACGTACAGCAAAACGTTTGGGGACCAAAAAGGGTCATTTTGGTTGTTCCTCTTTCTATTCCTTAAAGCGGAGTTCCGGCCTCAAAATTGATTTTGGGCTATCCGCTTGCTGAGGGCAACCTGAAAGAGAAATGGATAGGGACGATTTTTTTTTTTGGTCACTTACCTTATTATAGAAGAAAATATGCTCATCTTCCTTTCACTTCCTCCCTCTGCGGCCGCGGCCCGCGCCGTCACTTCCGGTTTGCAATGATTCCTGGAAGCTGAACGTCATCGCTCCCAGGAATCAATGCGCCTGCACCGACCCCGCTCGTCACTTCCGGTGCATTCGCGGCATTCGCTGCTAAACAGGGATGCAGGGATGCCGCGCCTGTACCGGAAGTGACGAGCGGGGCTGGTGCAGTGCATTGTGGGACTCCGACGCCACGGAAGAGGACACGAGGAGAGACGCTGCGGCTTCAGCTGCCCACACCTGAGATGGCAGCGCTGGAGAAGAAGTTTTCAAGGTAAGTGCGACCCGGGACAGTTCAGAGGCTATCCATTATGGAATGTATTAGCCCTGACTATCCCAGGGGTATTTTCAGCTCAAATTGACCCCCGAGGCCGGAACTCCGCTTCAAGCTGGAAACACAACTATACAACTTTTGTTGTTAGATTTCCTTTAGATTTACCTTTACTATGTAATGCAAGGGCCTGCCAGATTGCATACAAATTGAAAGTGTTTAGGTTTGACCTCATATTATATGGTTTTGGTAAATCTAAAGGAAAAAATCTAAAGATAATTGTATAGTGTGTATGGCCCCTTACAGGATACCTGTCAAAATAAGGCACATAAGGAAACAGCTTTGGAGTGCGAGGTGACTTTTGCGTACCAATCGACATAGCCACGTCCGTGGCTACATCAGCCGCATCATTTTTTTTTTTTTTAAAGTCTCACGCACTGCAGGGATAATTGCGTCTACCAGCGCTTTTTAATTCGCTGCTGCGACCGTGGAGGAATCCAACTATCGTATGGATTTGAGGGTGTGATATTAAGACCCCCTGGATGGGCTGCTTCCACAGTGGCACCAGGCTCAGAATCAGATGAGGCAGACTGAGCAGGGTAAGGCGGGGGACGCTTCCTCCTGGGCCTTTACCCACACATCCCTTCCACCCGGGACACTAAGGACTGCAGGACCACCATCAGTGCAACCATGGGAAGATGGGGTTCCGTGGGACCTGCCACCTCCATGAGGGGGTCAGTGGGGGAGATGTGACCCTGAGGCTCCATTAAGGAAGACCTTGCAGTAAAAAAAACAAACTTTTGGCACCACTAAAGGATCCACCTAAGGCTTAGGGTACCCATCTAAAGAGAGAGAGATAGCAGGGGACCCCCAAGGACTCACCCTACCAATCGGAGGAGCGCCGAGAGATCAGACCCTGCATTACCATGGACACCATCCCTGTTCATATGTCCCAGCAACAGGAAGAGGAAGCTGACGAGGAAGAGGAGGCGCTTCGGCATCTCCATGAAGCTTCAGTCGTCTCCAGCATCTCCCGGACTAAGGGATAAAGGCCCCCCATGACATCATTGGGCTACACAAACATGGCTGCTAACCTGAGACCAACCAGACTAAGGGAAAATGGCCCCATGACATCATCGAGCTACACAAACATGCTGCCAAATGGAGACCAGCCAAACTAAGGGAAAATGGCCGTCATAGGCTTCAGCGTCTTCCCTGTGCCCTCTTTGCAACGCTTCACCCTCTGCAAGGGGACCCCCTCCTGAAGGTAGGACACACATTAGGGGAGACTCTGCTGTGCACTCTGCACCGGTCCCTGCACTATACCCACACTACACAGTGGGGCATTCATCTAGGGGTCTCCTACACTGGGACCCCTCCAGACTACCAGGGCAGGACACACTATCCCAGGACCCTTACAGGGTGGGGATAGCAGAGGAGACCCCAGGGATCTCTGCTGCATTCTCTGCCCTGGGACCCCCACCAGACTCCAGGTTCAGACAGGGGGGAAGCCCAGCTCACTCAGGGATTTTTAAGGATGGGTGGAAGGAACCTGCAAGCAGGTCCGACCGTCCCTGGAGGTTACCCGCGTCCACCCCCAAATAAACACCAAAAGGGGAGAGGGGGGACTGTACTTACTCTTCCATGGTGCGGGTAACGCCCCAGACAATCCTCGCCACCGAAGTAGGGGAGCTGTCAGCCAAGGGACCAATGCGACTCAGACCCAAGCCCTGTCGTATGCGATCATGCGAGATGTTTAACACACGGGCCAGCCTCTGTCCATGAGGCTATGTAGCGGCCGACCTAGCGTGTAGCTGTGGTCTGCACGCGCTAGCTGGCTGGGCTGGGGGGACCACTGGATCTAGATTATCCAGCCCAGTAGTTGATTGTAGATCTCCCGAGAGAAAAACAAGATGTAAGGAAGGAGAAAAAAAATTGCTAGGACCAGAAATCCCAGCCAGGGGCCTAGGTCCTTACTCCTGACTAGAGAGATTAAAACCAATTACCTAGAGCAGAGAGGAGGGTTATATATCAAACTGATGATGGCCCGCCGGCGTAGCCAAGTGTTTTTGTTCTGCCTAGTCCTATCCCTGGAGGAGGCAACATAACCCAGTAGTAAAGATTTTTTGGAGTGCTGTGTCTGTGAACGAAAGAGAAATAACCCTGCAAAGAAATATCCAAGGTAATTCCTGGCTTTAAATTGTCTACCAAGTGTGCCTCCATAGGTCTCTATGAACTGTGCAAATTGTAATGTCATTTCTATGTTCTAAGATAGGATTACCTGTATTTAAAAAAGGATAATATATTTCCATTTCTTTATAAAAGTTATATATTGAAAATAAGTAATGAACAAACATGGGGTATATTTTACAAATAAAGTGTGCAAGAACTACGCTTGCATTGTGAACCCTGTTCCCTAAAACGTTAATCCCCAGATACAGAATAATTAAAAACAATAATGCCTTTTAAAAAGGAAATGAACGGTAGGTTTAGAGAAGTGAGGCCTTGCTAAAGGTAGTAAAATTCCTCCTTATATTTTTTCTTACATTCACAGATCTATGACCAATGACTCTCACTTCTTCTGACCTCATTGTATTTTACTCCAGAGGGAATTCTGGTCCACAGCTGCTCCATTAGGCACAAGAAAACAAAATAGTGCCTAAATCACTTCCCGAGGCACAGGAACAAAAATTGCGCTTTCCTCTCTGCCTATATCAGGGAAGATTAAAACCTGCTGCTGGCAGATATACCACTATAACATTGATTTTAAAATATTTAAAACTTTTAAAAAAAACTTAAAATGCCTTCAACCTGAAGATGCAAAAAATTGTCTAGCAAAACTACTGTGTGTCTCAGCAATAGTTTCAAAAGGAACATGGAACAGATTCTCAAATCAGCGTAACGTCTCAGGAAGGAAAAAGGCCCATCCATGAATGCTCCCAGAAGAGCTCCTTGCACAGATCAGCACAGCAATACAGGATCATCTGGCAGCAAACAGGTTGGAAGGAAAGGTCTAGCACAAGACAATGTGCAAAACATGTGACCTAGTATCTCAGCACTTTAGTACTGGAGCTGTGCAGTCAGCATAATGTCCAGCACTTAGTACACTAGGAGCTGGTTTGGAAATGGTATGCAGGTAGTAAGCAAGTACGGTGTCCTGGAAATGATAGAATGCAGAGTTTGAGGAAAAATATCAGAGAGACAATGCAGAGGGAGGATTCATCTTTTTCTGCGGCAGGTCCTCTTGTGTTCCGCGTGCCAGTGCTCCTGTTGGCATTTAATGGAGCAGTAAGAAGTGTTCCAGCAGCAGTGATACATGGCTTCCTCCTCACAGTTGTAGCACTATCAAAAAAAGAAACAAAACACACACAAACACAATAAGACAACTGCTACTGTGTTTATTCGACATTTGTAACAGATCAGAATAATATAGATTTTATTTTCATAAAAATAAATGTTACACCACAGTGTATCTACTATACAGAATGTATACCAATGAAATACTGGTGTAAAACATTACCCTATTGAATCACAGGCATAAAAACTAGAGAGGAAAGGGATCGGATCCCTGATTTGTTTCCTGACCTGTACTAGAAAGAAAATGGCAGATGGTATTCATTTGTTGCTGGCAACATTGCACAGTGAGAAAGGGTCTATGGAAGCCGCAATGAACATCTACACCTTGGTCTAGCTTCTTATAGGGAGCATTCAGAAATGTTGTTAATTGTGCCTAAGCTGTACCCTGAAACGATCTACTTTTCACTTAGCTTCACGGCTGTATATTTGCAGTGCGAGACCATAAAGCATTGCTGCCTCTGACTGCTAGTCCCACAAGATGTTCAGTGAGATTTGGTGATGTACAGTAACTACTGAGCTGCTCACTGTTCTCCTTGCTGGAAAGAAAACTGTACCAGAGGACCAGTTTGAATTATTTTATATATCTAATTTTTTGCACCTCTCCTGCTACGTTTTGAATATAACCCCACCTAATCAGAACAGAGGGGACAACTTGGCCATGGGGAAGCAAAAAGCTGCACTTCCACAAAGATAGTTGCCTCCACAAAGAGACCAAGTGTGCAACAAGGCATGGCAAGTCATTAATGGGGAAAAGATCAGCAGGGAGTTTATAGGCAATACTGGGGACTAATCCTTTGCCCTCTGCTTGCCTTTTTTGGCATAGCATCCACAGTTAAGGTTATCATAATATATTTTTTCTCCTAAAGCTCAATTCACATAGGCCAATCTAATCAGGTCAGCCTGTCAATTTTTCATGAGGACCTGATCAGAGTCTCCATGTAGGTTTAATGGCAGGTTGATGTAAATGGGCTTGTGTCTTCATTTACCTACCTCTGAATCGGTCCTTATATGAAAAAAGAAATGTGTCCTTTTTCGTTTTTACAGGCCTAAGCATGACGGATGAGAGGTAACCTGATGTAAATGAACTTTTACATGCAAAGTCCTTTCACATCTGGCAGCCCTTAGATCTAACACAGGCCCACCACAGTCTGCAGTTAAAAGGTGGACAAGAACTGAACAGGCATAGATGTCACAAACGTGGCATCCATCCTCTTCTGCTCAGATTCTGCCGAGGATCTGCCCACTGATTCCCTGCTAAAAAGAGTGGAGTGCACCAATGTCAAAGGACACTAATTAATACAGTTTGCAATTGACTTGGACTGTTTACTGGAAAAGATATGTTCCTTGAGGTTCCGACTCCATATCAAACAAGTACGTAAACACAGTAGCAAAATGGTTTTCTTACTTCAAATATCCTCTCAGTAGTTTTACTAGATCGTCCCACTACCCAGGTGTTTTACACTTGAAAACAATCAATGTTGATCACAGAAACTGCTTGGACCATAATTGAATTTAAAAAGATGATTTTAGCAGAAGAGTGTGTGATGTCATCTGTCTCTTATTACTTTTTAATATAAAAAACACTATGCCACCAAACAGCTGTAAAGAGCAATAACGTTTCTCACCAGCCCAACTGCCATAAAGGCAAAACAAGTGGACAAAGTCAATCCAATTTTTATGAAGAATCATTTTCCCTCACCAATGTTACTTTATTGTGTAGCCCCCCCCCCCCATCTTTTTTCTAGGTTTACACCATTTGCCCACTGCAACCAGATTCTCCCTCTTCTCTTCCCAATACAGCATTGGGAAAATGAGTTGGAGAATTTGACTGGTTAACCGGAGAAGACTGACTACTGAGGACCATTATGCCACAGGTTAGGTTTCTTACCCACTGCTTCTTCTTGGTCTGTGAAATCAGCTGTTTATGTTGGGCTGCCATTTTCTTGATTTCTTCCAGGAATTCCTCTTTGCATTTATCTTTTACCTGCTTGCACTTCCTGTCTATTTCTGCCTGAATATTGGCCACAGCTTTATTAACAGCTTGTCTCTTCTCCTCTTCCATCTCTGCTCGTAGCTATAATGGAAAAAAATGAGATCATCAGCATGCAGAAAAAGTACTGAACATATTATTGGATTGAAGAATCATCTACACTTGTTGCTGTAGGAATGGATCCTGGACCCTGAGATTGGTGATGAAAAACATTCTGTGGGCCACCAGACCTCAGCACAGAAAAAAAAGAAAATAACAAATCAAGTGAAGTACTCTGAAACTTAAAAAACACATGGGATGCCCAAGCATTGATTTTTGCTCATGATCTACGTTTTCACAACCATAAAAAAAAGACAATAGCTAAAACGTGGCTCTCTGACTCTGTTCTTTTTAGAGGTCAAAACTAGGGAACACTGTGCCGTACATAATGAAAACTTTATGGAAAAACTGCAGAACACTACACCTAAATTCCATAAAATCCAGGGGCCATGGGTCTAACACTTTCTGCCAAATAGCTTTGACCATCAACTACTAGATTTCTGATGTACCTACAGTATCTCACAAAAGTGAGCACACCCCTTACATTTGTAAACATTTTATTACATCTTTTAATGTGACAACACTGAAGAAAACTGGATTTTTGTAAGAAATTACCGTAAAATACCTTTCTCTGAAGTTCATCGACAGACGCAGCTCGATCCAGTCAGAGACTATAGGATTATGCTTCTATCAAAAATTGGTACTAGGCAGGAAAAAAGCTTAACCACACCTATGGGGGCTGTCCCTGCAGGCATAACCCCCCAAACCCTACTATCATCAAACAGTTTAGCAGTGTTTAGAATAGAAAAAAACCCACTTAGAAGTAGAAGAGGGGGGGGGGGGGTCCTGTGTCTGTCGAACTTCAGCAAAAAGGATTTTATGGTAAGTTCTTACCAAAATCCAGTTTTCTCTATCGTTCATCGACAGACGCAGCTCCATCTATTTAGAGACTATAGGGATATCCCAAAGCAGTATATTCATGAGGGGTGGGAAGACAACGCAAACGAAAAACGAAACTCCCCAAAAGCTAAACTTAGCCAACCAGGTAACATGGAGATCAACCATGAACAACTGGAGCTCACCCAGAAAACACAATCCACCCTGAAAGAGAAACAAAAAAAAAAAAAAACAGTTCTCTTTAAACAGCAGCCTGCAAAACCTTGCGGCCAAAGGAAGCATCCAAAGATGCCAAAACATCTACTTTGTAGAATTTTGTAAATGTATGCACAGACAACCAAGTTGCTGCCTTGCAGACTTGCAGCACCAACGCCTGATGGCTAAAAGACCAAGAAGCACTTGTAGAATGCGCCTTCACCGGGAAAGGAGGATCCTGACCCTTCAGTGAATAAGCCTGAACTACCGTCTGCCTGATCCATCTGGATATGGTTGCGGCAGATGCAGCCAATCCCTTACGAGATCCTTCGGTAAGGATAAAAAGAGAGTCTGATTTTCTAAAAGACTCAGTGGTTTCCAGATAGACCCTGATCGCCCCAACCACATCCAAGGAGTGCAACGCAAATTCCTTAGAATGTTTGGGCTTAGGGCAGAGTGAAGGCAACACAATGTCTTCATTCAGATGAAAATCACAAACAACCTTGGCAGGAAACGACTGATTAGGTCGAAGTACCACTTTATCCCTGTGTATCACCAGATACGGTGAGTGGCAGGACAAGACCGCCAGTTCAGATACTCTGCGAGCTGGAGTAAGTGATAGCCACCAAGAAGGCAACCTGCTGGGACAACGAAAGCAGAGAAATCTCCTGAATGTTCTCAAAAGGAGGCTTTTGAAGAACAGATAATACCAGATAAAGGTCCCACGGAGGTAGCGGGGACCGTCTTGGAGGAGCCATATGGCGCACTCCCTGTATAAAGGTACATAGCAAAGCATGCGTAGCTAACGGGCGTTGGAAATTTATAACCAAAGCCGACACTTGGCCTTTGATAGTGCCCAAGGCCAACCTACTGTTCAACTCCTTCCTGCAGAAAGGCCAAGACCCTAGCTATCGAAAACAAGCGAGGGTGCACCTTCAGTGATTCACACTATGAAATATACGATTAACATGTACGATGATATATCTTCCCAGAAGTTGACTTCCTAGCCTTCAACAGTGTAGGAATCACAGAGTCACAAAGACCTCTATCTCTCAACATCTGGCTTTCAACAGCCATGCCGTTAAAGCCAGCGACTGTAAAGCAGGATGAAAGATTGGACCTTGAGACCACAGATCTTCCCTGAGAGATAAGCCCCGTACACACGTACCGATTGTCGGCCGTAAATATTCGGCCGATCAGTCGTCGGCCGATTGTAGGCTTGTTAGTATGATGCTTCCGACAGCCGACAGCGCATTTTCGGCCAAACAGAATCTGTCGTGCAGGCATTAAAATTTTTGTTGGCCAACACCAGAACGGCCGATTGTTCGCCAGTCAGTACAGATTTCGGCCGACAGACAGCCGTTTAGCAAGACTGGGCATGCTCAGAAAAGAAAAAAGACAAGGAAAGTTAACCATCACATGACATCACTTCTGCAGTCGGCTGTTGTTGGCCGACAAAATTCGTGTGCAGTCTTTTGCAGTTTTCAACAGACACGACAGCCCAGGACAAAAGATGGCCGATCGTTCGGCCGACGATCGGTACGTGTGTACGGGGCTTAAGTCTCCAAGGAGCATCGGCGACCAACCTTACTAGGTCTGCGAACCAAGACCGGCGAGGCCAGTCCAGAGCCACTAGAATGGCCGGAATCTCTTCAACCTCTATCCTGCGCAGAAGCCTCAGCAGGAGTTTTAAGGGAGGAAAGGCATAAATTAGCCAATACTGACCCCAAGGAGCCACCAGAGCGTCCGTGGTGTGCAGCAGAGAGGGCTGGAATACATTTTTCCGCCCAGGCTAGAATCTCGGCCACCTCTTTGGCTGCCAAGACCCTCTTGGTGCCCCCTGGTGTTTGATGTAAGCCACAGCCATGGCATTGTCTGATTGAATCCGAACCGGACAATCTTGCAGAAGAGTTGTCCAATGGCTCAGACAAAGCTTTATTGCTCTGAGCTCCAAAACATTTATCGGTAGTTTAGACTCTTCCATCGTCCAGGTACCCTGGGCACAGAGCTTACCCAGCACCCTGCCCCAGCCCAATAGGCTGGCGTTCGTGGTCATCACCGTCCAAAACAACAGAAGGAAGGACCTGCCCTGGCATAGTGCTGGAGACTGAATCCACCACAACAGAGTAGACCTTGTGGCTTAACCGAATCAAAAAGTCCATGGACTTTGGATCCTTGTTCCATTTGACAAGAATCTCCCTTTGCAAAGGTCTGGTATGTAACTGAGCAAATGGAACCGCCTTGAAGGTTGATACCATCAGACCCAAGGCCCGCATGCAAACTCAAAGAGAGGACAGATTGTTCGCCAAAAGCAACCGAACCGCCTCCTGCAACTTTTGCAGCTTGTCTGGGGGAAGAAACACCTTGGCCAAGGCTGAATTCAGAGTCAAGCCCAGATAATCCAGTTTCAAGACAGGTGTCAGCGCAGATTTCTTGAAATTGATGTTCCAACCGAAACCCCCCAACAAGACTGAAGGAGAGTCCGCTCTCAACAGGAGATTGTCTAGGTACCCCAGTACCGCAATCCCCTGCTGGAGCAGCAATGCCAATACCGGTGCTAAGACCTTGGTAAACACTCTGGGAGCTAAGGCGAGACCAAAGGGTAACACCACAAATTGATAATGCTCCTCTGCGACCGCAAAGCGAAGAACCCGCTGGAGTCCAGCATAAATAGGGATGTGTCCTTGATATCTATGGAGGCTAAGAAGTCTCCCTGGTGCAGCGACGCCACTATCGTGCGGATGAATTCCATCCGAAACTTCTGTACCCGCATGAGGCGGTTCAGGGCCTTGATCTTCAGGATGGGACGCACCTTGCCTTCCTTTCTGGGCACAGTGAAGAGGTTTGAATAAAACCCTTGAAAATGTTCCTGAAAAGGAACCGATACAATCACTCCTTGCGACAGCAAATCGAGTACTGCCCCTCGCAAGTCCCTTAACTGGACTGGGGATGGTCGAAGATTGGACGGGAAGAACCTGTCCAACTGGCGAGACCGGAATTCGATCTTGTACTCAGATCGGATCAGTTTGTGAACCCATTTGTCCTGAATCAAGGAGGTCCAGGGTTCCAGAAAGAAACAAAGACGTCCCCCCACCTCAGAATCGGGTGAGGGTGCCCTTTCATGCAGACGAGGATTTGTCTGAAGGTCCAGATTGGCCAGTCTTTGCTTACCCCAACCATGGCTTCTTGGAACCCCCAGAAGACCTGAATGATTTACTTTTTTCTTGCTACCCGGAGGCACGAAAAAGACATTTATGGGCATTAAAGGAAGGCCCCTTCCTAGGACGCGGCACCTTGCCCTTAGAGGATTGGGGAAGATGAGTGCTCTCACCCCCCCCCATGATACCTTTGATCAACTCGTCCAGAGAGGATCCATTCCAAACAGCCTCTCCCCTAAGAAGGGAAGATCAGTCAAGGCCTTTTTAGAAACCTGGTCCACCGACCAGCTTTTCAGCCACACCATGCGCCATAGCAATCCCCACTGCCGATGCCCTGAACACCAACGGGGCTGAATCCAGGGATTTATTACACATGAACACCAGGGCTTAAGCCAACTGGTCCAGTAGTTCCAACACCGCAGGGGGGAGCCGTTCAGCTTCCAAGTTTCTTTTAAGTAACTTCACCCATTCCGTAGCAGTCGGAGCTACCAAAAAATTAACAAAATTTGACATGCATGTAGGATTGGGTACACAGATTTGAACACTGTGTGTGTTTAGGTCCATGCACCCACTCCTACATGCATTTTACATTTTTACAGGTGGCTGTGTCTGTGTGTCTGCTGCGTCTGCATTTACTTGCATAGGCTGCCTGCGCATAGGTGCAAGGAGGATGGGTTTAAACGCCTGTCTAAATGAGCCTTTTAAAGGAGTTGTAAAGGCAGAAGGTTTTTTATCTTAATGCATTCTATGCATTAAGATAAAAAACCTTCTGTGTGTAGCAGCCTTCCCTGCACCCCCTAATACTTACCTGTGCCCCATCTCTAAACAGAGATGCCCACGAGTCCTTCGGTAATCCGGGACTCTCCCTCCTGATTGGCTGAGACAAAGCCGCAGCGCCATTGGCTCCCGAGGCTGTCAAAGTCAGTTTGCCAATCAGAAGAGAGGGGGCAGGGCTGAACTGCAGCTCCACGTTTGAATGGACACACAGAGCTGCAGCTCAGCTCGGGTGCCCCCATAGCAAGCTGCTTGCTGTGGGGGCACTCGATAGGAGGGAGGGGTCAGGAGCAGCAAAGAGGGACCCAAGAAGAGGAGGATCCAGGCTGCTCTGTGCAAAACCAACTGCACAGAGGAGGTAAGTATAACATGTTTGTTTTTTGTTTTTTTAATCAAGAGTTTACAATCACTTTAAAGTAACAAATTTGCTTATCAAACAAAAATCACTAAAATCTCATGCCTTTAATACAAAGACGTCCATAATGGTAAACGCTGTATATAGATAAACCAGCAATGGAACCATGTACTTGAGGAATGAACAAAATTAAGTTCTCTTCGTAATACAAATAAAAATTTATATACGGTTTTAAAATAAGGGACTGGGAAAATCAATCCATAAATAAATACAGATAGCAAATAATATGAAAATTGGCCACTGTCCAGTGTCTGAAATCCCTATAAAATACAGTAATGTACATGTGCCCATTGCCTCAACTACATTATACCAATTCACAGCAGGGAAGGCACCACCTTTGACTTAGGACCTAAACATTTATGTCTCAATGCATGGGAAATATAAAAGGAATGCACCTTAAGCTGGCCAGAGATGGATCGACATTTGGCTGGTTCCCCAGCAACAGGCGGCATTTCTATCCCTTCGTCAGTGTTCAACTGAAGTTTTAGCAGTAGCTGCTGACTTTTAATAAAAAGACACTTGCCAGCCCAGGTATCCAGCCTTGTCCTGTCCAGACCTGGGCCAGTTTCTCGCCGGTCATTGGGTCCCTAGCACTGCCATGTTGACTGTGGGAAGCCAGCTGTGATTCCCTGCAGCTTCACAGCTGGCTCCACACTGTGCATGCACAAGCTGCGCTTTGATGGGCCCCGCAGCCTCCTGGGATCTGTGGCATATTCCAGGAGGTTGTGAGGTCATGAATAGGTATCCACTGTCAAAGACCAAAAAAAAAAAAACATCCAATACAAACAGAGGAAGATGGTGGAGGACAATCAGCAGACCCCTGTAAGTAAGTGAAGAACCATTTTAAAAATACTGCTAATAATTAGTGTTTGTGTATAATTAGCAGAACAGGAAGCAAATTTTGAAGTACAAAAGATAATGATATATTTTTGGTATAAAGCTACTGATTTAGCAGCCATCCAATGGGCATTTTAGCACTCCCAATACAACAGCTACAAGAAATCATGGATCTCTGCAATAGTTCTGCAGCTTCACCCCATAATTTTAACTATTTTCTGAAAAGGATTGTAGGGAACATGGAAATACTCTGACCTCTTCTAGGGCTTCCTGCACGGCTCTTTCAGTCTCCCTCTTGTTGTCTGTGCTCATCCTCTCCTTGAACTCATTAAAGATCTTGCTGTACTTGTCGTGACACATGTTCTGACACCCACCATCATTACTGGTTTGTGTGCTACGGTGTGACATTCTTGGAGATGAGGCACTTTGCTTCTTGGTCTGTGTATAGACAGACACCTTCTCAGCTGGTGGCGGCATGGAGGGGATTTCCTGGCTTGAGCTCACAGCTTCTGTCTCAGGCTCTGGTTCTGACTCCTACAAAAAAAAAAAAAAAGGGACAAATAAAAAAAGGGACATTTTATTTAAACAAAATAAAATATAGAGAAACAAACTCAACACCCAGTTTTTAATTTATCCATACAGGTACATAAAGTACCTACTAGTAGACATAGACATGGGAGTGGTGTGTAGTATGTACATCTGTAGGATTCTAAAAATTGAACTGGATTGCTACAACTTAAGGGGAAACTATAATTGTTTTTGATCAGTCATTGTAACTTTTTAATACAATTATTTTAAATCTTTATGCTATAACAACATTTAAAAATGGGTGTATTTATGCTACATTTGCTTAAATCTGCCAAACTAAAAACCCAAACAGTTCCATAGCGGTTAGAGAAACCCCAAACCCTGCTAATTAAACTTATTCAGCTTTGTATGTAATTTAGTCCCCTGCTATGCAGGTCTAGTCACATTATGGGCTATTCATGGAATAGCGGTTAAGGACAGCCACATTCCCTTTAATTTTTCAAAATTGAAATGAAATTGGAGAAAAATAAAATCACAAGGAAAGGATTTCACTGAGCACTTTAAATTTATCATTTTTTTTTTTTTAATGGGATGAACAACCACTTCTTATTACATATCCTCTGCCTTCAGTGCGTACACTTCTATTCACTGCACACGTGTATTGTGGGAGCAGAGCAGCAAAGGCTATGAGAAGGGGAGTTGAGCACGAGGTCACTAATGTCTATAAGCTGTGCACAACATACCAGAACACTGCAGAGGCTTACTAGAATGAAAGAAATAAAACCAAGGAGATGTGAATGTGGCTTTTCAAAATTAAACAAAAGTGATTCATGGATAGGGGTGTAAATTAATGACAGCACTGAAAAGAAATAACAAGCGCTTACTTCCTTCTTGGCTTCTACGTTTTGAGTGCGTCGTCCTTTCTTGGCCCGCGGTTCCTGAGTTGCTGCTTTCTGCTGGAAAGATGAAGGGGACGAGCTATAGTGCAATCGTGCTAACACTGCACAGATCTCAAACATAGAAAATATATGCAGAGACAAGATAATCTGTAAATTGCACAGATCTCATTCACATACTGTTTATAACTTGTCTGGGCCTCACTTAGAGGAGCCAGAGGAAACAATTCATGGACTTGTCTGGTTGCCCAGACAATCTATCCCTTTATGTCTGGAGGAAACTAGGACAAGCTGTGAGGAGGTTGTATGAGGACTCCAGGTGTACTCCAGGTTATCAGTCACTTCTGAAGACTGCTGTACGTTTGCATAAATCACATCATCATCCATTACCTTTACAGGAATAAAGCCATCATATCTAGCAAGAAGGGAAAGCTAATAAAGGAAAACCGTTTGTCTCTGCAGTGTGCTCAGCATTTCATTATAAGCAAGCCAATGTCTGAATATTTTTTTTTTTTTTTAATAGTAAGATTGTTCGTTCTGTATCAGCTCAGTATAACAGTGAATCATTGTCTCTGGCTTTTCTTAGCTATGAAGGATCTAAATGATTTTATCCTGTGGTGAGGCAGCAAACACATGCTATACTATGACATATACAAATCTTTCATTTTAATTCATTCTTTAAAAATAAATCACTTACATAGAAAAAGAGATACAACTCAGCAAAAATAATCAAAATATCAGATTATGGATCAACAGAATACACCAATACTGTGCATGCATTCTATTTAGAAGAGATCAGTTAAGTACAGAATACAAATCAGGATGTCATTCCTATAGACATGAATGACATTTGTTTCTAATTAATGTACTAAATAATAGTACAGAGCCCTAAAAATAAGAGTTGGGCAAACATTGGCTGTTCACCCTGTTCGGGGAACACCCGAATTTGCAGGGTGTTCAGCAGATGTTCACCCCGCTAAATGCCCAGCAATACACTGTACAAAGCTTTGCCCAATCAGGGCGCAGTAAAAGCTTGTTGTTAAGGAACGGGGTCGGGAAGCCGACCGTGGCATCTTTAACAATCATTGAGTAATCAGCTGTCAATTGGTTTCACCGCTGACAGCTAATTAATAATAATAAAAAAAATAGTAAACTTGGTCAGCGCTCACTCGTCCCCTCCCCCTTTTCTGACCTGCCATGCTGCATGCTCAGATAAGGGTCTGGTATAGAATTTGGGGTGGCGGCAAATACAACTGCGAATCAAATTAAATGTGAATTGCCTCATTTTTTTTGTTCTTTAGAAATGTAATTTTTGCTACACTTCTATGCATGCTACAGATGGGCCACTTTACAGGCAGATTAAGGGGACCCCCAGGCATTATATTTAAAGGAATTTTTTGTTTTTATTGTTGCACTTTAAGCATCATTAAAATCACTGCTCCTGAAAAAATTATTGTTTTTAAAAATAAAAATTGCCATTGATACGTGTCCCCTAGGGCAGTACCCTGACCATCATACCCCTTTTTATGGCCAATTACTTGCATATAAGCCTATAAAATGGGCACTTTAGATTTTTCCTCTTCGACTCCTATTGACTTCAATAGGGTTCATCATTTGGGCTAGAACTTTCTCCTCTCACCTTCCAGGACGGCAAACACGTGAGAGATGAGAGGCTCCACCCTACAAGAAACACAATCAGTTCACAGCTGTTAAAAGGCCCCACCCTTCCCTTTGTCCCTTTTTTCTCTGACCTGAAGACTGTGTTGGATGGTCCCCCTGTGAGACAGGTTCAGCAATGCCAGTGAAGGCCACACTCTACCTGCACGCCTTCTAGGCTTCTCACAGGTCGCCCCAGGATACAGGCAGTCGGTCACAGTGGTGGTCCCTCCAGAGCCTGTGGCCTGCTCTTCAGCAGGGGTGTCCTCTGGTCCTCCCGGCCATGCAGCTGGATTTTGCATTTGGTAGGAATAAAAAAAAAAAATGACGGACAGCATGCTCCAAGCTTTGCTTTGAAACCAGACCTTCCAGTTTGTGCAGGAAAGGCAGAGCATGTGCAGAACAACCCGGAAGAGGGAAGCAAGTACGGAGGAGACGCCGGACCCGCATGGCGGCAGTAAGGCAGACTCTCCAGCCACAAAGAGTCGGGAAGCTGCCAAAGAAATGAAACCTGCCGCAACCCACCTCATGGAGAAGGAGGAGGGAAGGTCGGTTCAGGTGGCTACAGGCAAAAGCAGATAAGAACCCAGTAAGTGCTGTTTCTTTGCCATTTTGGGGCTGATACCAGTGTCAGGCTTTGTCCCTGGTAGCCCATGCTCTCCCTCAGCAGGGCCTGTAGCCAAAGTTACTATGGGGCAGGAAGAGTGATCTGTTTATTTCCTCTTCTCTTGCACAATCCCCAGGTGGAACCCAGGAGGCCTTTGATAAAGCATCCCCTGTATCCACTGGCACTAGCTCCTCTAAAAAATTTGGTAATTGCGGAGAGAGACTGCCCAGGTCTCACACCAAGCCCTTTTGTTATACAGTCAGGTCCATAAATATTGGGACATTGACACAATTCTAATCCTTTTGGCTCTATACACCACCACCACAATGAATTTGAAATGAAACAAACAAGATGTGCTTTAACTGAAGACCTTCAGCTTTAATGTGAGGGTATTTGCATGTAAATCAGGTGAAAGGTGTAGGAATTACAACAGTTTGTATATGTGCCTCTCACTTTTTAAAGGGACCAAAAGTAATGGGACAATTGGCTGCTCAGCTGTTCCATGGCCAGGTGTTATTCCCTCATTATCCCATTTACAAGGAGCAGATAAAAGGTCCAGAGTTCATTTCAAGTGTGCTATTTGCTATTTGGAATTTGTTTTCAACTCTCAATATGAGATCCAAAGAGCTATCACTATCAGTGAAGCAAGCCATCATTAGGCTTAAAAAACAAAACAAATTAACTGTTTGGAACATCCTTAAAAAGAAAGAATGCACTGGTGAGCTCAGCAACACCAAAAGACCCGGAAGACCATGGAAAACAACTGTGGTGGATGACCGAAGAATTTTTCCCTGGTGAAGAAAACATCCTTCAAAACAATTGGCCAGATCAAGAACAATCTCCAGGAGGTAGGTGTATGTGTGTCAAAGTTAACAATCAAGATAATACTTCACCAGAGTGCATACAGAGGGTTCACCACAAGATGTAAACCATTGGTGAGCCTCAAAAACAGAAAGGCCAGATTAGAGCTTGCTAAACAACATCTAAAAAAGCCTTCACAGTTCTGGAACAACATCCTATAGACAGATGAGACCAAGATCAACTTGTACCAGAGTGATGGGAAGAGAAGAGTATGGAGAAGGAAAGGAACTGCTCATGATCCAAAGCATACCACCTCATCAGTGAAGCATGGTGGTGGTAGTGTCATGGCATGTGCATGTATGGCTGCCAATGGAACTGGTTCTCTTGTATTTATTGATGGTGTGACTGCTGACAAAAGCAGCAGGATGAATTCTGAATTGTTTCGGGCAATATTATCTGCTCATATTCAGCCAAATGCTTCAGAACTTATTGGACGGCACTTCACAGTGCAGATGGACAATGACCTGAAGCATACTGCAAAAGCAACCAAAGAGTTTAAGGGAAAGAAGTGGAATGTTATGCAATGGCCAAGTCAATCACCTGACCTGAATCCGATTGAGCATGCATTTCACTTGCTGAAGACAAAACTGAAGGGAAAATGCCCCAAGAACAAGCAGGAACTGAAGACAGTTGCAGTAGAGGCCTGGCAGAGCATCACCAGGGATGAAACCCAGCATCTGGTGAGGTCTATGCATTCCAGACTTCAGGCTGTAATTGACTGCAAAGGATTTGCAACCAAGTATTAAAAAGTGAAAGTTTGATTTATGATTGTTAATCTGTTCCATTACTTTTGGAACCTTAAAAAGTGGGAGGCACATATACAAACTGTTGTAATTCCTACACCGTTCACCTGATTTGGATGTAAATACCCTCAAATTAAAGCTGGAAGTCTGCAGTTAAAGCACATCTTTTTTGTTTCATTTCAAATCCATTGTGGTGGTGTAAAGAGCAAAAAAAGTTAAGTTTTGAATTGTGTCGATGTCCCAATATTTATGGACCTGACTGTAGGTGTATTAACAAGCTGGCTGGTAAGGAGGCCTCAGGGTTGATGAAAGATTTCCTTAAGTCTATGCAGGAGGAAATGCTAGCCACTATCCAGTCCTTCTACACCTCTGTAGCTTCCTCCCAGGTAACAGAACTGGGTGAGCTAACCCCTAAAGAGGGCCATTCTTCTCAGGAGAGTTTACCTTCCAAGGCAGGCCCATCTGCTTTTCTGCCGGGTTCTCAGGGTGTCCCCCTTGCTCCAGCAAGGGAAGAGGAAGACCTAGGAAGCGCAGAAAGTCAGGCTAAGTCTCAGCTTAGCTTGGGGGAGGAGGTTGATGTGGACCCAGATAGGTAGAAGAGACCAAAATTAAAAAGAAATCTTTTTGGTCTAGAAAATCTGGAGGGACTCCTTCAAGCTGTTTATGCTACAGAAGAAATCCCAGAACCCCCCAAAGAAACCTCGGCACAGGATAAGATGTATAAAGAACTGGTTAAAAACCAATTCAAGGTATTACTTGTTCACCAATACTTGAAAGATTTAATTCTTCAAGAATGGCAGTTTCCTGAAAGAGGTCTGGTTAGACCAAAGACATGGAAAAGGAGATTTCCCTTTAAAGAGGAGGAGGTGCAAAAATTCCTAAAAAGTCCAAAATTGGACGCCTCTCTGTCTCAAGTAACTAAGAGGTCTGACCTCTCTTTTGAGGACACAGGGAACATCAGAGATGTCATGGACCGTAAGTGAGAATCTCTGTTAAAGAAAGCCTGGGATGCCAACTCATCCACCATGGCTCCAGCACTGGCTGAAACCGGCGTGGCTAGGAATGCAGATTTCTGGATAGAAAGGCTTACAAAGCACCTTTCACAGGGGAATAAGTCCCAGGACCTGCTGGATTCCCTTTCAGTTATAGGGAAAGCTGTCGCCTACTTGGCCAATGAAGCAGTTGAGTCAGTGATAGCCTCAGCTAAAACCGGAGCTCTCATTAATTCAGCTAGGAGCTAAATCCCAAGGTATTTCAGACACTAGTTTAAAAATTCAGCTGCCCCAAAGTAGGCCTATTTGCCAGCCTACAAAACAGAAAGGTAAAGACATTCTTTTCCCTTTCAAGGGAAAGAGGGATGTTGGGCCTGGATGCTCTGGCCCAAACATGGCAGTTCAAGTTATCCTATGCCTTTCCCCCTCTAACTCTTATACCTCGAGTTTTACAGAAGCTCAATCGTTCCCCGGGGCCTTCGCCTCCTCCTGATTGTGCCCTGGTGGCCAAGAAGGGCATGGTTTGCGACCCTGAAAGCGTTATCGGTAGCACCTCCTTGGAAGCTTCCGAACCTCCCAGACCTGCTATTGCAGAGACCAGTTTGGCACCCCAGGCTGGCATTTTTCCAGTTGACTGCTTGGTTAGTGAGCGCCAGATCCTTAGATTAAAGGGCTGCTCAGACAGAGTGATAGACACACTCCTCCTGAGCAGGAAACCAATAAGGAGGAAAATATACTTAAAAGTTTGGAAAACGTTTTGTACTTGGCGTAGGCAGAAGCAAATATCTTCCGCCTCTGTCCCCATAATCTTGGATTTCTTAAAGATGGGGTAGAGAAGGGTATGGCGGTTAACACCCTTCGGGTACAAATAGCAGCTCTCTCAGTTTTTCTGGACGCGAGACTTGCAAAAGAACCTTTAGTTAAAAGATTTTTGATAGCCAGGGATAGAGCTACCCCTGTCACTAGAGACATGTTCCCTCCTTGGGACCTGACTAGGGTTCTAGAGGTGTTATCTAGAAGCCCTTTTGAACCTATAGAAGAGGTTCCCTTTACGTTTTTGTCCCTAAAACTAGCCTTCCTCTTATCAGTCATGACAGCCAGAAGAGTAGGGGACTTACAGGGTCTTTCAAATAAAGAACCATTTAGGTTGATCTTCCAAGATAGAATTATCCTCAGGCCAGATCTGCCCAAACTAGCATCTTCCTTTCACAGGAAACAGGAAATAATTTTACTATGCTTTTGTGATAATCCTAGAAATGAAAAATAAATTAAATTTCATTGTTTAGATGTGAGGAGATGCCTCCTCACTTATTTACAGAGGACCAGGGAGTTTAAGAGATCTAATCACCTTTTGATCCTCTACTCTGGACCAAGAAAGGGACTGCAGGCGTCAAAACCTTCAGTCTCCAGGTGGATTACGCAAGCCATTACCATGTCTTATGAGGTTTCAGGTGTTCCTGTGCCAGCAAAGCTAAAAGCACACTCAACAAGAGCACTGGCAACATCCTGGGCTGAAAAGCAGGAGCTTACTGGGAACAGATTTGCGGTGCAGCCACCTGGTCCAGCCATGACACTTTTCTGAAGCACTGAGTGGAGGTGCTGTCTCAGCAAGACCTAGCCTTTGGCCGAAAGGTACTATAGGTGGTGGTCCCACCCTATGGTAGGCCTGTGGTTACTTTATTATCCTCTCACAAGTTTGCCGTCCTGGAACATGAGAGGAGAAAACCGTCAGTTAGACTTCCTGCGAGGGCTTCCCCCCCCTCTTTCTCTCTCGCTTCTCTCTCCTGCTCCCCCCATTTCTCTCTCACTCCTCTCCCCCCCTTTCTCCTCACTCCTCTCTCTCCTCCCCCCATTCTCTCACTCTTCACCCCCCTTTCTCTCTCACTTCTCTCCTCCCCCCTTTTTCTCACCCCTCTCTCCCCCCCCTTCTCCCCCCCCCTTTCCTCCCCTCTCCCCCCTTTCTCTCCACTCCTCTCTCCACCCCCCCCCCTTCTCCTCACTCTTCTCTCCTCCCCCCCTTTCTCTCACTCTCTCTCCTCCCCCCCTTTCTCTCACTCTTCTCTCCCCCCCTTTTTCCTCTCCTCCTCCTCCCCCCCCTTTCTCTCACTCTTCTCTCCCCCCCATTCTCTCACTCTTCTCTCCCCCCCTTCTCTCTCTCTTCTCTCCCCCTTTCCCTCACCCCCTTTCTCACACTCTCCTCTCCCCCCCCTTTCTCTCACTCCTCTCTCCCCCCCCCCATTTCCTCACACCTCTCTCCCCCCCCCTTTCTCTCACTCCTCCCCCCCCTTTCCTCTCACTCCCCTCTCCCCCCCCTTTCTCTCACTCCTCTCTCCCCCCTCTTCTCACTCCTCTCTCCCCCCCCTTTTTCTCACTCCTCTCTCCCCCCCCTTTCTCTCACTCCTCTCTCCCCCCCCCTTTCTCTCACTCCCCCCCTTTCCTCTCACTCCTCTCTCCTCCCCGCCCCCCTCTCTCCCACTCCTCTCTCCCCCCTTTCTCTCACTCCTCTCTCCCCCCCTTTCTCTCACTCCTCTCCCCCCCTTCTCTCACTCCTCTCTCCCCCCCTTCTCTCACTCCTCTCTCCCCCCCTTCTCTCACTCCTCTCTCCCCCCCCTTTCTCTCACTCCTCTCTCCTCCCCCGCCCCCCTCTCTCCCACTCCTCTCCCCCCCCTCACTCCTCTCTCCCCCCCTTTTCTCACTCCTCTCTCCCCCCCTTTTTCTCACTCCTCTCCCCCCCCTTCTCTAAGTCCTCTCTCTCCCTCCCCCTTTCTCTAACTCCTCACCCCCCTTTTCTCTCACTCCGCACTCCCCCCTTCTCGCACTCCTCTCTCCCCCCCTTTATCTCACTCCTCTCTCCTCCCCCCCTTTATCTCACTCCTCTCCCCCCCTTTATCTCACTCCTCTCCCCCCCTTTATCTCACTCCTCTCTCCTCCCCCCTTTCTCTCACTCTTCTCTTCCCCCCTTTCTCTCACTCTTCTCTTCCCCCCTTTCTCTCACTCCTCTCTCCTCCCCCCCTTTCTCTCACTCCTCTCTCCTCCCCCCCTTTATCTCACTCCTCTCCCCCCCTTTCTCTCACTCCTCTCTCCTCCCCCCTTTCTCTCACTCCTCTCTCTTCCCCCCTTTCTCTCACTCCTCTCTCTCCCCCCCTCTCTCTTACTCCTCTCTCCTCCCCCCTCTCTCCCACTCCTCTCTCCTCCCCCCTTCTCTCACTCCGCACTCCCCCCTTCTCTCACTCCTCTCTCCCCCCTTTTTCTCACTCCTCTCTCCTCCCCCTTTTTCTCACTCCTCTCTCCTCCCCCTTTTTCTCACTCAGCTCTCCCCCCCCATTCACTCACTCCTCGCTCCCCCCTTCTCTAAGTCCTCTCTCCTCCTCCCCCTTTCTCTCACTCCTCACCCCCCCCCTTTCTCTCACTCCTCACACCCCCTTTCTCTCACTCCTCACACCCCCCTTTCTCTCATTCCTCACTCCCCCTTTCTCTCATTCCTTTCTATCCCCCTCTCTCCTCCCCCCCTTTCTCTCACTCTTCCACCCCCCTTTCTCTCACTCTTCCCCCCTTTCTCTTACTCCTCTTTCCCCGCCCCTTTCTCTTACTCTTTCCTTCCCCCTTTCTCTCACTTCTCTCTCTCCCCCCCCCTTTCTCTCACTCCTCTCTCATCCCCCCCTTTCTGCCTATTCCCTATCCCTCCCCCCCAATCTATCTCACCCCCCCACCTCTCATCCTCTCTCTCTCTCTGTAAAATTGTTACAGGGTGCTATTTAGTATTAGATAGTTACACACACTCACAAACACTCAGGGTTCATTGGTCTTCATTAGTGACATATTTAACATAAGGGATTATTTACACAGCCCTGGTGTTTGATGAAATTTCTTTAAACTATAAAGAAAAGCTTTTATAAGTTTTCCTCTCTCAGGTCTGAATCAATATCTGAGGAAGAAAGGAAAGAAAAAACCTCTTGAAAGCTGGTCTTTAAGTGTTCGGTTAGTTCAATAAAAAGGTATCATTGCATACCGCATTACTCTCGTATTTTGGAATTGTATTTATATATAAACCTTTTTAGTTTTTTTTCAGTGGTATGATTTAGTGGTGGAAAGGATTAGTGCCCCCCAGTTTTGACTGTGGTATCTTATGTGCCTCCCCCCCCCCCCATTTATGACTCCTAATGTCGCCACTGGTGTACATACATCACCAGAAATGTATCCAAATGTAATTGCCTAGACTAGATAAAAATATAGACACCGGCTTTTTGGGGCTGCCAAATGAAAATGATGCAGAGACAGTCACACCAGACTTTGAAATCATTTTTTTTTTCTAAATGTATGCTGATAACATTTCAACTGGAAAAAAAACCCCCCAAAAAAAAAAAAAACCCACGGAGTCCCTCTTGCTGCCTATACAACATATATTGAAATATCTTTAAACTTTTCCACAGAAGTTTGGACCTCGAGCCTTCAATACTCACTGGTCTGAAACAACAGGGTTTCACATTATTAATTTAAGAAATTAAGCGATGACCTTAACCAAATGAATATATTCAAGATGAATGTTTTTCAACGGCAACTCCAGGTAACAAAATCAGCAAACTGCTAATGCAATCTAGAAAAGCATACAACTGGCAATACATTCAATATCCCAGCGGGGGGGGGGGGGGGGGGGGTGTCCTCCAATCACCTAATTTGTGTTAATGGGAGAATAAACTTTTTTTTTTGTTCAGTCACTGATTAGTGTATTCTGACAGTGGTGGGTGGCTGTTGTCAGAGGACAATATCCCGGGATAAGGGAGAATCCTCCATCCACACAGATAAGGTGGAATCCGTTTTTTTTTTTTTCTTCAGCCTGCTGGCTCAACATTAAAAAAAAAAAAAAAAAAAACGTGTATGGCCAGCTCTCTAGACAAGCTCTTTTGCAAATGCTATTTGACCGAAGGACATCCTAAGAGTCTAGTGGCATGGTGACAACTAGGGTGACCATGGTGGCAAGCCAACAGATAAGGCATGCAGTGATGATTTAACGACAGTTAAGGGCCAGGCACAATATAGCTTTGAAGGTGTTAACAGGGTCAGCCCTTCTTCACAACCAAATCATAAAAACAAACATTGCACTCAGTTCAGACTTGCTTATATATCTAATAAACAAATACTAGGAAAGGCACAATATAACAGAAGGATAAAAAAGTTTTTATGTGCGAGTACCATATATACCATCCTCAATCTTTACTTCATATTATGCCACAGTAATGTTTTAGTTTCTTTTACAATAAATTAATGGAACAAGAAAAGGCCTTAAAATGTTTGTATTTACCATAAAATCCTTTTCTTTGAGTACATGGAAGGACACAGGAAGTCTTTAACTTCAGATTAAACTGCCACCCACATGATTGGACACTAGCAAGCGAAAAACCATAGGCCAGTCCAGGACAACCCCCCCTACTACCAGCATGCCTCTTCTATAGCAAGCAGTACCGAATGCATATTCATAAACACAGACGGTTTCAACCTGTATCCTTCAATGGACCTCAAGCAAAGCAAAGGACTTTACAGTGTGTACAAAACTCTTATTTTCTTTCTCCTTCAATGAGGAACAAAAAAACCTTTAACCTTCTGCACATCTAAAAGCAGTCTAACTGAGGGGTGGGCAACGAAGGTAACAAACAATAACAGACCCAAGAAAACAACAGAGAACAAAGTTCAAGAGCTGAGACTTCTTGAAGGACCTTATATCCAAAGCTGGCATCAGATGAGGCCTCAACATCCAGGTGGCAGCTTTGCAAAACTAAGAAAACAGTGGGCTGATGCCAAAAAGCCCAAACAGCACTAACAGACATAGTAGAGTGTGCCTTGCCAAGGAAGGGGGGAACCCAATCCTTGACATCAAAAGCTTGGATGATAGTCTGTCTGAGAAACTGGGAATTGGTGGAATGAGAAGCCAATGAACCCTAATGCCATCTGTTTGGATTTATAAAAAGGGAATCCGTCTTCTTGAAAGATGCAGTGTCTAAGAGAGAAACGTTCAAAGCCTGAAGCAAATCCAGACAATGGAGTCAAATTCCTTAGGGTAAATTGGAGGTGGACAGAGGGACAGAAGAATGATGACCTGTTGAAGAGAAAGGCAAAAACTAACATAAGAGAGAAGTCTTGGGCCTCAACCCCGCCTTGTCCCTATGCTACAAAAAAAAAAAAAAAAAAGCCATGGCAGGCAATGGCTGCCAGATCAGACACTCACCTTACACAGCTAACTGCTGCAAGGAATACCACCACCTTGTGGGTGAGAGTAGAGGGAGGAATGTCTCTAATAGGTTAAATTAGGGGTTTCTGAAGCACAGAGATTACCAGATTTGGATCCTGTGATGTCACTGGGACACTACGCGGGACACTTTTTGTACCAAGGTTTTAATCAAGGAGCGAAGAAATAATTAAAAAAAATAAATAATAAATAAATAAAAGATAGCTAAAGCAGAAAAACAGACATGATAGTGCTTAGAGCCTAATGTTGATCCAACCTGTCCAGTTTGTTGTTGAACCTGGAACCCGGGAGGTTTACATCAGGAAATCCTCACCTGTGACACAGATCCCAAACACATCCTCTGGGTCTAGGGACCACCCTCCTGGGTCCAGACATTGTCATCTGAGGAAGTCTGATTGCCAACTGTAAATGCAAGGGTTTTAAATGGCAGACAAGGCTGGAATGTGAAGTTCTGCCCAGGACAGAATTCACTCTACCTCTCGTCACAGTGAGACTTCTAGTACCAACCTGATGTCTGATGTATGCCACTGCCATGGCATTGTCTGATGGAATCCAGAGCAGATGACCCTCTATCAGGATGATCAAACACTGCAGAGACCGGCAAATTGCCCAAAGATGGGAAGGAAGGACTTCCCCGATATCTGATCAACAAATCCAGGGACAACCTGGTCCTAGGTGCCAATTGCACTGGTCTGCAATGGTGGACAGACATATCCCGAGACATCAGAATGTTGTTGCTAGGTCTGAAGTGAAATTGGCCAAAAGTAGCCCATCACCCAGGATTCTCATGCAAAAACAGAGAGTCAGATGACTGGAAGGTACAAACCTGGAACCAGAGAGTTTAAAGCATCTTCTGAGGGCGAAAAACTCTGGCCCGAGCTGCATCTGGGACTACAGGCAGATATTTCAAATGACAATTTGTTTCAAGCATTGATTTCTGATGGTTCAGGATCCATCAGGACCGCTACAAATGTTTGGACATTCAAGCCCACACTGTCCAACAGAGACTGAGTCGACTATTGCCTTAACAGGCCGTTGTCTAAGTATCACACAATGTGGATGCCACAAGAGCGTGGTGCCTAAGTGCTTGGCCGAATTTGAGCCCCAGACCTTGCAGTGGGACAGTGAACTGTGCTTGGGGGTTCTGGGTGTGGATGTTGCAGGATAGCTAGCTGCAACGAAAAGGATTCTTTCCTGCCAATGAGGGAGGAACCTTCCCAGTCTGTGTCTTAGGCTTTTTTCTACTGAGGAAGATGGGTGCTCTTACCATCGGTAGCATCCTTGATATTGTCATCAAGAGCTGGCCCAAAGGGAAGTTGTCCCTCAAAGGTTACACATGTGTATTGACAGAATACCCACGCAAGAGAGGAGACAAGAAACATCTAGCAGACCATTACAGCGGAAATGTAAAAGCTACAGCCATTTGCTCCGTGTGTTCCATAAGAAATCTACCTCAACAGTGGTAAGACCCTTTTTAAGGGTTTTTTGACCAGTCGGCGATCGTTTGACAAAGCAAAGTTACACCAAAAGAATGCACAGAATGTATACAGGGGTGAAGAGGAATTGGTGTCTAGGTAAATGTGCTAGCAACACTGGGTTGTCTCCACAGCAGAGCTAAAGAAACAATGTCTATCCACCTACCGTAGGACGCAAGCAAAAAAAAAAAAAAATCAGGCATGATGGTAGTAGCAGGGATTAACCTGGGCTGGCCAGCGGTTTTTTTTTTTGCCGGTGTCAAAACAATCTAAAGATGAAAGACTTTATGTGGGCCTCAATACACAAGAAAACAAGTGTTATTCAGGTCTCCCTACTTGGCCCCTTGCACTTTAAAGTGTATTTCCACTTTTGCAACCAAATTGGGATACTTGTTACATGTTCCCATTCAAATAGCATTGAAATTTGCAGCTTACCTTTTTTTTATGCTCTTCTCTGGAGACTCCGGGACTGAGAAATCCTACTTTGTGCTCCCTGGGGACCTGTGTTTGCCATAATTGACCCTAGTCTGTACTCTAGCTGATTTCAAAACTAGATGAGCAGGACTGTCTGACCTAAAAAAGGGTTAAAGATTTCCAGGCCTGGCTGGCTCACTGTATGTTAATACACTTTTAAAAAAAGTCTGTCACTTTTGTCTCCTACTTGCACATTGGCTATTAGCCCTAGTTCACACCGGTGGGGCTCTGAAATCGCGCTACTGCAGTGCGATATCAAAGCCGCACATCAGAGCGATTTGCACTGCCGATTTCATTGCAGCTTGCAACTTCATTTAACAGAAGTCTATGCAAGTCTCAATGAAATCAGTAAAAAGTAGAACAGGAACCTTTCCCTTAATTGCTGTGACAAGAGTCGCGGCAATATGAACGGTTCCATTGCCGGCAGCAATGGAACTGTTCAAATCATCGCCACCTATGTCGCAGTGACTTCGAAAAAGGTTCTTGCACTACTTGTTTCGGAATTCATTGGGACGTACATAGCCTCCTGTTAAATTAAGTCACAAGTCGCAATAAAATTGAAGGTGCAAATTGCACTGATCTGCAGCTTTGAAATCGCACGATTTTAAAATCTGCACTGGTGTGAACCAGGGCTTAATCAGAGAAGTGGCCTATAGTGTCCTATGTATATAACCTGCTCCAAAAAGCAAGCTAAAAAGGTAAGAAATATAAAATATTTTTAGTTATGCTGTGCAAAAAGGAACACATAAACATAGTGGGGATTTCTCAAATATGACTGCAAAAGCAGAAATACACTTCAATACGAGTGATGCTGCACTTAAGTGTAGCATATTCAGATAATTACCGGTGTTTATTTTTTGTGCATTTTAGTAGAAATGTGCTATACTGGAGCTGTTTTTGGGCAGGATCACACCTTTTTTTTTAAAGCGCCTGAAACGTGTGTTTAACATGCGTTTTCTCAGGTGCTCCCATTGAATTCTATGGAGCCAAAATCACCCAAATCTGCCTGAAAAGCAGCTGCACTTTTTAGAGCAAAAGTCACCTAAGTGATCAAGGACGCTACTTATAACAATGGGGTTTTATTGCTGACCATTTTGAATCTTTGAGTTACAAAAAACCCAGGTGTGAATGGGGTCTTCGTGTCAAAGCTCCATGGTCCTATCAGATAGAAATTGCCAGGGTAAACCAAGTTGTTTACAAAATTCTTACCATCTTTCGTTGGATGATGCTCCTGCTTAGATGAAGTTCATTCATCGAAAGTAGGGACAGCTCACTGACCGCCTGACACAGGGGAGTCGGTCATACACTGTTGCATTATTTCAGTTGGTGAACACACTACACTTTTTTTTCTTTTAATTTAAACCAGGTTTGCACCTATTTGCTTTCTTATCTCTTCCATGTCCCATAGGAACCCAGAGCAAGACTTGGAAATCTTAAAGCGGAGTTCCACCTAGAAGTGGAACTTCCGCTTTAAGTACTTATACCATGCCCCATTTGACATGTAATTTTGGGGGGGAGAAGCGGCTACCTATATTTGACAGGTACCCACTCCCACTTCTGCTCTTCCCCCTCCCTCCCTGCAATCTTCTGGGTCAGAGGTCCCAGAAAATTGCCCAGTTATTCAGGACTCGCGCATCACCCGGCCTTGGAGTTGCAAGCTATCACAGCCGGGTGTCGACACTAGTGATGCGGGCGCCGCAAAGAGGAGAGGGAGAGGATCGAGTCTTCGGGCGGCCGGATCACTGGATCCTAGGACAGGTAAGTTTGTGTTTATTAGAAGTCAGCAGCTACACTTTTTGTAGTTGCTGACTTTTAATAAACACAGAAATGGCTGGAACTTCGCTTTAAGTCTCATTTTGTATTCCTCTAGGACTAGGTAGAGAGGATAGGATGTTCAGTGGAGCAATTAAATCTCCCAGTATCCCTATGCATAGCTGCCTGCTTTGCATTGTGAAACCACAACGCATGACCGCAATTCAGCCAATAGAGGGACATTTATACAAACCTAGGCTCCAATCTTTGGACATTTGCAAGCTGGAGCAAAACATATATTTTTTTTAACAAACTGTGCATGAATAACATATTTTTTTTTTTTTTAACACACTGCTCATGAATTAATGGATGGTTGGCAACCCTAAGGACAGTACAGGCAGTAAGACTCAGTTGTGATCTACACGTCACATGGCTGCAATTGACTGGCAGCTGTGTTTCTAAGAGGCAAGGTTAGGAGTGGGTGGCAACAGCAGGCAGGCTTGGGGACTGCAAAGGATGAGTCAGCTAGGGAGGGAAGATAAACCCTTATGATGCTGATCTGCAGTTATGATCAGAGAAGGGGAGAGGCAGTGACAAAGACACTGCACAACTGCAGACTCATAATTCAGGTTATCACTGGGGACAACTCAGAGAATACAAACCTCAGTGACATCATCCAGACCTGGAGGAGTAATAATCAAACCAAAAGGAGAGAGCACAGAGGAAGTGTGCGCTATGCCTATGTACAGTATACAATCGGTTAAAAATAACTTCATGCCAGATATTTGTTCATAATGGTGCATGCTGTCTAAGGAAAGTGCAGATGTAAAGCCCGTTTCACACCGAAAGTTTTTTTTTTTTTTTTGGGGTTGAACAGAACAAAACGGACAGATCGCTGTAACACCACAAGTGATGTTGGTGCGACAATCTCCCCACTTTGTTATGGTATTCTGACAGGGGGACTCCCCTCCGCTGCACATCCTGAATGGTCCGGCAGTCTTCTGGGACCTGTGACATGTCCCAGAAGACTGCAGGGAGGTAGGGGGGGAGAGGAGAACCTGTCAAAAACTAGGCACTCACGCCCCCTGCATAAAAAAAAAATTAAAAAAATGAAATACCAAATTAATTTAATTAAAGCAGACCTTCCCCTTTTGGATGGGATTGCTTTTAACATTTGGTGCTAATGGTTAACATAATAAAGAGAGAGGGTGAATCTCCCTAATGGGGACACAGACAGCAAAAAATAAAAGGACAAGTATTTTAATACCTCCCCCACTATCAAAAAAAAATGCTTTTAGTTATACTTAAAAAAAAAATGTAATATATTGCAGCTTACCAATCATTAGATGTGATGACTGTATTCGTTTTCTTTTTTAGATTTTTATTTCCTCCGTTTTAAGCTGGTGATCTGGCCAGTAACACTGTTCTTGTATTAGAGTGCCCCCATTATATATGAAGGAGCACAGGGGTACCTTTGGACAGCAACATTGATAAATCGGGGGGGGGGGGGGGGGAGTGTTAGATGCACTAGCAGATGTAGAATAGTTTGTTCTGTTGAAAAACAACAGACCTACTGGCCCCTATCCCCTGCAAGGAAAGAAAGCCTAAAACAAGAAAATGAATGCAGCCATCACATCTAAGATATGGTAAGCCGCATTATAATAAATGTATATTAGAATTGTAGGCTTTCAGTAGCCTCCAAAGCTCAGAAAAGAAACATGTAGTTTCCTTTCTTGGATATCCAGAAGAAACTGAGGTTCAAAACTGTAATGTGTATGCATCGTCTTTGCAGTCCTATTTGAAAATAAGAAGGTCACAGCTACCAAAGAAAGGAAGGATTTTAAAGAGGCTATGAGGTGCAGTGATGGAACCTCTACAGTTTTACCTGGAAAGCAGGGGAGTCGTCCAAGACAAATTAAACATTGTTGGTGCCAAAATATAATATTTTTACTGCTAATTGCATTTACTGATTACTTGCCTGTTCATTACTTGTGGATGAGATACTAGATTCTGCTTCTTCCTCCCCTTTGTCTTCTCCTTTGGATTTCCAGAATCGCCCTTCACGTAGGAAGCGCTGATGTAGTTCAAGCTCATCACAAGCTTTTTTCCAGCCCATGCTGCGCTTTACATGTAACTGATGAACATTGACTGTAATCTCCTGAATGTTCTCTGAAGGGATCCAGGCCCTGTATTCATGGGATTTTCACAAATATGACTACAGATTTGCAACACTGTCTCATTTCCCCTACCTAGACAAATACTGTTAATTCTAGTCCAAACAACCCAAGCTTTTCTACAATTTCTGATGGTATAGTTCTCAAGCCAAACAATAGATAAACTGCCAACCCAAGCTGCTAACATACTTCAGGGACAGAGGAGGTGACCTGTTTCGTAACCCAGCTTTGCTGACATCTTCCAGGCTATAATCCCCCCAAACGCTGACTGCGCCTGCACAGTGGAACAGACTTGTATGCCGCAGCAATCTCCCAAAACTGGAAAGGCTTGGGGGACAGCCCCATATACTTATACAAAAACACAGTAGGGAATGGGTTTCTACTATAGCTTAGCCCAGGGAGGATAAGGAGGGTGGGTTAGTATAAATATATATCTATATATACAGTGGGTATAGGAAAGAATCACCCCCCGTTAAAATAATGGGATTTTTGCCTTTCCGTAAAATCCATTTCTCTGATGTTCATTGACAGACAGCTCCTGATCTTCAAAACCACTGGGTTATACTGCCCCCTACAGGAGTAGGACACGAGGCAGAAAAAAAAAAGCTGGCTATGCCTATGAGCAGTCCCAGGGGGTATACTCCCTCTCTTTGCTATAGTTACTCAATTTTGTTACAAGTAGTGTCAGAAGAATTATAACTCCACAGAGGGGTGGGTGCTGTGTCTGTCAATGAACATCAGAGAAATGGGTTTTACTGTAAATCAAAAACCCCATTTTCTCTTTGGTTCATTGACGGACACAGCTCCTGATCTTCATAACCATTGGGACGTCATAAAGCAGTGTTAAACATGAGGGGTGGGAACAGCAAAAAAAAATCCCAAGGCTAAACAGTAGCCAGCTAAGCAACAGGAGCTCAACCAAAACTGGAGGCCATCTAAAAAAAACAAAACACCCTCAAAGAGGATCAGGTCCTCTAAACAGCAGCCTGCAAAACCTTGAGGTCAAAATAAGCATCCGCAGATGCCAACACATCCGCTTTATAAAACTTTGTGAAAGTGTGCATCGACGACTTGGTGGCCGCCTTGCAAACCTGCGTCACTGACGCCTGATGGAGGAAGGCCCAGGAGGCACTAAGCGCCCGAGTAGAGTGCGCCTTGACAGGAAAAGGAGGAATCTGACCCCTGATGAAATAGGCCTAAATAACCGCCTGTCTGATACATCTGAAAATGGTTGCAGAGGAAGCGAACAACCCTTTCCGAGGCCCACCTGTGAGCACAAATACAAATACACCCTAATTTCCCGGACCACATCCAAGGCATGCAAGGCAATTTCCTTCGGATGTTTAGGCCTGGGACACAGGGAAGACAACACAATGTCTTCATTCAAATGAAAATCAGAGACAATGTAAGCAAAGGAATCTCTCCAAGATTATCAAAGGGAGGCTTCTGGAGGACCGAAAAAGCACTAAATTGAGGTCCCAAGGCGGCAACAGAGACTACACTGGAGGAACCAAATGTCGGACACCCTGAAGTAAGGCCGCCAAAGCAGACACCTGGCCCTTGATGGTACTCAAGGTCAATTGCTGTTCAACCCCCTGTTGAAGGAAGGTCAAGATCCGAGCCACCGAGAAGTAACGAGGATGAACTCCAGAGACTCACACCACGCAATGTACGCCTTCTACGCCAGCGACTGTAAAGCAGGATGGAGGATTGGTCCTTGGGCAGCAGATCCTCCCTGAGAGGAAGCCTCCGAGGATCATCTGAGACCAGTCCAGAGCCACTAAGATGACCAGAATCCCTTCTGCCTCGATCCTGTGTAGAAGTCTTGGCAGAAGCTGGCATAAGCCAGACGATATTGACCCCATGGGGCAACCAGCGCATCTGTGGCGTCTGCTAGAGGATTCCGTGACCGAGCCACAAACCTCTGCACCTTTCTGTAGAGCCGAGACGCCAACAGATCCACCTCGGTGATGCCCCACTGGAACCACAACTGATGAAACACCTCCGGGTGAAGGGACCACTTCCCTTGGTCCAACTCCTGCCGAGTAACTCCTCATAGCGATAATGCCTAGAAAATCCCTTAGGGACTTTGGTCGTCCCCACTCTATAGCGAAAATTTTGTCAAAACAGGCGAGGAAAGGAAACACGTTTGCTGCTCTGGATGGCTTGTGAGTGCCAAAGGGAACCTGCGCCTCAGTCGCCGCTGTAGCTGCGTCTTCCATCTTCAAGGTCTCACGCACAGATACAATCAGTTCTTCCACCAGCACCTTTTTGTGCGTGGTTGCAGATGTGCAGGAATCATCCTCACTATCGGAGGATTCCAGGTGCGTGGTTGCAGACCCGGCAGGGTGACCCACGTCCACGGCGGCCGAATCAGATTCAGGATCTGATGAGACAGATGATGCAGGGGAAGGTGGGGGAAAATTTTGCTAGCCCCTCGCACGAAAGCCACCTCCACCCGGGAAACCAAAGACCCCAGGACCGCCGTCAGTGCATCGATGGATGGATGTGACCCACAGCCTCAGAGAGGGGATCAGGTGGGGAGATGTGCTCTAAAGACCCCATGAGTAACCAGGGGGACCCCACAAAAAATGTAAAAAACTGCAAAAGGAAAACCCCGTCTGCACTGGTAGCACCACCCGGTTGCCAGGCACAAGCATCAAGCGATCCTCAGAAGAGAGGGAGGGAACCCCACCAGACCCACCACCCAGCAGAAACAGGCACCTGCAGCCACTAGAATAATCTGCACTCCAACTCCGGCGATCAGGAAGTGAAAAGATCCAGAAGTCAGCACCAGGGGATGAGGAGGGGCTCCCACCGCCAAAATCACCAGCCGCAGAGCTCCACTGTCATGACTGTCGCTAATTTTAATGGCAAACCACCGCAAAATGGCCGCCGGACTACACAAACATGGCTGCCATACAAAGAAACACACAGGCTAATAGCAAGGCCTCTAGGGACCCAGGAGCCCCCACCAGGTTCCAACCCATCCTGCACAGCCGATCGTCTGATCACCAGCGGCACACTCCCCTGACCCCATAGCGCCCTGCCCCCACCTCGGGAGGTGGACCAGACCACCCACACAGCCCCAGCATATGTGGAGGGGAGTAGGATGGTGGACAGATGAAAGGGGGGGTGCCTGATGGGAACCCGGAGGTCCGACCATCCCAAGGAGGTGTCCTCGTCCACCCCAAAACCCTCCAGGGGGGAAGGGGGGGAGAGCTACTCACCATACCAGGAAGCTGGTGGGCACTGCTCTGGACAGAACCCCTCGCCATCGAAATGGGGGGCTGTCAGCCAGGAGGAATGCTGTGAACCGGGCCGAGACCCGGTCTTATGCGACCTTGCAAGGCGTTTAACTCACAGGCCAGTCCCTGTCCAGTGGGGCTATGTTGCGGTCGACCTAGCGCGGAGATGAGGTCTGCGCGCGCTCGCTGACCAGACGGGGGTGACCACTGGATCTAGATTATCCAGCCCGGGAGTTGATTGTAGATCTCACAGGAAAAACCAGGAGGAAAAAAAAGATCTAAAAAGAAAAATATTGCCAGGACCAGAGATCCCAGCAAGGAACTAGGTCCTTACTCCTTGACTAGGCAGAAAAAAAAAAAATTAGTACCTATAACAGAGAGAGGGAGTATACCCCCTGGGACTGCCCATAGGCATAGCCAGCTTCTTTTTCTGCCTAGTGTCCTACTCCTGTAGGGGGCAGTATAATCCAATGGTTATGAAGATCAGGAGCTGTGTCCATCAATGAACGAAAGCGAAAATCACATTTTGTTGCTTTGCAACCTAAAATTAAGACAGACACAGTTTTTGTTTTATCCAGCTGTATTTCCAAGTGCAACCTATAACATCCAAATGAAAGATATAACACCAGCATGTAAGAAAAAAATAAAAAATTCAAAAACAAAATCACCGAGTTGGAAAAAGAATCAACCCCCTTTGTCAGTATTTTGTTGAACCACCTTTTGCTTTAATTTACAGCCTTTGGTCTGTCGGGATATGTCTCTACTAACTTTGCACACCTAGACTTTGCAATATTTACCCATTCTTCTTCGCGGAACTGTTCAAGTTCAGTTAGATTTGATGGTGACCATTTGTGGACTGCAGTCTTCATGTCATTCCACAGATTTTCAATGGGGTTTAAGTCTGGGCTCTGACTAAGCCATGTAAGGACATTCACCTTATTTTCCTTCAACCACTGTGTGCTTTGGGTCATTGTCATGTTGGAACGTAAACCTTCTTCCCATTGACAATTTTCTGGCAGAGGACAACAAAATTTTCCTCAAGAATTTGATGGAATTTTGTCCCATCAATATTTCTTCTATTCTGACAAGTGCTCCAGCCCCTGCTGCAGAGAAACACTCCCTATACCAGGATATCACCACCTCCATGCTTTACAGTAGGAATGGTGTTATTTGGATGGGGAGCTGTATTCGATTTCAGCCAGACATATCGCCAAATAGTTCAAATTTGGTCTCATCTGACCACCTGAAACGCACCTTGAAGATTTTGAGGCCACATGGAAAAAGGTGTTATGATCAGATGAGACTAAAATTTAATTATTTGGCCTCAATAACACTATTCCTACAGTAAAGCATGGAGGTGGTAATGTTCTGTTATGGATGGGGCAAAATAGCTTCAAATTCTTGAGAAAAATCTACTGCTCTCTGCCAGAAAGTTGTCAGAGCCCAGACTTAAACCCCATTGAATATCTGTGGAATGACTTGAAGACTGCCGTCCACAAACAGTCACCATCAAATTTAACTGAGCTTAAGCAGTTCTGCAAGGAAGAGTGGGCAAATATTGCAAAGTATAGATGTGCAAAGTTAGTAGAGACATATCCCAACAGACTAAAGGTTGCAATTAAAGCAAAAGGTGGTCCAACAAAATACTGACATAAGGGGGGTGATCCTTTTTCCAACTCAGTGATTCTGCTTTTGAATCTTTTTTTTTTCCGACATGTTGGTGTTATATCTTTCGTTTGGATGTTATAAGTTGCACTAGTAAAATTAACAGGATAAAACAAACCTGTGTCTGCCTTCACTTCAGGCTGCAAAGCAACAAAATTGTATTATTTTAAATGGGGGGTAATTATTTCCTATCCCATAAGAAACTAAAATGTGATTTGCCTGATTACTCATGTTTTCTTTAAAAATTGTACATATTATCAATCCTCTAAGGGTATGCAAACCTTTCAGCACAACTGTACATATACACACACATAAAAAATGATGATTTACAATTTGCAGGAAATTACAGCTGCCTATATTTTTGCCTCTCCTGACTGTTTTTGACATAAAGTTATTTTCTATTTAAGGATTTATTTTTCATTATATACTTAAATGTAAGATACTTAGTTGGTATAACTTTATTGGGAAGCCATCACATAACTTTGATCAGTGACTGGACAAAACTCTGCAATTTTTCATTGCAAATGTGCAGCACAGTGGCTAAGTGGCTGGCACTTGATCCTAGCAGCACTAGGGTCGTCGGTTCAAATTTAAACCACAACACTACCTACATGGTCTTCCTGTGCCTGCATGGGTTTCCTCCAGGTACTCCTGTTTATGCCTACACTCCAAAGACATGCTGGTAGGTAAATTGTATTAAGGTAACTTAGGTTAGGGACCTTAGATTGTAAGTTCCTTGAGGGCAGGGACTGATATGAATGTACAATATATATGTAAGTGCTGCGTAAATTGATGATGCTTTATAAGTATGGTATTAAATAAAATGTGTGCCCCTTCCTCAGACAGTAAAAAACCTCTATATACTTCTACTAATTCAAAATAGACACATAAGGCCCATTCCTTTTCTATAATCAGCTTCTAATCCTTTAGCAAACATTTATTATCCTTAATGGTCCAGTCCAACTCTTTCCCTTATTCCTCTACAGTTCATGGACCAAAAGTTTTTTACCAAAACGCCAATGGGCATGCCTGTTCTATTACTGTTTATGTATCATCAATTAAACACAGCCCTTTGATACCGGCTAAGCTGTGTATATACCGGATCATCTGCCTCAACTTTGAACAATATGAGCAGTTTTTGTAATATTTCTGTTACCTCTGGTGATGATGGCCAAAGAATCGAACATCTACTTGATTGTCTTCTTTTTGCATGACTTTGGCAGGCCAGAAGCCAAAACCTTTCATCTTAGCCCAAACAAGCTCATGGTTAGGGATCTGCAAGATAAAAAAAGCTGTATATAAGATAAGGAACAGCAGATTGATTAGAACGTATTTGTCTTTACAGTTTTTTGTAGAGTCAAGGAAATTGCACTACTTCAACCCTCCAACCATTCTCCCCATTTGCTGGAATCATGTGCTTTATTCAGCCAAGTTTCAGCACATGGTCACCCCCTTAAACATGTTTCATCCGATTGGTTTAAAGTAGTTGTGATCAAACAATGTTGTAGACACAATCTAATACAGTTATAAATGTGCAGACGCCATAACTGATTTTGCCTAGTTTCAGATTTTATCTCTACCTTTTTACAAGGTTCAAATGTTTTGTCATGTTACCATGCACCTCTTCTTCCTAAAAGTGGGTGGTGAGGTTACAGGACACCGTGAAAACACACAGTGTGCCTGTATTCCATATTCTGTTCAGCCTAAGGCAAAATGCATGGGACGTGTTCAGGAGGCAAGCTGTGATTGGGAGAGGGTTGTGCCAGACACAGGCTGTGATTGGTCAGAGGACGTGGAGGCTGAACGAACTACCCAATACAGGCATGCTGTGTGTCATGCTGTCTTTAGGTCTCAATGGGCAGCCAAATGAATTAAAACTGACCATGAAAGCATATATCAGCTTCTTTGCTTTGTTTGGTCAGTTTAGAACAAAGAAGAAAGGTGACTGTCAGGATCAACTAGATACTTCAGATGGAAAAAGTACATAAAAAAGTGATAAACACTAGGGTTACAAAAATACACATATGTGAACACACACAAGAAAAAAAGTATTTCGGGTAAAACACACTTTAATCATATATAATATCCTCTATGATTAATTAAGCCCATTGTGTGAAACATGTTAAATAGGGGGTCCTGAGGGGTGATAATATGCGATAGAGCTTGTTGGCTGATGAAACTTTTGCCTGTGAGGACATCACAGGTGTGCAGATTTTTTCTTTGAATGCTCTCTTTTGTTTATTGACGGACACAGCTCCTGATCTTCTTAACCATTGGGACGTCCCAAAACAGTGTAAAACCTGAGGGGTGGGAACAGCGAAAAAAATTCCTAAGCCTAACTATAGCCAACCAGGTAAATAGGAGCTCAACCAAAACAACTGAAGCTCACCTGAAAAAAACAAACAATACAGCCTCAAAGAAGACCAGGTCCTCTAAACAGCAGCCTGCAAGACCAAGCGGCAAAAGGAACCATCTGCAGATGCCAACACATCAACTTTATAGAACTTTGTGAAAGTGGGCACCGACGACCAGGTGGCCGCCTTGCAAACCTGCGTCACTGACGCCTGATGACAGAAGGCCCAGGAGGCACTAAGCGCCCAAGTAGAGTGCGCCTTGACAGGGAAAGGGGGAACCTGACCCGACCCTTGATGGAATAGGTCTGAATCACTGTCTGTCTGATCCATCTGGAAATGGTCGCAGAGGAAGCAGAAAACCCTTTCCAAGACCCATCTGTAAAAACAAATTGTGAGTCTGAGAAAATATTTGTGGGTGTGATTCTTGTGCTATCACGGGAATAAACTTTATATAACATGTGTGCCCCTGATGTTGCAAGTACAAAACCTGGTACCTGAGCAGTTTAGATAAACACGGGGGGGGGGGGGGGGGGGTACTGCGCTTCAGGGGTGAATCAATTCAGATCAATATATCAAATATATAGTTGGTTATATATGATTTTCATTCATCAATAACATAAAATTAATTAAATATAGCATTCAATCATAAATAACATCACTCTTGTGAATCTTTAAATAGTGCTTAAAAAAAGTGCTTATGTGCAGTATATTTGTTCTATTATTCATTATTCCATAGCATCATTCTTAATAGGGTGCAAATCAATTAGAGTGTTTAAACTTATATCCGGTGCAGACAATTAAATCACATAAATATATTAGAACCAATCAAAATAAAGTGCTGCATGTGCACAAAAAAATAAACGTTGGGTTACTATTGTGCCAATAACCAATTTTTCATATAAGTGCAGATACATATATTGTGCAACCAATCGCCTGATATATTATAGTGCCAGCTTAATAGGTATATGGTATTCTAGACAATAAATAAGTAAATAAATTAAAGTGCTATAGTGTCCAATTATTGGTGACGATTTCCCAGTGTTTCCTTGTATATATTTAAACGTCCTTAATTATTCCATTCATTTCCTCCACCTTTGGGACAGTGAACAGGGGTGCTCTTCAGTGACCCCTGAAAGCCAGAGGCTGTACCACGCTATAGCAGGAGTGGAGAAAAAAAAAAAAAAAAACAATTCAGGTTTTTCATCACAGGCGTGTTTTTTAAATTATTGAGGTGAGCAGCTAGTACACCTAGAGTGTGGTCACTGAAGAGCACCCCTGTTCACTGTCCCAAAGGTGGAGGAAATTAATGGAATAATTAAGGATATTTAAATATATACAAGGAAACACTGGGAAATTGTCACCAATAATTGGACACTATAGCACTTTAATTAATTTATTTATTGTTTAGAATACCATATACCTATTAAAGCGGTAGTATACCGCTTTTTTCCACTTTTAACTACAGGTAAGCCTATAATAAGGCTTACCTGTAGGTACAATTAATATCTCCTAAACCGGCACGGTTTAGGAGATATTTGCACTGCATGCAGCCACTCACGCGAGCGGCGCATGCGCTCTGGAGGTCCGGCGGACCTTCAGCTTTCCTTGCCGGGAGCTTGGCGGAAAATGACTCCCACGCGCATGCGCGGGAGTGACGTCATCGCGGCTCCGGCCAATCACAGCGCCGGAGCCGCCGAACCCGGAAGTGACGCCGAGGGATCATGTCAGCTCCCACAGCGGTGTCCGGGGGTCCTTGCCAGGGCTTCGTTCTAAGGTAAGTAATTCATAATGAGCTAGTATGCGATGCATACTAGCTCATTATGCCTTTGTCTTGCAGGGTTTTTTTTTTTTTTTTTTTAGGTTTACAACCGCTTTAAGCTGGCACTGTAATATATTAGGCGATTGGTTGCACACTATATGTATCTGCACTCATATGAAAAATTGGTTATTGGCAGTAACCCACCGTTTATTTTTTTGTGCACATGCAGCACTTTATTTTGATTGGTTCTAATATATTTATGTGATTTAATTGTCTGCATCGGATATAAGTTTAAACACTCCAATTGATTTGCACCCTAATAAGAATGATGCTATGGAATAATGAATATTAGAACAAATATAATGCACATAAGCACATTTTTTGAAGCACTATTTAAAGATTCACAAGAGTGATGTTATGAATGATTGAATGCAATATTTAATTCATTTTAGGGTATTGATGAATGAAAATCATATATAATCAACTATATATTTGATATATTGATCTGAATTGATTCACCCCTGAAGCGCAGTCCCCCCCCCCTGTGTTTAAACAGTGAGTCCGATTTCCTAAAAGACTCCGTAACTGCCAGGTACACCCTAATCTCCCAGACCACATCCAAGGCATGCAAAGCAATTTCCTTTGGATGTTTTGGCCTGGGACGCAGGGAAGGCAACACGTCTTCGTTCAAATGAAAATCAGAGACAACCTGAGAAAGGAACAACGGACAGGGGCACGCCGCCAATTCCGACACCCTGCGCACAGAGGTGAAAGCCACCAAAAAGGCCACCTTCTGGGACAACATAAGCAGGGGACTCTCCCGAAGATTCTCAAAAGGAGGCTTATGGAGGACTGAGAGCACCAAATTGAGGTCCCAAGGCGGCAACAGACACCACACTGGAGGGGTCAAGTGCCTAACTCCCTGAAGAAAAGTATGCACCAAGGAGTATGTGGCCAGGGGTCGTTGAAAGACAACCGCTAAGGCTGACACCTGACCCGATAGTACTCAAGGCCAGTTTCAGCTTAACCCACAGTTGAAGGAAGGTCAAGATCCGAGCCACCGAAAAAAAACACGATCTTCCTAGAAGTAGATTTCCTAGCTTTTACCAGCGCTGGACTCGCCGACTCAGACAAACCTCTATCCAGCAGAACCTGGCATTCAACAGCCAAGCCGTCAAAGCCAGCCACTGTAAAGCAGGATGGAAGATTGGTCCTTGGGAAAGCAGATCCTCCCTGAGAGGAAGCTTCCAAGGAATGTCAGCGGCCAGCCGCACCAAGCCTGGCAAGGCCAGTCTGGGGCCACTAAGATGACCGGAATTCCCTTTTGCCTTGATCCTGCGTAGAAGTGTTGGCAAAAGCTTGAGAAGAGGGAAGGCGTAAATCAGACGATACTGACCCCACGGGGCCACCAGTGCATCCTTGGCGTCCGCCAGAGGATCCCGTGGCCGAGCCACAAACCTCTGCACCTTTCTGTTGAGCAATGACGACAACAGATCCACCTTGTGGATGTCCCCCTGGAGACACAATGGATGAAACACCTCCGAACGAAGGGACCACTCCCCTTGGTCCAACGCCTGCCGACTGAGGAAATCCTCCTGCCAGTTTTCCACCCCGGGAATGTGTACAGCGGAGGGGGCTGGAAGGAACCATTCTGCCCACCTTAGAATGCTGGCTACCTCCAGAGCCGCCAGGACACTTCTCTTGCCCCCCTGATGATTGGCATAAGCCATAGCCGTGGCATTGGCCGATTGAATGCGCACTGCACATTCCTGAAGATGATCCGTCCAATGTTCCAGGCACAGTCTGATCGCTCGAAGTACTAAGACACTGATCTGTAGTCTGGACTTTTTTCAGTGTCCAGACCCCCTGAGCAGAATTTTTGCTGCGGATGCCTCCCCAGCTGGTTAGGCTGGCATCCATGGTGACCACTGTTCAATACAAGGGGAGGAAGGATTTGCCCAGCCAAAGAGCCGTAGAACGAAGCCACCATATCAGGGACTTGTTCCCCGGTCCAGCCGGATAAGAGTCTGCGGATTATTGTCCCATTTGATCAGAATCTCCCTTGCAGGGACCTCATACGGAACTGTGCAAACAGAACCACCTTGAAAGGTAGACACCATCAGGCCCAGCACCCGCATGCAAGTCCGGAGGGATGACCATCTGCTGGACAGCAGGAGACGAATTACAGCCTGCAGTTTCTGGAGTTTGTCCAGAGGAAGGAGCACTCTGGCTAAGGCCAAGTCCAGAGTCAGACCCAGATAGCCCAGCTTTGTGAACGAAACCAGAGTAGACTTCTGAAAATTCAGAATCAAGCCAAACATCCTCAAGCTCGTATGGTGATCTCCAGGTTTTCCACCAGAGCAGTAGAAGAGTTCGCTTGCAGAAGGAGGTCTTCCAAGAAGCCAGTACAGCGTTCCCCTATTGGCGCAACAATGCCAGCACCGGGGCCAACACTTTCATGAAGACCCAAGGAGTAGAAGCGAGAGCAAAGGGTATGGCCACAAACTGATAATGCTCCTCTCCCACGGCAAAGCGGAGGAAGTGAGACTGACACATATTCGAATGTGAAGTTAAGCGTCCTTGATGTCGATGGAAGAAAAATACCCCTGATGCAGGGAAGCCAGCACGTGCGAACGGACTCTATTCTGAACTTTTGCACCCGCACAAAGCAGTTCAGTGCCTTGGGGTACAGAATTGGATGCACCCTGCCTTCCTTCCTTGGGACTGTAAACAGGTTTGAGTAAAAACCCCTGAAATTGTTCTGAAGTCGGAACCGGGACTATCACCCTTTAAAGTAAAAGGTCTTGCACCGCCCCAAAAAGAGCCTGTAAGCGGACCGTGGGACAGTTGCACATTGGAAGGAAGAACCTTACTGGGGGGTAGGAAGGAAACACGATCTTGTAGCCGTACTGAATGACCTCGTGGACCCACCTGACTTGTACCAGGGAAGTCCACGGGTCCGGGAACCAGTGAAGACATCCCTCTACCCCAGATACGGGTGAGGGCGCACCTTCATGCTGAAAGGGCATTGTCCAAGGGTCTGGAGAAGCCCGCTCTTGACTTGCCAAGCTTAGTTCATTTGGATCCTCCAGAGGAGGCCCGGAAAGGGCTCCGATCAATGGTCAGTCGACCCTGAGGGACGAAAAAACTTCTTATCAGCCGAGAAGGAGGGCCCACATCTATGATGAGGGTCCTTGCCCTCAGTAGCCTGTGGAAGAAACGTACTCTTCCCCCCTGTGAGACCTTTATTGATGTCATCCAGGATAGCACCAAACAGACGATCTCCTTGAAAGGGAAGATCAGTTAAGGTCTTTTTAAAAGTCTGGTCCACAGACCAGCATTTGAGCCAAAAGACATGCCGAAGGACCACTGCCGAAACAGAGAGCCGAGCCACTAGGGGAGCCGCATCCAAAGAGACATCACAGATAAACTGCAGCCCCTGGATCAGCTAGTCCGCCAGCTCACCACTGGCAGGGGGGGGGGGGGCTAGGGACACTTCAACCGGAATCAAGGTTGCCTTGTTCAATTCAATCTGGAAACCGGAGTGTCAACCATCGGTGGAACAGTCCACTTCTTAACAAGGGACTCTTCATAGGGGTATCGCCTAGCAAAATCGCTCAGGGACCCCAAGGGGACGCTTTGGTCATCCCCATTATTTAGTGACAATTCTGTCAAAATAGGAGGGGAAAGTGAATACCTTTTCCGCTCTGGATGGCTTGTGAATGTCAAAGGGAACCTGCGCCTCCGCTGCAGCTTTAGCTGTGTTCTCCATCTTCAAGGTCTCCCGCACAGCTAAAATCATTGCGTCCACCAGCACCTTTTCGTACGCGGTTGCATAAGTGGCAGAATCCTTCTCACTATCTGAGGATTCAGGGCACGTGGTCGCACATTCAGCAGGGTGACCCACATCCGCAGCGGCTGACTCAGATTCAGGATCCGATGAGACAAATGAGGTAGGGGAAGGCGGAGAGTGCTTTTTTTTCCAGCCTGCCGCCCAAAAGCCACCTCCACTCAGGTCGCCAAAGACTCCAGGACCACTGTCAGTGCATTGATGGATGGATGGGACAGATGGGGCCCCGCAGCCTCAGAGGGGATCAGGTGGTCCAAAGACTCCATGAGTCACAGGGGGACCCCACAAAAAAGTGTAAAACACTGCTAAGGGACAACCCCCACCGCTCTAGCAGCCCACCCCGTTGCCAGCCACAGAGCACCAATCGATTCTCAGTAGAGAGGGAGAGGACCCCACCAGACTTACCACCCTGCAGAAACCAGGCACCACAGCTACCAGGAGAATTTGCACTGCATGAACGGCGATCAGGAAACGAAAAGGAGTCAGCGCCAGGGGATGAGGAGGGGCTCCCACCACTAAAATTGTTGCTCAGAGGGCTCCACTGTCATAGCTGCAGCTATTTTCAATGGCAAACCACAGAAAAATGGCCGTCTGGACTACACAAACATGGTCGCTGTGCATCAAGAAAATGGCGGCACGACAAAGCTCCCAGGGAGGGTTCCCTAGGCCTCAGAAACCGGCAATGGCAGGAAGGGGGGGCCCTGGCAGAAGCCCCCACCAGGCCCCCCACCCCACCCATCACCAGCACAGCACCCTGCCCCCACCCTAGTCGGTGAACCAGGCCACCCCACAGCCCCAGTGTCAATGGAGCGGGAGGGGCAGGCGAGATGGCCCACAGGGACCACCAGACCCATGAGGTGGGGTGCCTAACGGGAAGGAGGGGAAGCCAGGGGTCCTACCGTCCCATGGAGGGGCCCACCTGAAAAACCCTCCAGGGGGAGAGGAGGGACAGTTACTTACCGTACCAGGAATCAGGTGGCACCGCTCCAGACAGAACCTCCTCATTATCAAAATGGAGGGGCTGTCAGCCAGGAGGAATGCTGCGACTCAGGTCGAAACCTGGTCGCTTGCGATCTTGCGAGACGTTTAACTCGCAGGCTAGCCTCTGTCTAGTGGGGCTATGTCACAGCCGACCTAGCGTGGAGCTGAGGTCTGCGCGTGCTCACTGGCCAGACTGGTGGGACCACTAGATCTAGATTATCCAGCCTATCGCCCAGTCCGGCAGTTGATTGTAGATCTCACAGGAAAAAATCCAGTAGAAAAAAATTCTATCTAAAAAGAAAAAATTGCCAGGACCAGAGATCCCAGCAAGGGACTAGGTCCTTACTCCTGACTAGGCAGAAAGAAAGGCAGTACCTACAGCAGAGAGAGGGAGTATACCCCCTGGGACTGCCCATAGGCGTAGCCAGACTTTTTTTCTGCCTAGTGTTCTACTCCTGTGAGGGGCAGTATAACCCAATGGTTAAGATCAGGAGCTGTGTCCGTCAATGAACGAAAGAGAAATAATCTTTCTGAACAACTAACACATCCAACAAGAGAATTATGACTAATATACAGTTAGACTACTACTGTAGCAAGTGTACCATGAGCTGTCAGCTATCTCTGGAGAGTGTACAATGTACTGTACCTGGAAATTACCCCATTCTAGAAAGTTTACCATGTTTTTGGGGCCTGCTGCATCTCTACTATGGAGACTGCACCCTAATATACAGCGTATATCATGTACGGTTTGCTGTAACTATAACTCCACAGATCGTGGCATGTGCTTTAACCACTTCAGCTTTGGAAGCTTTTACCCCCTGCCTGACAAGGCCATTTTTTGCTTTAACTGACAATTTTGCAGTCGTACTACACTGTACCCAAATAAAATAATTTTTTTCCCACAAATCGACCTTTGTTTTGGTGGTATTTGATCATCTCTGTGGTTTTTTTTTGCGCCATAAACAAAAAAAGAACCACAATTTTGAAAAAAACAAAAACAGTATTATTTACTTTCTGCAATAAACATACTCAATAAAAAATAAAAAAATAATAAAAAATCTAATTTCCTCATCAATTTATGCCAATATGTATTTGGCTACATATTTTTGGTAAAAAAATCCTAATAAGTGTATATTGATTGGTTTGGGCAAAAGTTATAGGGGCTACAAAACTATGGGATAGATTTGACTTTTTATTTTTTTTATTGTTTTTACTAGTAATGGCGGTGCTTAGCGGTTTTTAGCGGGACTGCGACATTGCGGCGGAAAAATCTGACACCAAGTAAAACTTTTTGGGGACCAGTGACACCAATACAGTGATCAGTGCTAAAAAAAAAAAAAAAAAAAAATGCAGTTACTGTATAAATTACAATGGCAGGGAAGGGGTGAACACCAGGGGCGATCAAAGGGTTGAGTGTGCTCCTAAAGAGTGCTTTTTAACTGTGGGGGGAGTGGATGTACTGGACAAAAAAAAGAGATCTGTGTTTCAGCTAAGATCTCTCTTTTACTCTCTGACAGTACGGCGGCCTGCCTTGTTTACATTGGCAGACAGCAGTTCTGCCTTTCCTTCCAACGATCAGTGGGTCCTGGTGGCCATCGCGACCGCTGGACCCGCTGATTGGCTCCCGCTGTGTCCAATGACAGCGGGAGCGGCTCTCCAGCGGCACGCGTGCGCCCCCTAGATCGCATGCACAAAATCACATACATGTACGTGATTTTACGCAGCCGGGCCGCCCTGCCGCAGGGAATATTTGTGGTGGGCGGTCCGGAACTGGTTAAAGAATAAGTTCACCTTTGTAAAAAAAAAAAAAATTAATAATATATATATATATATATATATATATATATATATATATATATATATATATATATATATATATATCGTTTTATTATCAATAATAATAAATAATAATAAATGCACATCTTTTTGCAGGTAGCAATGTGCATATATTATTATTCTACTATGAGCCTGCAAAGCATTGTATTCGCGATCAGCAGATCACAGGTGCTAAGCAGGGCTCTCTTGCAGACATGCTGTGTAAACAGTCTGCTCATACCTCGTACGGGCAGGCAGTCACATACTGCCAGGAAGACTCAATGAACTACCTAGAACATTTAACAGCAGCCTGGTAGTTCTTTAAGAACTACAAGCCCACATCTGCAAAGGCTGTCGGTACTTGTAGTTTTCACATTCATGGAACTCTGTGAATGAATGATGCAGTTTAGCGGGCGGAGCCCCGCATGGTTGTGTATTTTTTATTTTTAAAGGTTGTGAGAGCAAGCGGGGGGGTTCGGAGAAGATATTATCCCCGCTCGCTGTCACAATGGGGGATTGGGGAGGGGTGCAGGGGCTGATGCTACAGTGACATGTTACACACTGAACGTGGGTGTAACATGTTGCAATAGGTGAACTTATCCTTTAACCTTATGCTCTCTGCTATAAAAGGCATATACCCTCTTCAACAGATTATTTCATGTGCTGTGACTTGCTGCACCTGCTGCAGAGGGTGCATCATGCACTGTTTGCTGCACATATTTCTCTACAGAGTGTACAACGTGCTGTAATCTGCTGCACCCGACATGTCTAGCTACTGATAATGAAAACAATAGGAATTCAATCAGAAACAGCAACATAAGCTTTATGAGCTGTAAAATACTGTTCAATTCTATTTATTAAGATTTTTTGAAAAAGAAACAACATAACATATTAAGCGGACTTTGATGCAAAGTCTGAGCATTAGAAATTACAAGCAGCTTCATATTATTCCTGTTGGCCAATCCTCATTCTTTGTACTGAACCCTATAAGTGGCCAGGATCATGAAACATGTAGATTCGGCTTTAGAAATGCAAGGTAAAAACATTAAAAAGACTTAAATCTTATGATACATACACAAGGATAGCAGAACCAGTTGTCAGGCCGTGCGTTTGACAAATAGAAGCAGTTTTTGCAGAGCTGCAGCTCATCCAGCTGAAACCAGAAAATATTTAAACCCATCATCATACAGTATGCTTATTTTTTCACATGACAATTACATTGCATAGACGCTGAGAATTTATGGCTTACTATTATACGTCCACAATGTGGAATATCATCTTCGGTTGTAGTTCTGCCCTCTAGTGTTTATTTTCCAAACAACCCACACAAAGAAAATAAAGAAATACTAATAAACAGGGAAATGGAACACTAAAGTGTTTTATTAATTATATGAACCCATTCAAGTTATAGATTCGATTTTTTTCTAAATAAAAACAAAAAAGTACACCTATGTAACATGGAACCACAACTGAGTTGAGTTTGTTTTAGCTCTTGTTCCCCTTATGTCTGTATTACTACAAAACCAAAATGTAATATTCTGTTATACTGTATGGCTGACATTATTGTCTACTCACACCTCGATACCTTATTATGTTTTACCGACAATGTGACTGTACACATGTAAAGATATTTGCGAAATACTGCAATATAAAAAAAAAAAAAAGCTTGTTGTGAAATAAAACATTAGGACATAACTAACTGGCTCCAGTGTATAATTTCTTCATTGTAAAGAAAACTTTACAGCTTTTAGCAGTTCTGTATCGGGGCCGAGTTGTACTGTATCAATACATGCAAGTAGTGTGGCTTGGGATCGAGTTTGCACAAGGGAAGCACTCAGAAGAGGGGGGAGGAACCAGAAGCGCTGGTGGTGGACCCCAGAAAAAAGAGGATCAGGCATACTCTGTGCAAAGACATTGTGCAAAGACATTGCACAGAGCAGGTAAGTACAACAAGAAAAAAAAAAAAGAGGATCTTTACAAATCACTTTAAGGGACATGTATACTACCTAACTCCCCTCATCAAGTATCTTACCCTTCCACAGCCCCAGATACAAACTGCACATCTGCAAGTCAAAAGTGTCCATGGGTCTCCACAAACGTCTACGGGAATGCCTCCAGCCACATGAACTGCACCATAGAAGTCTGTGAAGATCCATAGTGTAAGTGTAGCTAGTGGCAGGTAGATTTTGATAAGGTTGCAGAAGGCAGTGACTGTGAGATTCAGGTAAAGACGTATCTATGGTGGGATAATTTTGATTGGGGAGCTAGGAAAACAAGATAGTGTAGAATGTGGCGGTACGTTTAATCATTTACATTTAACTGGTTGCCACATGGGTTTCTTTAGATTTATATACTGCATGCTACAGAATAACAGAGATAATCTATGAAGAAGCCAGCAATCTAAAAGCTGGCCACAATGAACAACAGAGACTGAGCAATAAAGTTAGTAAACTGTATGAAAAAGAAGTATTGGATTGTGCCAAGAAAGAATGGGATTTTTGACTTACTGTAAAATCCAGTTCTCTGATATTCATTGATAGACACAGCTCCCGATTCTTTTTAACCATTGGGTTATACTGCGCCCTACAGGAGTAGGACACTAGGCAGGAAAAAGCTTGACTATGCCTATGGGCAGTCCTAGGGGGTATACACCCACACTTAGCTATAGGCACTCAGTTTGGTTACAAGCAGTGTCAGAGGAAAGCCAGAGGGGTACAGAGGGGTAAGTGCTGTGCCCATCAATGAACATTAGAGAAATGGATTTTACGGTAAGTCAAAAATCCCATTTTCTCTTTCGTTCATTGACGGGACACAGCTCCTTATTCTTCTTAACCATTGGGACATCCCAAAGCAGTGTTTAACATGAGGGGTGGGAAAACAGCAGAAAAAATATCCCAAGGCCAACCAGGTAACATGGAGCTCAACCATAAACAACTGGAGCTCACCTGAAAAAACAATACACCCTCAAAGAGAACCAGGTCCTCTAAACAGCAGTCTGCAAAACCTTGTGGCCAAAAGAAGCATCTGCAGATGCCAACTCATGCATTTTATAAAACTTTGTAAAAGTGTGCACAGACAACAAGATGGCCGCCTTGCAACCTGCATCACTGATGCTTGATGACAGAAGGTCCAGGAGGCACTAAATGCCCAAGTTTTTGCCTCAACAGGGAAAGGAGGAAACTGACCCCTAATTGAATAGGCCTGAAACACTGTCTGTCTGATCCATCTGGAAATGGCCGCAGAGGAAGTGGACAACCCATTTTGAGGTTCAACCGTGAGTACAAATGGTAAGTCTGACTTCCTAAAAGACTCCATAGCTGCCAGGTACACCCTGATTGCCCCGAACCACATCCAAGGACTGCAGAGCAATTTCCTTAGGATGTTTATGCATGGGACATAGGTAAGACAACACAATGTCTTCATTCAAATGAAAATCAGAGACAACCTTTGGAAGGAACGGCAGACAGGGACAAAGAACCACCTTTTCTCTGTAAACCAACAGGTAAGATGAACGACAGGATAATGCCGCCAATTCCGACACCCTGCACACAGAGGTGATAGCTACAAAGAAGGCCACCTTCTGGGACAGCGTAAGCAGGGGAATCTCCAGAAGGTTCTCAAAAGGGGGCTTCTGGAGGACAGAGCACCAAATTGAGGCCCCAAAGCGACAACGAAGACCGCACTGATGGGACCAAGTGCCTAACTCCCTGAAGAAAAGTACACACCAGGGAGTATGCGGTCAAGGGGTGCTGAAAGAAGACCGCTAAGGCCAACACCTGACCCTTGATTGTACTCAAGGCAAGTTTCTGCTCAACCCCCTGTTGAAGGAAGGTCAAGATCTGAGCCACGAGAAAGAGCAAGGATGAACCCTAAGAGACTCACGCCACGCAATGTACGACTTCCATGTACAATCTTCCTAGAAGTAGATTTCCTAGCATTTAACAGCACTGGAATCTCCGACTCAAACAAACCTCCATTCATCAGCACCTGGCATTCAACAGCCAAGCCGTCAAAGCCAGTGACTGTAAAACAGGATGGAAAATTGGTCATTGGGACAGCAAAGAGGAGAGAGAAAGCAGAGAGGAAGCTTCCAAGGAGCTTCGGCGACTAGCCGCACCAGAGCGGCGTACCAAGTCCAGCGAGGCCAGTCTGGAGCCACTAAGATGACCGGAATCCTTTCTGCCTCGATCCTGTGTAGAAGTCTTGGCAGAGCCTTGAGAGGAGGGAAGGCGTAAAATCAGACAATACCGACACCACGGGGCCACCAGCGCATCTGTGGTGTCCGCCAAAGGAACCCGTGACCGAGCCACAAATCTCTGCACCTTTCTGTTGAGCCGAGACCCCAACAGATGCAAGCCGAGACAACTGATGAAACATCTCAGTATGAAGGGACCACTCCCCTTGGTCCAACGCCTGCCGACTGAGGAAATCCGCCTGCCAGTGTTCCACTCCGGGAATGTGTACGGAGGAGAGGGCTGAAATGAACTGTTCTGCCCACCTTAGAATGCTGGCTACCTCCAGAGCCACCAGCACACTTCTCGTGCCACCCTGGTGATTGACATAAGCCATGGCCGATGCATTGTCTGATTGAATGCGCACTGGACATCCCTAAAGACATTCTGTCCAATGGTCCAGGCACAGTCTGATTACTCGGAGTCCAAGACATTGATCAGTAGTCTGGACTCTTCCAGTGTCCAGAGCCCCTGAACAGAATTTTTGCCAAGGACGCCTCCCCAGCCGGACAGACTGGCATCCGTGGTGACCGCTGTACAATACAAGGGTAAGAAGGATTTGCCAAGAATGAAGCCACCATATAAGGGACTCCTTGATTCCCCAGTTATCAGATTATCCAGCAACCTCGTATGGAACTGTGCAAACAGGACCGCCTCGAAGGTAGACACCATCAGGCCCAGCACCCACATCCAAGTCCGGAGAGTTGACCATCTGCTGGACAGCAGAAGACAAATTGCAGCCTGCAATTTCTGGAGTTTGTCCACAGGAAGGAGCACTCTGGCTAAGGCCAAGTCCAGTGTCAGACCCAGATAGTCCAGCTTTGTAGACGGAAGCAGAGCAGACTTCTGAAAATTCAGAATCCAGCCTAACTCCCTCAGAGTTCGTATGGTGTTTTCCAGGTTTTCCACCAGAGCAGTAGGAGACTCTGCTCGCAGAAGGAGGTTGTCCAAGTAGCCCAGTACCACGTAACAATGCTAGCAACGGAACTAACATTTTTGTGAAGACCCGAGGAGCAGAGGCTAGACCAAAAGGGTAACCCCACAAACTGATAATGCTCCTCTCCCACGGCAAAGCAGAGCAAGCGCTGGTGACCGGCACATATTGGAATGTGAAGGTGTCGATAGAGGCAAGAAAATCCCCCTGATGCAGGGATGCCACCACCGTGCAAATGGACTCCATTCTGAACTTCTGCACCCGCACAAAGCAGTTCAGCGCCTTGAGGTCCAGGATTGGACGCACCTTGCCTTCCCTCCTGGGAACAGTAAATAGGTTTGAGTAAAAACCCTGAAAACATCCCGAAGTCAGAACCGGGACAATCCCCCCTTGAAGTACCAGGTCTTGTAACACTCCAAACAGGCGCAAGTTGGAAGGAAAGAACCTTGCCGGGGGACAAGAGCGAAACTCGATCTTGTAGCCAGACCGAATGACTTTGTGGATCCACTTATCTTGTACACGGGTTCGGAAACCGGCAAAGTTGTCCCCCTAAACCCATACAGTGAGGGAGCACCTTCATACTGAAGGAGCCTTGTCCGCGGGTCTGGAGAAGCCTGCCTTCGTTTTGGATCCTGCAGAGGAGGCTCTGTAAGGCTTTGAGCCCTTGTCAGTCGACCTTGAGTGACGAAAAAACTTCTTATGAGCCGAGAAGGAGGGCCCACGTCTACAATGAGGGTCCTTGCCTTTAGTAGCCTGCGGAAGAAAAGGTACTCCTACCCCGAGAGACCTTTAATAAGGTTATCCAGGTTAGCTCCATACAGGCGATCTCCTTGAAAGGGGAGATCAGGCAAAACCTTTTTTTGCAAGTCTGGTCCGCAGACCAGCACTTGAGCCAAAAGATATGCCGAAGGACCACTGTCGAAACAGAGAACTGAGCCACTAGGGGAGCTGCATCCAAGGAGGCATTACAGATAAACTGCAGCCCCTGGACCAGCTGGTCAGCCAGCTCAGCAAAGGCAGGGGGGAGTTGTTATCCCTCCAGGTCACGGCGTAAATGCTTAGCCCACTCAGTCAGAGTTTGGGACACCAGGACAATGGTGAATACAGGCCTTGGTGCCGAACCAGCCAGAGTGTACATATTGTGGGCCACATCCTCCGCCTTTCTGTCAGCCGGATTCCTAAAGGCCAGGGACTCTTCAACCGGAATCATGATTGCCTTGTTCAATCTGGAAACTGTAGGGTCCACCACCGGTGGAACAGTCCACTTCTTAATAAGGAACTCCTCATAGGGGTAACGCCTAGAAAACGCTTAGGGACCCCAAGGGGACGCTTTAGTAGCCCCCACTCTATAGCGACAATTTTGTCAAAATAGGCGGGAAAAGGAAACTGGATGGCTTGTAAGTGCCAAAGGGAACCTGGGCCTCCATCGCAGATGTAGCGGCGTCCTCCAGATCTCTGGACAAAGATGGATGTAAGGAGTCCCTTACTTTGATGGCAAGGTCTATGATATGGCCAATACATATGGATATATAAAGTGTACTCTGTGAAGCATCTGCCTCATGTATACAGTGGTTCTAACAGAGACCCCATTTACGTTGACGTAATATTAGATGAGGAACGTGTCTGGTGCCCGATGTTCCCTCTAATTTTTTACTGTGCTGAGCAAATAAAACATTTTCTGAGCGCAGTGCTCCCCAACCTTTTTATCGCCGCGGACCGGTCAACGTTTGATAATTTTTCTGTGGCCTGCTGGGGGGGGGGGGGAAGTCAATGCAGAGTGACCAGCGTGCCCCCAATCAATGCAGAGTGCCCACAGCATTGCCCCCAATCAATGCAGAGTGCCCACAGCATTGCCCCCAATCATAGTTACATAGTTAGTGAGGCTGAAAAAAGACACCAGTCCATCCAGTTCAACCTATGATGTGTGTGTGTGTGTTTGCTGTTAACCGTACATTGTATACCCCTGTATGTTGTGGTCTTTAAGGTGCCCATCTAATAGTTTTTTGAAACTATTGATGCTCCCTGCTGATACGACTGTTTGCGGAAGAGAATTTCACATCCTTACTGCTCTCACAGTGAAGAACCCCCTGCGTATTTTAAGGTTAATCCGCCTTTCCTCTAGTTTTAGTGAGTGGCCACGTGTCAATCAATGCAGAGTGCCCACAGCATTGCCCCTAATCAAAGCAGAGTGGCCACAGCATTGCCCCCAATCAAAGCAGAGTGCACACAGCATTGCCCCCAATCAAAGCAGAGTGCCCACAGCATTGCCCCCAATCAAAGCAGAGTGCCCACAGCATTGCCCCCAATCAATGCAGAGTGCCCACAGCATTGCCCCCAATCAATGCAGAGTGCCCACAGCATTGCCCCCAATCAATGCAGAGTGCGCACAGCATTGCCCCCAATCAATGCAGAGTGCCCACATCATTGCCCCCAATCAATGCAGAGTGCCACAGCATTGCCCCCAATCAATGTAGAGATGCCAACGTGCCACCTTTCAATGTAGAGATGCCAACGTGCCACCTTTCAATGTAGAGATGCCAGCGTGCCACCTTTCAATGTAGAGATGCCAGCATGCCACCTTCCAATGCAGAGCGCCAGCATGCCACCTTCCAATGCAGAGCGCCAGCGTCCCCCCCCCCCCCGCGAGACCCGTCCGTGACCGTACGGTCACGGCAGCTTCTCTTCAGTTCAGTCCCCGGCTTCCCGCGTCTCCTTAGTCCTCCCGGCGCCTCCTCCTCGTCCAATGGCATGTGGTTGGCCTTTCGGCCAATCAGGAAGTGGGAGGATCCGCTCCCCGATTGGCCAGGAGGAGGATCCGTGTGACAATAGCGAATTTTCATTCGCTATTGTCACACAATGGGCGTGCTCTCGGGGCGCACGCTCTGCTCCCCGGCCGCCACGTCTGCGAGGTCTGAATCTGTGCTTGCGCGGGACCTTCAATGACACTGCGCGTCCGCGCACCTTAAAGGGAACATTGCTGGTGCCTGTAATCTTGGGGTTCCTGTTATAATTTTGAGAGGATACTGACTGTGAATTCTCCCCCAAAATCTACATATTTGCAGCTATTCTAGTGCATAAACCTCTTGCATATATCTGCCTGCACTGATCTGCCCCTCAATGCATGTGTCTGCCAAGGTCTCTATCGCAGCTGGAAATATCGGTCTGCCTTGGTCTCTCTGGCCCTGAGGAAGCCCCGTTGCGAAACGCGTCAGCTTGCTGGGGACCCTACACTGTATCAGCATTCCCCATGGGAATATATTTCTACATATGCGTTTTTCTTTTATCCAGTCTTTCTATGTAGTTCTAGTATATTTTGTTTTTTTGTCATATATATATATATATATATATATATATATATATATATATATATATATCTATATATATATATATCTGTTCAATAAAGAGTGAAATTTTAATTAATTATATGGTGTGATAATTGTGATCACCCTCTCTCCAATTGCCCATACAAAGCCCCTTCTTTCTCTTAGTATGTATTTTGTTGTACACAATAATAGGGGTTTGGGCACATTATCACGGCAAATTGTTATTTATTGGCGTCCTACATCCTCAAGGTCTCACGCACAAATACAATCAGTTCTTCCACCAGCGCCTTTTCATGCACGGTTGCAGTTGTGGAGGAATCATCCTCACTATCAGGGGATTCCAGGCGCGTGGTTGCAGACCCAGCAGGGTGACCCACGTCCGCGGCGGCCGAATCGGATTCAAGATCTGATGAGACAGATGAGGCAAGGTAAGGTGGGAGGTGCTTTTTGCTAGCCCCTCGCCCGAAAGCCACCTCCACTCGAGACACAAAGAACTCCAGGACCGCCGTCAGTGCATCAATGGATGGTTGGGACCTGCAGCCTCAGAGAGGGGATCAGGTGGAGAGATGTGCTCTAAAGACTCCATAAGTCACCAGGAGGACCCCACAAAAAGTGTAAAACACTGCAAAGGGAAAACCCCCACCGCGCTGGCAGCACCACCCGGTCGCCAGGCACAAGCACCAAGCAATCCTCAGCAGAGAGGGAGAGAACCCCACCAGACTCCCCACCCAGCAGAAACAGGCACCTGCAGCCACCAGGATAATTTGTACTCCCAACTGCGGCAATCAGGGAGTAAAAAGATCCAGGAGTCAGAACCAGGGGATGAGGAGGGGCTCCTACCGCTGAAATCGCCATCCACAGGGCTCCAATGTCATGGCTGATGCTATTTTCAATAGCAAACAACCGCAAAATGGCAGCCGGACTACACAAACATGGCCGCCTTACATAGAAACACACAGGCTACAGCAAAAAGGTGGCCCCGCAAGGCCTCCAGGGACCCAGGAGGGATCCCTAGGCCTCAAGGACAGGTCCAGGCAGGACCGGAGGCCCTTGCAGGAGCCCCCGCCAGGTACATCCCCACCACCCCGCAGATCGTCCCATCGTCCGGTTGCCGGCGGGGCATCCCCCCCCCCCCATTGCCAGCATAGCGCCCTGCCCCCACCCCAGGACCAGACCAGACCACCCACACAGCCTCGGCATAAGTGGAGGGGGGGTGGGATGAAGGTACAGAAGAAAGGGGGGTGCCTGACGGGAAGGAGGGGAACCCAGGGGTCCGACTGTCCCAAGGAGGGCCCACGTCCACCCTAAAACCCTCCAGGGGGAGAGGAGGGGCAGCTACCCACCATACCAGGAACCAGGCAGCCACAGCTCCAGACAGAACCCCTTGCCATCAAAATGGAGGGCTGTCAGCCAGGAGAAATGCTGCGACTGGGACTGAGACCCAGTTGTATGCGACCTCGAGAGGCGTTTAACTGACACGCCAGCCCGCATCCGGTGGGGCTATGTCATGGCCGACCTAGCGCGGGGGTGAAGTCTGCGTGCACTGGCTGGCCAGACTGGGGTGACCACTGGATCTAGATTATCCAGCACGTCTCTCAGTCCGACAGTTGATTGTAGATCTCACAGGAAAAGGACAGGAGAAAAATTTCTATCTAAAAAGAAAAAATTGCCAGAACCAGAGATCCCAGCAAGGAACTAGGTACTTACTCCTGACTAGGCAGAAAAGTACCTATAGCAGAGAGAGGGAGTATACCCCCTCGGACTTCCCACAGGCGTAGTAAGACTTTTTTTTCTGCCTAGTGTTCTACTCCTGTAGGGGGCAGTATAACCCAATGGTTAAGAGGATAAGGAGCTGTGTCCGTCAATAACAAAAGAGAAAGTGTAATTACACTATAAGTACATGAATAAAACTTACCTCGTGGCATGTGTCTTTGTACAGAACCTTGGCAACATCAGTCTGCTCACTGTCATCTGTAACAATTACACCACAGCAATTTCATTAGTACATGCAATACTTGATTATTCACTTCTACACACAACCTATCAGCAATGTGTCTTGTAAACCAGGAACATTTTCGACTATCTTGAAAAGATTTTTAGTCCCAAACATTTGGTTATACACAGATCAGCCATAATACTGAGTAGGTCTCAATTTTGCTGTTAAAACACCCCTGACCTCTTAAGGTATGGACTCCACTAGACCTCGGAAGTTATGTTATGCTATCTGTTACCAAGTAGTAGATTCTTTAAGTCCTGTAAGTTGCGAGGTGGGCTCTCCAGAGATCGGACTTGCTTTTCCAGCACAGCCAAAAGATGCTTGATTGATTGAGATCTGGAGAACTTTAAGGCCAATACAACACCTCAAACGTGTTGTTATTTTCCTCAAATCGTTCTTAAACCATTTTTGCAGTGTGGTAGGGCACATTAATTTGTTGAAAGAGACCACTGACGTCAAGGAATACCATTTTTATGACGTGTTCTTGGTTGGCAACAAGATTTAGGTAGGCGGGGTATTTGTCAAGTAACATCCACATGAATAGTAGGACCCAGCAGAAGACTTTTCCGAAGTGTCACACTACCTCCATCGGTTTAACTTCTTCCTATACTGCTTCCTGGTGCCACCTCTACCCCAGAGGAGCCATGCACACGCACCCGGCCATCCACAAGATGTAAAAGAAAACGGGATTCATCAGACCAGGCCACCTTCTTCCATTGCTTTGTAGTCCAGTTCTGATGATCATGTACCCATTGTAGGCACTTTTGGCTGTAGTCATCAGTCAGCATGAGCACTCTACCCTGGCTGATCTGTGGCTACGCAACCACATATACAACAAACTGCAGAGCCCATTTTATTTGCTCTCAACACGTCAATTTCAGGGACGAGTTTGCTTGCCTAATGTATCCAACTGACTTCCCCATTGTAACAAGAAAATCAATGTCATTCAAGTAACCTGTCAGCGGTCACAAATTTATTGCTGATCAGTGTATGTCTCCATTTCAGCTACTAGGCCGATGCAATTTGCAGGTCACCAATGAGAACTTGGTGAGCACAGGAAACAGAAAATACCCCCTAAGGAGTGGGACTATATGGGCGACCAAACATCCAAAAAATATTCAAGTAGAGTTAGATAAAAAAGCAATTTTATTGTACATACAGTATAAAATGTATACAGAGACTAAACGTCTCTAAATGACATGGAACAATTAAAATTGAGGATCACGGCTTACAACAATGGGTCGTGTGAACAAATGGTGACTATGACGTGGCATATGTTCAAATGGACCCATATTGGTGAGCACAGGTACCATATGCTGGCCTCTGAATGCCTCTTAAATGCCTTAAAAGCCATATACATTTACCGGCCACTTTATTAGGTACACCTGTTCAATTGCTTGCTAACACAAATTGATGATCAGCAAATCACATAGCAGCAACCTAAGGCATTTAGGCATCTAGATGGTGTGAAGATGCCTTTCTGAAGTTCCAACCAGGCATCAGAATGGGGATGAAAGGGGATTTAAAGAGTAACTCCACTTTTGTTGAGAAGAAAACATTCCCCTCTGGGTGATCTATGTACACTGCATTCATTTAACAGACTTTGCTGCAGATTCCTACTTTTCATTATTCTGAAGAAATAGCTGTTTGTCTGTGTCCAGAGTGAGTCTGTATGGGAGTGGTTTAATAATTATCAGTCAGGTGCTGCACCCGCAGAGCTCCAATGAGGAAATTGGCAAGGTGTGTCCCTTTAGATGTGATTTCCCTTTGAGAGTATCTGACCAAAACTTTTTGCTGCAGGGGATGCCAAAATCAGATTTGTAGCTTAGTGCAAACTTCTGAGAAAATAAGTGAGCCAATCACACAAGCAGGAAATGACATATCTGGGGGCGGGGGGTTCTGCACACCATCTGTGTACAAAAAACCTCCAGGTAGCCACATTGCATTGCACTTTACAGAAAATTACAGTGCTGCATATTAAAACATTCAAATTACAATATGACTTCTGTTGTAATTATATACGCTATATTTTTTAAAAATTTGCTTATTTTTCATGAAAGTGGAGTTACCCTTTAGGTGACTTTAAACATGGCATTGTTGTTGGTGCCAGACAGGCTGGACTGAGCATTTAAAAAAAATGGCTGATCTACTGGGAATTCCACGCACAACCATCTCTAGGGTTTACAAAGAATGGTCCGAAAAAGAGAAAATATTCAGTGCGCAGCAGTTGTGTAGACGAAAATGTCAGAGGAGAATGGGCAGACTGGTTCAAGATGACAGAAAGGCAAATAACCACTCGTTACAACCAAGGTATGCAGAATACCATCTCTGAACACACAACACATCGAATCTTGAAGCAGATGGGCTACAGCAGCAGAAGACCACACCGGGTGCCACTCCTGTCAGCTAATAGGAAACTGAGGCTACAATTCGCACAGGCTCGCCAAAATTGGACAATAGAAGATTGCAAAAACGTTTAGTACCAATTGCCCCTTAGTACCAATTGAGCATCGTTTAAACACCACGGCCTACCTGAGTATTGTTACTGACCATGTCCATCCCTTTATGACTACAGTGTACCCATCTTCTGATGGCTCCTTCGGGCAGGATAATGCACAATGTCACAAAGCTCAAATCATCTCAAACTTGTTTCTTGAACATGACAATGACTTCACTGTACTCCAATGGCCTCCAGTCACCAGATCTCAATCCAATAGAGCACCTTTGGGATTTGGTGGAATGGGAGATTCGCATCATAGATGTGCAGCCACTGCGTGATGCTATCATGTCAATATGGACCAAAACTCAGAGGAAGGTTTCCAACAACCTGTTGAGCATATGCCACGAAGAATGAAGGCAGTTCTAAAGGCAAAAGGGGTTCAAACCCGGTACTAGCAAGGTGTACCTAATAAAGTGGCCGGTGAGTGTATTTTGAACACAACTGATGTTTAATTTCAAGGGCACCTCTACTTTGCCCAAGGAGGCAACAGTTAACTTTAAAGGAAGACTCATCAATAACACATTCTTACTCAAGACTCCGCCTCCACTCTGTTCAGCTGCTCTGGGTGAAAGGAAGTATCCAATAATTTGTCTGTGGGGCCTGAACAGAGGCAAGTGAAAAGAAAGTAGCAGCTGGTGGGGCTGCCTTTAATCTAAACCTAAACATGTTTTTTGAGTAGAGGAGCGGGTTACTTTAAACAAAGGAAATATTTTATATTTAGGTTAAAAGGAGGTGGTAGTCTCCCCATAAGAGTAATAATTCCACCCCCATTACTGTGCCTAACAGTGGATGTGCATGTATGAAACACAGCCAGTATAAAAGAGGATAACATGGGAATGTACAAGCAGGCAGAGTTTACCAACTCTGGACAAGAGCACAGTTACACACTCCCAGCCCCCTCCCAGTCTTATACTAACCTGTCTTCCCAGCAGGACCTGCACATGTGTTTTGCAATCCTATTCATTCTGAATAAACAGGATAGCAAAGTCCATGCCCCCACCTGGCTAAGAAGACTTTTGACAAGCAGCCAGGCAATCTAGGCAGTGATTATTTGCTTGATAGAGGACAGGTGAATACAAGACTACAATATAAGTGTAAGGAAAAGAAGAGTCCAAAGCAGGAAAGAACTTCCAATTCACCTCCAAAAAAGATAATGGTGTTGTGCAGGAGAAGCTGAGCGTCTGCCTTGAATTCTTCATAGCTTCTGTACTTTCCTTCGTTCACTTTCTGTAAAAAAGCAGTCCAGGTAAATGATTGCTGAGAGAAAACAGCATTTCTCAGTCCCATATGATACATGGTTATGTCATTCCAAATAAACAAACTACTCAGTGGTGGCTGGTGCGTTGGGGGCGCCGCCCCCCCCCCCATCCGGGCGTCCCGCCCCCTAATCTACATGCGGGGCACAGGACGCATGCAGTTCAATGGGGGTTTTTTTTCTGAAGCACCTGATTAGAGCCAGAGGCTCTAATAGGCTTCAGAAAAGGGTGGGTCCAGGGCGGATCCTCCTCCTGGCCAATCAGGAATCGGGTCCGAGAGGGAGATGCGGGGGACTGAGGAGAAGCCGCCGCTGCGAATCAGGTAAGTGCACTGGTCACTCTGCATTGAAGGGGGCACGCTGGTCTCTCTGCATTGAAGAGGGCACGATGGTCTCTCTGCATTGAAGGGGGCACGATGGTCTCTCTGCATTGAAGGGGGCACGATGGTCTCTCTGCATTGAAGGGGGCACGATGGTCTCTCTGCATTGAAGAGGGCACGATGGTCTCTCTGCATTGAAGGGGGGCACGATGGTCTCTCTGCATTGAAGGGGGCACGATGGTCTCTCTGCATTGAAGGGGGCACAATGGTCTCTCTGCATTGAAGGGGGCACAATGGTCTCTCTGCATTGAAGGGGGCACGATGGTCTCTCTGCATTGAAGGGGGCACGATGGTCTCTCTGCATTGAAGGGGGCACGATGGTCTCCCTGCATTGAAGGGGGCACGCTGGTCTCCCTGCATTGAAGGGGGCACGCTGGTCTCCCTGCACTGAAGGGGGCACGCTGGTCTCCCTGCACTGAAGGGGGTACGCTGGTCTCCCTGCACTGAAGGGGGCACGCTGGTCTCCCTGCACTGAAGGGGGCACGCTGGTCTCCCTGCATTGAAGGGGGCACGCTGGTCTCCCTGCATTGAAGGGGGCACGCTGGTCTCCCTGCATTGAAGGGGGCACGCTGGTCTCTCTGCATTGATGGGGGCACACTGGTCACTCTGCATTGATGGGGGCACACTGGTCACTCTGCATTGAAGGGGGCACACTGCAAAGCAATGCCTATTACATTTTTCTGTTTGTGCCCCCCCAAAAGTTTTGAGCACCAGCCGCCACTGAAACTACTCCAATTTACCATTCAGCCTTAGGCTCCTTAAACACAGGCAGTGTGCCTGACGGAGTCTGTTCTGCTCAGCAGGGGATCGGCGATCCCCGTTGAGCAGTCAGATAACAGCTCCGTCTCCGCTCTGTGTGCAGACACGGAGCTGTCAGATCCCCGCTCTCCTCTATGGGGAGATCAAATGATAACGGACCGTCTGTCCATTCTCATTCGATCCGATCCTCCAGACGGATGTAAAATAGGGTTTCCATCCATCCGGATTTCACAGACAGGATCAGAGCGGATAGCAGCGGGTGTCAGTGGACATGTCCCTGCTGACATCAGCCGCTCCATAGGGCTGCGTGGAGCATCCGATCCAGTCCACCTGAAAAACTGACAGGCGGATCAGATCGGAAAGAACGTGTGAAAGGGGCCTTAGAAGAAAATCCTTTTAGGATTACTATAATATTATTCATTATGAACTTTTACAGAAACTTGATAAGAACCTACCTCATTAATAGTGGACACATCAACAGCTGTATGCACCAGTCTTCTGTACATGGGGTGTTTTGTATCCTTCCCTTTCTTGTTAAGTTCAATTGCCTGAAAAAGTTAAATTATTTGGTTTGAAATTAAAGTGGCATTAAATCCCAAACTAAAAATGTAATACACAACAAAGTTTGCAGGCGCATGGGCTGCAAGCCCCAGGTAAGACCATTAAGAGTTTATTGAACGGTCCATATGGGAAGGAATATACACGTAATGTGGCAGAAAATAAAATAAAAAAAATAAAAAGTCAAAAGGCTTAGGGCTGCCATCAAGGGGGAACAAGTCAAGGTTCCAGTGAGCTGTAGATAGACAAAAAGAGAGGCGCCTGTAAGTGAAGACTGTAAACGTCAATACATGGTAAAGCAAAGCTCCCCCCCCAACACGAGCCCCGTCCCGATCCAGAGATGGGTCCCTCCCTCCTCATTGGCTGAGACAGAAGCAGGAGCCACTGGCTCCTGCCAATCACAGCCAGTGAGCCAATGAGGAGAGAGTGGGGGGGGGGGAGGGGGCAAGGCCAAACTCCGTGTGTTAATGGACACATAGAGTAGCAGTTTAGGAGCGAGTCTGCTCGGGTGCACTTGACACAGGAGGCAGGGGCGCCGGGCGGGGACCCAAGAAGAGGAGGATTGGTGCTGCTCTGTGTAGAACCACTGCACAGAGCAGGTAAGTATAACATGTTTGCTATTGAAAAAAAAAAAAAAAAACTTCCTTAAATACAGTGCATCCGGAAAGTATTCACAGCCCTTCACTTTTTCCACATTGTTATGTTACAGCCTTATTCCAAAGTGGATTCAATTCATTATTTTCCTCAAAGTTCTACAAACAATACCCCATAATGACAACCTGAAAGAAGTTCGTTTGAAATCTTTGCAAATTTATTAAGGGCCAGTTCACACCATAGAAACGCCATCCAAATGCTTTTCAGATACTTTTCTGCATGCATGTTTTTGATGAGTTCCAGAGTGTTTTTGATACAGTCCAGAGCATTTCTTCCCCTCTTTTTTCTTAACCTTAAATAAGCGTATGTGCGTCACAGTGCATTTTTGTTGCCTTTTACAGCGTTCTAGTACAGTCCAGTGCAGAAAAAATGCAGCATGTTTTACCTTTTTTTCTGGAACTGTGACTCACTGGAACTGCAAGCACTAGTGTGAACCATGCCATCGGAAACCATATAACCTACTTTCCATGCGTTTTGATACAGAAAAAATGCACTGGACTGCATGTGGTGTGAACTGTCCCTAAAATAAAAAAAATCCCATGTACATAAGTATTCACAGCCTTTGCTCATTACTTTGTTGAAGCACCTCTGGCACCAAATTACAGCCTCAAGTCTTTTGAGTATGATGCTACAAGCTTGGCATACCTATTTTTGGGCAGTTTCTCCCATTCTTCTTTGCAGGACCTCTCAAGCTCCATCAGGTTGGATGAGCTTTGGTGCACAGCCATTTTCAGATCTCTCCAGAGATGTTCAATCAGGTCTTGGCTACTCAAGGACATTTACAGAGTTGTCACTTAGCCACTCCTTTGTTATCTTGGCTGTATGCTTAGGGTCATTGTCCTGTTGGAAGAAAAACATTTTCCCCAATCTGAGATCCAGAGCACTCTGGAGCAGGTTTTTCATCAAGGATGTCTCTATACATTGCTGTATTCATCTTTCCCTCAATCCTGACTAGTCTCCCAGTTCCTACTGCTGAAAAACATCCCCACAGCATGATGCTGCCACTACCATGCATCACTGTAGGGATGGTATTGGCCAGGTGATGAGCGGTGCCTGGTTTCCTGCAGACATGATGCTTGCTATTCAGGCCAAAGAGTTCAATCTTAGTTTCATGAGACCAGAGAATTTTGTTTCTCATGGTCAGAAAGTCCTTCAGGCGCTTTTTGGAAAACTCCAGGTGGGCTGTCATGTGCCTTTTACTGAGGAGTGACTTCCGTCTGGCCTCTCTACCATACAGGTCTGATTATTGGAGTACTGCAGAGATGGTTGTTCTTCTGGAAGGTTCTCCTCTCTCCACAGAGAAACACTGGAGCTCTGTCAGAGTGACTATCAGGTTCTTGGTCACCTCCCTGACTATGGCCCTTATCCCCCGTTTACTCAGTTTGGCCGGGCGGCCCGCTCTAGGAAGGAATCCTGGTGGTTCCAAACTTCTTCCATTTACAGATGATGGAGGCCACAGTGCTCACTGGGACTTTCAATGCCGCAGACATTTTTTCTGTACCTTTCCCCAGGTCTGTGCCTTGATACAATCCTGTCTCGGAGGTCTACAGACTTCATGGATTGGTTTGTGCTCTGACATTCACTGTTAACTTTGGGACCTTATATAGACAGGTGTGTGTCTTTCCAAATCATGTCCAATTAACTGAATTTACCACAGGTGTATTCCAATCAAGTTGTAGAAACATCTCAAGTATGATCAGTGGAAACAGGATTTCCCTGAGCTCAATTTTGAGTGTCATGGCAAAGGCTGTGAATACTTATGTACGTGTGATTTTATTCATTTTCTATTTTTAATAAATTTGCCAAGATTTCAAACTAACTTCTTTCACTTTGTCATTATGGGGTATTGTTTGTAAAATTTTGGAGGAAAATAATTAATTTAATCCATTTTGAAATAAGGCTATAAACGTAACAAAATGTGGAAAAAGTGAAGCGCAGTGAATACTTTCCAGATGCACTGTATGTAATAAAAAACATCAGGCAATGCCACTGACTATGGAATTATTACACGTGGCAATGTGTAATCCAGCATTTGCAATGTTCTTCAAGGATATTTATGTGAAGACCCTTTAACTGATGTGGTCTCTGAAGCCTACACAAAAAAAAAAAGAAAAAAAAAAAAAACCCTCCTGTGGTTTGTTTACATCTTGCTATACTGATAGGAAGCTTCTTACTGGAAGGCACTTTTGGGGAGCAGGCCTGCTACCACAGCCACTTTCCCATTTCTCATGAACATTCTCTAGTAGAGCAGTTCCCACTGCAGGATGTATATAGAAGGCTGCAGGGAAGTGTGGAAAACATATCAATCCAAGTAAACTACAAGCTGCAAGGACAAGGAGAGTTAAAGGATCTGTACAGCAAATGCAGATATATGTGTGCAAGTTTCAGAAATGTATCAGAGCTAAAGATTTTTAAAAGGGAAGGTGGGAGTGTGTGGATTAATCGTTTGCAACATAAAATAATACCATTCCTCATGAGCCAACATTCAGATTTCTAAAGGTCCAAGAATACACTACTGCCAATTTATTTTTAGCTGAAAAAGCCAATAACAAATATTTCTTCTTAAAAAAGGTACACACAAATGTTCATTGTAATATTCACATTTTTGCATGTGGCCACTCCTCAAACGAAATCGTTATTGCTGGAATCCCCATCATCTGAATGGCTCTGAATTTTGTCTAAAAAAATATGCAGACTAGAGTGCTTATACACCTCCCTCTCCATGAGATTTCTATGGTCTCATGCTTAGAAGTGAGAATGAGAGAAAGAAAGAAACACAGGGGTTGATTTACTAAAACTGGAGAGTGCAAAATCTGGTGAAGGTCTGCAGAGAAACCGATCAGCGTCCAGATTGCTTTTGTCAAAGCTTATTTGAACAAGCTGAAGTTAAAAGCTGATTGGCTACTATGCACTGCTAAACCAGATTTTGCACTCACCAGTTTTGGAATGAACCTCACAGAGAATGTACAGAAGATAATTTGGTTGCATCCAGAGGCAATTATGAGCAAAAGGTTGTTTTACAAAACTTAATTTAAAATAAACCAAATTAATCTTAGGAATTTTTTTTCAGGGCTGTGGGGTTATGAATTGCAGTAAGACTATATTGGAAAACCTTGTGCCATTCCTACAACCCTCCTTCTCCCCAATAGGTCAGCATCAGAGGTGCTTAAACACAAATTTAAAAATGAGAATGTTCATATTAGGGACTTAGCGGCTAACTGAGATGTCCAAGGGTTGCACACACACACTACCCTCTAATGCGTAGGGCAGCAGTCAATGTACAATGTAACCCAAGTCCTTCTACCTTATTTAGTTTACCTTCAAAATAGAGGATTACCACTGTAATTAATCGTAAAATAACCCACAACAACTCCCATTGGCTGCAGAGAGATAACTGATAAATTACAGCTGATGGATTGCCCCACTCCAAAAGCAAAACAATTGCCCATTAAAGCTATAGTTTTCACCTTGGCACTTAGTCCCTTGCGAAAATCAATATAAAAGTATTACAGTAATAACATATAAACATAAGTGGGAAGTGGAGTCAGTTAAATGTGTTTAGTAGAAGCACAATACTGAGGGTTTCACTGAACTAAAGAAGCAAAAACTTACCCTTTCCTTCATACGAGACACAATGAATCGCAGGTATTTACCCATCTCCTGTTTGTTTAGGTTCTTTTTCTTAATGCTCTGAAACAACAATTTTGTCATCAATATTAATATAATTTCTCTTCTGTGTTATCACTACATTACTGTAACAGCAGAAAATGTTTCCTAAAAGGACATTATGCTATGCATACACTATCTTTGTGTACCTGCAGTACCATACATTTGCTATAAAATATGGTCTATGACTACAATCCTGCATTCAAGACTGTATGATTAAGATAAAATAATTTTAAGAATTGTATGTAAACAGGAAATGTGATGCAATTTCAATGCATTCTCTATTTGAAACAAAATAAGTTTCACAGAGCTGGACCCCTCCTCCATGCCGTACTGTACAGGTCTTTTGCATAACAATAATGGAGCTACCATTGCTGACTTGTATTTAAAGTATTGAGTAAGATCTGGAGCTTTAATTTGGATCCTGGCTTCACTGACCACTGAATTACTGAGCTGGTGCAAGAGTTCAAGACTGATGTTCAGAGGTCACCGGATATGTAAAGTATGCATTACAGGGACCTCTTCTTACCAACAGTTTTAGGTGTAAGTGAACAGCAGTTCACCTACATGCGGTGTTCATTTTCCTCTATAGTTACCCAGAAGTCCATAAAGCCCAACTAAAGTTTTATAGAAAAATCACAATAATAAATTTCAGGATGCAGTAAAATGGCAGCTTTTTAATGCTCTAAAGAAGAACTCTTAAAGAAGAAACATTAGGAAAAAAGTATTTAATATCTGTTGGCACATAAGGTGTTAACTGCAATGAGGTAATTGACACATCTCAGAGCTCTCTCTCTCTTTTTTTATTATAATAAATGATTTCACTAAGCTAGCGCTAAACTTCCAGCGCTCCAACATCCCAACTTCTTCAGGTATCTGACAGAATTTATAGATTTGCTTGCAGTTGAACCGTCTGCCCTACCTCCTGTCCCCTTGCCCAATCACATAATGCTTGGCGTTCTGTGAACCCATTCACGAAATCCAAAGCCGGGGTGAGGAGAGGCGGGCAGAGCAGCTGCTGTGTAGCAAAGCCATATCTCTCCTTTCAAAGCACTGGAGTATAGCAAAAGCTCTACTATTCAGCACTCAGTGAACCAGTAAATTGTCAGCAAAAAGAGTGATCCAGGAGGTGGCAAACACCTTCTTTCACCAAATTCCTTGTATGCCAGCAGATTCTAAATGTTTATTTTTTTTTCTGGATTTTTCATTACTTGCAGCAGAATGCTGAAAATGCACTGCCGTGAATAATGACAGTCCCTGCCACTGGCCTGCAGTTCAGTTCATCAGTTCAAAATGTATCTGTTTTTCATCCGTTTTTTTATTACATCTACTACCAATGCAAAAACGGATGAAAAACAGACCATTTGTCCGTTTACATCCGTTTTTTATCCGATCCGTTTTTTTGACGGATGAAAAATAGGCCATTCATCCGTTCCAAAAAACAGACATTGATGGAAGCGGATGAAAATGGATGTTAACTGATGATCATCCATTGTCACCTGTTTTTACTTAGAGATGCATTGATGTCCGTTTTTCATCCGTCAACGGGTGGATGAAAAACGGACCGTATGTGTGAAAGGGGCCTTAGAGGCAGTTGCTCTCAGCTGCAGTAGTTAAAAAAAAAAACCGTTGAATCAGTTTCACAGATCTGTAATCAGCTAAGCTCATGCTACCTGCTAATTACAGAGCTATAGGTCTGACTCATGAGGGAACATGATGGACTGCTGCAGGGAGTTCACTGCTCTCACAATGGGAGCAGCAGTCCTTAGTTGCAACCCACTGGCAGTATACTATAAGAGACATTGTGGTGTCTGTACACAGATATGACAGCCAAGACATTGGAAATCAGTCAAATAGGCTTTTAACTAGTTGCTCAATAGTACAAAGTTTCAGCATTGGGAAGAAGGAAGCTCACCTCTTGCTGCCATCCATTTATTGCCAATGAGGCCCACTACAATATTTAGCAGCCAGTTTTGGAGGTTTGGAAGGCAGAACAAACAGGCTAGTACTCAGCACTTTTTCCCAATGTCTATATTTGCACACTTCGGAACCTTTAGTTTGGGGCTGCTGGGAAAGCTGTAGAGGAAAAACTAAATCTGACAGACTGCTACTCACAGTGGCAGATTACACTTTTTGAGGTAAGCACAGGTTTTCTTAAGGCCCCTTTCACACATACGGTCCCCGTTCAGTTCATCAGTTCAGTCACGTCAAAATGTATTTTCATCCGTTTTTTCACATTTGTCCGTTTACATCAGTTTTTCGTCCGATCTGTTTTTTTGATAGGTGAAAAATAGGGCATTCACCCGTTCCAAAAAACGGACATTGACGGAAGCGGATGATCATCCGTTGTCATCCGTTTTTACATAGAGATGCATTGATGTCCATTTTTCATCCGTCAGCGGATGGATGAAAAACGGACAAACGGTCCGTATGTGTGAAAGGGGCCTTAATATATTTCTCTCAGAAGAACATGGAGACTGCTACTGCTGACTGCCTGTCATACTAAAGATCTTTGTTTCGATAGGCCAGAAAAAAATATGCAGATGAGGGTTTTTATCTGATTTTCCTGATCTAGATGCCAGTAATTTACAGGGCAGTAAAGACAGTAGATCATAACAGCCAGTTAACTAGTACTTTTCAGTGGAGGTAATCAATGGCAATTTTCTTATTTCTCTTAGGAAAAGTCCAGGAGATAAAGTATCATCCTGTGTAGTGCTGTAAAGATGCAGGGACTGTTGATCTCTTTGTGTATTTAACCAGTTTGTTATGTTTGGTATTCAGTTCATTTAAGGTACTGGCCGCAGATCCTTACATGAACCCTTCTAGAAATGTTCAGCCAGAGCCTCATGTAAGGAATAAACTGCACTCTGCACAAGAACTCAACTTTCCTGGTAGTAAATATTTTCCCATGTACTTTAATAAACACTGATCACAAAAGAGATAATGTGAACTATAAGGAAAGCAAACAAAATACAGTGAACACTACCCAGAAAAAAAGACTTAACCACCTTTAGAGTCATGCTCATTGAATACAAATCATCTGATAAAAATAGGATTTTTGTCTCACCTGTAAATTCCTTTTCATTGAAATACATTACAGTCAGTATTCAGGAATATAGGGTTATGTTGCTGCCTCCAAGAGATTGGACACAAAACAAAGCTGTAGGGACAGCATAGCATAAACCCTCCTACTCCCAGCACACCCCAGCCTACAGAGACACCTGAAGAACCTTATGACCGAAGCAGGCATCAGCAAAGGCCTGAATGTCCACATGCTAAAACTTAAATGCATGAACAGAAGGTGGAAGCACATCTGAGAAACCAAAGCCTAAGAAATGCCAACTGATCTAGCTGAATTGGCTTTTACAGAGAGAGGAGGAATTGTGCCCTTGAGGTCATAAGACTGAGTGAGATATTTTTTAATTCACCTTGTGAGAGGAATGAGAGGCAGACTTGTCCCATAAGAGGGACCCTGAGGTCTGACGAAGAAAGATTCAGACTGTTGAACGGGGGCCATGACTGACTGATAAGGCTCAAACTGTGCATTCAACATCCAAATAATGGAGGGATCTCATTCAGAGGTTTTGAATCTGGACAGAGACATGAAAGAAAAATGTCCTGGTTTAGGTAGAAAGAAGAAAAAAGGTAAGAAAACTGTGTGTAGCACAAGAAAAGCTTTTTAATGCGTTAAAGCTACCTCTGAGACAGATTTTACCAAAGTTGATGACAACGAGAAAGGCAACCTAGGGAGTAGGAGTGGCCACAGGAATATCCCTAATATGATCAAAGAGGGTATTTCTTGAAAACTAACAGAACCAGGTTGAGTTATTAAGGAGTTACAGATGAATGCACAGGAGGGCTGATATGCGTACCTCCCTGTACGAAGGCCTTGACCAAGGAGTGAGGAGCAAAACGTTCCTGGAAGAGAATTGCCAAGGTGAGCGTGAAGAAGGGTATTAAACTGGTCCTTGAGACAGAAGATGTGGATGATCCGGGAGAGCCCATGGAGAGTTTTCCGGAGGTCTGAATATTATGTCCTCCTGGGCTAGTTAAGTGCCATGAGAATTACCTCAATGTCTTTCACCTTGAACCTGTGGAGAAGATCCCCTTCTATTTGAGCTGCAAAGAGTCTGGTTGCTCCCTGATGGTTGATGGGAGCCACTGCCATGGCATTGTCTGAACGCTGGTCGAACTGTAAAACGATAAAAGAAAGATCCTCACAAGCATGTGCTTTAAACAGCATATCAAATCATAAGCAGTTATACATCCATGGTAATACATTCTAGATGCATCGTCCCACAGTAAGACTGACTGACACATTTCGAGGTGTCGCCTCTTCTTCAGAGCCAACTAGAAGAGGTGACACCTCGAAACACAACACTGTGGGAGGATATATCTAGAACGTGTAACCATGGATGTATACCTGCTTATGATTTGATATGCTGTTTTCACGCACATGCTTGTATCTTTCTATTATCTAATAAAATAACTCATTGATGATAATGCACTAGGCCCGTGTGCACTCTGTTTGTTTCTCAATTTCTGCGGACTGGGGGTCCAGGGCTTGCTGTGGAACTGGGAATCCGATTTCGCCTCTGAGGTACCAAAGAAACTCCTCCTGGGCTCAGACACTGGTTTCCCCAAGGGAGGACTTGCCCCTTTTTTCTGGAGCAAAGGGTATTCTTTGCCTTGTGATTTCTTTGCTAAAGTATCTAGAAATACACAAAAGAAGTGCTCCTCAAGGGCATATGCCGAAAACACTTATTGCATTTAAAACAGACTAAACTATATCTGAGCACCAAAAACTCTTAAAAAAACTCTTCATTTTTAATATTCGAAACAAACTTATCCATTTCTCCATGCCTTAATATGTTGAGAAATCACTTTGAAAAACACCCACCCAGCTTTTCTAGCCACAGTCATCTTGGGTAAGGGCAGATGATTCAAGCACCTTTGCTTCCTGGAATCCATTGCCCTTAGCACAGGCATGCAGGCAGGATGGTGCGCTTAGCTGAGAAAGCCCCCTCCTCCCCCTTATTTAGAAGAAAGACCAAAAAGCCTCTTGCAATGTATGACAAATTTTGCCTAGGCCAGAAACCAACTAAAGAGATATTTGTTTACTAAAGCTAGCAGTGTAAGGATTAAAATAGTGAATGTTGATTGAGAGAGTTTAGTTCCGCTTTAAGATGGGCAGACCAAAACGTCAGCCAAAGGTTCTACTACATGTGAACAAACAGGAGGACCATTCTGGATATATGGCAAAAAAAATGTCATAGTAGTAATGGCAGGTTGAGGGCTCAGCCTGCAGGGGCAAGTAAGGCTTTTAGAAGTGTTTTTTAAACCACCTTTCCACAGATCCTTAAAGGAGATCAATGGTCACAGCATAGACTTTCATTGTATATCAGCAACATTGTAATAGCAGTACAATAATAGTTATTTTGGACAATCCAATATAGGCTTACTTGACAAATGTCCTTCCATGTTGTGAAAACCGCATGTCTTCTGCCCATTTCTTTCAATAACTTCCAGGATTTCCTGCCCTGCTTGCTTTGCAGCTCTCCTTTACTGCTTACCTTCAATTCCCAAGGACTGCTTCTGCCATTGTACATTGTTGACTGCAAGCAGTGATTCCTCTACTGACTTTGCCTCCTGAAACCCATTTTCTTATCACTTCTGTAATTCAGAAGGCAGGCTCTGTGAATTATGTGACACAGTAGTGCCTTCTCACAGGGAATATTGAATTTTGTGACACATATTCAAGGAATAAATGTGTGGAATTCTTCACAAAATAGGTTTCCAAAGTTAAAGACTGATCAGATTATTTGGAATAAGCTACAAATAAAGCTTTAAAGAGTGGGAAATCCTCTACAGGGACAGTTATCTTGTTAAGGCAGGAAACGGGGTGGACCCATCCTGTATGGGATATTGCTGGGCAAAACGCTTAGGAGGAAGAAAGATAGAGGTTAGGATTGAGCCATTCACTGCACAAAACAGGCTGTAAAAGAATGTACAGAAAAGGTTTTTGTAGGCCAGGGATTCTTAGGAGAACCCAGGCTAGTGATCCTTGGCACTTTTGACATAGGCTATTCTGAGTCAAGGCATGTGCACACAGCATCAATAAGAACTGAAATAGTATCCTTAAACTTCGGAGAAGGCCAAAACATGAGACTCTCCCTTAATTAGATTGTAAGGGACAGATGGGGTAGTTACCATCCTCATCTGAAGATGTAAAACCAGCTGCAACCCGTGGCAATTCAGAGAGAGATTCTGGAAGTAGGGCTGGGGGCATGTTTATGACCCCTGTGGTCAGAGTCAGCCGACATGTGATTTTGGCTATAAATTCTGACATGGTAGCAGAAAATTGATCCCCCGGATAAACCGAAAGAAGGTGCCAATCCTGTGCTCACAGGAGTGCTGTGATGCAGGTAGGAGACAGTGATCTACAATATCAGTGTCAGCCTCTTCGCTTAGGAGTGATATTGCTAGTTGATTGTAAACCAGTCAGGCCTAATGGTTCACATGTAATGTGTGGAGTGGTGGAAGGCATCTGATGACCTGATCCTGCATGTATGTAAAGAGCACTAGCATGCTCAGTAAAAACAACTTCAGAGGCCACTCAGACATCGTACAGTACCAAATAAAAGAAATTGTCACAGCCCTGTGATTGCCACCACCAGATAGGGTGGCCATAAAGGATCTGAATATCGGCTGGTTCAGCAGGAATTGGCCGAGATTTGAACTATGTATGGGCAGGCTGAATGCACAAAGTTGATTGATCAACTTTGGTGCCACCAGCCTGCCGGATTTACTTGCAATCATCACTAGCAGCTGCAATAGCCGCTAGAAATAATCACTGTCTTCACCTGGTGGGGACGGCTTCCCCTCCGGGAGAGTACAATGTCTTGGAAGCACTGTCTGTTTTGATTAGGAAATTGTGCATATTTTCTTTCCTGCAACTCCATGGTTGCAGGAAAGAAATTTGCACCGTCTAAAGCTTGCCTAAATCTACAAAGAAAGCCACAGCCAGCACTATCTAGCAAACCCCTTAGGTTTATTCAAAAGGCGACCTCTGAATAATCAGGTCCCCCCTAATGACGCAAAGCACTGACTTAACACAGCTGTCTTCTTCTTCTGCAGTGTCCAACTTGGCAAAGGGGAGGGGAGGAAGGCACAAGTCCCCTTCTTGACCTTCGCCCTCCTGGTGGCAATACCATCTTAAGGAGTCTTCAGAGACAGGGTTCCAGCCATACAGGTGGACCACAGTCCTGGACCTGTAAAGCGCTCTGCTCCTGCCCCATCGTTTTGCACCATGTAGGTAGGCAAGTTCCTTGAGCAGGGTCCAGGGAATCTTCTTCAATGGGTACAGCTTCCAAGATTATGTAGAGGGTTAGCTGATCCAGAAAGCTGCAAACAGGAGCCCCAGGGGCTTTGGAGTTACTTGCACTTGCTAAATGAAAAAAATCACCTAGATTAAAAGAAAAAAAAAAAAGTGGCAGCTTCTCTCAGTGAACACATTCTCTCTCCTAGGACACTAGCAAAAAATGAAGCTTGCTGGGAGTGAGAGGAGTAATACTATGCTGTCCTTACAGCTTTGTGTTACCAGTGTGCAATCTCCCGAAGGCAGCAGCAAAACCTTTTGTTCCTGAATAGTATCCTGTGTTCGGTAAAGTACAATTAAGAAATTACACTGAATCACTGGGTGAGGTCTACTAAAATGGAGAGTGCAAAATGTGGTGCAGCTGTGCATGGTAGCCAATCAGCTTTTAACTTCAGCTTGTTCAATTAAGCTTCAACAATAAAACCTGGAAGCTGATTGGTTTCTATTCAGAGCTGCACAATATTTTACACTCTCCAGTTTTAGTAAATCAACCCCACTGCAACAACTGTCATTAACTTACAATTAGGCTACCGTGTTAAACATTGATCAGAAATTATAGTGAATTCATTGACAATGCCATAATATTCTATTCATTTCAAATAAGTGTTCTACTCATCAAGCTATATTCTGAAGTGTTTCAGCCAGCTATAGACAAAGATGCCCCACTCTGTCAGCTGACCTTTCTGAGTTCAGAGTTGTCAGAATCCAGGCTGAATGCCAGGTAAGCAATTGATCAAGCAACAGAAATGTGCTTGATCAGCTGGAGTGGAAGACATTAGGAATTTAACAGACCCGTGGGGATTGATTTACTAAAACTGGTGAGTGCAAAATCTGGTGCAGCTCTGCATGGAAACCAATCAGCTTCCATGTGCAGGGAACCTTCCCGGCCTGCGGAATACAATGATTACTGCTAATGGCTATAGTTGCTGGCAGTAATTGCATGTAAAAAAAAAAAAAAAATCTGACAGGCTGGTTGTACCCAAGCCCATGGATGGATGGATGGATGGATCGACTTGTGTACAATCAGCCTGCCCATACATGGATCAATTTTTATTAAGTTGGAGCTAGTTATTGAATCTATGAGATAATAAACATTTATTCATATAAAATTAGGCAACCAATGCATGTGCACTGAAAACAGTTAAATGGTCTTACCTTGCAGACCGGGCACTGCCAGTGATTACTACTATCCCTGAGTTTCATATCGTCAGGTAAACACTTAGGATGGTACACACGAAAACATTGGTCACATATCATCACCTCTCCGGGTAAATGACATTCAAAACAGTACCAGTCATGAGTTTCTGTCTCCCAGTCCTAGGAGAAACACAATGTTATTTGGATACAGGGCTGATTCAGTAAGTCTGCTTAATGAGTTAAGCAGCAAATATACAATTTACAGTAGACATTAGCAATACCAGATATGTGGCATTCATAATTAGAATTTTGCCCTCTCAGGGGGGAAAGAGCCTGCAATGTGTTGCTTTTGTAATTCTGGACAATGGCACTGAATGCCCAAACTACAGGTCTGTTTTATTTCCATGTCTTGTATGAGCACATGGGCAAAGCAAATATCACATTTATTTTGATTAGGGGGGTAAAGGAAACCAGTTTATTAAAACAGAAACCATTAAAAATTGAAGTTTGCAAAAAGCAGAAGAAAAATTCATATTAGGGGACTGCCCTTTTTTTGCATATACTAAGAGCCAAACCTACCCTTTCAGCCAGTGCTAGGCACCATCCAGCCTGCTGCCCCCAAAAACGTCACCTGTATTAGACCTCTAATTTTACCTGTACATTTTATCATATGCTGCTCACACTGGAGCCTGCTGACTGGTCAATTAAAACCAGGAGCTGCATTGTGAAGTAGCAACAGGCAAGTCATGTATCAGGATTGCGACACAGCACATATGATAAAGATAAGTTTAGGCACAGGAGGGTGTCAGGCATGCAGTGGGATATTCGTTTTGGGCAAAAAAAAAAAAAAAAACTGGTTTGTTTTAGGAAATGAAAAACAGGGGAATGAGGGTCTCTAAAGTGGACCTATGCTCAAAAAGTGAAGATTTACAGGAATATATAAAAAGGGTAATTGTGGCTAATTAGTATGCTAACCAATCTAAAATTTGCCCTGAATGCCTCCCGATAGGCTGTAGTGCACGTGACATTCCTTAGGCACTCATGAAGCCTCATAGCTACATTTCTGAGTGAGATAATCCAAGTCAGATGCTACCCATTTCTGCCTCTTGTGACTGCTATCAATGAATATGGAGTGCCTACCTGGGCACTGGCAGCGTTGCTCTTTGCTGATCATTGCTTCTCTGAATCAGATCCCTCCCATTCCTTTCTCTGATGACTGCTATCAGAGATAACGAGTGTCTGCCTGAGCACTAAAGCACATTGCAGTGCAATGCCCTCTCTGTACCTACTTCAGGCATTCTGTGGATATGTTTATAACATCTTCTCGACTGCTCCTAGATCATTTTTCTTATCAGGCATTACCCATCAGATCACCAGTCATCAGGGGGGCAGTTATGACAGGAGAAAGCAAAGTCACCTCCACACAGACACAATGTGGAACAAGGCATGGCAAGTTTGTAATGGGGAAAGGATCAGACAGCCTAGTCTACTGGTGACTAGTCCTTTTCCTGACATTTTTAGGCATGGCTTACACTTCCCAGCATTTTGAGGCCTTATGCACACTGGATATTTTTACTACTGCTCCTAAGGGCGTTTGGCCTTTTTTTCCCCTGCCGCTACACACCCCTGCATGTCCATGCAAACATAGGCATTTAGAGACAGGGGTGTTTTAAAGCAAACAAAAACAGCCACTGTGTCCAGGAGCAGCAGCGTTTTGGCAGAAACAAAACACTTGACGTGCCTCAAAGCGTTAAGCATTCGAGCATTAATTCATTTTGATGGCTAGAGTAAATTATTATTCTGGCTAATGAAAAGAAATAACGCCCAAGCACATGATGTGCCTAAACAAGTTACACGAGTTTACAAGTATCAAGCGTTTTTTCTGACAAAACTCTGCTGCCAGGTGGAGTTGAATGAACAAAAAAAGAAAGCGATCTAATTTCCCCATCCACACATTCAGTGTAGATGGGGGAATCACTCCCGCTGTGCTATTATATTCTGACAGTGGGTAAACTTTCCCAGTATCACAACACACTGATCAGTATTGCACAGCTAGTGAAATCCAATACTTTGAAAAAAAACAGGGACATTTGCTGCCTACTAGTTTTTCAAAAGTTCTTACAGGCACCTGTTAGGGTAGCAAGGGTAGAAGAGGTGTCTAAGCACTGTCGCATGTGTATTGGCTCTGCTGATTCTAATTGGGGATAAGCTAAAGGTACATTTGTTTTACTGATTTGTCACATTGACCTGTGCCAATGAATCTCTGTTACATAGCCACACTTTGGATTTTAGGTAGGTCTGCTTTAATAACACCCCCCCCCCCCCTTTTTCTCAAGCACCACCACCAATTAAAATATTACTTTGGGTGGCTAGACAGGGAAAAACCTTTTCCCATAACACGCTATGATGGCACATAAAAAAAAAAAACAGAAAAACAAAATACACATGCAACTCATTACAGGCTCTACCTCTTCTGAAAGGCTACAGAATGCTGTAGTCTACAGTCTAGATGTTCCTAGAACCCTATTGTTATATTAGTGAGGGAATTAAATTGGAGCTAATTTTATGTTTTTTTCCCACTAATTACCCCAAAGAGATCTTGTTTCCCACAATTTAGTAGTCTACTTATTTATGGACATTGTAGCCCCAATACTCCAACTAAGGAAATGACAAAGAAATTGTTGGTTTACATACTTGCAAAGCTTGATATCAAAGCACTTTAACAAACCTCAGGTGAATTCACTGATTTTCCCTCTCTTCCGTGAATTTGGTGATGTTTCATCTGCAATAATTTACAAGAGTTTTGTGCTAAACAGAACTGCCATATTCTAGAGGGATTGCAAAATAATTAGAGGCAAAAAAATTATAACAGTGGTTAAAAGAAACTCTGTCAAATCAGAGGGCTTCCTCACTGACAATTAGCTGTTCACAAACTCCAAGGTCTGCTGCTTTTCAACAATAAACAGATTTCAGGAGGGCACTGAATACAGGTTTTATGATAGAGTAATGTCTTCACTGAGCAGAGCCTTGCATTAGGAGTCTGCTAGGGCACTAGCGTCTACAGGTATATTTAAACAATAAATGGGAAAGGAAATTAGCAGTAAATTTGCACACTATCTGTAGTTAATTAGGATTTATGCCTAAACCTGCAATGACACTTTGTATAAGAGTTTCACAGTACAAGATTTAAATAAATAACCAGGAACTGGACAGGAAATAGATAGTGGAAGTTGTTAGGGTACACAATCATAACATTGATCACAGACATCAGACAACTGTCAAACATTCCAAGCGAGTCTAACCCTTAAATTATTTTTTAAACCGGTCAGAATGTTTATACTGCTCTGAAAAACATTGTCTATTTATGCAAATAAGCAAGGATCTATAATTAGGGAGATTCTCAACTTATTTCCATAAATCAACAAAAACTTGAGTTCGTTTATTGGCGCTAACACAAGATGAATACAATTTTGTTCAAAAATATATACATTTATTAACTAAAAATCAGTGCAGAATAATGTCAAAATATAACTGGTAATAAACACAAAATGTGGAACAAAATTACAATAATATGTACCACACAGATAATGTGAAAAATACAATCAAAGGATATTATTACAGAATACCAATGTAACCAAAACCCGTAACTTCTGGAATATAATTAATAGCTTCTCATCAGCTCACAAAATATGGAAACAAATTTGTACAGATTTGACACGTGACCTCACTCAGCCAACAGATGTTCACAACTCGAAATTATAAAAATGCATGGACAAAAATTGTTGCACCATGCACCAAACTGGCTATAAGCCTAGAATGTATTTGGGATGAAGATAAACTTCCACCAAGTTTATTTATTTTGAGTATACATCACAACGGCACCATTTATTAGAAACTGAAATCAGCCTCAAGGGGATTTATACATGTGTATAATCTCCCAAGATCAGAAAATAGACCGGTCATACTGCAGTTAGAATTATCTAAATTTAAATCTTGATGCTATTAAGATCTAATGGTTCATTCAGATGTACATGGCTAGCAAATTGCCTATAGAAAAATAGAAATTTATACTTTACCAAAAATGTAAACGCCTGTTGTCTGAGAAGTCACTTTGGTGTCTCCGTTACCTTGAGTAGCCTGCCATCAGCTTCATATGTCTACCATCAGTGTGTAAGAACCTCCCTCAGAGTACTCTTACTTCCTTCCTCTCCTTGATCTCCTCTCTTCTCTATCCCCTCTTAACTTTCATGAAACTTTTATCCTCAGGAAATGTGGGCGTGGATTTTGTTTTCCACGAGATAACACGTCAGATGGGGCTTCATTTTACTATGTACCTCTACCTCGCCTTTAATTTAATTCAACTATTTTCTCAAAGATAACCTTCTGACCTAAGCCTTGGGAAAAAAAAAATCTCTTAGAATGTTTTCTCCCATGCCAGCTACTGTCAGATTACCGGCTCCCTTAAGATATATATATCGCTTGAATAAAGTCTGAAACCACAGCAATTAACATTCCTTCTCCAAATACCTTGAAAGTGAAGTAATTTGGTTCAAGACAAAAATGAGTTCTTTATGCATAATAAAAAAATAAAAAATGGCATACAGATGTAGCACCCTCCTAGATAGGTGCTAGGTGAGGAGAGTGGGTTTGGCTCTGCCTGCTTATCAGGAGAACAGCAGGCAAAACATAGATGCACTCTTCCTATCAGGGGAGCATGATTCATAGTTAGGTCTGTTCCATGTGCTCAGTGTGTGATTCAATTGGGCTGAGGGAGTGTCCCCACTGTGTCCAATGGGGAGGCATGTGGGTAAGTGGAGGAAACCCAGCCAATGACACACAGGCTTTAATACTATCCCATAGGTTTAGCACAGAGAGTGATGCATTGTGGGATGGGGTATAAAAGCAAGGGGCACATGAGGCCGGGGGTCTTTGGGCTGGAAGCCAGTTCCCAGAAGAAAGGTGACGGCTGTCTCCTCTTCTGTAGCAGTGGATGGTGGTCACAGGCAGTCAGCCTGGTAAACCAGGGTGTGGCTGAATCCGGAGGTCCAAGAGAAACTGACTGGAGAAGTAGGGGGTATCAGGGACTCTGGAAAAACAGTGTCCGCGAGTACAGAGGAACTTGCCCTGGGTCTGCCCAGGAAGGGGACCACTCCAGAGTGGCAGAGTCAGTGAATGGGTGTCAGCAGAGAGAGAGAGAGAGAGAAAGGGGGTGTCAAGTTAGAAGATAATTACAAGCGGGAACATTTATTCTATCTTCACTCCAGTGGCAGAGTGAAGTAGCGGCCTTGCCGCATCCTCAAGTCAGATGTCCTCAATACTGTGAATAGTTACTAGTTGGAGTATCCCACTCATCCATTCTCCTATCCCAGTTCCAAATAAAACTACAAAACAACATCCCCTGGACTGATAATTGACTGAGCCAAGTACTTAAAGTGATATGTTTCTGCAAGCAGTTGCTACAGGTAACCCAGGGGAATTCACAAAGTGTAATATCCTGCAGTCCTCTAGGGGGCAGTGCTACACATATTACCCAATTATATGTACTTAAAGCTTATACCTACTATATCAATAATAATACATATATATTTCAAGGATTACCTCCCCCCAATATATAATGAATATCAGTTGAATATTAGAAAAGTATATGTACAGCGCCTTGCGAAAGTATTCGGCCCCCTTGAACTTTGCGACCTTTTGCCACATTTCAGGCTTCAAACAAAGATATAAAACTGTAATCTTTTGTGAAGAATCAACAAGTGGGACACAATCATGAAGTGGAAAGAAATTTATTGGATATTTCAAACTTTTTTAACAAATAAAATACTGAAAAATTGGGCATGCAAAGTTATTCAGCCCCCTTAAGTTAATACTTTGCCTTAAACCTTTTGCTGTGATTACAGCTGTAAGTCGCTTGGGGTATGTCTCTATCACTTTTGCACATAAAGAAACTGACATTTTTGCCCATTCCTCCTTGCAAAACAGCTTGAGCTCAGTTAGGTTGGATGGAGAGCGTTTGTGAACAGCAGTTTTCAGTTCTTTCCCCAAATTCTCGATTGGATTCAGGTCTGGACTTTGACTTGGCCATTCTAACACCTGGATATGTTTATTTGTGAGCCATTCCATTGTAGATTTTGCTTTAGGTTTTGGATCATTGTCTTGTTGGAAGACAAATCTCCGTCACAGTCTCAGGTCTTTTGCAGACTCCATCAGTTTTTCTTCCAGAATGGTCCTGTATTTGGCTCCATCCATCTTCCCATCAATTTTAACCATCTTCCCTGTCCCTGCTGAAGAAAAGCAGGCCCAAACCATGATGCTGCCACCACCATGTTTGACAGTGGGGATGGTGTGTTCAGGGTGATGAGCTGTGTTGCTTTTACGCCAAACATAACGTTTTGCATTGTTGCCAAAAAGTTTGATTTTGGTTTCATCTGATCAGAGCACCTTCTTCCACATGTTTGGTGTGTCTCCCAGGTGGCTTGTGGCAAACTTTAAACAACACTTTTTATGGATATCTTTAAGAAATGGCTTTCTTCTTGCCACTCTTCCATAAAGGCCAGATTTGTGCAGTATATGACTGATTGTTGTCCTATGGACAGAGTCTCCCACCTCAGCTGTAGATCGCTGCAGTTCATCCAGAGTGATCATGGGCCTCTTGGCTGCATCTCTGATCAGTCTTCTCCTTGTATGAGCTGAAAGTTTAGAGGGACGGCCAGGTCTTCGTAGATTTGCAAGTGGTCTGATACTCCTTCCATTTCAATATTATCGCTTGCACAGTGCTCCTTGGGATGTTTAAAGCTTGGGGAATCTTTTTGTATCCAAATCCGGCTTTAAACTTCTCCACAACAGTATCTCGGATCTGCCTGGTGTTCCTTGTTCTTCATGATGCTCTCTGCGACTATCACAGTGCAGGTGCATTTATACGGAGACTTGATTCACACAGGTGGATTCTATTTATCATCATTAGTCATTTAGGTCAACATTGGATCATTCAGAGATCCTCACTGAACTTCTGGAGAGAGTTTGCTGCACTGAAAATAAAGGGGCTGAATAATTTTGCACGCCCAATTTTTCAGTTTTTTATTTGTTAACAAAGTTTGAAATATCCAATAAATTTCGTTCCACTTCATGATTGTGTCCCACTTGTTGATTATTCACAAAAAATTACAGTTTTATATCTTTATGTTTGAAGCCTGAAATGTGGCAAAAGGTTGCAAAGTTCAAGGGGGCCGAATACTTTCGCAAGGCACTGTATATAAAACATTCCTTGACCTTTAATTAAGTAGGTCTATAGATGCTTCACATAATATAATGATACAATACCATTATTGCTAATACAATCACTACAATAAATAATAATGTTTCATTTGGCAATTTTTAAATGAGCCCCCCCCCCTTTTTTTTTTAAGTAAAAAAAAAAAAAAATGAAATATTCTTATCTCTTGTCCATTGTTGAAACTGATACAAGGAGGACATTGTTATTATATTATACAGGATTTATATAGCACCAACAGTTTGCGCAGCGCTTTACAATATGAGGGAAGACAATACAATTCAATACAGGAGGAATTGGACGGCCCTGCTCTTTAGAGCTTGCTTACAATCTAGAAGGGACATCAATCTCATTACCCAGGCTAGCACCATGGCTACTCCTTATCTTGGCGTGTTGTCTGGGCCCCTTTAATTAATGGCCTGAGAAGGTATTTGCTAAGACACTAACATTTTCTGTAAGAATCTTCACCCAGGAATAATGAACTTGCATTCACCTTATGAGAAAGATGGCTGCCAGGATGCACATATAACAATGTGTAAAATAATATGTATGAGCCTCATAGGATTCCTTTTAGCCCCAATAGTTCTGACAAACCGATAAAGGGAAGATTGTACTAAAAGGCCTCAACTTATCAATCCAAATCTCTCTATACTTCAATTTCTGATGTATAAACCGTATAAATAAGGGTCCTTTCACACCGAAAGTAGTGGGGTGCAGTTGGATGCATTTTGAACTGCACCCCAACTGCATGGAACTCAATTCAAGTACAGTATATACAAAAAAAAAAAAAAAAAAAAGGAAAATGCTCTTTCACACTCTAGCCCAGTGTTATTCCACCTTTTTCCAGTCTCAAGGTACCCCAGAGAAAAGGCTCACTAACATGCTGAGCTGCATTTTACCACCCCCATCTTCTCCCACTTTAGCTGTAGACAGGTGAATGGAGCTGTGCTGCACCCATTGTTTGCTGGCTGTGTTATACATTATTTTTTTTTTATCAAATTAACCTTTATATTTCTTCTGCGGCGGGATCCCATCTTAATTGTGGGCATGTGAAGCCAACATGTACCTTCTTCCTGGAATAGGTGCTGCTGGTTTACCAGAGTCACCAGTGCGCATGGGCAGAAGACATTCTCGATGGTCGAATTTTTTTTTTTAATACAGAGCGGACAGATGACTATGAGGAGGCGGAGCTGAGGTGGGACAGGTGGTGCGGCTGTGTCAGTAATTCAGGGCTTCTAGCCATTAAAAGCATCTCCTTCTGATCAAATATATATATTTAATTTTTGTTTTTTATCCCAATATTTAATATTTTATATTTATCTTTAGTATTTAATTATATTTAGTATTTCTTATTATTTATTTTTTTATTATTATTTAGTATACTTAGTATTTAATATTAATATATATTTGATCAGAAGGAGACGCTTTTAATGGCTAGAAGCCCTGCATTACTGACACGGCCGCACCTCCGTCCCACCTCCTCTCAGTCAGTTCTCCACTCTTAAAACTTTCCTCCACCTCCGTCCTGCCTCCTCTCAGCTCTCCCATCCGCCCTGCCCCCTGTAAGGACCCGATGACGCAGTGGCAACTCTGTCCCGCTTCAGCCCTGCCTCCTCTCAGTCAGCTGTCCGCTCTGTATTAAAATTTTCCTCCACCTCTGTCCTGCCTCCTCTCAGCTCTCCCATCCGCCCCGCCCCCTGTAAGGACCCGATGACGCAGTGGCAACTCCGTCCTGCCTAAGCCTTGCCTCCTCTCAGTCAGCTGTGCGCTCTGTATTAAAATTTTCCTCCCCACAGACTCCTGGGAATGACGATGCACATCTCCCAGGAGCCTGTGCGCCGCAGGAAGTGACTTAGCTTGCCGTGGCGCAGAAGGAAGAAAATTGCTTACCCCCTAGCAACAACAAAAGCCGATCAAGGGAAAAAAAAATTTGGCAATGCTGTTTTTAATTGAGGAATGCCAGCGATTTCTAAAAAGTTTAAAACATGGGTGGAATTCCGCTTTAAAACTGTTGGTGAAAAGGCAACATATCGCCTCTCTACCACCTGTCAAATACTTCTGAAAAGCGTTCTGAGCATGGATTTCTTTTCAGAGGAGCAGCAGTCCTTGTCCCTATTGTGAACAAGCCCTAAAAAACAAAGCTGTCCCGCTATCTTGGAAAAGCAGTTCTGATCTACAGGATTAGGGGCCAGGAATAAAATTAATGTACAAACATACATGCACACACATATAAACCTGCTTTTGCAATATGTAATTTCCCACAACTGAAGTCGCATTGTGCTGTCAAATGCGTGGGGGTAATTCTAACGTTTTACTAAACCCGTTCCTGCATTCACAATATCTGGTCTCCTACAGTACACAACATGCAATTATTTTAGTAAATATAAACTGATAAATACATTTTCTCATTAACTGTACAGTATCTCACAAAAGTGAGTACACCCTCATATTTTTGTAAATATTTTATTATATCTTTTCATGTGACAACACTGAAGAAATGACACTTTGCTAGAATGTAAAGTAGTGAGTGTACAGCTTGTATAACAGTGTAAATTTGCTGTCCCCTAAAAATACCTCAACACACAGCCATTAATGTCTAAACTGCTGGCAACAAAAGTGAGTACACCCGTAGGTGAAAATGTCCAAATTGGGCCCAAAGTGTCAATATTTTGTGTGGCCACCATTATTTCCAGCACTGCCTTAACCCTCTTGGGCATGGAGTTCACCAGAGCTTCAAAGGTTGCCACTGGAGTCCTCTTCCACTCCTCCATGACGACATCACAGAGCTGGTGGATGTTAGAGACCTTGAGCTCCTCCACCTTCCGATTAAAGATGTCCCACAGATGCTCAATAGGGTTTAGGTCTGGAGACATGCATGGCCAGTCCATCACCTTTACCCTCCGCTTCTTTAGCAAGGCAGTGGTTGTCTTGGAGGTGTGTTTGGGGTCATTATGTTAGAATACTGCTTGACACCATCTGAACAAAATAAGTTTATCTTGGTTTCATCAGACCACAGGACATGGTTCCAGTAATCCATGTCCTTAGTCTGCTTGTCTTTAGCAAACTGTTTGCGGGCTTTCTTGCGCATCATCTTTAGAAGAGGCTTTCTTCTGAGGACGACAGCCATGCAGACCAATTTAATGCAGTGAGCGGCATAAAATCTGAGCACTCACAGGCTGACCTCCCCACCCCTTCAAACTCTGCAGCAAGGCTGGCAGCACTCATACAGCCATTTCCCAAAGAAAACCTCTGGATAGGACGCTGAGCACATGCACTCAAACTCTTTGGTTGACCATGACAAGGCCTATTCTGATTGGGACCTGTCCTGTTAAACTGCTGTATCATCTTGGCCACCATGCTGCAGCTCAGTTTCAGGGTCTTGGCAATCTTCTTATAGCCGAGGCCATCTTTATGTAGAGCAACAATTCTTTTTTTCAGATTCTCAGAGAGTTCTTTGCCATGAGGTGCCATGTTGAACTTGTATGAGGGAGTGAGAGCGATAACACCAAATTTAACGCACCTGCTCCCCATTCACACCTGAGACCTTGTAACACTAACGAGCAGTGTTGCCAACCGCCCGTAGATTTACGGACAGCCCGTAAAAACAGGGCACTTTTCTCCTGCCCGTAAATGCCCGTAGCAGGAGAAAAGTGGCAGTAAATCTACGGCGGCGGCAAGGTCAGAACTGCGCATGTGCGGCACGCAGTTCCGGAGATCCCCGAGACGAGCCAAGTGTTCTCTCGCAGAGACGCAGACTCGCACTGCGACTGAAGTGCCACGGCCCGCCTGCGCCCGCCCCTGCCTCCGCCCCCCCCACCGTCTTTTAAGTTTTCCCGCCTGGCAGGTCAGTGTCTTACTGGAAGTCTCGGACTCGCGGCGGAAGTGACGTCTAACGCAGACTCGCACTGTGACTGGAGTGCCACGGCCCGCCTGCGCCCGCCCCTGCCTCCGCCCCCGCCCTCTTTTAAATTTTCCCGCCGGGCCGGTCAGTGTCTTATACTCTTATTGGAAGTACTGTCTCGGACTCGTACTCGCGGCGGAAGTGACGCCACCAGGCGCCAGACAGTGAGTGTCTGGCTTCTGTTCTGTTAAAAGGGCATGCTGGAGTCTGGAATGTCTGTCACTGTGGACTGGAGTACTAGAAGTCGAGGTCTCGAGGATTCTGGACGGATGGTGGTCGGTGGAGTGGACAGAGCAGAGCAGCAGACTGTGACAGCAGAGGGGCAGCCGCAGAGCACACAGAACAGAGGACTGGTGAGTGGAGCTCCGAGCCTCTGATACTCAGCAGAGCAGACTGGAGTAGTAGAGAGATGAGTCAGGGGGCAGAGGACATCAGTGTCCTGCTCTTGCGCCTCCTTCACCTCTCCACAGGCAGTGTCACAGCTTCACTCTGCAGTAATGTCACTGATATGGCTATGGAGAGGTGAAAGGGACTTAGGAGGAGGACACTGATGTGGAGAGCTAATATGAAGGGGGACAGAGGAAGAAACTGCTGTGAGGAGGGCACTTCCATGTCCACGCAGGCTCGCCTCTGACCATCTCCTGTATTATGTCCGCAGTCTCTGACCACCCCCTGTACCATGTCCGCAGTCTCTGACCACCCCCTATACCATGTCCGCAGTCTCTGACCACCCCCTGTACCATGTCCGCAGTCTCTGACCACCCCCTGTACCATGTCCGCAGTCTCTGACCACCTCCTGTACCATGTCCGCAGTCTCTGACCACCTCCTGTACCATGTCCGCAGTCTCTGACCACCTCCTGTACCATGTCCGCAGTCTGACCATTTTTTCTTTTATCATGTCTGCAGTCTCTGCAGGGGAGTCTGGAGAGGAGTCAAGAGTGAGAATGCCGCCGGGATGGGGGTCACGGGAGAAGTTAGATGTGTGGGGCCCCGGCCTGCGGAGTGGAGACCAGAGCCGTCTGACTGAGCCCTGCACAGTGCACCTGAGGGGAGGTCAGTGACAGCGCTGCCAGACCAGTCTGATGGGGGGGGGGTCACTGATGTAAGGGGGAGAGAATACAATAATGTAAGTGGGCACTGACTTTTGTTTAACTTAAACACATTGCTAATGGCACTATCTACATGTTTATAGTTTAATTATTCATATTTGCACGGTTTAGCACTAAAAACGGCTATTTTATGTACATTTTTGCAGTGCCAGTAAAAAATTGGTGCCGTCCGTAAATTTTGGACGTTCTGCCAGTAAATTTCCCTCCCGGGGGTTGGCAACGCTGCTAACGAGTCACATGGCACCGGTGAGGGAAAATGGCTAATTAGACCCAAATTGGACATTTTCACTTAGGGGTGTACTCACTTTTGTTGCCAGCGGTTTAGACATTAATGGCTGTGTGTTGAGTTATTTTGAGGGGACAGCAAATTTACACTGTTATACAAGCTGTACACTCACTAATTTACATTGTAGCAAAGTGTAATTTCTTCAGCGTTGTCACATGAAAAGATATAATAAAATTTTTACAAAAATGTGAGGGGTGTACTCACGTTTGTGAGATACTGTATATAGCAATTAGAGCAAGCTAGTGACTTGTATCAGTGAGTGCTGATAGTTTGTAGGAGTTTTCATTTCTATCACAATTGTCCTATCAGACTTCAAGACCCTTAATTCTCTGTCTGAACAGTGCCGATTGGCCCTGTGCTGATCACATGTACCATCCCAAGAAAAAAAATGAATAAATCATCCACCAACCAAGATGTTACATCCTACCCACTGTGTTCTTTTTAGTTACTGGGCATGGAGGAGGAGAGAGGGACTTGGCTGTCATTTAGGATCTGTATACACGCCCACATGTGTGATGTTAATACCATGTGACCTGAATAGCTCAGTTAAAACCAGGAAGTGTTCTCTAAGCAAGAGAGACGTAACTGAGCAGCTGAACTACACTTACTGTGCTTTTCTGGACTTGTCCAGAGTGAACGTGCAGGAGGGGGGGGGGGGGGGATCTTTACATACAGGATCACACTGACTTTTTTACACAATGCAGAAGATTAATCACTTAAGTTACACAGTGAGTATAACAAGCATGCTATTCTGCATCTATATATTTTACTGTTGTGGGTTTAGTAACACTTGCACATACAAAATTGTACACAAAATTGCATCAAAAAACACATGCAGGAGGGGGAGGCGAATGTGAAAGTTATGACTAGATGGTATATGGTCCCCTCCCATCTTTCGAGACTTTTTCTGAATTCCTCGACTTTGTGCTTTCAGGGCTGTTACTCTAATGCATGGGTGGCTCAACCTAAGTCCCGTGAGGCATTGCAAGGCTGTCAGTTACAAGCATGTCTCCTAAAGGCTAAGGCATGATGGGACTAGTAGTTTCACAACAGCTGGAGGGCCACAGGTTGAGCACCCATGTTCTAAGCCTAATGGTACAATGTATATCTGGTGGGAATGTTCTCAACAGCAAAGCTTCTGGAGCAGGGTTTTTGCCTTAGTTGGGAGGGTCTCAGGGACCCCAGTGCCTCAAACCCCATGGGTTGCTTTACTAAATGAACCGGTAGAGAAGCTACTCCATTCAACGTAAAGACTGATCTTTTTTTGTTATTGGCAACTAAGCATGAAACAGGTGGTCAATTCAAATCAATTCATGAGCAAGCTATGTTTAGGCACAAGGTGTCTTGGATCATGCTTAAAAGAGCACATAGCCAGCAAAAGGAATGATACTTCTAAACACTTTGAACAGGTTTGGAATGAATGGGCTAGTTATGTTCATATTAACCTTCATAGATATTAACCTAGATATACATCTCCAATGTATTAGGGTTTTTTTTTTTCTCCATGTGCCGTGTGATTTTTTCCTCCAGGCTCCCTCTACCTTTTTTTTTCTCTTCCCCCTGCTCTTTTTCTTACTTTACTTTCTTTTGGTATACATCATTTTTGGGATGTTTTCGATACACCTTTATAATGTATATCCCGTGAGTGCATAGAACACTGTCTGGTAAATATAGTATATTCTCAACTATGGATAACATGATACAAATGTTTTTCTCTCTGGGATGGACAACCTTTTTGTTAGTTATATGGCTATCCACTGATAATGTGATACCGGTACTTGGGTATTTCTCAGGTTTGTCTTTTTTTTTAATGGTATTATATCATGTTATATATTCATATTATGTTTTGCCAGTGCTCGGCCTCACTTCCCTATATATATTTTTTTGTACTCCATTCTTTAAAACTCATAATAATAAAGATTAAAAGAAAAACAAAATGCATGTAGATACGATTTTGATGCATTTCCTTTGAACTCTATGGACCATAAAATTGTAATGCATTGTACCAAATTAGATTAGATATGCATAATTACAGTATCTCACAAAAGTGAGTACACCCCTCACATTTTTTGTAAATAGGTTATCTTTTCATGTGACAACAATGAAGAAATAACACTTTGCTACAATGTAAAGTAGTGAGTGTACAGCTTGTATAACAGTGTAAATTTGCTGTCCCCTCAAAATACCTCAACACAGCCATTAATGTCTAAACCGTTGGTAATAAAAGTGAATACACTCCTAAGGGAAAATGACCAAATTGGGCCCAATTAGCCATTTTCTCTCCTCGGTGTCATGTGACTCCTTAGTGTTACAAGGTCTTAGGTGTGAATGTGGAGCAGGTGTGGTAAATTTTGAGTTATTGCTCTCACTCTCTCACACTGGTCACTGGAAGTTTAACATGGCACCCCATACCTAAACGTCAGCTTTAAGTTTGCTCATGGTTCTTGAGCTGTTTTCAGATCGATGAAAATGAGCAGCGAGCCATGGTTTGAAAACTTGTATGGGTTTTTCTTTCCCCCCCCCCCCCCATTTATACTTACCTAGGTGGATGCGGTCTGATGCTGCATCTGTCCCCTGGCGCCTATACATTGAGAACTGAGGGATCGAACACTGCCAATCGCTCAGTTCTGACAGCTCCAGCAGCTATCTGCTCTGCCCCCTCCTCGCTCACTGGATTGCTGGGCTGTGGAGGGGGCAGAGCGGCAGGCTTAGCCTCTCAGCGACTCGTGATGATGCAGTGCCTGGACTGACATCTGTGACATCAGCAGAGAGCAAGCTTCAGACCAATCTCTGCTGAAAACAGGTCACAAGAGTGCAGATCGAACTGGACTCCTGTGATCCATAGGAGATGTACAGCCAAACAAGCTTTGGCTATACTTTTCCTTTAATTGAATGCTTGAGCTACTGCACTGCAAAACAACAGCCACCTGAATATTGACCAGTACTCTAACCAGTCATGAACCATCACTAGAACCAGAACCATCACCTGCCAAAAGCCCCTGCTTAAGCATCTATCTGCATATAGCCTCAAAGATACATTGAGTATACTTATGAGGGTTAGAATTTGGCATCCCTGACTTGAACGCTTTAAAGGCTTCAGGAAAAGCTAATTGAAGGTTGTTAAAGCTTTGCAAAGGTCTTGCTGAATCTGACATATTTCCTGTTAATCTTGTGGCTTGTAAATGCTAACACTTTCATTACCACAGATCACTGAACACAAGATACCCCCTTAGGGATAGTAGAATGCGAGTTACACAACAGATTAAGGCCAGAGTTTTAAGGTAATGAATCAAGACCACTACGGCTGTTTCAATGCTTGAAAAAATGCAGTCGAGGTGTACGTCACCTTTACCTCCCACCCATTTGGTAGGAGAGTCTAATTTGGTAACATTGTGGTACAATGATATTGTCATCTTTAATCTGTAACATCACAAAGTTGTGGCGTAGGACTTAGGTGAAGTTTGAATAGCCTACATGTTCCAATCTTCTGTCTCCCACTTTGTGCTATGGTAGTGTCATACTTACTTTTGAAATAATTATTGCCTTTTGTAGAGTATCCCCCTTTTTATTTTATTTCTTTGCACCTTGCATAGGTCAAATTTCACATGAAATGACGCTAATACTCTTTGTACTTTCTTTGAAATACTAAACAAAAATCATTGAAAAAGAAAATGAGATACTCAGACCTAATTCATCAGCGTACTAAAGTGACAATAACTCTGTGACTAATATTTCCTACAGCCTGAAAAAAAAAAAAAAAAACAGTTCACATTTTTTAAAGCCATTTATTTTGTGTACGATTTTAATTAATGTCCTGATCACATTTTATTAAAGGCTGACAAAGACCAAATTATCATTTTTAACACATTGTTAATCACTTTTTACAGTCTGTATTCCATAGTCATAGCTTCAGCCTGACTGTAAATGAAGAACAGTGACAGCCGCAACCTGCAGACTGTTTGTAAACAAACCTCCTGTGATCACCATGATTGGCTGTCATGGCAATCACATCATGTTGAAGGTTACAGTAAAGGCGGTCAGTGACAGTGTGCAGGTATGCGCTTCTAGTTCCACAATGGAGCACAGAATAATGTTCTTTAAGCATGGGGAACTATGCCTAAGAATGCTATTTTAGTAAGTTCAACCGTGTCAGCTTAGGGTCCTTTCAGACGGCCGCTCCGCTGCTTTAGTCCGCTGCGGGACTTTTTTTTTTTCACAGAGCGGATGACATTTGTGTCATCCGCTCCGTGTGTCCGCATATCATCCCATCCGTTTGCGGATGATATGCGGACATAATGTAAGTATATGGCACTGCGGATGTCATTCGATTTTCCTTCCTTTCTGTTTTTTACACGGATGAAAAAATAGGGTTCTGTTCCATTCGAAAAAACGGAACAGAACTGAAAGGAGGAAAATCGGATGTCAGCGGATGGTATTTCGCTGACATCCGCAGTGCCATTCACTTACATTATGTCCGCAAATCACCCGCAAAAAAATAGGATGATTTGCGGACACACGGAGCGGCCGTGTGAAAGGGCCCTTAAGCTTTGTTCACTGTAGGACAAAAATAAATAAATAAAAGTCAGCAGCAACAAATCCTGTAGCTGCTGTCTTTTAAAAAGGAGGAAACTTCCGTGTCCAGGTGTCCAGTGCTGACTTTACCTGGGCAAGTTCTTCACTAGGCTTTGGGTTTCTGGCGCTGGCATTCTTACTGTGGGCAGCTGGCTATGCTGCTTTTCGGCTTCACAGACGGCTGCCCACTGCGCATGTACAAACCGCGTTGCACTTTGAAGTTCTGCTTGAATAATGACATGCATAGGAAGATCTTACTTTCATAGTGAAAACTATCCAACAATGTGATCCTTGTGTAAATGGGCCATTTGCACATTCTTCTTCCCCCTGTGCCCCCCCCCCCTTTTTATTGGGCGGTTTCAATAAAACAGAAACCCATCATGATTCACTAATACAAAATGCAGTTGCTGCCCACAGAAACCCATCATGATTCACTTTTTATTTCAGTTGTGAATTGCATGCTAGCTTTTGCTGTAATTTCCTTCTCTCCAGTTTCAATGAATCAAAATGAAAAATGTGCTTAAATTGAAGATGAAAAAACAAAAATGGGATTTTTGTACTTACCATAAAATCCATTTCTCGGGAGTTCGACGGAGACAGCGCTCCATAGATCATAACTACTGGGTTACATTGCCTCCTCCAGGAGTAGGACTAGGCAGAACAAAAACACCTGGCTACGCTCATGGGCCGTCCTCAGCTGGTATATAACCCCCCCTCCCTGCACTAGGTAATCAGTTTAATAGCAAGCAGTATTAGAAGTATCAAAACTCTTTAGATTGAGGGTGCTGTGTCCGTCGATGAACTCAAGAGAAATGGATTTTACGGCAAGTACAAAAAAAAACACATTTTCTCTTTCGTTCATCGTGGGACACATCGCTTCAATAATCATGAGAGGTGGGGAAATTAACTCAAGGCTAAACATAAGAGCCCTAACCAGGACACAAGAACCTTAACTGGGTAACAGGAGCCCCATATGAAAAATAAAAATTTAAAGAAAAACACCCTTCAAGAGGGAACAGCCCCTCTTTAACAGCAGCCTGCAAAACTTTGCGGCCAAAAGGAAGAATCAACAGATGCCAAAGTACCTTGCAAACTTGCGATATTAATGCTTCATTACAGAAGGCCCAAGAAGTACTAAGGCCCCGAGTAGAATGCACCACGACAGGGAAAAAAGGAACCTGATCCTTAGGCCCCATGCACACGGGGCGTTTTTAACGCCGCTGTAAGTAGCCTCAGGCGTTTTCTTTTTGCAGCCTAAAAACGCCCCTCCATGTTATTCTATGGCCTCATGCACACACACACAGACGTTTTTGAGCTGTAAGTGGCCTAGGCGTTTTTAAGCTGCAACAAGAACCCACGACCTTCGCGTTCTGAGGACCAGCGTTAGAGCGTTAAAAACGCCTGACGCTGCTAAAGGCTGAATAACGTTGCTTAACGTGCGTTAAGCCACGTTATATGTTTTTTTTTTCTTCCATTCAAAATCAATGGTTCCCTATGGGAGCCTATTGATTTGAATGGAAGTCGCACCGCAAGTCGGATCCGACTTGCGGGACGACTTGCGCTGTGAGAATCTTAAGGTGGAACTCCACGCCGAAATGGGAAAAAAAGGGAGTGGGGGTCCCACCCATGTTCCAAACCAGGCCCTTCGGGCAAAGTCGGATAAGGGTCTGGTATGGATTTTGGGGGGGACCCCACGCCGTTTTTTCCCCATTTTGGCGTGGAGTTCCCCCTTAAGATTCTCACAGCGCAAGTCGTCCCGCAAGTCGGATCCGACTTGCGGTGCGACTTCCATTCAAATCAATAGGCTCCCATAGGGAACCATTGATTTTGAATGGAGGCAGAAAAAAACGCTGCTAAAAGCAACGTGGCAAAACATGCAATAACGCCAATGGAAAAAGCTACTGAAAGCACGTTTTTACAGCTGCTTTTTCCGGCGTCAGAACTAACTTTGACGCACGTTTTTTCTAACGCCCCGTGTGCATGGGGCCTTAATAAAATAGGCCTGAGTCACCGTCTGTCTGATCCATCTGGAGATGGTAGCTGAAGAAGTGGCCAGCCCTTTCCTTGGTCCATCCGTAACCACAAAAAGCGAGTCCGATCTCCAAAAGGACTCCTTAGCTGCCAGATACACCTGAAACGCACAAATCACATCCAAGGTATACAAAGCAAATTCCTTGGGATGAGACGGCTTGGGACACAAGGAAGGCAACACAATGTCCTCATTCAAATGGAAGTCAGACAACTTTGGGCAGGAATAATGGACAGGGACGCAGAACCACTTTATCCCTATGGACCATCAAATAGGGACTGCGACAGGATAATGCCACCGATTCCGATACCCTGCAGGCTGATGTAATAGCCACCAAGAATGCCACCTTCTGGGATAGGACAGGCAAGAGAATCTCCCGAATATTCCCAAATTGAGGTTTCTGGAGAACCGAAAGTAGTAAAATTTCAATCCCATGGCGGCAAAAAAAAAAAAGCACAGGTGGAGCCAAATGTTGAACACTCTGAATGAAGGTAAGAACTAAAGAGTGTGTGGCTAGGGGTCGCTGAAAGAAGATTGCCAAGGCAGACACCTGGCCCTTGATGGTACTCAAGGCCAACTTCTGATCAACAGGAGCGGTTCACGCATGCGCCGAAACCGGTTACCGCCCCCCAGCGTCATCACGTTCGTGTGGCCCTCCAGTGAGGTATGCGCTTCACTGCTGCCTCGCTCACACTGAGTCCCCTGATTAGTTCTCCCCTCTTCCGGCTGCTGGCCAGCCTGGGACGAAAACACTGCGGACCCGGAAGAACGCCGAGCTAGGATAGACGCTTACACCTCCATGTAATTTCTTAATTACAATATGTGTCAATAAAATATTTACATAGATTGACAAAACACTCTGCCCACCTTTGAATGCCGGTTACTTCGCGAGCCGCCAGGACACTTCTTGTGCCCCCTTGGAGATTGACATAGGCCACAGCCGTGGCATTGTCCAATTGAATTCGCCTCAAAGGCAGACACCATCCATGCATGCAAGTTCACAAGGGATGAATGTCTGCTGGACAACAGAAGTTGAATTGCTTCCTGGAGTTTCTAAAGTTTTTCCAGAGGAAGGAACCTCTGGCTAAGGCCGAGTCCACAGTCCGACCCAGATAGTCCAGATTTGTGGAAGAAACCAGAGCAGACTTCTGAAGGTTTAGAATCCAACCAAACTCCCTCAGAGTTTGCAGAGTAATCTCTAAAATGTCCACCAGAGCAGTTGGAGACTCTGCTTGCAGCAGACGATCATCCAGGTATCCCAGTACCACGATTCCCCCACTGATGCAACAATGCCAGCACCGGTGCCAACACTTTTGAAGATGCGAGAAGCTGATGCGAGACCAAAAGGGTAACGCCACAAACTGAGAATGCTCCTCTCCCACAGCAAAGCGGAGGAATCGATGGTGACCAACACATATTGGAATGTGAAGGCAAGCGCCCTTGATGTCGATAGAAGCAAGAAGATCCCCCTGATGCCGGGATGCCACTACCATGTGAATGGACTTCATTTGGAAATTCTGCACCTGCACAAAGCAGTTTAGCGCCTTGAGGTCCAGAATTAGACGCACCTTGCCCTCCTTCCTGGGAACTGTAAAAAGACCTTATGCATGTACTGTGTATCTAATCTGTAGTTTTTAGCTAACACCGGACTGCATATAATGACATTGCCATAGAAACTTGGCAACTAGGAGTCCACTAAATATAAAGTAATGCCATTTTCAAATCTAGCTAGGAAGCTTACAAGCTCATCTCTAACAAATTATGTACAGGCAGTTAAGGGTCATATATATATATATATATATATATATATATATATCCCCAAAATGTTATTTAAAGTAAATCTGTCTAAAGCCTTTGTCATTTTATCTATAGGACCTTGGCTCTTGACCATTGCCTCGAAAGGCAATGCAGACTAATGCACCAAAAAGACAAATCATTGAATTTCAGTGAGCACCAGGAAAAGGCAGAATTTATCCCTTTAGATCTGCTATAGGGTATCTGTGAAGATGCAATACGCTTCCTGAGCTCTAAACATTCATTCAGTTATGACCCAAATATATCTTCTACAAGCAATATATTTCAAATACACATGTGAACTCCCCCCCCTCCCCCACCACCAAAGTATTTCTAACTCAGTAAAACCACTCTTGTGATTAACACATCTCAGTCGCACTGAGTGACACCATTGTATACCAACACAGCGTTTCCTGTGTTCTGACCTTACCTTCTCTGGCCAAAGACTGAGAATCCCCACATTAGTAAGGTCCCGTGTTGCCCATCAAGTAGGCTGCCAACACACCTCCCTGTCCTGTGCCAATAAACCTGTGTGCAATGCAATGGTTTCATACTAGCTCAAACAGCAGATTATCCTCCTTATTTCCTGGCTGCATAGAAATTAGGTTAATAAACTTTAAGTATTCAAATTAAACATAATAGTTGTGGAACAAATGATGTTTACTTTTCATTTGCCTGGAGTTCTGCTTACAAGCAATGTGTTAAAGCAAACTAGTGCTTTGCCTGCATGGGTAAAGCACAGGTTTACTTTAACACTCCCATTACAAATAGAAACAAATGGTAGCTTTCTAAATGCAAATAAATGCATGTAATCATGTTCTCAATGGTCTCATTCACACTGAGCGTTTACCTGCATTTAGTTGCAGTCAGTTTAGCTGCGTCTAGAGAGAACAGAATCCTGTGTGCCCAGATCGGATTAAAAAGTGTAATAGCAGCTAAACCAGCTTTAAAACAAAAACGACTAATTGCAGGAAAAAGTGATCTGGGAGGCATAATAGTTGTTTATACTTTCCAGATTACGTATCCTGTGCTTTGAAAAGCTAAACGCAGGGGTGTCAGTGTAAATGAGGCCTAAATCGGATTTTAAAAGATGATGTAGGAAAACAATTACCTTGCCTGTGCTGCAGATCTATGCCAGTGTGAATGCAAGTTAGTGTGTGCCTGTGAAATGGGTCTATCCTGTTTATGGAGCACCCAGCCCAGATATTAGGTAGGTGGTGACATATTCTAGCTGCATACATTTCAGCTGCTTGCCTAATTACATATATATCAATTAGGAACTGGTCCACCACTTTAAACATCATGTAAACTAGATTAGGGAAAAGCACACTTAACTTGGCTTTATAATAAAAGCAAATCCATGGTCTCAGCATACACGTACATTTTATAACATCAGCATTGTAATAGCAATACAAACAATTGCCATTTTTGACAATCCTAAATAAGCTTACATGAAAATTCTCACTTAATGTTGTGAGTTCTGCCTGTCTGTTGCCTATCTTTTTACACAACTTCCTCGATTCCCTGCATGCTTTGCAATTTCTAGTCTGCGGTTTACGCATAAGGCTCGTACACACGATAAGAAAATCGTAGGTAAAATTTCGTATGACGAACGATCAGTCGATTATTTGGTTTTTTTGTATAGTATGCTTACGACAGCCAATTCCGAATTTTCAGATGACAAAACCGGAATGTACAGGCTATAAAATTTTTATTGTAAGTGAACACAACATCTGGTTTTTGTTTAATTAGTACAGTTTTCGTCCAAAAAATAAAAATCGTAAGAGCAAGACTACGCATGCCCAGAAAAGAAATAATACATTACAAAACATTTCAACGCATTACATCACTTCCGAAGTTGTATTCAGTCGTACGAGAATTTTCGTACGTTGAGTAACCTCTTTATTTTCGATTTGAGACTAGCATGCAACAAAAAACGGACAGCTATTCATCCAATAATCTCATCGTGTTTACCCGGCTTTATCATCTAAAGACTATATATCCCATGGTAACTTGCTTCCTGCAAGCTGTGATTCCTGTACTGACCCCACCTCCTGAAATTCCTCCTTTCAACACCCTTGTAGTTCAGAAGGCAGGCTCTGTAAAATGTGTGACACAGCAGCAGATACCCACAGAGCATAGTGAATACGTGTCACAGAATTAATAGGACTAAATGTGTGGAGATCTTCACATCTTCAAGTAAGTTGACAAACTTCAAGACCATTCAGATTAATAGGAGTAGGCTAGAAATAATTGACATCTAATCTGGAAAAGAACATAACGGTTTTATATTTTGACAGTGAATACACTTTAAGCTGGCGATACACAGCTCCACGTCGACACCACCCGACTCTCCAATCAATGCACTCAATGTTATTCAAGTGGCTGTTGTTGTCTGAATACAATAGCTGGCAGGGAATAAAGTGATTTTCCTTCAATCTTTTCACAACTGAACAAGAGAAAACTAAGCATGTATGGCTTGCCTTCAGTCTTCTATAATCCACTAAAGAGCAGAACAAAAAAAATGGAAGAGGAGTACCGTGGAGCCAATTGGATTCTATTGCATGACAGAAAAGACAGCAGGGTTAGAGAAATGTGATGGCATCCCATCAGGAGGGTGCGGGTAGATTAGCAACCAAGCTGTATTGCTAATAAGGATAAATTCACTAAAAAAAAAAAAAAAAAATAAAAAAAATGTGCATTTACAAATATTGCTTTTCAGGAACCTGGAAAGCATTGCACTAGTGATCAGCAGATCGCTGATGCCATACAGGTCTCCTGCAAACAGTCAGTGAGAGTTGTCTGGCTGTACATCGTTCAGATAGGCAGTTTCGCACTAACAGGGAGACTCAACAAACTGTTTTCAAAAAGTGACAGCTAGAATGGGGAACTTTTCCCTGTACTGCTGTCACAGTCCCAGCGGGGAGCAGCTGCAGCAGTGGGAACATGTTACATGTTCCACCAGTAGTGTATTGTGGTTTTGTGCTGCCCTAGGCAAGACTAAAAACAGACGCCCGCCCTCATCTAAATTTGTCCCACCCCAGCTGCTTTAAAATTGTGCACACCCGTGCAATGGCGTCAAACGACATACATTTTATTATCCATAGGCAACATTTTAAATGCCTTTACAGGTTACCACAATAGATTTACAGGGGAGGTCTGGTGCTAGAATTCCTGCTCATGATCTGACATTCGTGTTGATACCTCACATGTGTGGGACGATTGCTGTTGGTGTGCGTGTGGGACTGACATGCATGTCCACCTTTGCAAAGGGGCACTTTCCTTTTTTTTTTTTTTTTTTTAATTAATTTATTTTATTTTTACACTGTTGCTTTAATTTTTTTTAATCACTTTTTTTTGCTGTCACAAGGAATATTAACATCTTTGTGACAGCAATACTCATGTGAAAGGTATTCTTAAAGGAGAGATTCCAAATCCCTCCTCTGCACTCAAAAGGCATTCAAAAACACCAAGATCAGCGCTTTTAAATACTTTAGATTTTTAATAACTGGCGCTGATGGTTTTCAGAGTAAACCGGAAGTGATGTAATTTCATCGCTTCCGGTTTACTGTTACGAACAGCTGATCAAAGCCGATCCTGGCTTTGCTTGGAAGTCCAGCCAGCCAGCGGGCCCACTGACTGGTCACTCAGGTCTCGCCCAAGAAAGCATCCCTCCAACTGCTTGTAGCAGCAATCAAGGGGGCTAGTAAGCTGCTCTGATTGAGATTACAAGAGAGCCGATCGCCAGCACTAAAAAAACAAATACCAGCATCATCCTGGACAGGCTCCACCCCTGTAAAAAATGCTGCCCAAGGCACATGCCTTGTTTGCCTCATGGTAGATACACCCCCTGTGTTCCACCCTAAAAACGGGTGGAACATGTAACCATGTTCCCAAAGGTGAACGTATCCTTTAATTGCAGTAGAGAGGAATAAATTCATTGGACTGACTTAGGCTATACCATCTAGATTAATCATTACAAGCATAGGCGTCCGTAGGGGGTGTGCAAGGTGTGGGGGGCAGGGGATGTTTCAGGGGGAGAACGGGGGAAAGAGCTAGTCAACTTGTCAGTTGCCGGCCCCTTCCTTTCATAGTAAACACAGTTTACTCTGCTTTGGTGTATTTGAGCTTTGGGGTGCAGACTCAAATTCAATAGGCTGTGCACACACCTATGATTATAAGACTGACTGAACAGATTTACAAAACCTTTAGCGGGTAAGTCGTTTCACATATACAATGGATATAAAAAGTCTACACGTCCCTGTTAAAATGTCAGGTTTCTGCAATGTAAAAAATGAGACAAAAATAAATAAAATTCAGACCTTTTTTCCCACCTTTAATGTGACCTATAAACTGTACAACTCAACTGAAAAACAAACTGAAATCTTTTGGTTTTACTGTATTGCAATGGCTTATAGCATAAACTCTCCTTATAAGCAATGACACAGTCATTAAAGGAGATGCAGATACTACAATCAATAAAGACTGAACTGGGGAAGGACTATTTAGAAGAACTGGTGTCTAAACATACACGCATGCAACAGCTACACCCCTGGTCCCATGTTTATCTTGGGGTAAACATAATTGAGATGAATGACTGGCCATTATTTTTTTAGTAGCCCTCATCTTTACGGCCAATGATGCATTGGTTCTTCTGCCCTGCATCTGCCCTTTACATCTATGACTAAGCCCCGGTGGGTGGGGCGAAACAGAGGGCATGGCTTGTGGAGTGGTGCAAGGCTGAGGCCATCTCACACAAGTTAACAACAGACTGGGCTGGGAGAGCAACAATTTTTTTAAGCATACTACAAGCTAAATAATCTGGTTGGCTACTTGGAGTCCAACATATAACTGCTCTCTGAACCATCCTATTATGTGAAATGAACATGTTATAGACAAACACACACAGTCTATACAGAGATTTTATGGCAGCAAACAAATAAGTGGCACAATCATACATATACATACATACATACATACATACATACAAACTGTTCCATTTTCCTCAGTTTCTTGTTATCTTTTCCCAATTATCTCCTAGGATCATGAAACACAAAGTACTTTTTTTGTTATTGAGAATATATAAGGGAAAATATTTTAGAATTACTACTTACGATTTCATCCCCTGGTAACCAGTAACCCTCCTGTTCAATTCCAGCTTTTGACCCTTTGCACCCCACTGTTAGTGTCTCCACTATCAGTCCATCCTTAACCGCAAGACTAAGCTGCCTTGTGATCTCCTTCGGATGCATACCATGGACCCGGGTCATGTACCTGGTAAACACACAATAAAGAATGCTAAGTTTTGTGTACGCCATTTTCCTTCCATAATGAACATTCCACTAAAATGCAGCATCCAGTGTTAAACTATATAACATTGCAACAACCTTCACTTCTCTAAAGTGAATTTCAAGCTTTTCATTCAGGTAAAAACAACATACACACACATACTTCCCTTATGGGATCATGGAGCTGTGGTTGCGGCCATCATATTAAAGTGACTGCCCTTCCTGTGGATGCCATAGTCTAGAAAAGAGTGGCAGCCACAATGGGCTTGGTGATTTAACTAGGTTATTGTAGACCTTGTTAGCATAGACCTAGTAGAACAGCAGGAGATAATGTGAAGGAGAAGAGTGGAATAGGTAGGTGGATAGAAGGGGAAGGTAGTTATAAAGATGGACCAGTCCAGGGGTTTCAACCGTTGTGTTGGTTTCATGTTCCTCTATAGTAAGCAAGGATCTATTAAAGTTTATGGAAAGGTAATGTGTGATTCCTTGTGACCAGTAGTAGGTAATGTATCGCTCAAGGAATAAAACTCCTCTGCTGCTCTGCATATAAAATGGGTGCCGACCCTGCATGCATCAGAGACATGTGGAAAAAGAAAGTCTGGGTGGCCACACTCTAATTAAATCCCCGTCATTGATTCCATGTGATAAAATGACAATCCATACAGTAAATGGTAGTGAAAAACAGTACAGTTAACGCGATTCACACCTCTTCTGGTTCTTAACTACTTCCATACCGCCGGCCATTATATGACGTCCTTAGGTTTGGGTGGAGATATCTGAATGATGCCTGCAGCTGCAGGCATCATTCAGATATATCTTTTTTTTCAGCTGGCGATTCCCTGCACAGTAAAAACAATCATAGGACGCGCCCCCCCCCCCACGCTTCTACCAGCTCGTCTGTGCGATCGGCGTGCCAGAGAAGGAATGCGCCAGTGGCGGAAGTTTACCATAGAGCTGGCCCCAGGTCATCTCTAGGACTCTCAGAGGCCGGGTGAGACGTTATGATGCCATGCTTGGCCCCGGCAGTTGTAAACCCTGCAGTACGTTCACTTGGAAAGCCTGACATTTTTTTTTTATTGCAGGCTTTCCAGCCTAGAGGAGAGATGTGGGGCCTTATAGACCCCACATCTCTCCATAAAAAGGACCTGTCATGCCCTATTCCAATTACAAGGGATGTGTACATTCCTTGTAATAGGAATAAAAGTGATCCAAAAAAAAAAAAAAATGTAAAAAAGGGAAAGTGTAAAAATTTAAATAAACAATACAAAAAAAAAAAATAATTTTAAAATAAAGCGCCCCCTTCCCCCTGTTCTCGCATGCAGAATTGACCGCATACGCAGGTCGAGTCCGCATATGAAAACGACGTTCAGATCACACGTGAGGTATTGCCACATATGTTAGAGTGAGAACAATAATTCTAGCGCAAGACCTCCTCTGTAACTCTAATCTGGTAACCTGTTAAAATTTTTAAAGCAGAGCCGATGGAGATTTTTAGGTACCAAAGTTTGGCGCCAGTCCACGAGTGTGCGCAATTTGAAACCATAACATGTAAGGTATCATATAGCGTAACATCATCTTTCACCTTATATAATAAAACTTTGCCCAAAAAAATTGCGTTTGAAAAATTGCTGCGCAAATACTGTGAGACATAGAAAAATTGCAATTACCGCCATTTTATTCCCAAGGGTCTTTGCTAAAAAAAAATTATATAATTTTTCGGGGGGTTCTGAGTAATTTTCTAGCAAAAAAAAAAAAATGGGACTTTTGACTTCCTGTAAAATACATTTCTCTGATGTTCATTGACGGACACATCTCCTGATTCATCTTAACCTTTGGGTTATACTGCCCCCTACAGAAGTAGGACACTAGGCAGGAAAAAGCTTGACTTTGCCTATGGGCAGTCCCAGGGGGTATACACCCACTCCCAGCTATAGGCACTCAGTTTTGTTACAAGCAGTGTCAGAAGAAAGCCAACTCCACAGAAGGGTGGGTGCTGTGTCCATCAATGAATATCAGAGAAATGAATTTTACGGTAAGTCAAAAATCCCATTTTCTCTTTCGTTCATTGACGGACACAGCTCCCGATTCTTCTTATCATTGGGACGTCCCAAAGCAGTGTTAAACCTGAGGGGTGGGAAAAAAGCGGGAAAAAAATTACCAAAGCGAACCATAGCCAACCAGGTAACATGGAGCTCCACCATAAAAAACTGGAGCTCACCTGAAAAAAAACACAATACACCCTCAAAGAGGACTAGGTCCTCTAAACAGCAGCTAGCAAAACCTTGTGGCAAAAGAAGCATCCGCAGCTGTCAACAGATCCACTTTGTAAAAATTATGTTAAAGTGTGCACCAACGACCAGGTGGCCGCCTTGCAAACCTGCATCACGGACGCTTAATGACGAAAAGCCCAGGAGACACTAGGCGCCCTAGTAGAGTACTCTGACAGGGAAAGAAGGAACCTGACCACTGATGAAATAGGCCTGAACCACCGTCTGTCTGATCCATCTGGAAATGGTCGCAGAAGAAGTGGACAACCCTTTGTGAGGTCAGTCCGTGAGCACAAATAGATAGTCTGACTTACTAAAAGACTCCATAGCTGCCAGGTACACACGAATTGCCCAGACCACATCCAAGGTATGCAAGGCAATTTCCTTCAGATGTTTAGCCTGGGACACAAGGAAGGCAAAACAATGTCTTTATTCAAATGACAGTCAGAGACCACCTTGGGTAGGAATGACGGACAGGGGCAAAGCACCATCTTATCCTAGTGAAACACCATATAAGGTGAACGACAGGATAACGTCGCTAGTTCCAACACTCTGCGCGCAAAGGTGATAGCCACTAAAAAAGGCCACCTTCAGTGGCAGCGCATGCAGGGAAACCTTCCGAATATTTTCAGAGGGTGGCTTCTGTTATGCTGAAAACACCACATTAAGATCCCAGGGCAGCAATGGAGCCTGCACGGAAGGAACCAAATGTCGGACACCTTGAAGAAATGTATGTACCAGGGAGTGTGGGGCCAAAAGGTCGTTGGAAAAAGACCGCCAAAGCAGATACCTGGCTCTTGATGTTACTCAAGGTCAATTTATATTCAACCCCACGTAAGGAAGGTTACGATCCGATCCACAGAGAAGGAGCGAGGATGAATCCCAAGAGACTCACACCACGCAATGTACGTCTTCCAATAGTAGATCTTCCTAGAAGTAGATTTCCTAGCTTTCCACAGCGTAGGAATCACTGACTTAGGCAAACCCTCATCCTTCAGCCCCTGTCATTCAACAGCCAAGCCGCAAAGCCAGCGACTGCAAAGCAGGATGGAAGATCAGTCCTTGGGACAGCCGATCCTCCCTGAGAGAAAGCCTCCCAAGGAGCATTGGCGACCAGCCGTACCTGATCAGTGTACCAAGACAGGCAAGGTCAGTCTGGACGGAATCCCTTCAGCTTTGATCCTGTACAGTAGTCGTGGCAGAAATTTGAGAGAGCTGGAATGAATCGGTCAGCCCATCTTAGAATGCTGGCCACTTACCGAGCCTCCAGGACACTACTTGTGTCCCCTTAGTGATTGACAGACCACGGCCATGGCATTGTCCAAATTAATTCGTACCGGACACCCCTGAAGATGAATTGTCCAATGAGCCAGCCAAAGGCTGATCGCTCTGAGTTCTAAAACATTAATTGGCAGTCTTTTCCCTGTTGAAGTGCCAGAGAACGAAGCCATCTCTAGAGATGGTGGATCCTTGTCCCATTTCACCGAAATCTCTTTAGCAGAGATCTTGTGTGGAACTGTGCAAATAGACCGCCTCGAGGGTTGAAACCATCAGGCCCAGCACCTGCATGCAATCCTGGAGGGAAAACTGTCTGCTGAACAGAAGAAGCTGAATTGCCTCCTGCCATGTCTGGAGTTTTTCCAGAGGAAGAAATACTCTGGCTGAGGCCAAGTCTATAGTCAGATCCAGATAGTCCAGTTTTTATGGACAGAACCAAAAAGCAGACTCCTGAAGGTTCAGAATCCAACCAAACTCCCTCAGAGTTTGCAGAGCAATCTCCAGTTGTTCATCAGAGCAGTCAGAGACTCGGCTCGCAGAAGAAGATTGTCCAAGTACCCCAGTACCGTGTTCCCCCGCTGACTCAAACAATTCCAGCGCTGGGGCCAACACTTTTGTGAAGACCAGAGAAGAGGAGGCGAGCCCAAAAGGTCCACGCCACAAACTGATGATGCTCCTCGCCCACGGAGGTGCAGGTAGACGTCCTTGATGTTGATAGAAGCGAGAAGAAATCCCCTTGACGTAGGGACACCACTACCATGTGAATGGACTCCGCATGAAACTTCTGTACTCGCACCAGCAGTTTAGCGCCTTAAGGGCCAGGACCGGACGTAACTTGCCCTTCTTCCTTGGAACTGTAAAGAGGAAAGGACTTCTTAGAAATCTGGTTCGCAGACCAGTATTTCAGCCAGATAATACGCCAAAGGACCACTGCTAGAACAGACAGCCTAGAAATCAAAGGAGCCATATCCATGAGGCATCACAGATAAATATGTAATCCCTGGACCAACTGATATGCCAGCTCCGCAAAGACAAAGGGGAAGCGGTTTCCCTTCCAAGTCGGAGCGTAAAAGTTCAGCCCACTCAGGCAGAGCTTGCCACCCCAGGGCAATAGTAAATACTGACCTAAGCGCTGAACCAGCCACAGCGAACATATGGTGGGCCAGATCCTCCGCCCTCCTATCAGCTGGATATTTAAAGGCCGGGAACTCCTCAACCGGAATGAAGGTAGCTTAATTTAACTTGGAAACAGACGAGTCCACTACAGGTGGGACCGTCAACCTTTAAACGCAGTTAATCCTCATAAGGACACCGCAAGCAAAACGTGCTTAGGAACCACTGCGTTTTGGACAACCCCACTGTTTCGTGACAATGTTGTCAAAGTAAGCAGAAAAGGGAACACCCTTGCCACTTTGGAGGGCCTGTGGGTGCCAAAACGGACCGGCGCCTCTGACGCAGCATCAGCCGAAACATCCTTTTTTAAGGACACTGACACAAACCGTGCATCCACCAGCGCCTTTTCAGGCGTGGCTAGAGGAGCAGAGGAAACATCCTCACTATCTGAGCACTCAGGGTGCGTGGACGCAGACCCGGTAGGGTCGCTTTTATACTACGCTCACCCAGAAAACATAACAACCAGGGGAGGTCGCCAACTGCGATCCCGCAAAGGGGACGCCGAACAAGTGCCCATGAAATGGACCACCTACTGGAACCCGCAAACAAAACAAGGGGGTTGCCCTCTGAGCCCTCCAGAGGGCATAATGGGAAAAAGCCCCCTTAAAAGGGGCCGCCCGCTATGACGCAGACATGCAGGAAGGGTACCCCCTGATGGTCCGGGAGGGCTAAAAGGAGCAGGTGTCCCACACAATAATGGCGGCAAGGCTGTCATTAAAAAATGAAGTGCCCCCAGAGCGCCACTCCTTCCAAGGAAGGCGCCAAACTGACAACATGGCCTAGCAGGCTGCAAGCCGCAGCCTAAATTTTTGTGGAGGCCCAGCTGCAAGTGCATGGATCCCAGCCTGGCAGATGCCCAAAGGAAGAGTGGGGGCATCAGCTAAATGCACTGGGGCCGCCCCCCAACGGAGGTGCACGACTGGGCCGCAGGCATAATAGGCCTAAATTTCTGTGGGTGCCCAGCCGCATGGACGCGAGCCCCCATGGAGCCGACCACACAGTGACCACCGAAATTTTAGAGGGGCTGTAAGGAAGGAGGGGAAGCCGGGGGTCCCACTGTCACAGGGAGGGGCCCACGTCCACCCCAAAACCCCTCAGGAGTAAAGGGGGGACAGCTACTTACCATACCAGGAACAGGGTGGGCACCGCTCCAGACAGACCACTGATCCATCGTTATGTGGGTGCTGTCAGCCAGGAAGAAACGCCGCAACTCAGGCCAAAGCCAGTTTGTATGCACCCTCGCAAGGTGTTTAACTCGCAGGCCAGTCCCCGTCCAGTGGCTATGTCGCGGCCGACCTAGCGCGAAGCTGCGGTCTGCGTGCGCTCGCTAGTTGGACTGGGGGGACCCTAAGGATCTAGACTATCCAGTTTGTCGCCCAGGTCAACACTTGATTGTAGATCACCCAGGAACAAAATAATAAACAGATGTAAAATAAAATTATATTCAAAAATAAAATATTGCCAGGACCAGAGATCCCAGCAAGGAACTAGGACCAAACTCCTGATAAGGCAGAAAAAAACTGGGTGCCTATAGCTGAGAGTGGGTGTATACCCCCTGGGACTACTCATAAGCATAGTCAAGCTTTTTCCTGCCTAGTGTCCTACTCCGGTAGGGGGCAGTATAACCCAATGGTTAAGAAGAAACAGGAGCTGTGTCCGTCAATGAACAAAAGAGAAATTATGATTTTTATTTGTAGAAAAGTGCCGGAACTCTTGCGGTATGGAAGCAGTTAATCATAGCTGAAGTGATGGATACACACACACGTACGGTGCCTTGCAAAAGTATTCACCTCCTTGGCATTTTTCGTGTTTTGTTGCCTCACAACCTGGAATTAACATGGATTGTTTGAGGATTTGCATCATTTAATTTACAGAACAAGCCCACAACTTTAAAGATTTTTTTTTATTACGAAGCAAACAACAAATAGTACAAAATAACTGAAAAAGTCTATTCAGCCCCCTAAAGTCAATACTTTGTAGAACCACCTTTTGCGGCAATCACAGCTCCAAGTCGCTTTGAATAAGTCTCTATGAGCTTGCCACATCTTACCATTGGGATTTTTGCCCATTCCTCCTTGCAAAACTGCTCCAGCTCCTTCAAGTTGGATGGTTTGCACTTGTGAACAGCAATCTAAGTTTGACCACAGATTTTCTATTGGATTGAGGTCTGGGCTTTGACTAGGCCATTCCAAAACATTTGCATGTTTCCCCTTAAACCACTCAAGAGTTGCTTTAGCAGTGTGTTTGGGGTCATTGTCCTGCTGAAAGCTGAACCTCCGTCCTAGCCTCAAATCATGCACAGAGTGGTACAGGTTTTACTCAAGAATATCCCTGTATTTAGCACCATCCATTTTTCCCTCAACTCTGACCAGTTTCCCAGTCCCGGCTGCTGAAAAACATCCCCACAGCACGATGCTGGGGATAGTGTTCTTTGGGTGATGTGATGTGTTGGATTTGCGCCAGACATTGCGTTTTCTTTGATGGTTAAAAAAGTTAAATTTTAGTCTCATCAGACCAGAGCGCACCCTCCTCCATACATTATAGGAGTCTCCCACATGCCTTTTCGCAAACTCAAAACGTGCCATTTTGTTTTTTGCTGAAAGTAATGGATTTCTTCTGGCCACTCTGCCATTACGCCCAACTCCATGGAGCATACGGCTTATTGTCCTCCTATGTACAGATACTCCAGTCTCTTCTGTGGAACGCTGCAGCTCCTCCAGGGTTACCTTAAGTCTCTGTGCTGCCTCTCTGACTAATGCCCTCCTTGCCCGGTCCGTGAGTTTTGGTGGGCGGCTGTCTCTTCGAAGGTTTGCCGTTGTGCCGTGTTCTTTCCATTTGGTTATGATCGATTTAATGGTGCTCCTAGGGATCATCAAAGATTTCGATATCGATATTTTTTTTATGACCTAACCCTAACTTGTACTTCTCAACAACATTGTCCCTTACTTGTTTGGAGAGTTCCTTGGTCTTCATGGCAGTGTTTGGTTAGTGGTGCCTCTTGCTTAGGTGTTGCATCCACTGGGGCCTTTCAAAAAAGGTGTGTAAATGTAATGACAGATGATGTGACACTTAGATTGCACACAGGTGGACATCATTTCACTAATTATGTGACTTCTGAAGGTAATTGGTTGCACCAGAGCTTTTTATGGGATGCATAACAAAGGCGGTGAATAAATACGCACATGCCAAGTTTCTGTTTTCTATTTCTAAAAAATAGTTTTATGTATATAGATTTCTCATTTCAATTCACAAACTTAGACTATTGTGTTTTGATCCATCACATAAAATTAATGATTAACAAAACATTGAACTTAAGGCTGTAATGTAACAAAATAGATAAAAAGTCAAGGCGGTGAATACTTTTGCAAGGCACTGTGTGTGTATATATATATATATATACATATACACACACACATATACATAAACTTATACAGATAGTTTAAATGCAATCAATTTAGAGATTGAAAACACCCCTATGTTGCCAATAGAACATAAACAGGATTAATCAACTCAGTATGAACCCTGATCACCTGTTTTACCATAGATAGTAAAACTCTCTAAGCAGAGATAACCTGCATAATTAAACAACAAATCGGATACTAAAATCTGAAAAGGTAAACATGTAATCTTTAGCCCCCGTTCACACTAAGGCGACCTGTGAGGCGACCTGGTCGCCTCACAGGTCGCCTCCCATAGGGAAGCTGCGGACCCGTTCTAATAGGAGCGACACAAGTCGCTCCAACTTAGAAAAAGGGTCCGGAGCTTCTTTGGGGCGACCAGGAGGCGACCGCCATAGACTTCAATGTTATGAAGTCCGTGGCGGCCGCTCCGAGGTCGCGGCGCGGTGCGAAGTAGCGTCGCCCCTATGTGAACGGGGGCTTAAAGTCTCACAGTGACATGAATGCAAAATGCATGCACACAAATGCGTCACCAATAGGGTTGCCACCTCATCCCTTTAAACCAGAACACATTATTTACACAGGTTCTGAGGTGAATATAATGCACATACAGTAAGGCACTAATGGCGCTTTTCCACTGCATGGAACCGAATGGTTCGGCTCGCTTTTGTGCTTTTCCACTGCTGGTACTGCATGGTACGGTGTAGGAACGGTTCGGTACGGTACGGCGGCGCTTTTCCACTGCATGGAACCGAACGGTACGGCTCTCTAAAACAGTACAACCTCGATTGTGGTTCCAAGAGGTACCATACTGGTACCAAATCCCACAATCCTTTGCACACAGTCACTACTAGCCACTGATTGGTCAGAGAATCGTTATCCCACCCACTTAACTTTAGTACTACTTTAGTGGAAAAGCAAACCATACCGTACCGCACCGAACCGTTCCAACACCGTACCATGCGGTACCAGCAGTGGAAAAGCAAACCGGGCCAAGCAGGGCGGAGTAGAGCCGAGACGGTACTTGCAGTGGAAAAGTGCCACAAGTGAGTTTATCACAGAACCTGTGTAAATAATGTGTGTCCTGGTTTAAAGGGATGGGGTGGCAACCCCAGTCACCAAACAGTATTAAATGCATGGACGTTCATTAATATAATCAAATAATAAAATATCTATTAAAAAATGTACTATAACCACTTCAACTTCGGAAGGCTTTACCCCATTAATGACCAGGCCATTTTTTGCGATATAGCACTGCATTGCTTTAACTGACAACTGCGCGGTCGTGCGATGCTGTTCCCAAATAAACTTGATGTCCTTTTTTTCCCACAAATAGAGCTTTCTTTTGGTGGTATTTGATAACCTCTGCGGTTTTTTTTTTTTGCGCTATAAACAAAAAAAAGAACCACAATTTTGAAGAAAAAAAAAATATATAGATTTTTTACTTTCTGCTATAAAACATACCCAACAAAATGTGAAAATGTTTTCATCAAATTTAGGCCAATATGTATTCTGCTACATATTTTTGGTAAAAAAAAAAAAGCCTAATGGGCATATATTGATTGGTTTGTGCAAAAGTTATAGTGTCTACAAACTATGGAAAAGATTTATGGACTTTTTAATTTTTTTACTAGTAATGGCGGCGATCGGCGATTTTTAGCGGGACTGCTACATTGCGGTGGACAAATCTGACACTATTTGACACTTTTTTGGGACCAGTGACACCAATACAGTGATCAGTGCTTAAAAAAAAAACAAACAAAATGCACTGTTACTGTATAAATGACACTGGCAGGGAAGGGGCTAACACTAGGGGTGATCAAGGGGTTGAGGGTGCTTCTAGGGAGTGCTTTCTAACTGTAGGTGGGGTGGATGCACTAGAGCAGGGGTCTTCAAACTATGGCCCTCCAGTTGTTTGGGAACTACAATTCCCATCATGCCTAGTCATGTCTGTGAATGTCAGAGTTTTACAATGCCTCATGGGATGTGTAGTTCTGCAACAACTGGAGGGCCGTAGTTTGAGGATCCCTGCACTAGAGGATAAAAAAGATCTGTGTTTCAGCTTAGCTTAGCTGAAACACAAGATCTCTCTCTCTCTTCCTATGTAAAAGAACGGCGGTTTGCCTTGTTTACATAGGCAGACCGCCCTTCTGTCATTCTGCCGAAAGGTTGGCATGTCCCGGCGGCCATCGCAGCCACCAGACCCACTGATTGGCTCCCGCTGTGTCCAATCACAGCTGGAGCGGTGCTCCGGCAGCGCGCACATCCCCGACATCTCCTGCACAAAATCACGTATATGTGTACATGTACGTGATTTTGCGCAGGCGGGCTGCCCTATTGCAGTATACAGCATATGCAGCAGGCGGACCGGAAGTGGCAACAGTATATATGTATGCACATGTACAAGTAGGAGGTCAACTATGGCCGACATTTCACTGAAAGAGAAACTGAAAAAACATAGAACAAAAAAAAAAAAAAAAAAAAAAAGAAACTCTGCATTTGTAAGAAAAACATCAGCCTATACAAGTTCTAAATACATATTATATCATGACACATATAATCTATAACATAATCCTTGTGACCAGATCTTTTACATTTGTAGATAGAGTCAGAAAAAGTTTTATTTTATTAACATTATGATTCCACTTTATATAGCAGTGGCCATAATTAGGGGTACACTTTAATGTATAACCAGCATTGATGGAGTGTGTCTACCACAGTTCAAAGAGTTGTCCCAAACAAGTTACAAGGTCTTCATGGCAGAAGAAGGCCTTTGGATATTAACAGCTCAAAGCCTAAATTTGAATTGTTAGCTCTTCAGCCTACTAATACAGGCAAGAGCAAAATACTGCCACAAGTAAATCTTACTGTTCATTTATATACCGTATTTAAAATAATTACTTAGGTTCACTTGCAATTTTTTGTAGTAAACTGCAGCAGCCCCTGTACTGAAAATAACATTGTCATATAGAATTGTAATTTCGACAGCTCCCATTTGGAAACAAAAAGAGCTTCTCAAATCAAAAGATGTATAAAAAGCTGTTCACTTTACATATTCTTTACTTTTTGTTAGATGCCAAGGCATTAGTCACATTATTTCTCTCGAAGCAAAAGACCAGGATTGAGGTAGAATTTTCTGTAGCCAAGCCATATGTATTTTATAGATTTTTACACTTTTAAAGCCCAACAAAAGTGTCTGTAAGGCCCCTTTCACACTTGTGCGACTTGTACTGCGACTTGGGACTGCAAAGTCGCATGACAAGTCGTACTCCATGACTTCAAAGTAGTTCAAGCAAAAAGAGGGTTTGACCAGTAGATGAAGATAAAATAAACCTTTACTGAGATTGTGAATTGAACAAGAGAAAACAATAGAGCCACAGACAGTTGACGCGTTTCAAGGTTCAAGATCGCTTAATCATAACTGGCAGTACGTCCTTGCATGTGATGTTAAAATAGTAAAGGTAACAGATGAACCCAATATGGAAATTATCAGTGATTCTAAATTTTAACCAATTACTAACAATCAGATTGGTATGTAACCAATCTGTTAAGGAAACATAAAAAAATGTGGCAAATAAAAACAAACCACCGAAAAAAGCAAGAGCAATACCATTAAATTCAATGTATATACATAAATTTGTGCAACAGCATACAGGTGTATGGAGACTGAAATCACATATGTGCCACACAATACATCCCCCATGCATAATAACATATAAATAACAACAAGGAGTACAGTGCCACATATAATAATTAAACTCAAAATGTAAATTTTGAGTGTTCAGAGAAGAGGGAAAAAAATGAATCTGTGCCAATAGAGTAACAGAACAATTAAAGACCAAAACAAATCAGTCCATCAGTCCCCCAAAGTAATGATCCAAACACAGTTTCCCTACTTATATGTTGATCGATGTAAGGAAATTGAGGAGAGTCCCGCACCAAAGAATAGTTAATAAATTCCAGATATGCTCCACCACGTGAATGGAGAAAGGTGTCTGCTTACCAGAGCAATTTGACCCTCGATTAAGAGTGGTCAAAGAACGTATGATGTGATGATGAAATCCATACGATCAACAGCAATCAATTAGCAGCAAACAGCCAACTCCAGATAGTGATCCTGTCTCGTGCGTGCACAAATGTACGTAACACCTCCGAAATACTCCCAATCTTAATCAACTTGATGGGCCAAAAAGTACCTCCAAGAGAAAGGGGACTCCAATGGCATAGTACGTAATGTTTATTAAACATAAAGTAGAAAATTAACAACTCACATGCCAGCAGGGGAATACAAACATGAATATTCAAGATGGCCGCGGGGTGGGCGTGCTTACGTGCGTCGTGTCGTGCCTGGAGCGTTTTGTCATCAAGGGACGTTGTCAAAGGCGTGGCCGGCACACATAATCACACATTAAATAGAGGCACCTCCGGGAGCAACGTCACAGCGGCGCTACCCGGAAGAGCCACAATCTGAAACCACCAGCAGGAAGTTTGCGCTCCACACTACGTGATGTGATGAGACCTCCAGAAGCAACGTCAGATCGGGAAGGCCTCACATGCAAAACCAACAGCCAAAAGCTTGCGCTCCACACTATTTAACTATAGTTAGCTGTAATAATGGTGACATGTCAAAAACAGGAAAAACTGAAAAAACCTCTATTCAACCAGCCTCAACATGTACTAAATGTCAGAGAACCGGTGAAAACAATTAATATTGATACATTACCTAATGTGTACATAATTAAACACATGCAAAAATTATTCCAGACAATAGCGTGTACATCTTCAAGCACGCTGGATGTATGGAAAATTAAATTAAAAGGTGTTAAATGGACATCCAAAATTCTCACCCTCAAAAAATGGATATAATGGTCAGGATGTACTTACAAGACCACACATATATAGTCTGCACCAACAACGTAGATGTACATCCAGCCAATTACAAACTTCAAAAATAAATAAACATAACGCAATAAAGGTTATGCTACATTCCACATAAAATCAATATAAGAATCTGATAACCTATCACATGCTACACCCACATAGTATAAGGACGACGTCCCAAGTGCAAGCATATGTGTGATACATGGCCTGCAAACATCAAATTATGCAGGAATATAAAAGATGGATCAGATAGCAGATTATGTACACCTATCAGGTGTCAGTTCACAATATCAAAGACTCAATTGCCAGTTTCACATCCCATAAAGGAATCACCCACACATAAGATGTAATCAGCAGCCACATGTATCAGTCTATAATAACACAGGTCCTTGATTAATAAAAATTCAAAGATAATATAAATAAAAACAGTCTATATGAAGAACGAAAAATATCAAAAATAAATGCTAATGTAAATTAGAAATTGATAACCCAGCAAGACAGAACAAAGACCATGAACAAATGGAGTGGGACGTCAACCTACACACCAACAGACCAGTCGACTGTTGCTAATATAACGATTGAAGTCCCAGTCCACGTTCAGCCCATGTGGCGTGTAGCACTTTAATTCGTAAATCCAACGAGTCTCTTTTTACCTCTCCAATGGGCCGTAAATCTATCGATGCCTATAATCGATGTCCCAGTGGCCTTCTTGTTGTGGCACTCCAAATAGTGTCTTGAAACACTATGTTTCAGAAAGCCACGCCGAATGTTACCCAGGTATTCGTTGACTCTCACCTGCATAGTTCTAATGGTCCGGCCAATATATTGAAAGCCACATGGACATTCAAGAAGATAAACTACGTTCATTGATGTACATGTAATAAAGGAATCGATGGTGTAAGTTTTATGTGTAGTCCGGGTACAAACCTTTCTGTCCTTCAAGGAGTTAGTTCTACAAACCACACACTTTTTGCAGGGGAAAAAAACCTTTATCTCGGGAAAGAAAGGAGTATTAATCGGCCTATCAATAACGTTAGGTGCTACCCGTAACCACAAAGGGGGTGCACCCCAATAAACCACCATGGGTTTATCCCCCACAACTGATGCTAAAACTTTGTCGTTTTTAAGCACCTTCCAATGCCTGGAAAAATTTTCTTAATGTCTCTGTACTGCTGAGTATAAGAGGTAACAAATGACACTCCGAATCTAGTGTCTGGCGATTTGGTTTTTGGTACGTTAGATAACATATCAGATCTGTCCCTGTTAGCCACCTCATAAATCACATAGTCAAGCTCAACTGGGGAGTAACCTTTATCAACAAACCTTCTTCTCAAAACCTGGGCCTGCTGAAAGTAGTCCCCAAGATGGGTGCAGTTCCTTCTCACCCTAATAAATTGGCTCTTGGGGACCGACCTAAGCCAAGAGGGGTGATGAAAACTGTCAGTGCTGATGAACCCATTACGGTCCATGGCCTTAAAGTGTGTAGTGGTAACTAGGGAATTGTCTTTGACCATGATATTGAGATCGAGGAAGTGAATATTTTCTTCACTTGCCTCATGCTGGAGCCTGATCCCAAATACTCTGTCATTGAGATCCCGAAAGAAGTAATCTAACGACTCGATCGTGCCATTCCAGATCAAGATCACGTCGTCAATGTACCTCTTCCAGAGTATCAGCTCAGACCTCTGATCTCGGAGGATGAAATCCTCCTCCCACTTCACCATGAAAAGGTTGGCCATGCTTGGGGCAAACTTGGCACCCATGGCCACCCCCCTTGGTTTGGAGGTAGTAAGAACCTCCAAACCAAAAATAGTTATGCTTCATGGCGATGGAGAGGAGGCTTAGGATCCATTCCCTCTGAGCAGGGATTGTTTTTATAATAACATATAACCAGGTTTAGGAGATATTAATTAAACCTACAGGTAAGCTTTACCTGTAGGTAAAAGGTAAGAAGTGGAGTATACTACCGCTTTAATTCGTGCATGAGGAGAGACCTCAGAGGCCAAGGCAAACAGATCCCGCTCTTTTAGCCTCTGAAATCTATCCATATCACCACTGCGAGATTGTATAGGATAAAAGGAGGAAGTTATACAAAAGGAAACAGGATGAACACCAGCCTCATGTGTATCAATATCTATAGGGGGCAAACTTTCAGATGCTAAATCCCCCATATCTATGACAGTACAAATTTCTTTAAAGGAGAATTTAGACACATCCACTCCATTGTAACTCTTTCTGGCACATATGTGATTGCAGTCCGAATACCCCTATACGCTGTTGCACAAATTTATGTATATACATTGAATTTAAGACACTTTTCACACCAATGCTATTGCTTCTTGCTTTTTAAGGGCAACGTTCACATCTTGGCGTTGCTATTTACAGGTGTTTTTTAGGCGTTTTTTCATGCGTTTTTATGGGCGTTTTTACAGGCGTTTTTGTGCAGGCATTTTTAGGTTAACTAGTAACCAATGGAAAAAAATAAAAACGCCTGTAATCTGTCCAAAAAGAAGCTCATGTACTTTTTTGAGCATTGGGCGTTTTGCTTAAAACGTCAAAACGCTCAGATGTGAACAGGGGCCATTGAAGAGAATCGGATTTGTCTTGTTGGGCGTTTTTTGAGCTGATCCTAGAGCAGAAAAACTCCCCAAAAAGCCCCAAAACGCCTACATGTGAACTTAGCCTTATACAAGAAAGGAAACAAAACGGAATTTTTGTAAAACCTTACCGTAAAATCCCTTTCTCTGAGTCCTCCGACAGTCTCCGCCCCCTTCCAAGTCCTCACCAATGGGTATTGACCTTTGCTCCGTAGGAGTAGCTAGGCAACAAGAATTGTTAATACAAAAGCTTTTAGCATAGACACACCCCTAGGGGCTGTCCCCTCAGTCAATACCTCCCTGCACCAGCATTCCCAACTCAGTTTGGTAGCATAGCAGTAAGAGTACACAAAAACCCCAAAAAAGGGGCGGGGGCGGCGACTGTCGGAGGACTCAGAGAAAGGAATTTTACGGTAAGATTTTACAAAAATTCAGTTTTCTCTTACGTCCTCCGACAGTCGCCGCCCCCTTCCAAGTCCTCACCAATGGGACGTCCCAAAGCAGTGTAGACATGAGGGGTGGGAGACGCAACCGTAGAAAGGCAACGCAGTACCCACATCAGAGAAAGGAACCTTACCACAGTAAGAGAACCAACAGGGCAACAGGAAAACGTGCTCAACAGGAGCAACAACCCAGGAAAACAAGTAACCCAGGGGTAAAACACCCCAACAACCAAGGGCCCACAAAAACAAGGGTCCCTAAGAAACTGCCGCACTGAGAACTTTACAGCCAAAGGAGGCATCAGCCGATGCCTGAACATCCACCTTATAGAATCTTGAGAAGGTGTGAACGGACGACCAAGTCGCCGCCTTACACACCTGGGCCACAGAAGCCTGATGACGGTAAGCCCAAGACGTACTCAAAGATCTGGTAGAGTGCGCCTTCACAGGGAAGGGGGGAACCTTCCCCTTCAAGGCATAGGCTTGCTCAATGATCTGTCTGATCCATTTGGCGATGGTCGCAGCCGACGCCGCCATGCCCTTCCGAGGTCCCTCAGGAAGGACAAAGAGGGAATCCGACTTGCGAAAAGATTTAGTGGACGACAGGTAAACCCTGATCGCCCGGAAAACATCCAAGGAATGCAAGGCAAAGCCCTTCGGATGCTTAGGCTTCGCGCAGAGCAAAGGCAAGACAATGTCTTCATTCAGGTGAAATTCCGAGATCCTTTTCGGAAGAAAAGATGGGTTAGGTCGCAGGACCACCTTATCCTTGTGGATCACCAGGTAGGGAGAGTTGCAGGACAAAGCCGCCAGCTCCGACACCCTGCGAGCCAAAGTGATCGCCACCAAAAAGGCAACCTTCTGGGACAACAGAGACAACGAGATCTCCCTGATCTTTTCAAAGGGAGCCTGTTGTAACACGGACAGAACTAAGTTCAAGTCCCATGGAGGCAAAGGTTCCCTCCTAGGAGGGGCCAAATGTTGCACCCCTGAACAAAGGTGCTAACCAATGAATTAGATGCCACAGGGCGTTGAAAGAGAACGGTCAGCGCAGAAATCTGACCCTTAATCGTGGCCAACGCCAAACGCTGGTCCACTCCCATTTGAAGGAAAGCCAACACTCTCGACACCGAGTATGAGCGAGGGGAATACCCCCTGGACTCACACCAAGCAAAATACGCTTTCCAAGTACGGTAGTAAATTTTCCCCGAAGAGGCTTTTCTAGCCTTGATCAAAGTGGGAATGACCTCAGGGGAGAGACCCCTATCCATCAGGACCTGGCTTTCAACAGCCAGGCCGTTAAAGCCAGCGACTGTAAAGCAGGATGGAATATCGGCCCTTGAGACAGGAGGTCTTCTCGAAGCGGTAGACGCCACGGAGCGTCGACTGCCAGATTTACGAGGTCTGCGTACCAAGACCGGCGAGGCCAGTCTGGTGCCACCAGAATCACTGTGTGCGGTTCCGAGGCTAACCTGCGAAGAAGCCTGGACAGTAGTTGAATCGGTGGAAAGGCATACATCAGACGATACTGATGCCAGGGCGCCACTAACGCGTCCGAGGCGTCTGCCCGAGGGTCGCGAGTCCTCGCCACGAACCTTCCCACCTTGTTGTTCAGACGAGACGCGAACAGGTCCACATCTGGGGAACCCCACTTCGCGCACAACATCTGGAAGACATCCGGGTGAAGGGACCATTCTCCCTGGTCCAGGGTCTGGCGACTCAGATAATCCGCCTGCCAGTTCTCCACCCCCGGAATGTGAACTGCCGTTATCGCCGGGACGTGCGTCTCGGCCCAAGACAGAATGTCAGGTACTTCCCGAGCCGCTCGGGCACTCCTGGTGCCCCCTTGGTGGTTGATGTAGGCCACCGCGGTGGCATTGTCCGTCTGAACCCGAACTGGACGGCCCCGAAGCCGGTCCGTCCATCTCAGAAGGCAAAGCTTTATCGCCCTCAATTCCAGAATGTTGATTGGAAGGGAGGACTCCTCCCCCGACCAAGTTCCACCACCCCAGCCCGACAGACTGGCATCCGTGGTGAGCACCGTCCACGATAATGGATGAAAAGACTTGCCCCCCGACACCGCCGGGGACAGGAGCCACCACAGAAGATCCCTTCTGGTGTTGTGGCTCAACAAAATCCGCAGATCCAGGGATTGCGGCCGCCCGTCCCACTCGGCAAGAATCTCCGCTTGGAGACTCCGCGTGTGAAACTGGGCAAAGGGGATCGCCTCGAAGGCCGAGACCATCAAACCTAGACACCTCATGCACGTCCGGAGAGACGATTGTCGGTTGTCCCTGAGGCACCTGACCTCGTCCTGAAGAGTCCGAAGCTTGTCTTCCGGTAGGAAAACCTTCGCTTGGACAGAGTCCAGAATCATTCCCAGGTAGGGAAGACGAACCGAAGGACACAGAGTCGACTTCGGAATGTTTATGGTCCATCCGAACTCCTGCAGAGTCCGCATCGTGGTGGACAGGTCGGTCACCAGGCTCTGACTGGCGTTTGACCGCATCAGGATATCGTCCAGATACCCCAAGACAGCAATGCCCTGTGCTCTCAACAGGGCCAGAACTGGCGCCAGCACCTTGGTAAAAACCCGCGGAGCCGAAGCGAGACCGAAAGGTAACGCCACAAATTGGTAGTGATCCTCCGCAATGGCGAATCGAAGGTACCTCTGGTGACCCTCGAAAATGGGGATGTGTAGGTACGCATCCTTCAGATCGATGGAGGCCATGAATTCCCCCGGACTCAGGGCAGCCACCACTGATCGCAGAGATTCCATGCAGAACTTGCGTACCCGCACAAAGCGGTTCAGAGCTTTCAGGTCCAGAATCGGACGCACTTTGCCCTCCTTTCTGGGCACAGTGAACAGATTGGAGTAAAACAGCGGAAATCTGTCCCGATGAGGCACCGGAACCACCACCCCCTGGGCCCGCAGGTCCCGCACCGCCAGGTCCAGATCCTGCAAGCGCTCCGGAGACAGCTGAAGATTTGAGGGAAAAAATCTGCCCGCCGGCCGAGAGAGAAATTCGATCTTGTAACCAGATCGAACGATTTCCTGAACCCATCTGTCCCGAATGCGGGTCAGCCAAGGTTGTAGGAAACCGCGCAGACGTCCCCCCACCCCAGAAACGGTGAGGGCGCCCCTTCAGGCGGAAGTGGTATGGGAAGTTGAACCGGACTGGCCGGACTTCTGCTTCCCTGCCCACGGCTTCTTCTGGGAGCCTTGGCCTATGAAGGGCTTGCCCTTGGACTGTGACCGAAAGGCACGAAAGGACCCCTGAGAGGGCCTAGACGAGGAATTCCGTTTACCATGGAAGGACTTATGCTTGTGGGACTGGGGCAGGAGAGTACTCTTGCCCCCCGTAACCCCTTTTATCAGAGTATCCAAAGCCTCGCCAAAAAGGCGAGATCCCGCGTAGGGAAAATCCGCCAGTGTCTTGCGAGAAGATTGGTCGATCGACCAATTCTTCAGCCAAATCAGACGACGGTTCAGTATCGCCACGCCGGACAGGCGCGCAGCCAAGGGAGCTAAATTCAAGTCCGCATCACACAAGTACATGACACCCTGATGGATCTGGTCCACCATAGCCAACGTGGTAGGTGAAGCTGAATCAGCCACCAAGGTGCGCCTAAGCATCTTCGTCCAATCTGCAACAGCCTGTGCCGCCATAATGGAAGCAAAAATAGGCTTCAGCATAGAACCAGCCACCATATAGGCATGACGGGCAAGAGACTCCATTCTCCTGTCCGTAGGGTCCAGGAAAACCGGGGTATCCTCAGAAGGCACCGCAGTAGCCTTGTTCAAAATGGCCACCGCGTGATCCACCTGAGGCGCCACACACCAACGCTCGTCGGTGGAGGGCGCAAACGGATAAAGCAGTTTAAACTTATTTGGCACAGTAAAGGGCTTCTTTAAATTGCGCCACTGTTCATTAACCGTATGGTGAAATTCAGCAGGACAGGGAAAAACCTGCGCTGATTTGCGAGTCCTCTGCGTTCCAAAAGAGGACACCCTAGCAGGAAGAGCAGGCTCATCCTCCAAGTGCAAGGTATCTTTTATGGAAGCAATCAGCTCATTCATGAGTGCAAGCTCTTCAGGCGAGCCAGGGGGAGAAACATCAACCCCCTCCACCTCTGCCTCCCCCTCGGACCCCAGAAGGTCCAAAGATGAGCGGGACCCCGAGAAGGGTACGCCAGCCACAGCAGCCACATCGCCCTCTGAATCAGAGGAAACGGACACCCTGGCCCTTTTTGCGGATCGTTCAGCCATCAGCATCTGCACCTAAAACACTAAAGAAGCCACTACAGCGGTCAGATCGGCCCCCTCAGGGGGTGCAGCAGCCCCCTGGTCCCCCACCAGGGCGGGGGGAAACTTGCTATCCTGAGAATCCATGCCCCAGTACAGAAAAGCAATAAAGGTACTGGCCCTTTAATACCACAGCGAGCGCAGCCCACCGCACACTACTGTATGCACCGACCCCGCAGGGGTAGATAACACAGAGCAAGGAATGACAGGACAAGAAGGTAAAAACCTGGAGAGAGAACAACAGACTGCTGCCACCGATCGCTGTTCCCAGAGAAAGAGGAAGTGATGCAATGCTGGCTGACTGATATAGCCTATGAAGGCTCCGGCAAAATGGCCGCTCGGCTGGGGGGGGAAGGCTACAGGAAAATGGCGCCGACATGTGCTCGGACGAGCACCGCCCGCCAAAATGGCGGCGAATGGCACCAAAACACGGCGCTGCACAGGGACAGGGCCAGTCACAGCATGCAGGCAAAGAAAATGGCGTATCGCCGCAGCGACCGCCGCACACACACATGTCTGCACACAAAACTGCACCCAGAGCATAACTCACAGCAAAGCAGGATGGCCCCCCCTCGCAGCCCACAGGCAGCGCAGCCACACAGGGATCTGACAGGGAGCCCGCAGTTACACAGACATGGGGGGTACTACACAGCCACAGACTGACACCCACACAGAAGGTCCCAACACAGAAGGTGCTTACCGTACCAGATGGCGTGGGGAGCCGTCTCCAGCGGCAAACCGCTATCAAGGCAGACAGGGAGTGCCGCAGCCAGGACGCTTGTGGACCGCAGCCAGAGACCGCAGCTTGGCATCCAGTGAGGTAGCCACCTCACAGGCAGCATCCCTGCAGCGAACAGGGATGGGTCGTTCAATGTGCCAGGGCAAACCTAAGCTGAACGCTCGATGGCAGGCTGGGGATCCATCTGGCTCTCAGCCCTGGGATCCAGGGCGGCCAGTCCGAGACCCAGCTCCGCATGACGATTCTTCATTTGAAGATCGTTAAACTAAGGCTGACAAAATAACATCTAGTAAAGAAAGGAGAAAAATACTTGAAATAAAATCAAATAAAGGGTAGAAGGCTGAGACTGAGCCCCAGCACAGGAAAGCCAGCTACTCCTAAGCTAGGCAAGATCAAACTGAGTTGGGAATGCTGGTGCAGGGAGGTATTGACTGAGGGGACAGCCCCTAGGGGTGTGTCTATGCTAAAAGCTTTTGTATTAACAATTCTTGTTGCCTAGCTACTCCTACGGAGCAAAGGTCAATACCCATTGGTGAGGACTTGGAAGGGGGCGGCGACTGTCGGAGGATGTAAGAGAAAATATTGTCTTTTTCCGTTATTTGTCACAGTTTTTCAGGTTTTCTTAACATATTGGTTACATACCAATCTGATTGGTTTTTGCTGAGAGGCTGGTAATTGGTTAAAATTTAGAATCACTCATTATTCCCATATTGGGTTCATCTGTTACCTTTACTATTTTAACATCACATGCAAAGACGTACTGCCAGTTATGATTAAGCGATCTTGAATAATGAAACACGTCAACTGTCTGTGGCTCAATTGTCTTGTCTTGTCCGATTCACAATCTCAATAAAGGATTATTTTATCTTCATCTACTGGAGTGCGGTCAAAGCCTTTTTGCTTGCATTGAATAGATCCAGACCGCTGACCTGCACCTGGTTGCTTGAGGGTCGGATTGTCGTCACCTGGAGCGGTGTACATTTCCTCTCTGGGAGACTTCAAAGTAGTCCCTGCACTACTTTGGGTCGATTTTAATGTGTTTTGAGGTGCGCGACTTTTAGGTCGCATAAGGCCCATTTCACACTTATGCAACCTAAAATAAAAAATAAAAAAAATGTTTGCCGCAATTTTGACTAGACTTAAAGCAATGCCTATATCTATGGACATCAAAATGCATTAAAATCAGCCCAAAGTAGTGCAGGGACAACTTTGAAGTCGTTGCGACTTGATTTCGCACAGCTATGAATGGTACTCATTGGAAATCATGAAGTAAGACTTGTCATGCGACTTTGCAGTCCCAAGTCGCAGGACAAGTCGCACAAGTGTGGAAGGGGCCTAAAAATGATACAAAACACATTAGGGTGCAGTGAAAAATTAAGCTTTAGCTTCCTTAAAACAGCCTGTCTCCTGCCAGTAGAGCTGCAGTCTGACAAACCCCCGAAGAGCCGCTATAGCTTGACAATCATGAGCTTTGCTGATTGGACTCACTGCTGTCACATAGAGGGCACATTCTCTGTCGCTTACTAGTGAGGGTCAGGCTGGAACTAACATTCGCCGGTCCAATGGGTGCATGCTTCCTGGCCAACTAGGCAGTCTGGATTGTCTAAATGGCACTTGGCCAGACTAAATCATTACAGTCAGGGCTCTGTAACAAAACAAACTGCATTGTACCATGTAGAGCAGTGGTTCTCAACTCCTGTCCTCAGGACCCACCAACAGGTCAGGTTTGCAAGATAACTAAAATACATCACAGGTGATATAATTTGCTGCTCAGTGATTGCATTATTCTAGTCTTCATCTCCCCAAGGTAATACTTAAAATCTGGCCTGTTAGTGGGTCCTGAGGATAGGAGTTGAGAACCACTGATGTAGAGGGTCATAGAAGTGGCTTTTTTAATTAATAAAGTATTTGAAGTAACAGGAATGTTATGCTATTAGTGTTCGGTAAGTACTATTTATTTTAAAACATTTAAAATAATATGTTCACTGCAATCATATTCTATCCAGCACAGGCATACTTTCAGTGAGAACAGTAGTGGAGGCGTTCTTAAATTTTTAACCAAATTTCTACTGAAATGTCACAATAATCAAAGCACAGGAAAAACATGACACAAAAGAAACATGAAAAGGACAACCTTCTATACAATGCTCAGTCCCAGTGTTGATTAGCAGTACAATGACAAAGGGGTACAATACAGGTTTAGAAGAATAACAGTGCAAACTACATTTCTAGTTTAATAAAACTTGGGAGTTCAGCTCCCGGCCTAGATAATCTCTGGTGTTCTTTCTAGACATGAAACTGAAACGTCTGCTCTGTGTAATATGTCACCTCGATTATTGCTGAAATTTACTGGATGACCTGTGAGAGGTACAGCACATAAAGTGGTTTACTTTCTAAGCAAGCCAAATTTAAATTTAATAAACTTCCTTCCATTGCCAGAAAAATATTTCATTTAGGAGGCTGAAACTGTGCTCTTGGGTAAAGGGTGATCAATAAACAATAAAATTACCATTTAACAGGATGGCTTGTGCCCAAGCTCTATGTCACATTATCTAAGAGACTGCGGAGAAGGTAGTGAGTGATACTTGGTGCTAAAGGACTGCTCACCACTTTGTTTGAAATGACACCTAACAATATAGCATCCCAATATCCAAAAAAAAAAAGAAAAATATCCTACCACAAATTCCAAAAAAGGATTGATTTACAAATGCCGCAATTCAAATTGAAATGCTGCTCAAAACTTTTCCCTTTTCTATTTTGGACAGATAAGGGAAGATGTTAAACCTCTCATGTTTCTTGCTATGTCCAGACTAGTTTGATTTCTCTTCACTTTTTGTGTAGTCACTGGCATGGGAAATTAGGGAAAGTATTTCCAACAAAGACTCAGATGTCAGTATTTTATATTTCTCTTATTTATTCTCTGTAATGTTCAAAGGCTAAAATAAAAAGATGCATTAACTGAAATATACTCAATGCATTAAACCGTGCAAAATACACTGGACATGCTCTAAAGCTTGCTCTAGAGGTGCCTGCAATGATCGCCCATACTGCCAACCAGAGACACTACCTGGATTTACAATCAAGGTATCGGACTTTGGCATTTAAATATGCAACAACCCAGAACTGTCATCATCAAGTAACTTACTGCAAGAGGAAAACAACCAGACACTTGCAATAAAATAAAACTGGGCTTGGGGAGTTTGCAAGCCTTCAGAAAGGTCTAAAGTTGCATATCTGTTAATGTACTTATAGTTAGATATATAAAAATAGGATGAACTATAAATTTGCAGCAAAGAAAATCATAAAAACACTGACAGTTTGAGCTAAAGCAGTGTTCTGTCAAATCAGAGCCAATACCCACTAGTGGATACGTTACAGGTCTGTCAGTAAATTTTCAAATGTTACCAACAAATCTGCACTCCTGTCCCATGTTAAAGAGTAACTTTACCCATAACTTGATAAAAAATAATGTTCTTTAGCAGGGAACATACATTCCATATTGATAATTTTGCTACCAAATGAGTGTGTGCTGAAAATTGCATCCAGCATTCCTTCTGTTTCTTCTTGCTTGAGGCTGCCGTTTTGCTGCTGAAGCCCAAAGCCCCGGTGTTCTGTCAGAATACCCTACCCCATCAGATTTCCCTACCTCCGTCATTTCCGGTTGCGGATCAGCTGTGGCTTCGTCATGGATCAGCTGTAGCCGTGTCACAAGTCCTACTGTGCATGCGCAGAATAGGTAGGGAAATTTGATAATATCGCAACGGAGTTGACGCCGCGTCATCGAGTTCTTACAGGGGGCGGGGAGGATTAGGAGAGCTGAGCGGTACGGAGGCACATCTAGAGCTGACTTAGAGGGGGCGGGACGGAGGTGCGGCCGTGTAATGAATGTATTAAAAGCGTCTCCTTCTGTTTTAAGTATACTAAATAATAATAAAATAAATAAGAAATTAAGAAATACTAAATATAGCGAAATACTAAACATAAATCTTAAAAACCAAACATGAAATATTAGTATTAAAAAACAATTATATATATATTTTTTTATATATAAAATGGAAGAATTGAAAAAAAAATTATATATATATATATATATATATATATATATATATATATATATATATATATACACAGTGGGTACGGAAAGTATTCAGACCCCCTTAAATTTTTCACTCTTTGTTATATTGTAGCCATTTGCTAAAATCATTTAGGTTCATTCTTCTTCCTCATGAATGTACACATAGCACCCCATACTGACAGAAAAACACAGAATTGTTGACATTGTTGCAGATTTTTATATATATATTATATATATATACACACACACTAAAGATAAATATTAAAAACCAAATATGAAGTATCAGTATTAAATAAAAAAAATTATATATCATTTATTTTTCTAATACTGATATTTCATATCTGGTTTTTAATATTTATCTTAAGTATATATATATATATATATATATATATATATATATATATATATATATATATATATATATATATATATATATATATATATTAGGGCTGCACAATATTGGGAAAAAAAGTACATTGCGATATTTGGTTTTCAACGTTATATTTCGCAATATTTCTCTGGGTGGAATGCGGAAGACACTGGCAGTGTGGATTATGCAGAGTCGGGACTCACAGTGGTCGTAGGAGGTAGAAGAACACACCCCGACATGACATCTGTCCCACAGGTTCAGTCTGCCGCCCTGGAGCTAGTTCTCTTGACCGAGCGGTGAGAGCGGCACAGCGAACCAATCACGTGAGTAGCAGCACAGGGAACAAATCAGGTGTGCAGGCACGCGTGATTGGTTAGCTGTGCAGCTGCTCACGGCACGCTGCTCACCGCTGAACGTGTGGGACGGATGTTGTCGGCTGCCAGCACTGTGAGTCCTCCGAGTCCCGACTTCACCCTGCCTCCCTGCCTAATGCTAAATATCGTGTCTTCGGCAATATGAATATTGCCCACGCCCGCAGAACGATAGTCGATATTACATCGACTATCGTTCAGCCCTAATATATATATATATATATATATATATATATATATATATATATTTTTTTTTTTTTTAATTATTCCATTTATATATAACAAAATAAATAAAATATATATATATAAAATAGTTTTTTAATACTTATATTTCATATTTGGTTTTTAATATTTATCTTTAGTATTTCGCTATATTTAGTATTTCTTAATTTCTTATTTTTTATTATTTATTTTATTATTATTATTATTTAGTATACTTAGAACAGAAGGAGACGCTTTTAATACATTCATTACACGGCCGCACCTCCGTCCCGCCCCCTCTAAGTCAGCTCTAGATGTGCCTCCGTACCGCCTCCGCTCAGCTCTCCTAATCCTCCCCGCCCCCTGTAAGAACTCGATGACGCGGCGTCAACTCCGTTGCGATATTATCAAATTTCCCTACCTATTCTGCGCATGCGCAGTAGGACTTGTGATGCGGCTACAGCTGATCCATCACGAAGCCACAGCTGATCCGCAACCGAAATGACGGAGGTAGGTAAATCTGATGGGGTAGGGTATTCTGACAGAACAGCCGTAAATCATTAAGTAGAACTTCAGTAAAATGGCAGCCTCCAGCAAGAAGAAACAGAAGCAGTGCTGGAATGTATGTTCCTTGCTGAAGAACATTATTTTTTATCAAGCTGTTATGGGTAAAGTTCCGCTTTAGGCTGTCAGCAGACCAGCCTCTACAAACTCGGCAGTGCCTAAAAATGGAGAGCAACTGAGCATGTGAAGAGCAGGGTGAGACAGTGTATTACTGGATTCTAATCAGTATAGCCACTTATTATTAATGTTTTACATAGCTATACCTGCAAAAGGGGCCAACCTGAAGTGATCTAGCAGGACTTCATTTTCTGACTAAAGTTTAAGGTGGAACTAAACCCATCAATTTGTTCCCCGAAACAATTACAGTCAAGGAATGCCGTGATGACTGCCATGGTTGTTTGTGCTCTCAACTGAATGGTCAATCCATCAATTGGCTGCTGTCATAATTGATCATGTGCAGCACCATGGAAACTGTAGATCAAACCGAGGCTAAGATGGCAGCTTCCTTTGCTGTAATGTGTTTAGCTCCACGTTAATGTGAACTGCACAACTACATCATAGAATGCTTGGAACATACTGCCTCATAATATCTGGGTGCTTCTACGGTTCCATTTCACTGATTAACCAAGTCAAATGGAAATGAGGGGGCAATGCCTTTAAGGTTCACTACAACAACCATAAATTACTATTAACTACTGTAATAAAAACACTTGTGAACATTATTATTTCACTGGCAACAGGGACATGGTTTTTTTTTTACTAAAGGCAGCAATATGCTGTTCATACTGCAAGAGAATTTTACCATCATAGGCATTTTACACTTTCAAATGATTTTGCTGTATTAACATGGTATTAGTATAGGTATATTCCCCATGTTATTTGTTTACCTTGTAATGATGGGCTAACATGTTGTGGCTGTAGTTTGTAGTGTCGTGGTTGATTGATTTTGGCTGCAGTTAGCTTGTCCCTATTCACCAGGGGGACAGGCAACTTTTTGTTTCTGGTCAAACAGGATCCAATTCATGTCTAGCCATTTCCTCCAAATGAAGGAGTAATAATGTCATGAAAACACATATTCCAGCATGGTGAGGTCTTAGTAACTGATCTGCCTGTTTGTGTCTGTGTCAGATCTAATTACCGTTTGGCGCTCACCAGCACCAGTGCTAGACTTAAAGACCAAGGGATTGTAGGATATGTCGTTTATTCACAGGAATTGTCAGTTCTCAGACTACAGACAGAGGCCATGCATTAACCTGTGCAGTGTTTTGCCGCATGCATCAAGTTTAAACACAAACTCCACTAAAGGCTGAGTGTACAGGCCAACAAAATGACAGCATGAAACTGCATGATCAATGAACATCTTATGTGGGTAAAAACATGTACCAGTAGGAAGGTTTACAATGCCTTTGGCTTAATGAACGGGGTGAAGCCCTGCTAATTTCCAGTATCTAAGCAATTAATTGCACGTGACTGGGTATTGTTTTCACCACAATCACAAAGCTAAGGGACAATTCCCCTGCAAAGTTAACTGGCTATTTGTCTTTAGTAAATTAACCCCAAAAGTTCTGTTCAAAGGTCACCAACATACATGCAATCTTGTCTAATGTTCTGCAATAAACTAACTCACAGTATATAGGTCAGTAACTTCTCAGTTCCATTTACTAATTTAGTTGACTTTATGCAGAACCAGCTGCGCCAATAAAAACTTGCAGTTTTAAAAATCCCTTATAATAAAACATTTGTGTACAGACAAAATAAATTTCACTGACTACCAATTTCACTGTGCCAAATATTACTCAGAAGTTAGACCTACTGAAAGCATTTCTTAAACCTACTTGGTAATCCGATCAATATTGGCAATCTGTTTCTGGTTTCGGATGACTTCTATAGCGGTCCATAGGTACTGAATTACTTTTGTATCTGCTTGTCGCCTCTTTGTTAGACGCACCATGGTCTTCTCAGGTTTCATCACGCTGCAAAACAGTGAAGTAAAAAAAATAAATAACAATAAAAAGGGAATTCTAATACAGCCCTTTATAAAATAGATTGGGGGCATTAATGAATTCAGTTGTGCTATCTATTCAGGAATAAAATCAGGAGAGACTTCAGAAACTTAATATGTACAGTCTGGAGGAAAGAAGGTAAAGGGGAGACATGATTGAAATCTTTAAAAACATCAAGGGTGTGAACAAGGTCCCAGAGAGAAATATTTTTAATAAGTTGCCTGCAACATTGTTTCGCATTACCGGTTTGGTGGTGGGTCAATGATTATCTGGGGAGGCATATTTATGGAGGGACACACAGACCTCTACAGACAATGGCATCAGGAATCAGGCATCAGGATGAAACCCTTGGATCCATTGTCCAACCCTACGCTGGTGCAGTGGGTCCTCCTGGTGCACGACAATGCCTGGCCTCATGAGGCGAGAGTATGCAGCCAGTTCCTGGAGGATGAAGGAATTGATACCACCGAATGGCCCCCACGCTTGCCTGACCTAAATCCAATAGAACACCTCAGGGACATTATCTTTCGGTCCATCTGATGCCGCCAGGTTGCACCTCCGTCTGTCCAGGAGCTCAGAGATGCCCTGGTCCAGATCTGGGAAGAACTACCCCAGGACACCATCTGTTGTCTCATTAGAAGCAAGCCCCAACGTTGTCAGGCATGCATGCAAGAACCATTTTAAGTTTTGGGGGGGGGGGGGGGTGTCTTTAAATTCAGCCCCCTGTTGGTTGATAATTTTCATTTCCATCAAACAATGTGGCACCCTTTCATTTCTAACACATTACCCAGTCCATATCAGTATAGATGTGCAGCATATTTTTCCCCTTTGAGATCTGTTGTGTTTTCAAAGTGTTCCTTTAATTTTTTGAGCAGTGTATTATTTTACTGAAAGAGTAGATGATTCTTAGAATAGACATCCAGCAGAGGTAGGGAGTCAGTCCACAGTAAGCGGATTCAGACATGCTTGGGACAACCACACTACCACAGATCTTAGACAAAAAGTAAAAAAAAAAAAAAAAAAAAAAAAAACATGTATAAATATAAAAAAATGGTCTTTTTTTTTTTTTTCTGCAATCACTCTATTGGCGCTTTTCCACTGCAAGTACTGGCTCGGCTCCACTCGGCCCTGCTTGGCTCTGTTGGTTTTCCACTGCATGGTACCGCATGGTACGGTGTTGGAACGGTTTGGTACGGTTTGCTTTTCCACTAAAGTGAAGTGGGTGGGATAACAATCATTCTCTGACCAATCAGTGGCTAGTAGTGACAAACAGTCAAGGCTGCATGCAAAGGATTGTGGGATATGGTACCGGTACGGCCCTGTTGGAACCACAACTGAGGTGGTACTGTTTAAGCGAGCCGTACCGTTCGGTTCCATGTAGTGGAAAAGCGCCGCCGTACAGTACCGTACCGTTCCTACACCGTACCATGAGGTACCAGCAGTGGAAAAGCACAAAAGCAAACCGAACCGTTCGGTTTCACGCAGTGGAAAAGCGCCATATGTTTCTAGATCACACCATGCCAATCTGTGCAAATCAGGCGCAATTGATATTCTACCTTTTGCATCGAAATGATTGTAAATGCCTATTCTGCGATTGTCTGCGATCAATACTTGAATAACTCCTGTTTTTGGACATTTGTTGCAAATGTTGCATCGGTCACATAATGAAGTGATATGGACCACTTTTGCAAACAATGCATATATCTGAAAATTAGTGAATGCTTTTCTACTTTTTTATCGTTATTGCAAAAACTTTGAAACCTATGGCAAATGTGCCACACTTTCATATAATGCAACAAAACCCCAGTAATGCGACACAACACATTTATTGCATGAAAAAAGACATTCAAGTTTGCGACAGATTCCTGTGGAACAATAACAAATGGTAACTGATGACACTATTATTAAAGGTCTCCCAAAGTTTATTCCCCTGGTGTGGGTTACCAAAACTCCAATACACCTTATGAACATTTATAACTATATACATTTTTTTTCCAACCCATTTATTGGGTTTTTTTTGAGAATTAAAATACATTCTTGGGGCTTATTTATGTTTTATCATTTGCTTAGAAGCTATACAGATATGATGATATTACATTCAAAGGCACCTCCTGTGGGCATTCAAGTTCCCCTTAGGTACACATACCTCTGGCTTGTGTTCATGTTCAGTTAAGAGTCCTTGCATTAATAAATGTAGCTACTTTGCTATCATGAAAGCAATGGCTGCGTCTGGGAGGGGTGAGAGGAACATCAACATGGAGACCTGCCAGCAGACTCTTGGAGAGTTGCAAGCATGTGTTGGGATCATCCAAAAACAAGAAACCATCTATGCAAATATTTATAGAATCTTTGTAATGTTGCATGTATCTTTGCCTTCTTCTCTGTGAAAAATGTTTATTTGCAATGTGCTTAAGCATCTGCAGTTTGCAAAACAGGCATGACATTCCTCTAGCGGTTTCCTCTGTGTCTAGCAAATCAGCTCACACTTCTGCTTCTTCTCAACTGGCCTGACTCCCAGTAAATGATAGGGGTTACATTTAGAGCATCCCTTTAAAAGTTTAAAGTGGTTCTGAAGCCTGAAGGTTGTTTACCTTTATAACGGTAGTAAACAGCACCAATTTATTTGTTTAAACCCTGCAAGTTAAATGCATAATGTGCTAGTATGCATCACATACTAGCACATTATGAAATACTTTCGATCTAAACCCTTCAGCGGTTGGCTGTCACCGCTGAGAGGGCTTCCATCTTCACCGGGTCATCCTTCCAGGTTTGCGTGCTCCAACCACCTGATTGGCCGCACTGTGATGATGCACTGCGGCACAGGATTCTGAAGGGACGGCACAGATATGCCGCCCCTTCAGAGTGCCTGCGCTGATGACATCACTGGCTGCATGCAGTGTGAATATCTCCTAAACAGTGCAGGTTTAGGAGATATTTATGGTATAGCCCTGTTAAAGGCTCACCTGTAGGTACAAGTGCAAAAAAAAAAAAAAAAAAGTTTACTTCCACTTTAAAACCTTCAGTATGCAGCTCTCCCCCTTATACTTACTTGAGCTCAATCTCGAACCAGCGATGTACATGAGAGCAGAGGCTCTCTCCCCCCTCATTGGCTCTATTATAGCCAGTGGTAAGGGAATGGGGGCAGGTCTGAGCCCCACTTTGTGTGTCTTATGGAGTCTGAAAGAGGCTGATCAGACCAGATCAAAACCATTGAACTGAGCAGGTATTTATAACATACTGTTAAAAAACAAAAAACAAAAAACAAACACACACACAAAAAATTTTAAAATTACTTTAACCACTTGCCGACTGCTCATAGTAATTTTTTTTTTTGTGGGCAGGCGGGTGGCACACGCTGGTTACATGTAGGTCATCCAGGCTGTTTCAGGTTCAGGGCACGCAGCGCACTGCTCCTGCGAATGCTCTGTCCACCCGATTGATATGCAACACGGCTGTCATGAATGAATTCATTCATAACCATTAGGTTTCCCTAGCTGTGACTGGCGCACAGATATCACATGGTACCTGGGCAAATCACAGCACCCTGTACCATGTGATTAGCTGTAGCTAATCACAGATTACTAGTAATCACAGCTGTTATGCATGTACTCATAACAGTACAAAACACTGCAGTTACAATCAAAGTAAAAAAAAAAAAAATCCATGATTGCCCCTCAGTGTTACTATGGTGGCACTGAGATACTCTGAAAAAAGTGGAGAAAAAAAAAATGTAATAAAAAGTTTTTTTTTTTTTTTTTTTTTAAACATACGGTCACCAGTTAGTGTCCCTGAACACTGCCACACTGTACTACACTGGTGACAGTATGTGAAAATAACATTTTGAAGACATTTTTTATTTATTACATTTCTTCATTTTCAAAAAAATTGTGACAAAAATTGAATACTTCAAAAAAACTAACCATGCCTCAGACAGCCTAATTTCCAAAAAGGGGTAATTTAGGGAGCATTTGTACCGTCCTGCCACTTCAAGGGCCGCAAGAAATGAAACAGACCATCAGTACATCAGAAATTATTCATTTACAAATATACATACCATAGTTTGTTTATAAGTTTCACACAAACCAATTAATATAAAAACATACTGGGATTGTGTTTACCAAAGACATGTAGCAGAATACATTCTGGCCTAAATTTTTGAATAAATTTTTTTTTTTTTTTTTTAATATGTTGTATAACAAAGTAGAAAATATTGTTTTTTCGTTTTTTTTTTTTTTTAATTTTTGGTCTTTTTTATTTAGAATGCAAAAAGTAAGCCCAGTGGTGATCAAGTACCACCAATAAAAAGCTCTATTTGTGTGAAAAAAATGAAACACATTTCATTTGGGTACAGTGTTGCATGACTGTGCAATTGCCAAAGTAGCGCAGTGCTGAATAGTAAAAAATGGCCTGGTCATGAAGGGGGTAAGACCTTCTGGAGCAGAGGTGGTTTAAAAAAAAAAAAAAAAAACACAACTAGCACAAAGCATGTATATACAACAGCAAATATCGTAGATTCTGCCCAACATACAAGAGCTTTTACATGTTCCTGTATATGTGGTGAACTGAATAGACATGGTAATGTGTGTTTTAGATTCAGGAGTCTTAAAATGACTAACCACGATGATGGCTGTGGCTTTGTGTGAAAACCACTCACTTTTCAGTAGTCTCGCTCTTAGGTATTACAAGTTTCAAAAGATAGCTATCGACCGGAAACCTTGAAAGTCATAGCGCTTACAAAACTGGATCAGTGCAGCACAAACTATGACACGTGGTTACTTCCCAATGCGACTTTAGTGGTTGGTTCAGCGTTTTACAAAGTGCAAAAACAATGTAAGCAAAAGAGATATGAACTGATAATAAATGTGCCCTTTATCCTCAGCACCCAAAGAAAACTCTGCTATAACTAGTAGCTTTAAGAATATACTAAAGAAATAGTCATGGCAAATAGTAATTATGTGTAACGTGAATCAGTAGGACAGAAATTTGTGGGCTGCCATTGCCGACTTATTTATATTTAAAGCTAGTTTATTATCTGTCCTATGGGGCTGCATGACCCCTGACCCTCTTGTCTGGACAGTGCCGATTGGCCCAACAAAATAAACTCTCCAGTACTAGGCTCTGTACTATCAGGAGATAGATTGGGGACAGTAAAAGAAGGGGAAGATCAGAGAAGACAGGATCAATAAGCCATTTTACACAATGCATACACAGTTGAGGGTTTAGTAACACTTTGACCACTTGCCGACCGCCGCACGACTATTTGCGTGAATATCTGCGGCGGTCAGCCCCTCACAGGCAAAGCGACGTAGTACTACGTCGCTAGCCTGTGAGGCTCTAGGGAGCGAGCGCGCGCCGACGGAGGCACGCTCCCGCACGGTCACGGACCCCCCCGCGCGTGTGCCCGGTGGACCCGATGTCCGCCGGGCACTTGCGATCGCCCGTTACACCGGAAGAAAGGCAGGCGGCTAATGTAAACAAAGCCGCCTGTCATTCTTCCCTGTGTAAGAATGGAGATCAGACGGTTCTACTATGTAGGACGGTTGATCTCTGTTCTTACACCAGTAGCCATGTCCAATCACAGTTAGAAGCACGCCACTAGGACACACTTAACCCCTCCCTCTCCAATACAGTTAACTCCTTCACTGCCAGTGTCATTTTTACAGTAACAGTGCATATTTATAGCACTGATTACTGTAGTAATGTCACTGGTACCCCCAAAAGTGTCAAAAATGTCAGTCAAGGGTCCGATCTGTCCGGCCGCAATGTCGCAGTCCCGCAAAAGAAAAAAAAAGAAAAAATCGCAGATCGCCGCCATTACTCGTTCAAAAAAAAAAAAAACAACAACAAAAATGACCAAAATCTTTCCCTTTGTTAGTAAACGTGATAACTTTTGCGCAAACCAATCAAAATACGCTTTTTGCGATTTTTTTTACCAAACATATGTAGCTTAAAACAAATTGGCCGAAAATGTTAAAAAATTTTGATTTTTACATTTTTTATTGGGGAATTTCATATAAAAAAATGTGAAAAATATTGTTATTTTTGCAAAATTGACGCTCTTTTTTGTTTATAGCGCATGATCAAAAAAAATCGCACAAGTGATCAAATACCACCAAAAGAAAGCTCTGTTTGTGGGAAAAAAAGGACGTCAATTTCGTTTAGGTACAGCGTCGCACGACCGCGCAATTGTCCGTTAAAGTCACGCAGTGCCGAATTGCAAAATAGGCCCTGGTCAGGAAGGGGGTAAAATCTTCCGGGGCTTAAGTGGTTAAAGTGTATTTTTCCCAAAAGAAACTGCGTTTGAAAAACAGATGTGCAAACATTGCGTGACATAAAAATGGGCCTTTGCTTTCAGAAAAGATTGTTTAGGGGTTCTAAATAATTATCTACTAAAAAAAAAAAAAGCTAATTTTTACACGTATGTGAGATGTGTCAGAATTGGCATGGGCAGCTAGTGTTTTAACCACTTGCTGACTAGCTGCTGTAGTTTTATTGAGGCAGGTCGGCTCTATTACGTGAAACCACATACCTGTACATCGCTTTGTGCAATAGATAGTGGGGGCGTGCACACACACCGATTGACCAGAGGGGGAGCCAATCACCGGGGTCCAGCGAAAGCGATGTCCGCCGGCCTCTCACAATTGCTCCCCATGGAGACAGAACAGCGTTCTGTAAACAAGGCAGACCGAAGGGATGAACACAGGGATCCTGTGATCCTGCAGTTTAGGTACACAGGTCTCTGTGTTCATCCATTGAGTCCATCCCCCATACAGTTAGAAAGCAATCTCTAGGAGCACACTTAACCCTTTGATTGCCCCTGGTGTTAACCACTTCCCTGCCAATGTCATTACTACAGTAGCAGTACATTTCTTTAGCAGTGATTACTGTAGTAATGTCACTGGTCCCCCAGTCCCCCTAAAAATTACTGATCGCCGCCATTACTAATAAAAAAATAAATACATAAAAATGACATAAATCTATCCCCTAGTTTATAGACGCGATAACTTTAACCAATCAATAAACACTTATTAGGATTTTTTTTTTTTTTTACCCAAAATATGTGGCAGAATACATATTGGCTCTAAATTGATGAAAAAAAAGTTGGATTTTTGTCTTATCGTAAAATCCTTTTCTCATTGTTCGTTAACTTTTCCCTCTCACTTTTCTCTTGTTCATTGACGGACATAGCTCCAGAATCTTCTTGACCACTGGGTTATGCTGCCCCCTACAGGAGTAGGACACTAGGCCGCCGCCATTGTAGACAGGGTGGACTGGGACCCAGAACGGTCCGCTGCCTCTGAGAGGGGATCAGGTGGTGAAATGTACTCCAGGGAGTCCATGGTTAACCAGGGGAATCACACAGGCACAAATGAGAAAACACGGCTAAGTGACCCCCCGCCACAGCGGTAGCAGCACCACAGGTCCCAGCACAAACAGCCGCTGCTATAGCAGAGGGAGGGAGAGCTGCAAGGCACCCACAAGAACTCACCACCCCCGGTCAGGCAGAGAGCAGAGCGCCAGATGCTGCACACCATGCGGCGATCAGAGAGAAAGAGGAAGTTCTGGAGTTAGCACTAGAGGTCCACTGCCGCAATCACCGCCCATAAGGCTCCAAAAACATGGCCGCCGCTCTATTCAATGGGAAACCACAAGAAAAATGACCGCCGAACTACACAGACATGGCCGCCGATAGATACAGCCAGCCATCCATAACAAAATGGCGACTCCACGCGGCGCCCGGGATCCACAGGGAACCCCTGGGGGACATTGTAACAGTAAAGGGGGGCCCTGCCAGGAGCCCCCATCAGGACAACTCCCCCCTAAAAAAAACATGCGTTCGGCTGCCGACGGCTCTACACCCCCAAAACGAACCTGGACAAGTATGTCCACCCCCTGACCTGATCCTGATATATGAGGGGGGGGGGGGGAGGGGGACGCTGTGTGAGAAGGAGGGAAACGAAGGGGTCTGACCATTCCAGGGAGGGGCCCAAGTCCACCCAAAAAGGCCATTAGGGAAAGTGCATCCCGGGCTCCCCTTGTCCATCTGCGAGGCCAGGATTGGCATAGTGGGCGCAGCCAGGTAGAGAGGAGGAGGAGAGTGAACCTGTCACCAAAAAAAATCATCACATAGGGGTTTTTGTGTCCCCTATGCGATTTAAAAATAAACGGAATTTTTGTAAAATCTTACCGTAAAATTCCTTTCTCTGAGTCCTCCGACAGTCGCCGCCCCTTCATAATCTTCACCAATGGGTATTGACCTTTTCTCCGTAGGAGTAGCTAGGCAACAAGATTTGTTAATATAAAAGCTTTTAGCATATCACACCCCTAGGGGGCGGTCCCCTCAGTCAATACCTCCCTGCTTCCAGCATCCTCAACTCAGTTTGGTAGCATAGCAGTAGAGTACATAAACAAAACCCCAAAAGAGGGGCGGGGGCGGCGACTGTCGGAGGACTCAGAGAAAGGAATTTTACGGTAAGATTTTCCGTTTTCTCTTACGTCCTCCGACAGTCGCCGCCCCTTCATAATCTTCACCAATGGGACGTCCCAGAGCAGTGTAGACATGAGGGGTGGGAAACGCAGCCGCGCCCAAAGCAATGCAGTACCCACATCAGAGACAGGAACCTTACCAAAGTAAGAGAACCAACTGGGCAACAGGATAACGTGCCCAACAGGAGCAACAACCCAGGAAAGAACAAGTAACCCAGGGGTAAGACACCCCAACAGCCAAGGGCCCAAAAACAAGGGTCCCTAAGGCACCGCCGCACTAAGAACCTTACGGCCAAAGGAAGCATCAGCCGATGCCAGAACACCCACTTTGTAAAAAGATGGAGAAGGTGTGAACGGACGACCAAGTCGCCGCCTTACACACCTGGGCCACAGAAGCCCGATGATGACAGGCCCAAGACCCACTCAAAGATCTGGTAGAGTGCGCCTACACAGGGAAGGGAGGAACCTTCCCCTTCAAAGCATAGGCATGCTCAATGGTCTGTCTGATCCATATGGCGATGGTCGCAGCCGACACCGCCATGTCCTTCCGAGGACCCTCAGGAAGGACGAATAGGGAATCCGACTTGCGAAAGGATTCAGTCGATGACAGGTAAACCCTGATCCCCCGAACAACATCCAAGGAATGCAAGGCAACTCCCTTCGGAAGCTTAGGCTTCGCGCAAGCGAAGGCAAGACAATGGCCTCATTAGGATGAAACTCCGAGATCCTCTTCGGAAGAAAGGAAGGGTTAGGTCGAAAGACCACCCCATCCAAGTGAATCACCAAGTAGGGAGAGCTGCAGGACAAAGCCGCCAGCTCCAACACCCTGCGGACCGAAGTGATCGCCACCAAAAAAGCAACCTTTTTGAACAACAGAGACAACGAGATCTCCCTGATCTTCTCAAAAGGAGCCTGTTGCAACACGGACAGAACAAGGTTCAAGTCCCATGGAGGCAAAGGTTCCCTCCCAGGAGGGACCAAATGTCGCACCCCCTGAACAAAAGGTGCGAATCAACGAATTAGACGCCACTGGGCGTTGGAAAAGAATGGCCAGCGAAGAAATCTGACCCTTAATCGTGGCCAGCGCCAAACGCTGGTCCACACCAGATTGGAGGAAAGCCAACACTCTCGACACCGAGTATGAGCGGGGGGGAATACCCCCTGGACTCACACCAGGCAAAGTACGCTTTCCAAGTACGGTAGTAAATTTTACCTGAAGAGGCTTTTCTAGCCTTAATCAAGGTGGGAATGACCTCAGGGGAGAGACCCCTATCCCTCAGGACCTGGCTTTTAACATCCAGGCCGTTAAGGCCAGCGACTGTAAGGCAGGATGGAATACCGGCCCTTGAGACAGAAGGCCGTCTCGAAGCGGCAGACGCCTCGGAGCGTCGACTGCCAGATTTACGAGGTCTGCGTACCAAGACCGGTGAGGCCAGTCCGGGGCCACAAGAAAACACCGTGTGTGGTTCCGAGGCTAACCTGCGAAGGAACCCGGACAACAGCTGAATCGGGGGAAAGACATACATCAGACGATACTGATGCCAGGGCGCCACCAACGCGTCCGAGGCGTCCGCCCGCGGATTGCGCGTCCTTGCCATGAACCTTTCCACCCTGTCGTTTAGATGAGACGCGAACAGGTCCACATCTGGAAGACCCCACTTCGCGCACAACATCTGGAAGACATCCTGGTGGAGGGACCAATCTCCCTGGTCCAGGGTCTGGCGACTCAGATAGTCCGCCTGCCAGTTCTCCACCCCCGGAATGTGTACTGCCGATATCGCCGGGACGTGCGCCTCGGCCCATGACAGAATGTCGGCCACTTCCCGAGCCGCTCGGGCACTCCTGGTGCCCCCTTGATGGTTGATGTAGGCCACTGCTGTGGCATTGTCCGTCTGAACCCGAACTGGACGGCCCTGAAGCCGTTCCGACCATTGCAGAAGGCAAAGCTTTATCGCCCTCAATTCCAGAATGTTGATCGGAAGAGACGACTCCTCTTCCGACCAAGTTCCCTGGGTGGACAAAACGCCCAGAACACCACCCCAGCCCGACAGGCTGGCATCCGTGATGACCACCGTCCATAAAAAATGGACGAAAAGACTTTCCCCCCCGACACCGCCGGGGACCAGAGCCACCACAGAAGATTCCTTCTGGCGCGATGGCTCAAAGAGATCCGCAGATCCAGAGATTGCGGTCGCCCGTCCCACTCGGCCAAAATCACCGTCGAAGACCCCACGTGTGAAACTGGGCAAAGGGAATCGCCTCGAAAGCCGAGACCATTAATCCCAGACATCTCATGCATGTCCGGAGAGACGAGTACTGAATGTCCCTGAGGAACCTGACCTCGTCCTGAAGCGTCCTGAGCTTGTCTTCTCGCAGGAAGACCTACGCTAGAACAGAGTCCAGAATCATTCCCAGGTAGGGAAGACGAACCGACGGACATAGAGCCGACTTAGGAATGTTCATTGTCCAACCAAACTCCTACAGAGTCCGCATCGTGGTGGACAGGTTGGTTACCAGGTCCTGACTGGCAGCAGACCGAAGTGGGAAATCGTCCAGATACCCCAAGACAGAGATGCCCTGAGCTCGCAATAGAGCCAGGACCGGCGCTAGCACTTTGGTGAAAACCCGCGGAGCCGAAGCGAGACCGAAAGGTAACGCAACGAATTGGTAATGATCCTGCGCAATGGCGAATCGAAGGTACTTCTGGTGACCCTCGAAATTGGGAACTTGAAGGTATCCATCCTTCAAAACGATGGAGGCCCAGAAAGCCCCCAGAACCAGGGCAGCCACCACCGAGCGCAGGGATTCCACGCGGAACTTGCGAACCCGCACCAGCGGGTCAGAGCTTTCAAGTCCCGAGCGGACGCACCTTGCCCTCCTTTCTGGGCACAGGGAACAGATTGGAGTAAAAACCCCCGAAATCTGTCCCGATGAGGCACCGGAACCACTACTTCTTGGGCCCACAGGACCCGTACCGCCAGGCACAGATCCTGCAAACGCACCGGAGATACCGAAGATTTGAGGGAAAGAATCCGCCCGCCGGCCAAGAGAGAAACTCGATCATGTAACCAGATCGAACGATTACCTGAACCCATCTGCCCCGAATGCGGGCCAACCAGGGTTGTAGAAAACCACGCAAACGTCCCCCCACCCCAGAAGCGGCTGAGGCCGCCTTTTCAGGCTGAATTGGCGTGGGAAGCGGAACCGGACTGGCCGGACTTCTACTTACCCGCCCACGGCTTCTTCTGGGAGCCTTGACCTTTGAAAGGCTTGCCTTTGGATTGCGACCGAAAGGCACGAAAGGACCCCTGAGCGGGTCTAAACGAGGATCATCTTTTACCGCAAAAAGACTTATTCTTGTGAGTGTGGGGGAAAAGAGCGCTCTTACCCCCGGAAACTCCCTGTATCAGAGTATCCAAAGCCTCGCCAAAAAGGCGAGATCCCACGTAGGAAAAAATAGTCAGCGTCTTGCGAGAAGCTTGGTCAACAGACCAATTCTTCAGCCACATCAGACGACGGTTCAACATCGCTACACTGGATAGGCGCGCCGCCCAGGGGACCAAAACAAAGTCCGCATCACAAAAGTACATGACACCTTGATGAATTTGATCCACCATAGCCAATGCGGTCAGTGGAGCTGAATCAGCCACCAGGGTGCCCTGCGTCCAATCCGCAATAGCATGGGCCGCCATGATGGAAGCAAAACTAGGCTTCAGCACAGAACCAGCAGGAGATAAACTCAGCAGGAATCACAGTAGGCTTATTCAAAAAACGGCCACCACGTGATCCACCTGAGGCGGCACACACCAACGCTCGTCGGTGGGGGGCGCAAACGGATAACGCAGTTTGAACTTCTTTGGCACAGTAAAGGGCTACTTTAAATCGCGCCATTGCTCATCAACAGCGTGATGAAATCCCGCAGGGCAGGGAAAAAACCTGCGCTGGTTTGCGTTTCCTCTGCGCCCCATTGATCAACTCATCCATGAGTGCAAGCTCTTCAGGCGAGCCGGGGGGAGAAGTATCAACCCCTTCTACCTCAGCCTCCCCCTCAGACCCCATAAGGTCCAGAGATGAGCGAGACCCTCAGAAGAGCACGCCAGCTCCAGCAGCCACATCGCCTTTTGAATCAAAGGAACTGGACACCCTGACCCTGTATGCGGATCGTTCAGCCATCAGCATTCACTCAAGGAAAAAACACCACATTCAGTCAGATCGGCTCCATCGGGGAGTGCAGCAGCCCCCCGGACCCCCACCAGGGCGGGGGGAAAACATGCTATCCAGAGCGTCCATGCCTCAGCACAGAAAAAGCACTAAAGGCACTGGCCCTTTAAAGCACGGCGAGCGCCGCTCACCGCACACCGCTGCCTGCACCGATCCCACATGGACAGATCACACTGAGCAAAAATCACAGGACGAGGATGTAAAAACCTGGAGAGACACACCAGACTGCTGCCACCGATCGCTGTTCCCCGAGAGGGAAGTGATGCAATGCTGCCTGACAGATATCTCCTATGAAGGCTCTGGTAAAATGGCCGCTCGGCTGGAGGAGAAGGCTACAGTAAAATGGCGCCGACATGTGCTCGGCCGAGCACCGCCCGCCAAAATGGCAGCGAATGGCGCCAAAACACGGCGCTGCACAGAGGCAGGGCCAGTCATCTCAGCATTCAGGCAAAGAAAATGGCGGATCGCCGCAGCGACCGCCGCACACACACGTCTGCACACAAAAAACTGCACCCAGAGCATATTCACAGCAGAGCAGGATGGCCCCCCCTCGCAGCCCACAGGCAGTATAGCCACACAGGGATCAGACAGGGAGCCCGCAGTTACACAGACATGGGGGGTGATACACAGCCACAGACTGACACCCACACAGAAGGTCCCCACACAGAAAGGTGCTTACCATACCGGATGGCGTGGGGGGCCATCTCCAGCGACCAAACCGCTATACTGAGGACAGGGAGTGTTGTAGCCAGGACGCAGTGGACTGCGGTGCGAAACCGCAAATGGCGTCCGGTGAGGTAGCCACCTCACAGGCAGCATCCCTGCAGCAAACAGGGATGGGTCGTTCAATATGCCAGGGTAAAACCTAAGCTGAACGCTCGATTGCAGGCTGGGGAAACCCCTGGCACTCAGCCCTGGGATCCAGGGAAGCCAGTCCGAGACCCAGCTCCACATAATCATCTTCATCCAAAGAAAACTAAACTAAGGCTGATAAAATAACAGCTAAGTAAAAGAAAGAGAAAAATACTTGAAATAAAATCAAAAAAGGAAAGAAGGCCGAGACTGAAAAGCCCCAGCACAGGAACAGCCAGCTAACTCCTAAGCTAGGTAAGATCAAACTGAGTTGAGGATGCTGGAAGCAGGGAGGTATTGACTGAGGGGACCGCCCCCTAGGGGTGTGATATGCTAAAAGCTTTTATATTAACAAATCTTGTTGCCTAGCTACTCCTACGGAGCAAAGGTCAATACCCATTGGTGAAGATTATGAAGGGGCGGCGACTGTCGGAGGACGTAAGAGAAATATATTTTTAAATGTAATAAGTTAGTTACACCCAAGCACAAAAAATCCCCCACCCCCACCCCCACATATACGCACGTACAAAAACTGCATGCGTCGGGCACCTACGCCCGATGAAAGAAAGTGAAAAAGGACATACATTTTATTTGGGTACAGTGTTGCACGACCGCGCAATTGTAAGTTAAAGTAATGCAGAGCCGTAGCGCAAAAAAAATGGCCTGGTCATTAGGGGGGGTAAAACCTTCCGGTCCAGAAGTGGTTAATAAAAAAAGGCAGAAGCAGCCAACAATTTGTAAAAAAAAATTACACATGCGTTTGCAATTTCAATGACTTTTCTAAATTATTTTTTTTCTTAATAATTATGCAATAGCATTATTTGTTGTTTTCATATTTGCCTGGAGTTTATCTATAAAGCAAGTCCTGATAAAAGTCAAGAGAAAAAGATAGCAGCACACAAAAAAAACACATGGAACCAATGACTGCCAACAATAAATCAATAATTCTAAATGTGCGTTACATGAGGTTTAACCAACAAAGCAGGGGTAGGGAACCCTGGAGAGCTGATGTTCTACCTGAATACCATAGAAGAGTTTCAAGTGGAGTTCCACCCATTTTAGTCACTTTAGATCTATGTAATCCCCTTTAAAACGACTTTTACCAATGGAAAGTTTTTTTTTTTTGTTGTTGCTAGTAAATACCTGATTTTCTGCTTTATTTATCCTCTTCTCACTTCCGGGTCCGGTCGGCAATTACGTCATTCGGCGATTCGCAGTGTATGCTGGGATGTATCTCAGGGAATGAAATCTCGCATTATTACACAGGAGATGAGCTGTACTGCGTGTTCTGCTGTATGTATGTAGTGTATTGAGGCCGTGCTCCGCTCCGCCTCCGCCCCCTCTCAGTGAGCTGTATGTATGTAGTGTATTGAGGCCGTGCTCCGCCCCGCCTCCTCTCAGTGAGCTGTATGTATGTAGTGTATTTAGGCCGTGCTCCGCCCCGCCTCCTCTCAGTGAGCTGTATGTATGTAGTGTATTGAGGCCGTGCTCCGCCCGCCTCTGCCCCGCCTCCTCTCAGTGAGCGAGGACTGAAAGCATTATATCCTCACTGAGCTCACTGAGAGGAGGCGGGGCGGAGCACAGCCTCAATACACTACATACATACAGCTCACTGAGAGGAGGCGGGGCGGAGGCAGGGAAGAGCACGCAGTGCAGCTCATCTCCTGTGTAACAAAGCGAGATTTCATGCCTCCCAGCACACACTGCGAATTGCCGAATGACGTAATCGCCGACCAGACCCGGAAGTGAGAAGAGGATAAATAAAGCCTCTGATTCCTTTTGTTCCAAATTGTAGTGTAACTGTAATGTCTGCCCTCATTTTGTTAAGCGCTGCGCAAACTGTTGGCGCTATATAAATCCTGTATAATAATAATAAAGCAGAAAATAAGGTATTTACTAGCAACAAAAAAAAAAAAACTTTCCATTGGTAAAAGTCGTTTTAAAGGGGATTACATACATCTATGTAATCCAATTTATTAAAAATGGGTGGAACTCCACTTTAATGATAAGAAGATAACCTAACTAGAAAATGCATAGTTCAGAGGTCAGTAGTTAGTAACACAGTGTGCAGAGTAATGCAGTAGTAATGCAGAGTTCAGTAGTAAAGCAAAGGTCAGAAGTCAGTAGTTTATAACAAAAAGTGCAGGAAATGTAGAATGCAGCGGTATGTAACAGTACAGAGTTCAAGAGCAACTAATACCCATCTTCAATCAGAAGCATAAAATGCCCCCCTTCCTAAGCTAAAATCACCTGCGGCACAAATGCTCACCTCCCCCAAAATTCACACACCAGACCTCAGATGGCGTATTGCCCAGCAGATTGAGGGAAGTCCTCTCAGGTCTCAGCTTGGGTGTGTCATATAGGGGGCCAAAGAGGAACCCAGGACTTCCCTCGGCTCTGCAATGCCTATTACCACTCTGATCTGAGAGGTGCAGGCTGGGCCAGGAGGTGAGTTTCTGACTCTTGCAATACAGAGAATAATTACCTTTGTTACAGTTTCATGCAGACACAGAGGATTCAATCGAAGGGAGAATGCTGATCCTGTGGGTGAAGAGGGTGATGGTGTAAATGAAAAATGAACAATGATGAACAGAAATTATAATCTTCAGCATTACAGACAAGCAAAACAACTGGGATCGATTCCCCTGACAGCTACATGAGAAAAAAAAAAGAAACACATGGGTTTTGTTATGCATTGCAGAGAACAATGACCACAAACTGCATACATTCTTGAGCCGCAGCAGGCAACCAACTAAATCAAGGGTTTTACATTTTGCCCCAGACGGTTTTCAAAGTTGGTCAGCAGTATTATTTCTAATTTAAATGACCAAGTAATGAAATTGTATAGTGTTTTTTCTACAAGATTCTAATACAGCAACGCTAAAACCACCAACACCTGGGCCTACACTACTACAATATACATCTCTAGAACACCAGGCGGCACCATCTATTCCAAATATATTAGAAGCGATGGCCTGTATCATTTGCTTTTAATTTATTTATTTTTTTCTGGACAAAATTTTTACAATCTGTGCTACAAAGGTAACATTAGAGGCCCTCCACTCCAACATATTTGAAATAAGTACCTATGCTTACCCCACTGCACTTGGGGAGTGCTCACTAATTAACACTGCCTCCTTGGTTACACTGCCATGCCATAGGATGACCTCAGGCCTGGGAAGGCATGCTTTCTATATTAATATACTCCTCCCTGGCTATGACACACTACCATCCCCAGCCAGGACCAGGATTTCTTGTTATACAGGACCTATAGTCTTTTAATGCGTTATGGGACTCCTTCACACGTGAGGTTGGGGGGGATGGAGGGCTAGTAAAACCCTGTGGCTAAGCTGCACTTTTGCTACCCCTTTTAGATATAGAGGCCACAGCGGGGGAGGGGGCCGTGTACATAGGCTGCGGCAAGAATTATACCCCGTCACTTTAAGTGAATGGGGCTGCTCTGCAAACTCCCTGCAACCACATGCAATGCAAGCGGTTGCAAAGAACCAGTGTGGGTTTCAAGGGGTTAAAGCAGGTGGTGAGGAAGCGATCCATTTCTTCTCATTGTCTGTCAAATGCTCTTCAGAAAACACCTTAAGTGTGAACGAGCCCATAGGGCTCTTTCATACAGCCATTAAATTATAAAGGTACCTATAACAAGCATTATTAAACCTACAGCGTTAAATGAGGATTTTGGATGTGTTGCACAAGTCCTGTCAGACAACACTCCCAAAAATGCCCTGTGAGATGCTTTCAACAGGCTGAAATAGGAAATGATCACTTTTTGAACTTTGCAACCTTAAAAACTTGACCTCCGGAAGATCTACCCCCCTGCATGACGAGGCCATTTTTTTTTTGTGTTTGCGATACGGCACTGTGTTACTTTAACCCAATATTGTGCGGTCGCGCGACACTGTACCCAAATAACATTTATGGAATCTTTTTTCCCCCTCAAATAGAGTTTTCTTTTGGTGGTATTGAACCACCTCCGAGGTTTTAATTTTTTGCACTATAAACAAAAAAAAAATTGACAATTTAAAAAAAAAAAAAAAATCAATATGTTTTACTTTCTGCTAGAATACATATCTAATAAAAAATAAATAAATAACATTTCTTTATAAAGTTAGACCAATATGTATTCTGCTACATATTTTTGGTATAAAAAAAATTACAATAAGTGTATTTTGATTGAAGATGCTATAACGCCCGCAGAAACCAAACTATGGGAAATATTTATCAAATTTTTTTATACTAGTAATGGCAGCAATCAGCGACTTATAGCAGGACTGCGATATTGCGGTGGACATTCTGACCAGTGGTGGCCGGTGCGTTGGGGGCGCCGCCCCCTGCTATCCATGCTTCACGCCCCCTAATCGGCATGCGGGGCACCGGATGCATGGAGTTCAATGGGGCTTTTTTTTTTTTTTTTTAGTCATTTTAGTCATTCTGTTTTGGCTTCAGTACCTTCCGAATCACATACATGAGGCAAATAGAGTGAGAAGATTATTTCTTTTTTTTCCCCCTGACTCATGGATAACCTGCTTGTTCTAAGTCTATGAAGTCAAGAGTCACACAAGGGCAATTGGCATTTTCAAATTGTGGCTGGATGGCGGCCACTGTATTTCTATTATAAGAGCTATAATATTTTACATACCTTGTTTCTATGTGTATTTGTGATTCTACACCTCCTTCCTGGGTCAACTGATTGCCTCCCATGGCTTTCAATACCATTTCTTGATGGAACCCAAATTGATCTCTCCCCCCAGCTCACTCCATCACTAATTTACTGACAGACATATCAACCTGGATTGTCACACCACTTCCTCAAACTCAATCTATCCAAAATTGAGCTCATAATATTTCCTCCCTCATGTGCCCCTTTCACTAACTTCTCTGTCAGGAACAATTGCACAACCATCAGCCCACTCCTGCACCGCAGGGTGCTAGGTGTAATTCTGAACCCTGAATTGTCCTTTCGGCCCCACATCCGATCACTGTCAAAATCTTGCCTCCGCAACATCTCCAAAATACGCCCCTTCTTCACCAATGACACAGCAAAGCCTCCAATTCACTCCCTATTCATTTCTCGCCTCACTTATTTTAACTCTCTCCTCATTAGCTTACCTTTACATAGGATATCTCCCCTTCAGTTCATCATGAATGCTGCCACCAGACTCAGCCACCTTACTAACCATTCAGTGTCTGCTACCCCTCTGCCAATCCCTACACTGGCTTCCCTCCACCCAACGAATAAAATTCAAAAAATACTAACAACAACTTACAAAGTCATCCACAGCCCCCAGATACATTACTAACCTAGTCTCAAAATACCAACCAAATCTTTCTCTGTGTTCTTTCCAAGACCTTCTGCTCTCTAGCTCCCTTATCACCTCCTCCCATGCTTGCCGCCAGGACTTCTCCAGAGTCTCTCCCATTCTCTGGAACACTGTACTCCAAGCTGTCAGACTATCTCCTACTCTGTTCACTTTAAAGGCGATCTCTGTTCACTTTAAAGGCGATCTCTGAAAACCCTTTTCTTCAGAGAAGCCTATCCTGCCCTACCTAGCAACTGTACTTTTATTTTCTTCAGCAGAACATCCCCCACAGTTAGATTGTAAGCTCTAATGAGATGGGCCTACATTCCTCCTGCATTGAATTGTATTGTAACTGTACTGTCTACCCTCGTGTTGTAAAGCTCTATGCAAACGGTTTGTGCTATAATAAACCTGTATAACAATTTTAAATGTACTTGGAACAGCCATATTTGTACATTACATGGGCAAACCGTTTTTTTCTTTTATCTCAACAAAAGGGAATGACTGAAAAACAACAGACTCCGTACAATGCATAATAATTTCCAAACACCCACAATGCACCTGGTAGCAAGAGATTATTTCACCTTTGCCTTTGACAGAAGTGACACAATGAGGTTCAGAACACAATTTTGTATTCAAGTTAAGAGTTTTTTTGTTGTTTTATTTAAGCAAAATTGGGGCATTTGCTGTGCCGACATGCGCCTGTGAAGTGTAATTTTAAAAGTGAGGTCCACTTCAATGGCTGAAGAGAGAAAGATCTTAGTTACTGGCAACTACCGGGCAGCATTCCTTAACCCACCTACTGAATATCTCAAGCGAGAGACTCGACTAGGATTTTTTGACACTTGTGCAGAGACCTGCGTTATTCTGCATTAGAAAAAAACAGAAACCAATTGTTTTCTATGTGCCCTGTTCACACTTGGACAAAGCCTTTGGGTAAATTGCGGTGCAGAAATCTGCAAAATGTTTACATTCTCTGGTCCTGCATCACAGTAAACCCACAGCTCGGTTTCTTCCTGCTGAGCTATGGTGCATAGAAATGAATGAGAGGTCCCACCAATGTTTCAATAATGTTATAAAACCAAAAAAGGAAACTGTGATCTGCATTTTTTCTGTTTTTTTGTACAGGAAGTGTGAATGAGTCTTCAAATTTTGCAGACAAGTGATAATTAAAGTGACATTAAACCTTACGTTTTCTTTTGTATTAAAAAAAATCAACATGTTCTACTTACCTGCTCTGTGCAATGGTTTTGCACAAAGCAGCCCGATCCTCTAGTGTCCCCGCCGGCACTCCTGGTTCGATGAATGCCCCCATAGCAAGCAGCTTGCTATGGGGTACTCGTGTGTGCTTGCTCCCAATAGCTCCTGCTGCTATCAATCTGCCAGTGAGGAAGGAGACAGAAGCGAGAGTCGCTGCTGTTCTGCACGTCGCATGATCTGGATCAGGCTCAAGTATAAGGGGAAGGGGGGAATCGTACAGTAAAGAAGGTTTTTTACCTTATGCATTGAATGCATTAGGGTAAAAAACCTTAAGGCTTCGGAACCACTAAGTTGTGGGGGATATTCTGTGTACAAGAGCCCCATACAGCAGAATGATGATGAAAACTACAGCTCGGGGTCACCCATGGCTAAAATGTTAACAAGAACTCAGTTGTACTAACTGAAATATTCATGTTGCCATTGCAGACCTATACAAAGAATACTGGATGCCTGGTTGTTTCTGGTTTCAATAACCTCCAAGCCAATGACCTGGAACAAGTAGGCAGATTAGACCAGGGGTCCACAACCCCCAAGTCGCAGACCGGTGCTGGTCCGTGGCCTGTTGACGGGCAAACAAGCAGGTGGTGAGTAATAACCACGGTCCGCACAGAGCTATCATAGACCGCGGTCGCCGCTCACTTCCTGCTGTGCGGCCATGCCTGTGTCCCCTCTCCTAGCTGCTGCCTCCACCTGGCTGATGATGTCATCCTATCAGCAGGGCAGGGGGCTGGAGGAGCTGCTGAGAGAGCTTCTCCTGCCCTCTGCCCTGCTGATAGGATGACATTGCCAGCCGGGCAGGTGGAGGAGCTGGGAGAGGACACAGACTGATATCAGCCTCTGCCCTGCCAAAGGTAGGGGTTCTGTGCAAGGAAGGCAGTGATTTGGAAGGGGAAGTGTGATGTTAGAGAGGAAAGGGGGAGGGGCAGATTGCAGGGACACTGATGAAAGAAGCTGCGATTGCTAGAGGAATTGTAAGGGGGACTGCACTGTAATCATTACAGTGCCACTTTACAGTGCAGTCCCCTTTACATTACAGTGCTCCCTTTAGTAGTCTTCTTTACATCACAGCCCCCCTTTACAGAGCAGACCCGTTAAGGTAATGTATGTAATGTTAATTTACAGGGGCACTGTAAAAGAGGACTGCACTGTAAAGACGCACTGTAATGTAAAGGGGGCTGTGATGTGAAGGTGAACCGAGGACACTGGTGGACTGTGGACACTGATACAAAAGGGGGACTGTGCTGCAAAGGGGGGAGGGGGTTAGGGTGTGAAGGGGGGCAGAGGACAGACTCCATGAATATCCCATCCCCCAACTTATCCACCGCAACCATACCCCCCAGGAAAATTGGCTGCCGTAAAATTGGTTCCTGGTGCCAAAAAGGTTGGGGACCACTGGATTAGAAGCGATCTGTACTTTTGCACCAGGTCTTAAAATTACTGAAACCAGACAGCCCAGCAACTAGCATTTTAAGAAGGCAGCAATAGAAACTATTATATTCTCATAGTTCAGCTTTCCTTTCGTGAGCAAGAGTTTTTTTTATTCTTGCCTACGTTTCCACTTAGCTTTCCTTAGCAAAGGAAGATTATAGATCAATTGCTATGGTAAAATTTCCATTAGTTACCTAGGCTCAAAGTATAATCTGTCTTTCCCTCCACTACTGTATAAGAAAAAAGCTTTTGTTCTACACATGCTTTAAATCCTTTTTCTTGCAAAGGAGTAACAGGAGTCTAATTTGGATGTGACAGTTCCTCTTTAACCTTTCCCCTTAACAAATGAGATTTGCTATAATCCTGACTACATAAGGCAATTATAAGGGCAGTGCAAGAACCCATATAAAACATCAACATATGATGCATAGAAGCTCTCCACTACAATGGGCTAGGTTTACATCCTGCTGCAACAATAAACAGGATTCAGTGCAAGCCTAATTAAATCAGGAAATGCAAACAATCATCCAAAGCCGACACAATCGGTTCATCTAAAAGTAATCAGAATTAAAGAAAGAAAAAAAAAGGGGGGGGGGGGGGTAGGTTGTTACCACTTAATTTATCCTGGAAGCTGGTTACTCAAATAATGCCTACCAACTGCTAAACTGCACAGCATACATAAAGCCCAACACCAGCTTGGGCAAAAAACAAAAACTGTGTCCAAGGCAGGTTATAAAAAAAAAAAAAATGTATCTTTTGCTGCAATAATCACCACCTGTCCTTCGCAAACTCACAGTGGTTCTAAAGTTAAAAGGGATTGTAAAGGCGAAAGGTTTTTATCTTATCCAGTTCCGAACCGCCCACCGTATATATTATATATACAGGGAGTGCAGAATTATTAGGCAAATGAGTATTTTGACCACATCATCCTCTTTATGCATGTTGTCTTACTCCAAGCTGTATAGGCTCGAAAGCCTACTACCAATTAAGCATATTAGGTGATGTGCATCTCTGTAATGAGAAGGGGTGTGGTCTAATGACATCAACACCCTATATCAGGTGTGCATAATTATTAGGCAACTTCCTTTCCTTGGGCAAAATGGGTCAAAAGAAGGACTTGACAGGCTCAGAAAAGTCAAAAATAGTGAGATATCTTGCAGAGGGATGCAGCACTCTTAAAATTGCAAAGCTTCTGAAGCGTGATCATCGAACAATCAAGCATTTCATTCAAAATAGTCAACAGGGTCGCAAGAAGCGTGTGGAAAAACCAAGGCGCAAAATAACAGCCCATGAACTGAGAAAAGTCAAGCGTGCAGCTGCCAAGATGCCACTTGATGGCCATATTTCAGAGCTGCAACATCACTGGAGTGCCCAAAAGCACAAGGTGTGCAATACTCAGAGACATGGCCAAGGTAAGAAAGGCTGAAAGACGACCACCACTGAACAAGACACACAAGCTGAAACGTCAAGACTGGGCCAAGAAATATCTCAAGACTGATTTTTCAAAGGTTTTATGGACTGATGAAATGAGAGTGAGTCTTGATGGGCCAGATGGATGGGCCGTGGCTGGATTGGTAAAGGGCAGAGAGCTCCAGTCCGACTCAGACGCCAGCAAGGTGGAGGTGGAGTACTGGTTTAGGCTGGTATCATCAAAGATGAGCTTGTGGGGCCTTTTCGGGTTGAGGATGGAGTCAAGCTCAACTCCCGGTCCTACTGCCAGTTTCTGGAAGACACCTTCTTCAAGCAGTGGTACAGGAAGAAGTCTGCATCCTTCAAGAAAAACATGATTTTCATGCAGGACAATGCTCCATCACACGCGTCCAAGTACTCCACAGCGTGGCTGGCAAGAAAGGGTATAAAAGAAGAAAAGCTAATGACATGGCCTCCTTGTTCACCTGATCTGAACCCCATTGAGAACATGTGGTCCATCATCAAATGTGAGATTTACAAGGAGGGAAAACAGTACACCTCTCTGAACAGTGTCTGGGAGGCTGTGGTTGCTGATGCATGCAATGTTGATGGTGAACAGATCAAAACACTGACAGAATCCATGGATGGCAGGCTTTTGAGTGTCCTTGCAAAGAAAGGTGGCTATATTGGTCACTGATTTGTTTTGTTTTTGAATGTCAGAAATGTATATTTGTGAATGTTGAGATGTTATATTGGTTTCACTGGTAAAAATAAATAATTGAAATGGGTATACTGTATATTTGATTTTTGTTAAGTTGCCTAATAATTATGCACAGTAATAGTCACCTGCACACACAGATATCCCCCTAAAATAGCTAAAACTAAAAACAAACTAAAAACTACTTCCAAAAATAGTCAGCTTTGATATTAATGAGTTTTTTGGGTTCATTGAGAACATGGTTGTTGTTCGATAATAAAATTAATCCTCAAAAATACTAATTTGCCTAATAATTCTGCACTCCCTGTATATATATATATATATATATATATATATATATATATATATATATATATATATATATATATAGGCAGGGTGGCCCGGCTGCGCAAAATCAGGTACAGGTACGTGATGCGCGCCCGTGTCCCGGAGGTTATCGGATTTGGTTCAGGACTGATCAGTCATCAGGTCCAGGCCAATGATCTATGGCCTGGACCTGGTGATCGGTTCTGATCAATTGCAGAGCCTCCTGTGCCTGTGTAATGTAAACACAGGCACAGGAAATGTGGAAATCTCCTCTCCTGGACCCCTTTTCGGTTCCAGTGTAACGTTAGAAAACCATACCCCGTGAGAAATCCATACCCATGTCACTTCCTGTCAGGAACAGCTGAGCAGCGTAGCAGTGCGCATGCTCACAGCTCCGGATACGTCATTGAACAGCTGAGGAGCTGACTAGTGCGCATACACGGAGGGTATGGAATGTTCACGGTAGTGTGTGTAACGTTACACCGCATCAGCTGTTGCGGCGGTTACATTAAAACAGCTCGGCTGCAATATGAGTCATCTCCGCTACTATCCCTGTCACTTCCCTGATCTCGGCTAGTAAATGTAAAAGCGGCGGCAGGTGTATGAAATCTAAATGACGGAGATCTCGGCTCCGTGATTTATATTTTCATACACCCGCCGCCGCTTTTATATTTAGTAGCCGAGATCAGGGAAGTGACAGGGGTAGGAGCGGAGATGACTCATGTTGCAGCCGAGCTGTTTTAATGTAACCTTTAATGTAACCTTTAATGTAACCGCCGCAACAGCTGATGCAGTGTAACGTTACACACACTACCGTGAAAAATCCATACCCTCCGAGCATGCGCACTAGTAAGCTCCTCAGCTGTTCAATGACGTAGGTGCTGACGTAGGTGCACCGGAAGTGACGAGGGTATGGATTTTTTACGGGTATGGATTTTTTCACGGAACACCAGCGTGAGAAAAGAAAGCATCACAGCGAGTACACGAGCACTACACTGACACCACTACACATAGGCACATATTTAACCCCCTGATCAACCCCCAGTTAACCCTTTCCCTCCCTGTCACAGTGTCCCTATATATACACCGTATACAATTTACTGATCAATGTATTAGTGTCACTGGTGAAGCCAGTTAGCGCCAGCGGAAGTTAGCGGTAGTTATCGTCAGTCCCAGATAGGTTTAGGGTACCCGCCACCATATATCCACTAATAAAGGTTTAACCCCGTCATCTCCCCCAGTTAACCCTTTCACTGCCCTGTTACAGTGTCACTATATACAGTGTACAGATAAGTTACCGATCACTATATTGGTGTCACGGGTGACGCTAGTTAGCGTCAGTGTCAGTCTCAGTATAGTGTTAGGGTTCCACCACATACTTTCTAAAAGTTTTAACCCCAGTTAACCCGTTCACTCCCTGTCACAGTGTCACCAGTAAAGTGCACAGATCTTTATTATGATTGCTGTATTAGTGTCACGGGTGACACCAGTTAGCGTCAGCATCAGTAAGGGTCATTCCCAGATAGCTTCAGATTTTAACCTTTTGATTGCTAGTAACACTAACACACACACACACACTATATACCTCCACTACTAATATAGTGTCTGAATGGATGAATATCTTTGATTTGATTAGAACTATACTAGCGTCCCCAATAGTTTAGTGTTCCCAAAAACGCAGCGTTAGCAGAATCAGCCCTGACACCTGCCAGCATTTGCGTTTAGCCCCTTCGCCCTGCCCCCAAGAAGTGCAGTATCAATAGATCACTGTTACTGCAAATACACAGCAGAGAAAACCACAGCGTTAGAGTCAGGCCTGATCTCTTCTAGAACTCGTAGTTATTTTTTTTTTGTAGCGGTTCAAACAGTCCTTGACAACCAGGTGCTTTTTCACCTGTGAGTCACGCTAGGTACCTGTAAATTTAGTGGCCAAAATGTCAAACGAAACGTAAACTAGTGAAGAGGCCTACAGGATACTGAGCATGACAGAGGAGAGCGAAGGCGGAGTCCTCACTGTCAGAATCAGGCTCAGTATTACAAACCCGTAGAGAGCAGCGGCACCCTGACAGATAGCCCTGATTACGAAGTAGGGGTCCCTGCTAAGGTCAGGCGCACCCAATCCCGCTCTGTTTCGGAGGTGCAACAACCGCATGATTCTCGTATACAGCAGAGTGTCGGTACTAGTGCTGCTCAACCCCCTGGTGAACTGGGAAGCACCAGTGGCCTAGTACACCCTGGTCGTAGACAACCCAGCACTGCAGTATCACTCAGTGACTTGGCGAGTCCCATAAGTGCAGTTCAAGCTGGTGCGGTAGCTAGCACAAGTAGTGACCCGCAGCCACCAAGAATTCAAACGCAGGCCTGTAGAGCCCATAGTGCCCTTCCTGATGCGCTTGCAAATCCCAATTGGCAGCCCACAGATTATGCAGCTCCTGTACTTCCCCCACCCCTTTCACTGGCCAACCCGGAATTCAGGTGGAAACAGTCAATTTTACTCCCCTTGATTTTTTTTGAGCAGTTTTTCACAGAAGATCTGTACAGAACAATTGTGGACCAAAGCAATTTGTATGCTAAACAATTTATTGCCGCAAACCCAAATTTGACCTCTGCCAGATAAATTTAGCTTGAAACCTAGAACGGTTCCCGAATTTAAAACCTTTCTAGGCCTATCCCTTAACATGGGCATTACTAAAAAGAGTGAGTTGCAGACATATTGGTTCACTGACACAATTCATCATATGCCTGTGTTCTCTGATGCCATGCCCAGGGATAAATACAAGCATTCCTCCAACCTTGGCTGCTCCGAGTTCAGGACAGGTGGGTTCAGGAAATCGTTCGATCAGGGTACAAGATCGAATTTCTTTCACGGCCGGCAGACAGATTCTTTCCCTCAAATCTTCATTTGACCCCAGGGCGGTTACAAGACCTGCATCAAGCGGTGCAGGATCTCCTCGCTCAGGGGGTAATCGTGCCTCATCGGGACAGGTTTCGGGGGTTTTACTCAAATCTGTTAACTGTGCCCAGAAAGGAGGGCAAAGTGCGTCCGATTCTGGACTTGAAAGCTCTGAACCGCTTTGTGCGCGTTCGAAAGTTCCGCATGGAATCGCTCCGCTCGGTGGTGGCCTCTCTGAGCCCGGGAGAATTCCTGGCCTCTATCGATCTGAAGGATGCATATCTACACATCCCCATATTCAAGGGTCATCAGAGGTACCTCCGATTCGCTATCGCGGAGGAACACTATCAGTTTGTGGCGTTACCTTCCGGTCTCGCTTTGGCTCCAAGGGTCTTTACCAAAGTGTTGGCGCCTGTTCTGGGACTGTTGCGGGCACAGGGCATTGCGGTCTTGGGTAATCTGGATGATCTCTTGTTAAGATCGAGTGCCAGTCAGAGCCTGCTGCGCGATGTGTCCACTACGGTCCAGACGCTGCAGGAGTTCGGTTGGACGATCAACGTTCAGAAGTCGGCCACGTCTCCTTCGGTTCGTCTCCCGTATTTGGGAATGGTACTGGACTCTGCTCAAGCAAAGGTGTTCTTGGCGGAGGACAAGCTCCGGACCCTACAGTCTGAGGTCAGGTCCCTCAGGGACAACGAATCCTCGTCACTCAGGACCTGTATGCGGTCCCTGGGGTTGATGGTATCGGCCTTCGAGGCGATACTATTTGCACAGTTCCACACGCGGTCTCTCCAAGCGGAGATCCTGGCCAGATGGGACAGACTACCTCAGTCCTTGGACGTGAGAGTGTCTCTGACCCGCCAAACCAGAATGGATCTCTTGTGGTGGCTTCAGTCCTTGGCTGTGTCGGAAGGGAAATCCTTCCGGCCGTTACTATGGACGGTGATTAGCACGGATGCCAGCCTGTCAGGCTGGGGTGGCGTCCTGGGCAACCTATCTGCCCACTTGGTCGAAGGAGGAATCCTCCCTTCCGATAAACATATTGGAATTGAGAGCGATCAGGCTGTGTCTGCTCCATTGGTCGGATCGTCTTCAGGGCCGTCCTGTACAGGTGCAAACGGACAATGCCACTGCGGTGGCATACATCAACCACCAAGGGGGCACCAGAAGTGCCCGGGCGGCCCAGGAAGTGACCAGTATTCTGTCTTGAGCCGAGATTCATGTCCCGGCGATATCGGCAGTTCACATTCCGGGTGTGGAGAATTGGCAGGCAGATTATCTGAGCCTCCAGACCCTGGACCAGGGGGAATGGTCCCTGCACCCGGAGGTATTTAGATTTCAGATGCTGTGTGCGAAGTGGGGATCCCTGGATGTGGATCCAATCGCGTCTCGGCTAAACCACAAGGTGGAAAGGTTCGTGGCAAGAACGCACGATCCTCTGGCAGACGCCTCTGATGCGCTGTTGGTGCCTTGGCATCAGTATCGTCTGATCTATGCCTTTCCTCCGATTCAGTTGTTGTCCAGGTTCCTTCGCAGGTTGGCCTCGGAACAAACACTGGTGATTCTGGTGGCGCCGGGCTGGCCACGCTGGTCCTGGTACGCGGACACCATTCACCTGGCCGTCGAGCCTCCATGGCGGCTGCCAATGCGGGAAGATCTGCTGTCTCAGGGTCCGATCTTCCATCCTGCTTTACAGTCGCTGGCTTTACGGCATGGCTGTTGAAAGCCAGGTCCTGAGAGACAGGGGTCTCTCCTCAGAGGTCATTTCTACTTTAATCAAGGCTAGAAAAGCCTCGCCTGGTAAGATTTATTTCCGAACTTGGAAAGCTTATTTTGCCTAGTGTGAGTCCAGGGGTTTCTCTCCTCATTCATACTCGGTGGCGAGAGTGTTGGCTTTCCTCCAATCTGGTGTGGACCAGCGCCTTGCGTTGGCTACGATTAAGGGCCAGGTTTCTGCACTGGCTGTTCTTTTTCAGCGTCCTGTGGTGTCTAATTCTTTGATTCGCACCTTCATTCAAGGTGTGTGTCACTTGATCCCTCCTAGAAGGGAGCCTCTGCCTCCATGGGACTTGAACTTGGTTTTGTCCGTGTTACAACGTTCCCCGTTTGAAAACATCAGGGAAATTTCATTACCTCTGCTATCTAAAATGGTTGCCTTTCTGGTAGCGATCACTTCTGCTCGCAGAGTGTCGGAGTTGGCGGCGTTGTCTTGCCGCTCCCCTTACCTGGTGATTCATAGGGATAAGATGGTCTTGCGACCTAACCCGTTCTTTCTTCCAAAGGTGGTTTCGGATTTTCACCTCAATGAGGACATTGTCTTACCTTTGCTCTGTGCGAATCCTAAGCATCCTAAAGAGATTGCGTTGCATTCTTAGAATGTTGTCAGGGCGATCAGGGTTTACCTGTCATCGACTGAATCCTTTAGAAAATCGGATTCTCTCTTTGTCCTTCCTGAGGCGTCTGCGGCGACCATTTCAAAATGGATCAGACAGACAATTGTTCAGGCCTATTCGTTGAAGGAACAGGTACCACCCTTCCCTGTCAAGGCGCACTCTACCAGGTCGGTGAGTACGTCCTGGGCCCTCCGGCATCAGGCTTCGGTGGCCCAGGTGTGCAAAGCTGCGACTTGGTCGTCAGTGCACACTTTTTCAAAATTCTACAAAATTGATGTTCTGGCATCAGCTGATGCCTCCTTTGGCCGCAAAGTTCTCTGTGCGGCAGTACCGTAGGGGACCCTGGTTTTGTTGCGGGTCCCTGGCTGTTGGGGTTGTTTACCCCCTTGGTTATTTGCTTTCCTGGGTTGTTGCCCAGAAGGTTACCTTGCTGTTCATGTAAGGTTCCTTTCTCTGATGTGGGTACTGCGTTGCCTTTTCTGACAGTTGCATTTCCCACCCCTCATGTCTACACTGCTTTGGGACATCCCCATTGGTGAAGACTGTATGAGTGGGCGGCGACTGTCGGAGGACGTAAGAGAAAACGTAATTTTTGTAAAATCTTACCGTAAAATTCCTTTCTCTGAGTCCTCCCACAGTCCCCGCCCGACCCTCTTTTGGGGTTCTTATACACTTAACTGCTTGCTACCAAACTGAGTTGGGATGGCTATTGCAGGGGGGGTTATTGGACCAGTGGGACAACCCCCATGGGTGCGTCTATGTAAATGCTTTTGTTTTAACAAGTCTTTTGCCTAGCTACTCCTAAGGAGAGGAAGTCAATACCCCATTGGTGAAGACTGTATGAGTGGGTGGCGACTGTCAGAGGACTCAGAGAAAGGAATTTTACGGTAAGATTTTACAAAAATTCAGTTTTTCTCTTTCCTTCATTGACAGACACAGCTCCAGAATCTTCTTGACCATTGGGACGTCACAAAGCAGTGTCAAACATGAGGGGTGGGAAAAAACACAGCAGGAAAAAAAAAATTCCAAAAAGGCTAAATCTAGCCAACCAGGTAACATGGAGCTCAACCAGGAACAACTTGAGCTCACCTGAAATAAACATACACCCTCAAAGAGGACTAATCTTTTCAAACAGCGGCCTGCAAAACATTGCGAACAAAAGCAGCATCCACAGATGCCAGCACATCTATTGTATAAAATGTTGTGAAAGTGTGCACATATGACCAGGTGCCCACCTTGCCAACCTGCACCACTGACGCCTGATGGCGGAAGACCCAAAAGGCACCAAGTGCCCACGTAGAAAGCGCCTTAACAGGGAACGGAGGAACCTGACCCTTGATGGACCGCCCATCTAGGTGAACCACAAGGTAAGGTGAACGACAAGACAACGCCGCCAGCTCCGACGCCCTGCGTGCAGAAGTAATAGCCACCAAGAAGGCTACCTTCTAGGATAATTTAAGCAGAAGAACCTCGCAAATATTTCCGAAAGGCTGGTACTGGAGAACCGACAGTACCAAATTGAGATCCCACGGAGGCATCAGAGACCATACTGGGGAGCAGAGAGGCAAACCCCCTAAATAAAGATGCGAATCAAAGAATGTGTAGCCAAGGGATGGTGAAAGAAGACCACCAAGGCTGAAAACCTGGCCCTTGACGGTACCCAACGTTTCGTTGGAGGAATGCCAAAATCCGACTCGAAGTTCCAGTATATCGATCGGTAGTCTTGACTCCTTCAGAGTCCAGACCCCTTGAACACACCCGTACCCAAATCACCTCCCTACCCTGACAGGCTGGCAAACTCTCACCACCGGAAACAGTCCCCCCGGAGGCACCCACTCAGCAGCAGGGCTCAGTAGGCCAAAATTTTTGAGGGCAGCTCTGCACCTGGGCACGAAACCAGCCGGAGACGACCGCCCAGGAACAACGGGGGAGAGGGCATCAGGCCAGTAAGCTGCAGCCTAAATTTTTGGCCGGGTGTGGCGCAGACTTGCAGATTGGAAGCCATCCACTTTCCCAGCAAAACAACAGCTGGGAGCCCTTAGGACCCCCCGTCGCCCAGTCCAGCAGTTGATCGTAGTTCTCACAGGAACCGAAACTAATAAAAAAAGCAGGAAAAAAAAAAAAATCAGTTTAAAAATGAAAAAAATGCTAGGTCCAGAGATCCCAGCAACAACTAGGTCCTTACTCCTGACTAGGCAGAAAAAAAACAAAAAACTGAGTGCTTATGGCAGGAAATGGGAATATACTCCCTGGGACTGCCCCATAGGCGTGGTAAAGCTTTCTCCTGCCTAGTGTCCTACTCCTGAAGGGGACAGCATAACCCCGTGTGTCCATCAATGAACGAAAGAGAAAACAAGACTTTACAATCACGTTAAAACATTTTTACCCTAATGCATCACCTGCATTAAAGGGATTGTAAACGATCACCCTGTAAAGCAACCCATTCAGTTTAAAATAGAAATGAAAGGCAAAACATTTGTATATAGATATATTAGAGCTGCATGATTCTGGATAAAATGAGAATCACAATTTTTTTGCTTAGAATAAAGATCACGATTCTCTCACAATTCTAATTATCATCTTTCACATTATACAAAAAATTGGGCTAACTTCACAGTTCCGTTTTTTTATTTTTTTAAATTCATTGAAGTGTATTTTTTCACAAAAAATTGCTTTTGAAAGTCCGCTGCACAAATACAGTGTGACATAAAAAATTTGCAACAACTACCATTTTATTCACAAAGGAAGATCCTGATCCCTTAAAGCAGTGGTTCTTTTTTTTTTTTTTTTTTTTTTTATATATTGGTTTATTAACAAAAAAAAAAAAAAAATTAAACTGTACACTAAATAAAAATGTTTAAGAACCAAAAAATGAAAATGTTATGCTAGTATTTACAGAGACTTTACATGAAACTTTAGTATTTGCACATTTCCCAAAAATATTTAAAAATGCAAACTTTTTTAAAAAACACTACATTTTTTTTCCCCCCCTCTACCCCCGTAAGGTTTCTTTTTTCCTTCTTTCTCCACGGCAAAAGGGTCGCTTGAGGCATGGTATATCTCAATCTTTACAAACTTGCATTACCAGATGCAATTTTCAGATCTTAAATCTGTCAGAAAAGTTAGGGGATTTGGGAACGGTGAGGGGAAGATCGCTTGTTTTGACTTCCACAGGTTTGAACTTCCTGACAGGCTGAGCCTTGTGGACCGCTTCTTGTCTTAATCGGTTGATCTCCTCCTTTTCCTCCTCTTCCTGCCGCCTACGTTCCTCTTCTTCCATAAGACTTTTCTGGGCCTCCAGCTCCGCTAGACGCTTCTCAAATTCCTGGCGTGCTTTAGCACGCCTCTCTGTTGCCAACTCAAAGCCTTCCTGAACTATGGAACCAGAAAGGCTCTCGGTCAGGATCCGACTTTCTTTCTTAGGCACAAACGGCTCTTGATGTGTAACCGTATTAGGCCGCGCTTTGAACGTGGACATTTCCTTCAGCTGTTTAAGTTCTTCTTCAATCTGATGTTTCCACATTTGATGCCTTGTCTCTCCTCGTTATCAAGTTCCAGCTTAAATGGTTCTGGTTGCGTTTTCTCCTTCACCTTTTTCTCAGGAAGACTGATGTGGTCGAAATCAGGTAGAGGCTGAGCCTTGAACTTGGGAGCTTCTGCATTCCGGAGCTCTTCCAGTTTTCTTTCCTTCTCTTCCATCCTTTGCCGGTCACGCTCATTAAACGAAAAGGGACACACTTCTACTTGTTTCTGCTCCACTAATTTTGGCTTGAAGGGGACTCCAAAATAAGGCATTGGATTGGCTTTGATAACAGGGACTGGCTCCTCCTTCAGCTCCTCAGACTGCATACAAATTCTGTTCTTTAGTGCAAAAGCTGGAGATTGTGGCATAGTTACAGGAAGCATTTTCTTTACAGGAACCCCCACCACATCCTGTAAGATCTTTGTTGGACATGGCCTGGAATGGAAGGTGAACATCTCCTCTTCTTCCTCTTTCTTCTCACGCTGTTGAATTCGCTTTTCAATTTCCAAATTAAAGCCAACTGCCTTGGTGGGCTCTTTAACAGGAGGTTTTCTTGGTATGAATGATCCACCCTCCAAAACCTTTGGATTAAGCTCCTGGGCTTTGAACTTGTATTGCTGTAGCTGATCAAGTTCTTCTGCTTCAATCTCAGCTGAACTCTTGCAGGTTGTTGGTCGGTGCCGCTGCTTTGTCTGAAGCTGTGGGGTCTTTGGAAGGGTTACTCTGGCCCTTAGTGGTTTCACTGGCGATGGCCCTTCCAACTCCCTTTTCCGGCTGCGCAAGTGGAATCGTTGCGGGGTTCTTTTTTGGAAGGCCATGACTTGCTCGGCTGTGGAAGTGTACTCTGCAGTGGTTTCCTCGTGTTTCCTTTTGTTACTTTTGGAGAGGTTGAAGGGTTTGGGCACAGTACGACCCAACTTGCTTGCCGGGGATGGTGGATGCTTTCTAAGTTCAGCAGTAAAATCAACTTTTTTGTATTCCGTTGCCTGTTCATTTGGATGCCGTTTGAGACGGTCATCAGTGTGGAAGTGGAAGTCCACAGGCTTTGTAGCCTGAATAGGCACCTTCTTTAATGGTTGATCTCCTGCTAAGGCAGATTTCAAGGACTCCTCATTCTTTTTCAGTGCCTCAGCCAGTTCCTGCTGAAGCTGCTGCACCTTCTCAAGTTCTTGCTCCTCTGTGTTCTTAGCCTTCTGAGTCAAATGTTTGCGTTTAAGAACTGTTGGAGTTGAGGGCAAAGTTACTTTAGCCCTTAGCTTTGGAGACACTTCAGCAACACTTGTTGATAGACCTTTGTTGATTGTACTGTCTGCGGATTTGCATCTAGATGAAGACAGTTTTGTTTTCTTCATAGGAGGTTGCTCTTGCTTTGGAGGCACTTTCTTTCGTTCAGCTCTAATTTTTGCCATTTGGCGGTTCCTTTGTTGGGCAGATAAACGTTTGGAAGACCTTCTGGCCTTTGTCTTTGGAGTCGGCTGTTTATTGGCCACCACATTTTCTGATTGTTCGATGTTCTCTGTGGTTAGATCAGACTGTGGAGGGACATTTTCTGCATCGTTAACCTGGTCGAACCAGGAGTCTACATTATTATCATCATCTCCAAAGCTGCACATAGGAACGTCGTATGTATAGCTTCCCTGCAGTCGGACATAATTGCCTTGCCTCTAAGACGACCAATGCAAATCAATCGTGCTGTGTCCGCCTCATAAGCCGTCTCCGTTATCCCCCACCGGAGCTCCTTACCGACACACAGATAGCTGCCAAAGCAGTGGTTCTTAACTCCTGTCCTCAGGACCCACTAACAGGCCAGATTTTAAGTATTACCTTGGGGAGATGCAGACTAGAATACTGCAATCACCGAGCAGCAAATGATATCACCTGTGATGTATTTTAGTTATTTTGCAAACCTGGCCTGTTAGTGGGTCCTGAGGACAGGGGTTGAGAACCACTGCCTTAAAGCATGTTATACAGCACAGTGCTTGTGCTGTGTCATTTGTCCCCCCTGTAAAACCTGGCTGATGTAATTTGCCCCCCCTGTAAAACCTGGCTGATCCTACAAGTTTCTGCCCTCCTCCCTGTACACTGACCACGGTGTATCATGGCTGACAACATGGTCAGTATACGTGTCTCCATCATCCGCAGCCCTGCACTGTCCTCTCTATCCTCCTATCCCATGCCTGTCTTCTAATCAGTGCCCACCCCCTCCCCTCCTGCTGCTCTCAATTAGAAGAACTATCAAGTTCTATTGCTGTCTGTGCCCCCGTTATGGAGATTCAAACTCTCGATTTGTCCTGTTTACTATTATCATTGAAAGTAAGAGTCGGTTCACATTAGCGCGACTTGTCAGGCGACTTGTCAGCCTGACAAGTCGCGCTCCCTCGCGGTCCATTGACCGCTACAGGACCCGTTCTAATAGAAGCGAAAACAAGTCGTTCCGACCTAGAAAAAGGGTCCTGTACTATTTCGGGGCGACCTCGGAGCATCTTGCATAGACTTCCATTATGTGAAGTCCCTGCAAGTCACTCCGAAGTCGTGGTGCAATGTAATGCACAAGTCGCCCCCGAAGTAGTAAGGAGTTGTGTCGCCTCAGTGTGAACCGGCTCTAAAACTAAAAGAAAATATCCCACATTTTGGTTTGTCCCCAGAAAAGTACTAGACTGGAAATCTTCCAATGAGTTCTGGTGATCTCTGGTTCCCCAAGAAATTCCTTAATCCTTTAATTTGCAGGGATTTTCACTCACTTCCTGTTTGACTATGGGACAGGAAGTGAAGAGAAATCTCCCCAATGGGATGCAAATAGCGAGAAAAAACACTTACGGGGGTTTTATACCTCCCCTTGCCTATAGTTATATTTTAAATCTGTGAAAAGCTGCATCTTATAATGAATAATGTTCCTCAACATAAAATTTGCAAAGACTTTAGCAACTTCCGGATTGCCCGCCACAGTTTTACGTTGGAATGGGCAGCTTGCACATCTGGAAAGGCACCATCAATGCTGAAACATACATCCAGGTTTTATAGCAGCGTATACTCCCATCTATACAATGGGGTGGATTTACTATAGGCAAATATACTGTGCACTGAAAGTGCAGTTGCTCCAGAGCTAAGTAAATGAGGTAAAGCTTCACTTTGCAAAGAGTACCTAATATCACATGCAAAAAAAAAAAAAAAAAACAGCATTTTTGCGTGCACATGATTGTATTATAGAAATTAGTTTCCCCTCAGATCAAGAGCAACTGCACTTGCGAGTGCACAGTGAATGTGCCTTTAGTAACCCAACCCCAATGTCTGTTTCAGGGAAGGGCTTGCATATCTCAGCAGGACAATGCTACTCTGCATACTGCATCTATCACAAAAGCATGGCTTTATAATAGAAGAGTCCCTAGGCTTAACTGACCTGCCTACAGTCCAGACCTTTTACCAGCTGAAAATGTTTGGCGTATCCCGAAACAAAAATTATGACAGATGACGCAAGACTGTTCAGCAGTTAGAATCCTATATCAAACAAGAATGGGACACCATTTCTCCCCCAAAACACCAGTAACTGGTCTCCTCAGTTCCCACTTTACAGTGTTGTGAAAAGATGAGGGGATGCTACACCGTGGTAAACACATCCATGTACCAATGTTTCTGAGACGTGTTGCTGCCATCCATTTCAAAATTACGTTATACACCGCTCAAAAAAAACCAAAGGAACACTTTGGTATAGCATCAAGTCAATAAACTGGGATATTGATCTGGTCAGTTAAGTAACAGAGGGGGTTGTTAATCTGTTTCAGCTGCTTTGGTGTTAATGCAATTAAAGCAGAACTTCAGTCATTTTTTCATCTATTAAATCCTCTACCCTTGTTGTTTTACCTTTGGATAGTAAATCTTTTTTTTCTGCCAGTAAATACCTTCTACAGCCCACTACTTCTTCTTTCTTGTCTGGTAATTAGCCTAGGCTAATGATATCATGCACAGCTCCCTCTCTCACCCTCATGAGAGTTTACCAGCAAGGGAGGATGGGTGAGTCATAGGAGAGCCAATGACAGCTGCAAAGCTGGATGAGAGCGAAGATAACAGAAGACTGCAGAGATCCATGAGTATTTAAGAGAGGAGAAATGTGCAGGCAAGCAGTGGTGTGAGTGTGTCTGTATATATGTGTATGTATCTGTCTGTCTGTATACATGTGTGTCTGTGTGCCTCTGTGTGTCTGTGTAAATCCAGGAAGTGAACAGGCAGCAGCTTCAGCTGCCCACAGTTAAAACGGCTGCAGCCAGACTTAGTGGAGGGAGATTTCTGCAGCATATTTCGCAAGTACAGATACACAGTTATATATATATATATATATATAACTGCATATATATATATATATATATATATATATATATATATATATATATATATATATATATATATATATATATATGCAAAATGGTTGGAGGGAAGCTTTAGAATGGCAAATATATTTTTATTACAAATTATGTGAGCAGACTGCAGTTACTCTTTAACACTAGATGGGCAACGAGACAACCTCCAAAACTGAATGGTTTTACAGGTGGAGGTTACGGAAATATTTTTTCCTACTGCTCTTTTCTGACTGTTTTTTTTACTAGTTTTGTATTTGGCTAGGGTCAGTGTCACTACTGGTAGCATGAAGAGATACCTGGACCCTATAGAGTAGGGACAGCCATTTCAACTCCTCCAGGATGGCACATTAATATGTGTCATTGCCAGAAGGTTTGCTGTGTCTCCCAGCACAGTCTCAAGAGCATGGAGGAGATTCCAGGAGACAGGCAGTTATTCTAGGAGAGCTGGACAGGGCCAAAGAAGGCCCATCAGCAGGACCAGTATCTGCTCCTTTGTGCAAGGAGGAACAGGATGAGCACCGCCAGAGCCCTACAAAATGAACTCCAGCAGGCCACTGGTGTGAATGTTTCTGACCAAACAATTAGAAACGGATGTCAGGATTGTGGCCTGAGGGCCCAACGTCCTCTAGTGGGCCATGTGCTCACTGCCTGGCACCATGGCGCTTGATTGGAATTTGCCATTGAACACTAGAATTGGCAGGTCCACCACTGGCACCCTGTGCACATCAGCAGGTGCACCCTGAGCACATCTGACAGGAAAAAGGTCTGGAAAAGCTGTGGAGAAATTTATGCTGCCTGTAACATTGTTCAGCATGACTGGTTTGGTGGTGGGTCAGTGATGGTCTGGGGAGGTATATCCATGGAGGGACACACCGACCTCTACAGGCTAGACAATGGCACCCTGACTGCCATTAGGTATAGGGATGAAACCTTTGGATCCATTGTCAGACCCTACGCTGGTGAAGTGAGTCCTGGGTCCCTCCTGGTGCACGACAATGCTCAGCCTCATGTGGCGAGAGTATGCAGCCAGTTCCTGGAGGATGAAGGAATTGATACCATTGAATGGCCCCCACACTTGCCTGACCTAAATCCATATAGAACACCTCTGGGACATTATGTTTTGGTCCATCTGATGCCACCAGGCTGCACCTCAGTCTGTTCAGGAACTCAGTGATGCCCTGGTCAAGATCTGGGAGGAAATACCCCAGGACACCACCTATCGTCTCAAAAGGAGCATGCCCTGACTTTGTCAGGCATGCATACAAGCACGTGGGGGCCATACAAACTACTGAGTACCATTTTGAGTTGCTGCAATGAAATATTTCAGCGAAATTGACTAGGCTGCTGCATTATTTTTTAACTTTAATTTTCGGGGTGTCTTTGAATTCAGCCCTCTGTAGGTTGACAATTTTCATTTCTATTAAACAACGTGGCATCCTTTCATTCCTAACACATTACCCAGTCCAATTCAGTATAAATATCCAGCATGATATTTTTCCCCATTGAGATCTGATGTGCTTTCAAAGTGTTCCTTTAATTTTTTTTTTGAGCAGTGTATTTCCCTAAAATGGTACATTTTCTCAGTTTAAACATTTGTTGTATTTTCTATAGTGAATAAAATATGGGTTTATGAAATTTTGCAAATCATTGCATTCTGTTTTTTAAAGTAGGTTTTACACAGCGTGGAATTGGAGTTGTACACCTATACACATTTTCCTGCTCAGATGAGTAGATCATCCCTTACATTCTTATTGTAGCTTAAAGCGGAGTTCCACCCAAAAGTAGAAGTTTTGGTTCAAGGACTACTGACCCCCTAACATACCATATTTGGCATCTTTTTTTTTTTTAGGGGGGGAGCGGGTACCTAGTTTTGACATTGGGGCCGCCTAGGCGACCCGAGTTGAAGTTCTCCTCTCCCCCTCCCTCCCTGCAATCTTCGGGGGACATGTCACAGGTCCCAGATGATTGCCCAGCCATTCAGGACGCATAGCACCACTCGGGCATGCGCAGTGTGCACCTGGCTGTAAAGCTGCAAGCTGTCACAGCCAGGTGCCCACATTAGTAATGCCGGCGCCGGGGAGAGGAGAGAAGAGAACAGAGGCTTCAGGCAGCCGCATTGCTGGCTCGTGGGACAGGTGAGTGTGTTTATTAAAAGTCAGCAGCTACACTTTTTGTAGCTGCTGACTTTTAATAAACACAGAAATGGTTTGAATTCCGCTTTAAGGGATGTTTAAGATTTGAGGTTTCTATCAAGTGGTAGCACAGTTTTTTATTTTCGTATATTTGCAGATGAGCGTGATTTGCCTTTCCTTTTGACCCAGTGAATAGTAAACCCCAATAACAAAGGCCTTCTGTTGACAGCTGATGTAATATGAGATGCAGGGAAGCCCTCCTGAGTGAGAGGACAAGCCAACAACTCATTGATTTATGTGCGGAGAGGAGCTATTGCTTACAGAATGACCGGACATGCAGAAACACAGAAATACTACAACATGTTCAGACTACAAGAGCACCAAGACGAAACCATTTGCATTTTTGTATAAAGAACTATCATTTAATAAAGGTAGGCCCATGCAAACAGCACTTAAACTTCTCTCCTAATCATTAAAAGCCCCTTTCATTTCTTACATAGTGATTTCCTTTCTACATTTACTCATCTAATAATACATTTCAATGGGGAAGCGGGGTGTTAGTGTAAAACTGCACTGTGAGAAAATCGGTACCCCTGGCCTGCAATCCCCCTCTGATATTTTAGAAGTGCCAATATCGGAGCCAACACTTTTGTGAAGACCCTGGGAGCAGAGGCGAGACCAAAGGGTAATGCTACAAATTGAAAGTGCTCCTCTCTCACAGCGAAGCGAAGAAAACGCTGGTGTCCAGCTTAGATAGGGATGTGTAGATATGAGTCCTTGATATCGATAGAGGCCAACAGATCTCCCTGATGTAGTGACGCCACAACCATGCAAATAGACTCCATTCGAAACTTCTGTACCTGCACAAAGCGGTTCAGAGCTTGGAGATCCAGGATTGGACGCACTTTGCCACTCCTCCTGGGCATAGTGAATAGGTTTGAATAAAACCCCTGAAAACTTTCCCGAGAGGGAACCGCCACAATCACTCCCTGTGACAGCAGATCTTGCACTGCCTCTCGTAGGTCCATTAACCGATCTGGAGATAGGCGGAGGTTGGACAGGAAGAACCCGTCCAACGGTCGGGACCTGAATTCGATCTTGTAACCCAATCGGATTAGTTTGTGAACCCATTTGTCCTGAATAAAGGAAGTCCATGGTTCCGGAAAGAAGCAAAGATATCCCCTCACCCTAGAAGTGGGTGAGGGCATCCCTTCATGCAGATGAGGATTTGTCCGCAGATCCGGCTAGGCCTGTTCTCGGCTTACCCGACCATGTCTTCTTGGAACCCCCAGAAGACCTTAATGGCTTAGCTCCTTTCTCCTGCTACCCGGAGGTACAAAAGGGTTGTCTATGAGCAGTAAATAAAAGCCCCCCCCCCGTCTATTACACAGTGCCTTGCCCTTGGTGGATTTGGGAAGAAGAGTATTCTTCCCACCTGTAAGGCCTTTGACCAACTTATCCAGGGAAGATCCAAACAACCTGTCCCCCATAAAGGGAAGGTCAGAAAGAAAGAGCCTTTTTGGAAGCCTGGTCCTCAAACCAGCTTTTTAGCCACACCATGCATCTAATAGCAACCCCCACCACAGACACTCTGGCTACCAGTGGAGCCGCATTCCAGTGACGCATCACATATATTCAGGTCTTGGACCATTTGGTTCGTTAGCTCAATCAGGCCCGACGTGAACTGCTCTGTTTCCAAGTCCCCTTTTAGCAACTTCGCCCATTCAGTTATGGTCTGTGACACCAGAGTGATTACAAAGACCGGTTTCAGTATTGAGCCCGCTATTACGTGCAAATGGCAGGATACTCAATCCGTCTATCCACCGGGTCTGTAAATACTGGGGACTCCTCCACTGGAACCACAGTAGACTCGTTTAGTCTGGAAACCGGATTATCCCCCTTTGTTGGTACGGTCCATCTAGCCGATACCGGATCCGGGGTGGCGCCTTTTAAGCGCTTAGGTACCGCTAACATTTGTTTGATGTGCCCCCACTGTTCATTGACAATGTTGTCAAAATGTTCCAGATAGGGAAAAACCTTGCCCGACTTCTGGGATTTGTGGGTGCCAAAAAAACACCTGCGTCTCTGACGCTGTAGAATCATCCGCCATTTTCCCACACTGACATTATAAGTGCCCCCCGCTGGCGTGCTTTCCGGCGTGGTTGCTGACAAAGATACATCCTTCTTGCCATCAGAATGCGAAGACGCAGATCCACCAGGATGGCATGCATCCGCGGTGGCCATATCTACTTCAGAATCTGAGGATACTAGAGAGGCAGGGAAAGGCATAGGGTGCTTTCTACTAGTTTTTAAAACTAAATCCACTTTTGACACCAGGTTTTTCAAAACTGCTGAAAATGCAGATAGGGGCTGCGACCTTTAGGGTCCCGCAATCGCACTGAGGGGATCTGTGAGTGAGATTTGGTCCTGGGACTCCATATTTACTTAAGTCCCAGCCCTAGAACAGTCTGCAGCAGGGTGAATGAGACACACCTACAGGTACCCCAGTAACATACCACCAAAACGATAAGGAGGGATATAGAAATATTCTGTGCAGAGAGAAAAATTATCTCACACAGGAACAGGAAATACCTGGGTCGTGTACTAGAGTTTCCAGCCTAGCTTCTCCCTGCTGTCCAGCGATCGTGGACTCCAAGAAAATGGCCGCCCATGCATTCCTATGGGGAAGCTACCAAAACATGGCCGCCCATGCAAGTCAATGGGAACATTTTTACATTGATGCAGAGCTAAACTACAGCAAAATGGCAGCCCCCACAGCGCACCATGCGGTCTCTCAGGAGGGGCCACCACTAGGATAAACCCCCCCGTAGAACCCGCAACATATCCGCCTCCTTAAGGTAGGAACCTGCTTGTGGGGGGAAGCCTAAGGGGGGGGCCTTGTATTACCAAGAGGCCAGGGGAACCTGCGCACACTCGCTGGACGGGCTGGGAGACCTTAAGGATCTAGCATATCCAGTCCGAAACCCAGCCAGGTGTTGCTTGTAGTTCTCTCAGGAACAAAACTAACTAAAAAGTAAAGTCTTAAGCCTAGTACACACGCAACGAATTTCCGCCGACTGGTCGTCTGTCTTTTGTCCAGAGTTGTGTTTTGTTGGTTGGAATGTGCCTAGACTGCACACGAATTTTCCCGCACGACAAAATTCTACTTCAGAAGTGATGTCATGTGTTGGTTTGCTTTCTTTGTGTTCTTTCTTCTCTGAGCATGCCCAGTCTTGCTCATAAGATTTCGTAATCATAAGATTTTCGATTTCCCCTGTCGAAATCTGTACTGACTGCACGAAAATCGGACGTGTTTTGACGGAGGACAAAAATTTTATAGCCTGCACACCAGAATTTTTTCGGCCGAAAAGTCGGAGTCGGTTGTCGGAAGCATCATATTAACAAGCCGAAATCGGCAGATCAGTCGTCGGACGAAAATTCCCGGCCGAATTTCGACGCGTGTGTACGAGGCTTTACAAAAAGGTTAACAAAAAAACCCAGCTAAGACCGAAGTCCCAACAAGAAAATAGGTCCTACTCCTAAACTAGGCAGAAAAAAACTGAAGCCTATAGCAGAGTGTGTGGGTGTATGCCTGCAGGAACGGCCCCATAGGCAGGGTAAAGCTTTTTCCTGCCTAGTGTTCTACTCCTGTAGGGGGCAGCATAACCCCATGGTCAAGAATTATATGGAGCTGTGTCTGTCAATGAACAATAGAGAAAAAGTGCATGAGCTTCTTTTTGGCAAATTACAAGCGTTTTTGTTAGATGTCAATTCCTGCCTCCAAACACCTGCAAAAAAAATGCCAGAAAAACGCACGAAAAAACACCCAAAAACGATATGCTCAGGTGTGAATAGAGTCTAAAACAACAAAGCCAACTGTTGCTGCAATATATACCTTCAATTCAGAGGATTGAGAGATGCCCCTCATTTTTCAGTCAATGCCCTTATAGATATAAAAACAAAAGAAAGAGGGGTTCACACTCCTCCCTTCCTGTGTGTTGTCCAGAGATAGGCTAGGGTGTGTTAGAGTTTGCACAAGCTCGATCTCGCCAGGAAGCCGACATTGCAGTTCGCTAATCACAGGCAGTGAGACATTTCCCGATCCGCAGCTGAACAGATTAGGAAATGTCTTAGTGCCTGTGATTAGCGGACTGCAGTATCGGCTTCCTGGCGGGATTGGGCACGTGCGAACTCTAACACGCCCAAGCCCATCTTTAGTGTTGGGTCATGCGTTAAAGCATCCCATTTATTTTGAAGTTGCTTTCACCGAACCTAAATGGACAAAAAAAATTGAAATCCAGCATTTTTTCTGATGCAGCATGTTGCAACGCATGGTAATGCGTTGTCATGTGCTGTGGTGCACTACCATGCATTTTCAGTATATCTAGTTTAAAACACTGTTGATGTCAACCTCATGCAATTCTCTGGAGTGCAGCACTAAGACAAGAATGGAGGGTCATCACTGTCGGGTAGTCATGATCTACTGCATTGCACATTGGTGCCTGAACAGGATGAAAGAGCACACGGATCATTGTACTTCTGCCATTTTATCTTCCAAATCACAAACCAAGGTGGGTTTTAAACTGTCCTGTACAGCTCGAAGAGATTCTGCCTCCAGAATAAAGACTACTGCAAGTACAAAGTGCAGGCACCAAAGGCATCTGCAGCAGCTTTACAAAGTATGCAGATATGGCAGACAGACAATGCCCAACCACTTCCACTAATGCCAAGGCTTGCCAGACAATTCCTACCTCCTCTTGGTCATCTAGGCCAGTAAGCCAGATGGACTGAGCTGCAAGTTCCAACACTATCCAGAAATCTCAAAACTTTGGCTATAAAAAGGTGGCTTGCCAAATGTTTAGGCTGAGGCACACCTGTAACCATCTTTCGATTTTCACCCATTGAGTTTAACCACTTCGCATTCAGGCCAATTTTGAAATTTTTCACATACATGTAATAATCAGCATTTGTTTGCTAGAAACAATATTTATCAAATGCAAATTTTCCAGAAGAAATACACTAGAATTCAGCTAACACCTAACTCTAAACCTACTCTCAGCCACATTCTAAAACGAGTCTATCGAGCCCTGTAAAGGAAAAAAAAAAAAAGATAAATCATCTTTTCTGCAGCAGCTGTGGTCCGATTCCAGGCAGAGCTGTCAGCAGCAGCTTCAGTGTGTAGGAGTGTGTAGGAGTGTGCAGGAGAGGCAGTCGACAAGGAAAGCCCCATAGTAACTCTAAGGGTAACGTCACTTCCCAGCCGTTGTTGGCTGTCTCCTGCACACAGTATCCGCTGCTGGAGACCGGACTGGATCGGCTGCAGAAAAGTTATATATAGCAATTCCTACCTTACAGGGTGTATCAGTTGTGGATATATTTTAACCAATTCATGACCAATGTTCCCATACATGTGTAAGAATATCTTTCACCCACAGGTCTTGCCTTCCTGGGAGACCCAAGACACAGGATGTGGTGCTCATCATTGTTGGTGGCCCTATACAACAAGACTGTTGCATATACCCATTGGCAATATGTTCTTGCTTTCTGCCAGTCATTCATTAGCATAAGGCGTTGATCCTATATCTGATTGTGAGAGTGTATTTTCTCAGCGCTTATTCAAAAGAAGCACACTCAGGATTGGGCTAAACTTCACAAGAAAAACAGACAGCTCCCTTTGACATCTAGGCAATGAGGCCTCGCTGGGGGGGGGGGGGTGTTTTCCTATAGTCCCTGTGTCCGCCGGGAGGCATATGATGACACCCAGTGTATTCCATCAGTGTTAGTTCCTCCTCCCTTTTTGGATCCTGAAGAAGCGACCCTTACAGCGAAACACGTTGATCTACGGAGGTTATCTCTACTTATAGACACCCCCATTTGGGGTTTTCCAAGATACTGTCCCTACCTGGGGAAGGTGTCACAATTGGCCCCTTGAGGTCATATGTCCTATATGTTTTTTGTATTATTGTCATATTTTTATTATGTATCGATGCTTGATTATATGTTATGTGATACATTTTTAAATGTGTTCAAATAAATATATTCTTTGATACTTTAACATGTTTGATAAGAGTTTCACACCTATGCCAGTAAAGTCCTTCTGATCCAGGACGGGGGTTTTGCTTTCTTTTTGTTCTTTGCACATACGTTTGGACATTTGTCAACATTTTTTATACTTTCACCCACAGGTGGTTTGGTGGGTTTTGACGTTGTGTGTAAACATGGCTGCTGCATATCCAATCGACCATGTGGTTTTGGGGGGGGGGGGGGGGAGTGCAACCATGTCTCGCTGACGTCACTCACAAAACAACCTGTGAGTGGTCAGCAGGAATATTTACATCTTGTGGATGGTCTCTGGTCTACAGGACTATAAAGAGTCTCTAGCATGGGAGAAAGAGGTTAGTTTTGACAAGGTTCGTTTTTTGGAGCTATAGAAGGAAAGCATGCAGCAAAAAAAAAAAAAAACCTCCTCACTGTCCTGTTCCAGATATTGAGTACAAGCTGTTGCCAGAGTTAACTATTATTTGACCTTTCTTTGAGATATTGGGAATAGGAGTGTATGTTTGAGTCTTGTTAATGTTTATGGTAACTTATGTGTAAGAAGCTTTATGTATTTTGATGTCCAGTAAAGTTTTGTTTTATGCTTTTTATCAAAATTGCTCTTGGTGTGTCCATTCATTTTAAATATTCACTAGATTGTCCAGTATACCTTCATTATAAATGTTGTTGTTTCCACATTTGATACACAGGAGTAGTTCGTTCAGAATGTGGCTGCGAGTAGATTTAAAGTGAGTTAGGTTTTGGGTGAACTTTAAAAGCATTTTATTGAACACAATACAACGCAAACTTTTGATATAATATAAAAGTTGATGCTGCGTCGAGTAAATAAGATACCAAATGTCAGGATTTAAAATTTAGCACTGTGAAATGGCGACTAGCTATGGTACTTAAACTCCATAGGCTAAGCTTTAAAAGCCTTTAAATGTTACCAGTTTAGAGTTAAAACATGAGCTCCACCACTAGAATTATTACTCTCACTTTGATACTTGCAGTCAAACCTCACGTGCAATCACTATTTACATATGGGTACAGGACCTACATGCGCATTTGTATGTGAGCGTGGAGGGACAGGGGTGATTTAAAGTTTCGTAAAATGTTTTAAATTTTACTACTTTTTTTTTTTTTTTCGGTTGTATGCATTAGACCCCATTCACACTGGGGCAACCTGTCAGGCGACCTGGTCGCCTGACAGGTCGCCTGCCATAGAGTAGCTGTGGACCCGTTCTAATAGGAGCGACACAAGTCGCTCCGACTTAGAAAAAGGGCCCGGAGCTTCTTTGGGGCAACCTAGAGCGACCTGCATTGACTTCAATGATATGAAGTCCGTGCCGGCCGCTCCAAGGTCGCCCCGGCAAGTAGCTTCGCCCCAGTGTGAACGGGGTCTTATGCTGTATTATTTACAACTGAACTACAAGCAGCCTAAACACCGCTATGTAGCAAGTGTCTTTAAAGCGGAAGTAGCCTTTTTTATGACTGAAAACACTATGTAAATCTCTTCTGTCATAGGTGGTTTTCCCTGCCTGTCAGCTGAATGCGCAACTCAGTCTTGGCATGATTCTGTGCCAGGGTGAAGTAAGTCCTGTACACATACGCAAAAAAAAAAAACCCTCAGAACCGGGCAGAAGATCAGGAGCGCTTAAAAGCGCTGGAGACAGAGGGGTGCACTTACAGCGCTTTGCTGGAGAGGATCACTTTGCTAGGCAAGTCTGCTATAATGTGCTAATATGCCATGCACACCAACACATTATGGCTAAAAGCTTTTTTTTCTACTTTAATTCTGTTTGGTCAGTAAGCCAATTTGGGTAGCCCTGCCAGGCTGCCCATCCATGTCCCAGATTTCCCCGAAGACCACGCTACAGTTAACCACTGGCTGTCCAGCATGTATTATATATATATATATATATATATATATACATACATACACACACACACACACACACACATACATACATATACATATATATATATACACACACACACACACACATCTTGAACGACACATGGTTATACTAGGATCATAGCTGCACAGCTGGTATTAAAATTTTCATCCGGCGATGGGCTTTAACCACTTGCTTACTGGGCACTGGCCAATTTTCAGCGCTCTCATACTTTGAATGACAATGCAACAACACTACCCATATAACATTTTTATAATTTTTGTCACACAAGTGGCTCTCTTTTTAATCACCACTGATTTTTTTTTTTTTTGTAAAATGATTTCATCACTATTACAGGGTTTAGAATGGACCCTCCCCCACTCTTCCTAGGCTGTCCCATTCCACAGGGTTGCCTGGGACCGCTAAGATCTGTCTAGCCAGGTGCCAAGAGAGGCAAAGAAAGATCATCCATTCCTTCCCTTCCTCTGTGATGAAAAAAGCTGGGAGCAACGAGGATTTAGTCACTTCTTGTTAAAGGGGGCTTCAAGATTCCAAAAAGCCCCCCGCATGCAGACCCCCACAACCATCGACCAAGGATGTGAGGAAAGGGCCCATCAACTTGGGAACAAGGTGCTTTGGGGGTGGCCACCCTGCCCCAAAGCACCCCCCCCCCCATGTTGAAGAAATGTGGCCTGGTATGGTTCCTGGCCTGCTGGGCTGAATGCTCGGATAAGAGTCTGGTGTGGATTTTGGGGAGGACCCCATGCATTTTTTTTTCTTTTAATTTTGGAGTAGGGTTCCCCTTAAAGTCCATACCAGACCCGAAGAGCCTAGTATGGATGGGGGGGGGGACCGCGCACTGTTTTTTTCATTGCTGGCATTATTTTGTTTACATTCAGCTGTCAGTGGGGGAAACCAGAGGACAACTGATGAGTCATTGGTTGCCAAGGACTTGGCAGCCGGCTTCCTAGCCTGCTTCTTAACAACCAGCTAATCTTCACACAGAATTCAAATCGATCGATCACTGTTCTCTCAGCATCTGTAAGATTCCAAAGAGTGGAGTCTAAATGCAGGATGGTGCAGCTTTGTGTCAAGGCTGAAAAAGTAAGAAGGAGCAGCAAGGGAAAGTATGGAACTGGTATTGATGAAACACTACAAATGGCAGAATGTGCTAGTAAACTGGGCATGGCAAGCATTCCCACAGCACCCCTAGACCTCAGTTTGGCTTTGAGTCAGCACAGAACAAATCATATCCAGAGGCTGTATTTTGGGTTGACTAATCTTCCTATCTTTACCTCAAACTCAATCTTACTATTTTATTTACCTGGCACAGAAAATGACTGATTTTCAGTCTTTTCTTCAATCCTGATTTTTATTTTCTGTATTTTAGGGCCTCATGCACATAGGACGTTTTGTAAACTCTCCTAAAAGACTTTGTCGGGTGTTTTTTTTTTTTTTTAACCAATGTAAAAGTGTGCAACTCAAGTAACCACATCAAGTATTTGAGCGTTAATTAATTTCATTGGCCAGAATAAATAATTTATTCTGGCCACTGAAATGAGTTAACCCTCAAGCACTAAATGCGCCTAATGTTACCGCATGCTTAAAAGCACCATGCGTTTTTTCTGCCCAAATCTGCTGCTCCAGGATGCACTGGCAGTGGGGGTTTTTTTTTTCTCCAGCCACTCAATGCTGCTAAAAGCCTATGTTTGCATGGACACATATTATAACATGCAGGGGAGATTAGAGGCAGGGAAAAAAAAAAATGCCAGATGCCCCTAGGAGCAGCTGCAAAAATGTCCAGTGTGCATGAGGCCTAAAAGATAAGTATGGAATTAACAAAAAAGCAACAATCATGATGCTGCATCTGTCCCCTGCCGCCTCTAAGCCTGAGAACTGAGCGATCAAACACAGCTGATTGCTCAGTTCTCAGTCTTCAGTGAACAGAAATCCAGTAACCGTCTCTCTCAGTGAAGTGCTGGGCTGTGGAGGGGGCGGGAGCGACTGGCTCAGGCTCTCAGCAGGGAGGCGAGAGGCTGAGCCAGCTGCCGCTCAGGCATCTAGGTGGATCCCGACATTAAAAAAAGTCAGGATGGCTGAGTTACGTCTGCTAAAGGCCCGTACAGACGTACCGATCGTCGGCCGAAAAGCTTCGGGCCACGACCGATCGGCCGATTGTAGGCTTGTTAGTATGATGCTTCCGACAGCCGACAGCGCACTTTCGGCCGAAAAGAATCTGTCTTGCAAGCATGAAAATTTTTGTATGCCGACACCAGAGCGGCCGATTGTTCGCCAGTCAGTACAGATTTCGGCCGACAGACAGCAGATTTGCAAGACTGGGCATGCTCAGAAAAGAAAAAACACAGGGAAAGTTAACCATTACATGACATCACTTCTGCAGTCGGCTGTAGTCGGCGGACAAAATTCTTGTGCAGTCTTTTGCACTTTTCAACAGACACCGACAGCCCTGGACAAAAGACGGCCGATCGTTCGGCCAACGATCGGTACGTGTGTATGGGGCTTAAGAGTGGACTTTATCCTGCTGTCACCTGAATACAGGTCACAGGTGTGCAGAACTAAGTACCCCACATGAGGAGTAAGACCAAAAGAGCTTTGGCCATATTTCTCCTTTAAAATAGACCTGACATCAAAGTTTAACCCCTTAGTGCCAACGGAACGCAAATATGCGGCCTTAGCTTTAGGGGGGGTTAAACTGGGGTGATGCCTGCAGCTAGAGGCCCTCCGTGGCTCGCCCGGGTCTCCTGTCCCACCAGGAAAAACAAGCCACCAGCTGGCACATGACCTAAACAAAGCCGAATTTAGCTTTGATCGGGTCTCCAATGTAAAAACCCGGAAGCGATGTCATGACATCACTACCAGGTACTGGAGCCTTAAAGGCACCAGATTAAAAAAAAAAAAAAAAGACAGCTTTCAAAACCGCCAAACTTGGCGTTTTGAATGCTTTTAAGTGCAGAAGAGGGGTTTGGGGTCTTTTAGAGCAGTGGTCCTCAACTCCGGACCCACTAACAGGCCAGGTTTGCAAGATAACTAAATTACATCACAGGTGATCTCATTTGCTGCTCAGTGATTGCAGTATTCTAGTCTCTATCTCCCCAAGGTAATACTTAAAATCTGGCCTGTTAGTGGGCCCCGAGAACTGGAGTTGAGGACCACTGCTTTAGAGCACCGGTCACTGCCTATTACGGTCTCAGAGATGTTTACAATAAAAGTGATTACCTTTTTTTTTTTTTTTTTTTAAATGAATAGTGTAAAATAAAAATAAAAAAAATATAAATAAAATTAGGGAAAAAAAAATTTAAAGCACCCCGTCCCTTCGTGCTTGCACGCAGAAGTGAACGCATACACAAGTCGTGCCCGCATATGAAAACAGTGTTCAAACCACACGTGAGGTATCGCCGCGATCGTTAGAGCGAGAGCAATCATTCTAGCCTGCCTTGTTAACTTGTAACAGGTAATTTTTTTTTAAAGAGTCACCCATGGAGATTTTTAAGTACCAAAGTTTGTTGCCATTCCACGAGTGTGCGCAATTTTAAAGCATGACATGTTAGTTATCATTGTTTCACAATATACAAAAAAATTGGGGTAACTTTACTTTTTTTTTTTTTTAAATGCATGAAAGTGTATTTCTTCCCAAACAATTGCATTTATAAGATCGTTGCGCAAATACCATGTGACAAAAATAATGTAACGATTGCCATTTTATTCTCTAGGGTCTCTACTAAAAAAATAATAACGTTTGGGGGTTTGATGTAATTTTCTAGCAAAAGATAAAATACTGATTTTACATTGTAAGCAACATATGTCAGAAAAAGGCTTAGCTCTAAGAGGTTAAATAAAAATACCAATCCGCATGGCAGATGTTTTTTTTTTTTTTAAATACATAAATACCATTCACTTGCCAAGAGGTACATAAACTGCTTCCCAGCTTCCAGGCTAGACACATTTCTTTAACATACCTAACCGCAGAGTATATTTCAATTAGTGAGATAAGAGGCAATTACTAAACTTCACAAAAAAAAAAAAAAAAAAACATTTAGAATAAGTCAGAATGTATCATTATTTGCATTGTGTGGGGATAAGTAGAAATCTCTGTCAGGTTCTTATTCTTGTTTGTGGCCCCATTGGGGGAAATGTTTTCTCACTTTGTGTCTGTGACACCAATACAAGAAACATGGGGTGCGGGGTAATTGCCAGGACAGGAAAAGCACAGATATAAAACTGTTGTCAGATGCTCTACACCTTCCCCAATCTACTATAGTATGGTTTTATTTCTGTGTGTCCCAGCTGGGGAGATTTCCCCTTACTTCCCCATTTGGACTGTTTATTCCTCATCATTTCCCTGGCCCCATAAAAACTGCATGGCAGGCAGGAGCATGCAGCTTAAGGCCCCTTTCACATGGGCGATCCGATTTGATCCGCCTGTCAGTTTTTCAGGCAGACCGGATCGGATTGCTCCATGCAGCCCTGCGGAGACATCTCCGCTGACACCCGCTGCTATCCGATCCTGTCCATGAAATCCGGACGGATGTAAACTGTATTTTCCATCCGTCCGGAGGATCAGATCGGATAGGATCGGATGAGAACGGACAGGCAGTCCATTCTCATCCGATCTCTCAGAGGACAGCGGGGATCTGACAGCTCCATCTCTTCACACAGAGCGGAGACAGAGCTGTCATCCACCTGCTCAGCGGGCATCGGCAGATCGATCCCCCGTTGAGCAGAACGGACTCTGTCGGGCGCACCGCCCGTGTGAAAGAAGCCCAAGACTACTGCTCCATGTGTGGAAGCAGTGGTCTCTGTACAGAGGCCCCACACTCCTCTAACCCCCCCCCCCCCCATCACTACTGCAACACTGAAGCCAGAAAAGTGAACACTCTCTCTGGAGACATTAAAGTGGTTCTAAAGGCAGGAGGTTTTTTTTTTTTTTTTTATCCTTATGCAGTCTAAACATTAAGAAGATAAAAAAAAAAAACTTGGGATACCCCCCCCCAAATACTTACCCAAACCCTTCTCGGTCCAGCGATGTCACACAAGAAACTCAGCTGTCTGGGACTCTCCCTTTTCAATGCCTGAGACAGCAGTGGGTGCCATTGGCTCCCGCTGTGGTCAAAGTCAGTGAGGCAATGAGGAAAGAGAGTGGATAGGGCCGGGCCGCAGCTCCGAGTGGGAATGGACACACAGAGCTGTGGCTCAGGTCGGGTGCCCCCACAGCAAGCAGCTTGCTGTGGGGAAACTCGACAGGAAGGAGGGGCCAGGAGCTCCAGCCAGGGGCCCAAGAAGAGGAGGATCTGGGCTGCTCTGTGCAAAACCAACTGAAAAGGTGTGTGTATATATATATATATATATATATATACACACCTAAACAAAAACAAAAAAACAAGACTTTAGACTCGGTTCACACTATTGCGATGCGGGAAGGCTGCGAATTCGCAGCGTGTTCCCGCATCGCACACGCACCCCCGGCAGTTCACACTGCCATATGCGATCCGCTGGGGGTGTCAATGAAATGTTAACGACACCCCCAGTTTGATCGCATATCGCAGTGCGATCGTGCAGTTCGCACAGGATCGGATCGCACAAGTGTGAACCGCTGTGCAATCCGATCCTGATGCGGCAGCAAAAATGCCTCCTGTGCGTCTTTGCTGCGGGTGCGGTGCGAATTTAGCCATACAAACTGTATGGCTAAACTCGCACCGCACAGCTGATCGCATGTCATGTCGGAGCAGTGCGCTCCGACATGACATGCGAACCCGGCACACGCAGTAGTGTGAACCGGGTCTTAGTGTCACTTTAAAGCAGTGCTTAACATACTCCAGGTGCAAGGTTGCAATGGCGATTGGAAATTGCATCCTGGCTGCTGGTCTACATTGCAGCAGCGGTCTGGATTCCTCCCATGTGCCCCCCCATGGGTGCTTGGACTAAAGTCAGTTTGGCTGATAATTGGGGCCGCCGCTTTCCAGCCTACTGGAGGGGGATACACACTCCTTTGCGTGAACTGGCGCCGCCCTCTGGTGGGGCACTGCTGTGATGAGTGTAGCTTGCTCTCACAGCCCGCCCACCTCCGACATCATTTTCCCATTTGACAGCTGGGGTTGAGGTTGCGGGCTTGATCAGTCGCCCTTTCCTTACCGCCACCGAGTAGACAGGGAGCACCACCTCAGCAGTGCTTTTCTGTGCCAGATCATCCATACTTATCAGCGCAGCCTATCAGTGCCACCTATTAGTACCACCAATTAGTACCACCTCATCAATGACAATCAATGCAGCCTCATCAGCGCACATTAGTGAAGGAGAAAAATTACTTATTTAAAAAAATCTTATGGCACCAGGTGTAAACAATTCTTATTGCCCGACGCCCCGGACATGCAGTTCTGGGCGCTGGACAGCTAATTTAAAAAACTGGCTCCTTGATTTTAAGCAAATTTGTCAAGCCCTGCTTTAAAGCACTCTTAAAAAATTAGAACCTTCCCTGAACCAATCTGTCCTAATGTCTATAGTTCATTTATTTTAAGGCCCCTTTCACACTATCCGTCCGTCGGACGGATTCCGTTTCTCTCAGCGGGGTATCGAGCCGCAGATCCCCCGCTGAGCAGGAGGATGACAGCTGTTCTCCGTGTTGTGTGCAGACACACAGCTGTCAGTTCCCCATGCATCTGTATGGGGGAAATCGGATAGGAACGGACCATCTGTCCGTTCTCATCCGATCCCATCCGCTGGACGGATGGAAAATAGGGTTTCCATCCATCCAGATTTGACGGATCGGATCGGGTCGGATGTCAGCGGACATGTCTCTGCTGCCATACGATGCCCCATAGGAATGCATGGGGGGACCGTTCAGATCCGCCAAAAAAACGAACAGGCGGATCTGAACGGTCCACCTGTGTGAAAGGGGCCTAATGCTTTTCCCCCTCGGATTTCACCTGGTGATTCTGCCAGTAACACACCTCCTTTGTTAGGGTGCCTACACTCTGCATAAATGAGCACCATAGATATCTTTGGCAGCAGCATTGTCAGTCTGGGGAAGGGGAGTGTTCGATATGCTAGAAAATGTAGATACACCAACACAGTGGTCTCCAAACCTGCGGCCCCTTGCTTGACCTTATCCGACCTTTGGGTCACTATTCTGCCAAATTACATCAACAACAGGCACCATTCCTCCCAAAGATACAAATTATAGGACACTAGTCTTCCCCCTTATACCAAATGTGGCAATGTTTACTCTCACTGATGCCAAGAAAATTTCCACTGGCCACCCAAAAGTCTGCAGGACAATAAACTATCCCTTTGTTTAGAAAGTTAGGAGATCCCTACACTAACAAATTGAACTCCAGTTAACATTTCATGCCAAAAAAGAACAAAACTGTTGCTGTATCTGCACATTAGGCATTTGTATAAACAAAACCTGATCTTTGTAACCACCCCTGCCAGTGTTAAATGGTTTGTCTCAACCTTGTAACTGCTACATCTGCAGGGCAGCTTATTCTGTTGGAAAACAACTCACTGGCCGGATCACTAATTGAAAATAAAAGAAAGCTTAAAATAAGTATATAATGCAGCCACAACATCTATGAATGGATAGGCTACAATATAATAAATATTTGCTTTTGGGTTTAAATACTGCTTTAGGGCCACTTCACACCAGAACGTGGTACAGGAAAGGCGTGTTCCATATGCATTTCCTGCACTGCATTCAAAAGCATTGCCCTTGCGATATCATGCAGATGCCAATGTAAATGTTAACGGAAACCAAAATGCAGTGCGTTTACGGGCACCATATCACATGGTACCCCAGTGTCATGAAACGTGGTGTGGAAAGAAGTGCGTGCACTATTTTTTTCCACATTTCAGTGCAATTTGAAGCCTATTTAAATAAATGAGTAGCAAAAGCACACCGCACAAAAACTGCTCAGGAACACGGCCTTAAGAGCCCATTCACACTGAGGCGACATCGCATACTAGCCCATTATGTGTAACTTACCTTAGAACGAAGCCCCGACACGGACCCCCGGACATCGCTGCGGGTGCTGCCATGATCCCTCGCCGTCTCTTCCGGGTTCGGCGGCTCCGGCGCGGTGATTGGCCGGAAGAGACGGCTCCGGCGCGATGATTGGCCGGAGCATGCGCGCGGGAGTGATTTTCAGGCAAGCTCCCGGCAAATTAATTGAAGGTCCCCCTGGACCTTCAGAGCGCATGCGCCGCTCGCGAGAGCGGCTGCATGCACTGTAAATATCTCCTAAACCATGCCGGTTTAGGAGATATTATTTGTACCTACAGGTAAGCCTTATTATAGGCTTACCTGTAGGTAAAAGTGTCAAAAAGCGGGATACTACCGCTTTAAGCCCTGTAAGTTGTGAAGTGGGGCCTCCATGGATCAGACTTGTTTTTCCAGCACCTCTGACAGACGCCCGATTGGATTGAGATCTGAAGAATTTTGAGGCCAAGTGAACACTTTGATCATGTTGATGTGTTCCTAAAACCATTCTTGATGTTTAAGTGGCAAGAGTCACAAGTAACATCCACATGCATGGGAGGACCCAAGGTTTTCTAGCACAACTTTGCCAAAAGCATGGGACTGCCTCTGCCAGTTCACCTTCTTCCCATACTGCATCCTGGTACCATCTCTTCCCCAGGTAAATGAAGCACAGGCACCCCGTAATCCACAGGACGTAAAAGAAAATGTGAGTTATCAGCCCAGGTTTCCTTTTTCCATTGCTCTGTGGTTCAGTTCTGATGCTCATGTGTGCATTAGAAGTGCTTTTGGCTGTAGACACGGATCAGCATGGGCACTCTGACCAGTCTTCAGCTACGCAGCCCCATACACAGTAAACTACAGTGCCCACTTCTTTCTGCTTTCAACACTATAACTTCAAGGATAACATGTTTACTTGCTGCCTAATATAGCCCACCCACTTTCAGATGCCATTGTAACAAGATAATCAATGTTATTCACTTAACCTGTCAGTGGTCATGAAGTTATGGCTGATTGGTATATATGTAGTGTCATGGAAGGTGGGCTTTAATGCCCAGCTGCTGCACATGTCCAGGGCGGCCTAGCGTTATGTCCTGAGAATGTGCACACTGGGCACTCCTAGGTCCCAGTAATGACTTCTGAGCAGGATCCAATAGAAAAAGCTCTCAAGCATGTGCCTGTGGTGAGAGCCAATCACAGCAGTCACATGATACAGAAACTAACCGCATAATGCTGGAAAAGCAGTACAAAGTACTGTAAACCCAATTTTTTTCTTCTAGTTTTGGACAGAGTAGAGCAGAGTTAGAATAAAAAAAGTCAGTTTTTGCCATGAGTCCAATTTGCAAACTTTTCCTTAATTTTCTGTCCTGTAGACAAAACAGGAAGTGATGGGAAATCTCTCTAAATTGAGGTAAACCCCACTCCTCTAATAAATACACAAACTACAGAACATTCTCCTCCTCTCATAAATAGTTTACACAAACTACAGAACATTCTCCTCCTCTCATAAATAGTTTACACAAACTACAGAACATTCTCCTCCTCTCATAAATAGTTTACACAAACTACAGAACATTCTCCATTTGGACTACAAAGGTGCCAGCAGTCAGGAACAAACACTGAGATTTTTCTGTCATGTTTTATAAGCAGCCTGCGTCCCCATAGAGCAGGGATCACCAACCTCTGGCCCTCTAGCTGTTCAGGAACTACAATTCCCATCATACCTGGTCATGTCTGTGAATGTCAGAGTTTTACCATGCCTCACGGGATGTGTAGTTTAACAACAGCTGGAGGGCCGTAGTTTGGAGTTCCCTGCCATAGAGTATACTTCTCCTGCCTGTCTGACACTACTCGATTGACAGGAAGTGAGGGGAAATCTCCCTCATGGGGACACAGACTGTAATAAATCCCTGACTGAGGTGACCATCTCACAGTAAGCTTTAAAACAGTCCCCTCCCCCTCCTAACACCTATTATTAACTAACCTGTGTAATAAAGATCTGTATATGACCTATTCTCAGGGAGATCCAGTCTGGTCAAGTGATCTCCCATGTCAGTCAGTTCTGGTGACAGGGGAGAGAAGAAAGCACTCAGACAACGGCTTGTTATGTCTGAGAGTGTGATGTCACCCATAGGCTTACTATGGCCTAGCTGATGTTGGAGCTTCCTCCTCTCCCCTGCAGCTGCTGCTGGCTGACACAGGGGAGATCATATGACTAGACTGGAGTGGGCATAAAAATAGTAAATAATCTTTCTTACAAAAGTTGGTCAGTATAGGCGTTAGGTGGGGGTGTTTTGAAGACTAGTTAGCATGGAATTCCACTTTAAGGTGTACAAACTACATACAGCCTCCACTTCATTAGTTTAGGACAGAAAAGTCCTCCAAACTCGCCTGCAGCTCAACTCCGCTCTATTCTACTCCAATGGGTGCAGGCCAGGTCGCTCATGTAAACAAAGAAGGGGCCTGTGGTGGGTCATCATGACCAAGCCTGAACTCATTGGAGAAAAACAGGAGCGGGGTTCAGGGGACAACTGAGACCTATTCTACTGTTGGGGAAAAGCCGCAATAAGTTGTAATAAAATCCACCTAAGTGAGTGGGATCAAAACGGTGTCCCCATTACAGGATTCCCCCTCTTTTTCTACAGTCACCCTACAGCTTTACATTCTCCTTACTTGGGGGTCCATTCACACTGTATACACTGGGCAGCAGGTTACAGCTGTGTCAGGAGAGTAAATGTTCTTACCGGTCTCCACCACACACTCCGTACACCGCAGCCCCCCCACCCCCCTGCAAGGGGCACCACCGTAGCCTCCCCCCTGTGCAGGGGGCAACTCCGCTGCCTCCCCCCATGCAGGGGGCACCACCGCTGCCTCCCCCCATGCAGGGGGCACCACGGACACCACCGCTGGCGCCCCTTGTGCAGGGGGCAACGCCGCAGCCTTCCCTGTGCAGATGGGAACCACTGCAGCCTCCCCCCGTGAAGGGGGCACCGCCGCAGCCTACTCCATACAGGGGGCAACTCCACAGCCTCCCCCGTGCAGCCGCAGCGCAGCCTCCTATTTTGCTCCAATGAGTTCAGGCTTGGTCAGGACCCACCACAGGCCCCTTCTTTGTTTACATGAGCGACCTGGCCGGCAACCATTGGAGTAGAATAGAGCAGAGTTGAGCTGCAGGCGAGTTCGGAGGACTTTCTGTCCTAAACTAATGAAGTGCAGGCTGGATGTAGTTTGTACACCTTAAAGTGGAATTCCATGCTAACTAGTCTTAAAAACACCCCCACCTAACACCTATACTGACCAACTTTTGTAAGAAAGATTATTTACTATTTTTATGCCCACTCCAGTCTAGTCATATGATCTCCCCTGTGTCAGCCAGCAGCAGCTGCAGGGGAGAGGAGGAAGCTCCAACATCAGATAGGCCATAGTAAGCCTATGGGTGACATCACACTCTAAGACAGGGGTCCTCAAACTATGGCTCTCCAGTTGTTCAGGAACTACAATTCCCATCATGCCTTGTCATATCTGTGAATATCAGTTTTGCAATGCCTCATGGGATGTGTAGTTCCACAACAGCTGGAGGGCCGTAGTTTGAGGATCCCTGCTCTAAGACATAACAAGCCGTTGTCTGAGTGCTTTCTCCTCTCCCCTGTCACCAGAACTGACTGACATGGGAGATCACTTGACCAGACTGGATCTCCCTGAGAATAGGTCATATACAGATCTTTATTACACAGGTTAGTTAATAATAGGTGTTAGGAGGGGGAGGGGACTGTTTTAAAGCTTTCAGTGAGATGGTAGCCTCCCCCCTGTGCAGGGGGCAACTCCGCTGCCTCCCCCCGTGCAGGGGGCAACTCCGCTGCCTCCCCCCATGCAGGGGGCAACTCCGCTGCCTCCCCCCATGCAGGGGGCAACTCCGCTGCCTCCCCCCATGCAGGGGGCACCGCGGACACCACCGCTGCCTCCCCCCGTGCAGGGGGCAACGCCGCAGCCTTCCCTGTGCAGATGGGAACCACTGCAGCCTCGCCCCGTGAAGGGGGCACCGCCACAGCCTACACCATACAGGGGGCACCGCCAAAGCCTCCCCCCATGAAGAGGGCACCGCCGCAGCCTACTCCATACAGGGGGCACCGCCACAGCCTCCCCCCATGAAGGGGGCACCGCCACAGCCTCCCCCCATGAAGGGGGCACCGCCGCAGCCTACTCCATACAGGGGGCAACTCCGCAGCCTCCCCCTGTGCAGCCGCAGTCTCCCCCCATGCACCTGTAATCATTATACAGAGACTCACACACAGTACAGCCTACATAGGAAATAAGATGTCCCTGCCTAGCCATGGTAAGTCTATGGGGCGTCACCACAGGCGGGTGTCAGCCGGCCCCTCCACACACAGCTCCCTCCCCCCACTATACCGAGGCCGGTGAGGAAATACCTGACCGAGCTAAGAGGGGGAGGGGAGGAAACGGGGGGCCGCCGCAGCGACGCAGCGCCGGTCCGCTCACTTACCTGGGCAGGATCGGATGATGACTGGCCGCTGCGTCCGACCAATGGCAGCGCTCAATCGCCTTCAATCCGCGCACGCTCATTGGGCGATCACACTTCGCTGGATCGCTGACGTATGGTGGGACGTCATACACATGCGCAGAGGCGGCAGACGGAGAGGCCGGGATGTGCGGCGGTGTCCGGCCTGGGCCGCCATAGCGGTGTGAGGCGGGGAGCGGGCATGGGGAGTTCGCTGAAGCCGGTTGGTGTAGGGCGGGGCATGCTGGCACTTGTAGTGTCGACGGACACCGTCACAGCCCGCGGAGGGGAGCGGGTCCCTGGGTGTCCCGGCATGACCTGCCAGTCCCCGGATTGGTCAGATGGAGGTGAGGGCGTCTGGAAATGCTGCTTCCCTGGCTGCCTCACACCTCCACCTGGGAGCAGTCATGTAGCAGAGGTCTGAGCTTCTAAGTGTCATATCTGTGCGGGGTGTGATCACAGAGGCTGCCATTTATATACAATGTACAGAATACTGATCCCCCTCCCTACAAAAAAAATTACCTCAAGTGTCTTCTAAAACTGATCCGCTGTATTCCCCCCCCCCCCCCCCCCTGTAGCACTAAGTGGTTCAACCCCCTGACCTCAGCATCTCTATAGGACACAGTAGTAGCATGGAGGTCATCGGGAGGAACCACTGAACACTGCAGGGGGGACACAGCAGATCGACACTCCCAGAAGTCACAGTGGATCATTTCTCTACAACAGAACGGCATTCAGCGGGAGAGGTGAGTATTCCCTTAACTGGCAGGAACAACCTTTAATGACATCATGTGGGCAAAATGGATGTTTTAGGGCTCTTTTCATGGGGGCAGTAGAAGTAAACTGGCGAACTGTGTTTTTACCACTTACAAGCAGATGCTGGAGGATATTGTACATTGCAGCTGCAGCAAATGTAAAGTAGAACTCCATGAAAACATTTTATCCTCTTGGGTTAACTGCCCGTTTAGTATAGGAATGCAAGGGAAAGCTTTACTTACCCAGTCCTTCTATCCTCTGCAAAACCGCCCTCCCCCCCCATGTCCAGCTGCAGACTGTTCCTGCCGTCCAGAACCAATCTTTGGGGGTGATGGTGTCAGAAACAGTCCAGACCGCTAGCGTGCGGGGGCAGGAGCTGTGGCGATCGGTCTTTCAGACGGAGGATTGGGTAAGTATATCTCCACTCTTCAACCCCCTGGACAAAAAGGAGCGGGTAACCCATGCAGTGTGAGCACGGCCCCACTGCATGGGAGAATAAAACATTCCCCAGAGTTCTTTGAAGAGAAGGTCCAGCCTCCTTCAGAAAAAAAAATAAAGTCCGCAGCTAAAAATCCTGTAGCTGCTGACTTTTAAAGTGAACTTCCACCCAAAATGAGAAGTTCTGCTTTAAGGACTCCTCACCCCTTACATGCCACAATTTGGCATGTCCTTGTTTTAGGGGGGAGTGGGTACCTAGTTTTAATGGGTACCGCTTCCACTCTCCCCGTCACTCCCTGCAATCTTCTGGGACACGTCATCGATACCAGAAGATTGCCCGACCATTGACAAGGCGCAGAGCACACCCAGCTGTGAAGCTGCAAGTTGTCACAGCCGGGTGCCCACACTTGTGATGCCGGTGCAGGAGAGAGAACCGAGTGCTCGGGCGGCCGTATCGCTGGATCATGGGACAGGAGAGTGTGTGTTTATTACAAGTCAGCAGAAACACTTTTTGTAGCTGCTGACATTTAATAAACACAAAAACAACTGGAGCTCCGCTTTAATATTAGGACCCTTACCTGTCTAGGGATCCCGTGGTGTCAGCACTGCAGCCAATTTTTACATCCACTGCTGGGAAAACCAGCAGTGGAGCCTTATGGCTTCAGAGCCAGTTCCGTGCTGCGCATGCGCGAAGTGTGCTGCGCTTTCTGAATTTCCCGGCGGCAGGGGAAGGAGGGGACCAACTTCCAGTGATCTCGCCTCAGTGAGGTGTTCTGCCACCACCATTGCTTCCAAGGGAAACCAGCAGTGGAGCCTTATGGCTTCAGAGCCAGTTCCGTACTGCGCATGCGCGAAGTGTGCTGCGCTTTCTAAATTTCCCGGCGGCAGGGGAAGGAGGGGGCCAACTTCCAGTGATCTCGCCTCAGTGAGGTCTCCCAGAAGTGGGGGAGGGATACCTGTCAAACATAGGCACACCCCCCCCCCCCAAAAGGTGCCAAATGTGGCAACAGAGGTGGGAGGAGGCAGATGAGCAGAGCTCCGTGGAGCTCCGCTTTAACTTGGTATATCGAGTTTGATAAGTAACACTGCCTGTCTGAAAGCGCATTGATGTTAGTGAGGCCACATTGCAATCACAAGCCAAACATTCACTCACAGTTGATGCTGCAGTGTAAAATACAAAATCCCTGTTTGCCTGAAGATTAAAAAAAATGCATTCAATTAGGACTATAGGCAGAACTTTTTTTTCACTTTTTTTTTATTTTTTGCATTATTAATCTGTGTACCATTGCAAAGATTCCCTTCCTGACCCATAGCCAATACTGAAGTGAGAAAAAATCTCTGTAAATTAGGGAATACCTTTGGTCACCAGAATTAGTGTCCTAATTTGAAGATTTCCCCTCAATTACTGTTCTGGGGACAACCCAAAATTTGTGATTTCTCTTTCGTTCACTGACGGATACAGCTCCATGTCTTCTAGACCCTTGGGGCTTTTGCTGCTCTCTTCTTCAGGAGTAATGGGCCATACACACTATACAATTGTCTTTAGACTTTTTCCTTTAGATTTACCAAAACCATATAATATGAGGTCAAATTTCAATTTGTATGCAATCTGGCAGGACCTTGCACTACATAGTTGAAGGTAAATCTAAAGGAAATCTAACAACAAAAGTTGTATAGTGTGTATCCAGCTTAAGACTAGGCAAAATTTTGGCTACGCCCCTGAGGCAGTCCCAGGGGGTAACCATCACTTCCTGCTATAGGACTTCAGTTTTTTCTGCCTAGTTAGGACTCAGGAGTAAGAACCTGGTTCTCTGCTGGCATCAGCAGTCCTGGCATTTTTTCCTTTTTTAAATGGAAATTTTTCCTTTTCTTCTTTTTGTAGCTGTGTGAACTATAATCAACAGCCGGACTGGGCGATGCACTGGATATCCTAAATCCTTATGGTCTTCTCAGTTTGGCCAGTTTTGGCGCGAGCGCGACCCAAATATTAGCTCTGCGCTAGGTTGGCTGCGGCATAGCCCCTGTGGACGGGGGCTGGCCGGCGAGTGAAACTCCTTGTGAGGTCGCATAGCCCTGGTCACGACAGCAGTTACAATCAGAGTCCCAGCATATCTCTGACCGCAGCACCTCCATTCCAAGATGGTGCAGTGGACTGCCGGGAGTTGTGCCCGCCTGGTGCCAAGGTGTGGTGAGTAGTGTCCCCTCTCTTTTCTCTGGGAATTGCTGGGATGGTAAGCCCCCCCCCCCCCTCTCTCCTTCCTCCCCTCACATTCTCCCCCCCCTCTTCCTAGCTGGGTTTCCCTGCATTGTCCCCCTCACCTGCCCCCTGTCCCCCCCCCCCCCCCTTAGCCCCTATTGGGTAGCACGGGTGTTTTTTGGGGTGAAGGAGCTTCACTGGTGCTGAGCTGGAGGGTGGTGGGTGTATGCCGCTGTCAGCCCCCTTTGAGGGTGCCTATACCTTTGGTGCTGCGGGGAGGGGGGGTCCCTGGGGGATTGGGTAAAAAATGAAAGTGCGCTGATAGGATGATGTAAGCTGCGACCTTAGAACCAATTTATGGTGAAATAGATGAGGAATGTGTATATCAGGTGCGCTAACCAATCAAATATGTGACTTGTTCAAACAAAATTGTGTGGATGGTGTAAAACATACAACATTTAAGAAGGGATCTGGAATAAAACCAACCAAATAACCCTATGTGATATTCATTACAGTGAATAAATGAAAAAGCTGCCTGGTGCTTTACCAAACTGAATATTCCAGACCCCTTCTTAATTGTTGTATGTTTTACACCATCCTTGGGGGATTGCCACCTGCTGGATTCTTATTTCCCTGGTAGCCATGTTTCTGCAGTCCAGCGGCCATGTTTTGGGTTTGCCATTGAAACTAGCGGCAGCCATTTTCTTGTAGTCCGTGGGTGCAGGGGTTCGTGTCAAGGTCTCTGGATCCTCTGGCCGAAGCCGCAGATGCCCTGGCGGCCCCTTGGGGTCAGTATCGTCTGATTTACGCCTTTCCTCAGATACAACGTCTGTTGAGACTGCTACGCAGAATCGAGGTAGAAGGGATTCCAGTCATTCTGGTGGCACCAGACTGGCCTCACTGGTCTCGGTACGCAGGCCTGGCAAGGCTGGTAGCAGACGTTCCTAGGAAAATTCCTCTCAGGGAAGATCTTCTGTCTCAGGGACCGATCTTCCATCCTGCTTTACAGTCGCTGGCTTTAACGGCTTGGCTATTGAAAGCCAGGTGTTGAGGACTGTCTGGGTCGGTGACTCCATACCCTGTTGAAAGCTAGGAAATCTACCTCCATGAAGGTTTATCATTACTTGGTACACCTTTGTGCAGAGAGTTCGCTATCTGGCTCCACCGGTGCGATCCCTGGTACCTCTGTGGGATCTAAACTTGCTACTGTTGGTTCTTCAAAAGCCTCCTTTTGAAAACATTTGTGAACTTCGTTTGCTCACTCTGTTGCAGGAGGTGGCCTTTTTGGTTGCTATTACTTCTGCGCGTAGGGTGTTGGGAGTTGGCTGCGTTTTCTGGTTGGTCACCTTACCTTGTGGTTCACAGGGACAAAGTGGTTTTTCGACCCTGTCAGGCGTTCCTTCCTAAGGTTGTATCGGGGTTTTATTTGAATGAAGATATTGTTTTGCCTTCCTTCGGTCCTAAGCCAAAACATCCTAAAGAAATTGTTCTACATTCCTTGGATGTAGTCAGGGCAATTTGGGTGTACCTGATGGTGATTGAGTCAATTCGGAAATCCGATTCTTTTTTTGTTCTTACGGATGGACCTCGTAAGGGGCAGGCTGCGACCGCTTCCAGATGGATCAGGCAGATGGTGGTGCAGGCCTATTCTATCGCATTCTACGAGCCTCCTGGGCCTTCTGTCATCAGGCGTCATTGGTTCAGGTGTGCAAGGCAGCTACATGGTCGTCTGCACACACATTCACAATTTTTATATAAGGTGGATGTACTTGCATCTTCGGATGCTGCTTTTGGCCGCAAAGTTTTGCAGGCTGTGGTTGGGAGAGGCTCCTGCCTCTTGAGGGTGTATTTTCTTCCTAGTGGTGAGCTCCAGTTGTTCCTAGTTCAGCTCCTGTTTTACCTGGTTGGCTATGTTTAGCACTTGTTGGGAATTATATGTATTGCTGAGTTTTTCCCACCCCTCATATTGACACTGCTTTCGGACATCCCACGGGTCTAGAAGACATGGAGCTGTGTCCGTCAGTGAATGAAAGAGAGAACTTAATTTTTGTCTTACCGTAAAATCCTTTTCTCTGAGGTTCACTGACGGACACAGAAGTCGCCCCTCTGTTGGGTTGAGTTATGTGTTCTTCTGACACTGATTATTAGAAACTGAAGTCCTATAGCTGGAGTTTATGGTATACCCCCTGGGACTGCCTAAGGCGCGTAGCCAAAATTGTTTCCACTTAAGACCCGTACACACGATCAGATTATCGAACGATCTGTCGTCCGTTTTTTGTGGCATGCTAGTCTGATGTGGAAAGTGAAGAGGTTATTTTCATACGAATTTTCCCGTACGACACAATTCTACTTCAGAAGTGATGTCATGTGTTGGATTGTTTTGTATGTGTTTTTTCGTCTCTGAGCATGCCTAGTCTTGCTCTTAAGATTTTTTTTCAGTCAAACTGTACTAATGAGACCAAAATAGGACGTTGTGTTGTTTATAGCCTGCACATCAGGATTTTTTTCGGCCGAAAAGTCGGAGTCGGCTGTCGAAAGCACCATACTAACAATCCGAAAATCGGCAGATCGGTTTTCGGACGAAATTTCCCTTCAGATTTTCTTATTGTGTGTACGGGCCTTTAGTCCTACTCCTGAAGAGAGAGTAGCATAAAGCCCAAGGGTCTAGAAGACATGGAGCTGTGTCTGTCAGTGAACCTCATAGAAAATGATTTTACTGTAAGGCAAAAATCCTGTGTTTTTTTTTTTTTTACCCGCTTATCGAAAGCCCACTTAACCACTTAAGCCCCGGAAGATTTTACCCCCTTCCTGACCAGGGCCTATTTTGTGATTCGGCACTGCGTGACTTTAACGGACAATTGCGCGGTCGTGCGACGCTGTACCTAAACGAATTTGACCTTTTTTTCCCACAAACAGAGCTTTCTTTTGGTGGTATTTGATCACCCGTGCGATTTTGTTTTGTTTTTTTTTTTTTTTTTTTTGATCATGCGCTATAAACAAAAAAAGAGCGTAAATTTAGCAAAAATAACAATATTTTTCACTTTTTTTTTTATATGAAATTCCCCCCAAAAAAATTGTAAAAATCTAAATTTTTTAACATTTTAAGCCAATTTGTTTTATGCTACATATTTTTGGTAAAAAAAATGGCAAAAAGCGTATTTTGATTGGTTTGCGCAAAAGTTATTGCGTTTACTAACTAAGGGAAAGATTTTTGTTGTTTTTTTTTTTTCTAATGCATAATGGCGGCGATCTGCGATTTATTTTATTTTTTTTTTCCGCGGGACTGCGACGGACAGATCGGACCCTTGACTGACATTTTTGACACTTTTGGGGTTACCGGTGACATTACTACAGTAATCAGTGCTATACATATGCACTGTTACTGTAAAAATGACACTGGCAGTGAAGGGGTTAACTTTTTTTGAGAGGGAGGGGTTAAGTGTGTCCCTAGGGGCATGTTTCTAACTGTGATTGGTTGTTGCTGTGTGTGTAAGAACAGTGATCAACGGTCCTACATAGCAGAACCATATGAACACTATTCTTACACAGGGGAGAATGACAGGCGGCTTTGTTTACATTAGCCGCCTGCCTTTCTGCCGGTGTAACGGACGATTGCGAGTGCCCAGCTGACATCGGGTCCGCCGGGCACACGTGCGGGGGGGTCCGTGACCGAGCGGGAGTGCGCATCCGGCGGCGCGCGCGCTCGCTCCCCAGAGCCTCACAGGCTAGCGACGTAGCCCTACGTCGCTTTGCCTGTGAGGGGCTGACCGCCGCAGTAAATAGTCGTGCGGCGGTCGGCAAGCAGTTAAATCTACTGTGGCAGGGCAGCCGATGTGCGCTGAATCATGTTTTTGGTAGGTAATCAGCACTTCTGAGTAAGGCGTGCCATCTGTGCTGTGATTTGTTGCAGTACAAGCCGATCAATAAATCCCGACCAATGATTGATCACCGGGACCCGCTGATCGGCTCTGTCCTTCATGGAAAACAACTCTGTATATTGATAGGCGATCTTGCTGTTTTTTTTTATTACCTGCAAAGGAGGGAAAAGAACAAGGTTGCTTAGTAAAAGCATCACATAACACACATTACACAGTGTTCCGCACGCGGTTAACCCCTTGATTGCCCCTAGATGTTAACCCCTTCCCAGCCAGTGTCATTAGTACAGTGACAGTGTATAGTATTAGCATTGATTACTGTATTAGTCACTGTTGTTCTCAGTGTGCCAGCCAGCGTCGGTGTTCGGATTGTCCGCCACACAATCATAGGCCCACTATAAGTCGCTGATCGCCGCCATAATTGGTATTAAAAAAAACCTATATCCCATAGTTTATAAACCCTATAACTTTTTTTTTTTTTTTTTATTGGATATATTTTATAGCCGAAAGTAAAAAATATATATATATTTTTTCACAAATTGTGGATTTTTTCTATTTATATAATAAAAAATAAACCCAGTGGTGATCAAATACTACCAAAAGAGAGTTCTCTTTGTGTAAAAAAGTTATCTAAATTTCATTTGTGTACAAAGTTGCATGACTGCGCAATTGTCAGTTAAAGTAGCGCAGTGCAGAATAGCAAAAATTTCCCTGGCCATGAAGATGGGTAATGCCTTCTGGAGGGCAAGTGGTTACTTTTAATGATTAATAGGGGAAATCCTGTGAGGCTGGGTTCGCACATTCTGCGGCTCACAGCAAGGGGTCCCGTGCGTCCCTGTTCACCAATTCAGGTGCAAATTTCTGCCTGAATTTGAACCTGATATGGAGCCAAAGATGCACAGGACCCTTTCCAAATGCATACTGCGTTTGTCCCGGAGGTGTGAGAGCCAGTCACATTCACAGTCCAATTCGCATAAGTGTGAACCCAGCCTTAAACTCATTACCGGATAGCAATACCATCCTGACAGGTGTTCTAATCCATCTCCACTCTATCCAAAACTAAAAAAAAAAAAAAAAAATGTTGCCTTTTAGTTATATTATCAGAAGGTGACAGGATCCCATACATTCTAGGGGGGTCCATCGTGTACATGTTTGATTGCTTCCATCTGAAAGTCTACAGTTCGGCATTTGGGTGATTAAAGCGTATCGCTTTCTCACAAGCTCTAACAAATGATCCACTGCCCTTAGTGGTTGGAACTTCTGCCTTGCAGCAATGAGGTCCATGGTATCGTTGTAAATATATATGGATGATGACTAGTAATAATTAGGATTGTTATTAGTGTTACTTTGGAAATAGGAGTGTAAACAATGCAAACTCCTCCAATCCAAATGAATCTCCACAGCAACTTGGTTCTCTGAAGATCCCAGATTGTCATCTGTTCTCGTATCCAATAAATGCTAAAGTACACAGAGCACTTGCAAATAATACATCAGAAGCCCTTAAAGTACCCAATTCCCTAGTCGTAAGCCAAGAGACACTCCATCCATGCAGCTTATACTGTATATCCAAGCAATATTATTCACCTAGGTAGCGTCCATGCATGCAATAATGTATACTATCTTCTAGCCCAGTCCTTACATATTAATCCTATATTTCAGGGATCTCCAAACTACAGCCCTCCCAACTGTTGTGGAACTACATGTACCATGAGGCATTGTAAAACTCTGACATTCAGACATGACTAGGCTTGATGGTAATTGTAGTTCCTGAACTACTGGAGGGCCAAAGTTTGGAGACCCCTGATCTAGATGATGATCCTCCTAACAGCCAAAAAAAAAAAAAAGTTTTTGAACCTGGACAGGTCTCTGATTGACTGACCAAACACGTTTGATCTTGTTAACCACATTAAGACCGCCTGCTGCAGATTTACTGCGGCAGGCAGCCTCTCCTGTGCGAACCGACGTAGCCCTACAATATGAAAATTAGACATAAAATATACTACAAGTATGAATTCAGACCAGAACCCTCTCTGCATGGAGTTTGCATGTTCTACCTGTGCTGGTGTGGGTTCTGGCTACTCTAGTTTTCACCCACACTGCAAAGATTCTGTGAGGCAGGGAGCTTGGATTGGAAGCTATTTGAGGGCTGTAACTGATTTGAATGTACACTATGTACAATGCTGCATAAATTGTCGGTGCTATATAAATACCTGTAGCAATAAGAATGTGACTGTTTTGATACATGAGTAGGCTACTTTGCTATGAGAGTGAGGCTCGGTTCACACATCTGCGATGGCAGACATCGCATGTAATTCGGAGCGCACCGCTCTGAAAATCACATGCGATGACTGTGCGATGTGAATTCAGCCATACAGATAGTATGGCTGAATTTGCATCTGATTGGGCACAAACACGCACAGGACCCTTTTTTGGGTCTGCACCAGAATCGGATCGCATGGTGGTTCACACTTATGCGATCCGATTCATGTCCAGATGTCACTTCGCACTGCGATATGTGAACTGATTTTGGGGTGTCGTTAACTTTGAATCTACACCCCCAGCAATTTGCATATGGCAGTGTGAACTGCCTGTGCTGGGAATGCGATGCGGGAACCCGCAGTCAATTCGCAGGGTTCCCGCATCGCGTAAGTGTGAACCGGGAGTCAGTGTATAATGCCGTGAGCTTTCTCTCTGACCTTTTTGTAGGAGTAAAAGTCACAGATTATCCTATAAGAATCAGTGAGACAGACAAGTAATAAGCATTTCCAACAGCAGAGATGAAGTGTGGCAGCTTACATTTTCTCAGTACAAGTATAAAATGTTTTATAAACTATAAGGAGAGAAATTTAATTTGAAAATGGAAACTTGTTATACTCATGTGAGCGACAAGGCTGTTCCATAATGGGCATATGTACCCTTTTCACTATAGACCTCAATGAACAAGCTGTCTACTTGCTATCCTGTAAGTAGCTGTCTTTTTCATTAGGGTTCATATGGAAAAGTCAGCAGTGGAGAGAATAGGGACAGAACTCTGCATGTCCAGTTAAAAACCCTTGCTGAGCATAGGTCTATAGTTGGAACTATGCATTATATGGGTAGAATGAGGGGAAAAAAGTTAGAAGAAAAATATGTCTTGTTATTCTGAAAAGCAAATGTGAAAAGAACTGTTTCAGCTGCCACTGTTGAGCTTGAAAGTGTTAGTTGCTCTGCTGCCATGCTGACCCTCTGGTTTTAATACTTTGTGTTACTGAACCTGGAACAAGATTGCTCAAGTCAAGAGTCGTGATCTATATGCAGGGTTCGTACGGTCCAGGAAATCCTGGAAAAGTCATGGAATATTTAGATGACACTTTCCAGGCCTGGGAAAGTCATGGAAAATTAGTAAACCCCTCTAGGTTTTGGAAAAGTCATGGAATATGAGAACTGTGGAGGAGCAGGGAGCGGATGCTAAATGATTTTTTTGTTTAATTATTTTATTGCCTAATGATTTTATTGCCACATATTTAAACAAGTGTAAGCGTCCTTCCGGGTCCGCGGTATGCGCTTACTGTCACTGGCCAGCAGCAGCCGAGGAGATGAACCAATCAGGCAGCGGGGAGGGCCAGCCAAGGTTTGCCCTGAGACTGTGACTGGCCAGCAGCAACAGCCGGGAGATTACAACCAATCAGGCAGCGGAAGCGTCACTGGAGGGTGGGCCGGCTGCATGAACGTGATGACGCGGGGGTGCGGTAACCGAAACAGCCACACCGCTGACAGAGATTGGCAGAGACTGCAGCAAGCGCCGGGTGGGGACAGGGGGAGGAGGTCTGACCAATATCGGTAAGTTTCTGACCGATACCGATTTTTTTAATATCAGCCCCCAATAATAATTGCTAATAATAAATATTTGTAAACTCTCCATTCTGAGTTTCCTCCAATAAAATCTCTCATAAACAATGTTTGTGGCGCTATGTTTAAATTCTTCCTAATCTTTGCCATTGTGTAGAATTCCAGCGTTGTTCACTTGAATGAAATTACCAATTACCAACGCATGCGCATCTGCGGTGATTCACGGCACGCTCTGTGTGCCGTTTGTCCATCCAGGAAGATGCTGGGCCTGTGTCATCCACTCTCTGGGACATTGCAATTCCGCGGGATTACAGCCCCATTGAAACACCCCATGTTACTTTCTATATCACAAGGGGTTGTAAACATCAATGCTGATCACATTGAGGCATAGAGGAGAGACAGTACATCACCCATTGCCGGAACGCGCATGTGTGAGATTTCGGTCATTACTGCAAGGAAGAGCAGAAATAACACACAGTATAGATGCGAAGGACAACAGATATCATGGCGCCGGCTTCAGAGAGGAAGCATAAAACACAAAATAAGAAAAAACAGAGGGGGGTAATTATGAAGGCAGAATGATTTAAAAAGCCTTTGTGTAATGCCCATTTTGATTTTCATGATTTGGGTGGCAGAGTTCACTACCACTTTAAGTTATTGCATAATCAAACAGGATTTAAAAGCAGAAAGTATTGTCAGGAACTATGACTTTGGAAAAATGGTGAATCTTTGTACAGCTGCCTGTTATCGTCTCTGTATTTAAAATGCTTCACAACGTAATTGTGTTACTGCTTTTGTAATTTATATATTTTATTTTGGAGGACTTAAAGTAGCTCCTTTCCTTGCCAATATGATTCTATAAAAAATTAGAAGAGACCAGAAGAGGCAATTGCAATGAGACTATTATAATATAATACAATCACAATGTCTGGGTGAACTGCCTAGACAGTTTGTGAGCAGGAGTTCCAATTTATTAACATTATTTTTGCCAATTGCAGAGTCATTTGCAGGACTACATATATATTTGATTAGTTTAGGTCTCCTAAATAAACCTCTTAAGTCCCCATCCTGCTGATACCATTACAAAGCTCCCCTTCTGCTCTATTCAAATTTTATAGCACTTAGAAATACCTAGTACCATCAGTTATGGGGAGCATGTGACAGTCTCCTCATTCTCTAAGGATGCAGAGCTCTGGCCTGAGTGGCCAATCACCAGGTCTGAACACTATACCAAGATGAAGGTTGAAGGTAATTAATTCTGCTTAAAGTGATTTGTAAAGGCCTATAAAAATACCAAACATTAGGGATGAGCTTTGAGTGGAACGGCAGTCAATTTAGTGCTGTGCTGTGATTGATTGTAGTGGGGCCACTGAAGTGTATTGTATACAACACGTCTGTGTCACCCCACTGATCCACTTTTTTTTTTTCATTGATTATATATATATATTTTCTTTTTAATTCATTTATTTTTTTTTTTTTATAGCAGCATCAGGTTCTGTTGCTGCAATATTAGTACTCCCCCCCCCCCCCCCCAGTTTGTCGCAGGTGTTAGTGCATCCTTCTGCGTCAGCAGCGATTTATTTATTTATTTTTTTTTCTCGCAGCAGCACTAATAATATTAAAGCGGAGTTCCACCCGAAATTTATACTTACCTCCATCTTCTCGCTCCCGGTCACCTGAAAAACAAATGGATAATCGCAATTTTTTTTTTTTTTTCACTTACCTTTTAGAGAAAATATACTCACCTTACTTCCTTCTTCCTCCCCTCGGCGGCCACGGCGATTCGTCACTTCCTGGCTTTTGCAATGATTCCTGGGAGCTGAACGTCATCGCTCCCAGGAATCATTGCGCCTGCACCGGCCCCGACGTTAGTTCCGGGGCGCGCGCGTCATTCCCTTCTAAACAGCTTCTGGGCATGCCCAGAAGCTGTGGAGGGATGACGCGCGCGACCCGGAAGTGACGTCGGGGCCGGTGCAGTGCATCGTGGGACCGAAGAAGGAGGAAGAGGACCGAAGAGGACGCGGAAGAGGATCGTGCTGGCTTCAAGCTGCCCACACCTGAGATGGCAGCGCTGGAGAAGACAATTTCAAGGTAAGTATTTCTCCTGAAAGGTAAGTGCAACCCGGGACAGATCAGAGGCTAGCCATTGTGGAATGTGCTAGCCCTGACTGTCCCGGGGGTATTTTTGTAAAAAAATGTATAACCAGGGTGGAACTCCGCTTTAAGGGCATAATTGCTGCTCCCCTTGTACATCTCAGACGCTCTTCCTTCAGCTCTAGAAGCGGGTGTTTTTTTTGGTGGGTGGTGAACCAGCAACAATAATATTAGGGCCATAATTGCTGTACCCCCTTGTGCATCTCAGGTGCTCTTCCTTCAGCTCCAGACGTGGCTATTCCTTCTGCCTCGGGTTTTCTTTTTTTTTTTACTTTATTAATTTTTTCTTTATTAATAAAAATAAGTGAGAATAAAATGGTTTATAGTGCACCAAGCACAGAAGTATTGCACCCAAGCACCATATTCCCTTTCCACACTCTATGCTAAAAAGTTATCAAAATCCCCCCTAAAAAATAAAACAGTTTATAGTGCACCGAGCACAAAATTATTGCACCCAAGCATCATATTTCCATCACACATTCTATAATAATCAGTTATAAAAACCACCCCAAAATCCACATCATGTCCGAAAGACCAAAAAGGAGAGGAAGATGCTCACAGGCCACTAAAACAGGGCCTTTGTGTCCACAGTGAAAAGTTGTGGCCACGGACATGGTGCATCCTCTGCAGGTGGGGAACGCTTGTCCTTTTTTTCCGGTGCTGGCCGTGTTATTGAGCAACAACATGCAGAAGAGTTGGTGGAGTGGATAACTAAGCCGTCCTCGTCCTCTGTCACACAGGCTCATACTAGTTTGCCTTCCAACGCAGCTGCCAAAGTGCCCGTTCCACAGGCTCCTTGTCTACAGCTACTCCTTCCATAGCCTCACCATCATGCATGGAGGAGTCACTTGAATTATTTGATGATAGTGTCGGTTGCATGATGCTGGAGGATGCGCAGCAGCTTGAATGCTCCAATGATGGTTCCCAGATTGAGGAAGGGAATAACGTGAGCCTAGAGAGAGGGGGTGACAATGACGGACAAGAAACTAGCAGTCATGTTGCCACAGCTGCAGCATACTGCCAAGTTTGCTCTAGTGACGAGGAGAAAGGGGATGATGAGGTCACTGACTGTACTTGGGTGCCTGAGAGAATAGAGGAGGAAATCGAGGAGGTATAACAACTCCAACGAGGCAGGATGTGCTCCAGGGGCCTCCTTAAGGGAAGCCACCCTATTGCATCACGCCACATAGCTCCACAGGTGCAGGGCGCTGCTAACTCCCCTCTGACTTCAAAAAGTTCATTGGTGTGGGCCTTTTTCAACGCGTGTAGTAGACCGCAGCGTTGCCGTTTGCAATCTCTGTCTGAAGTGGATCAAGTTTGGCCAGAACACCAGCCACTTGGGCACCACATGCTTGACAAGACATATGACGACCTGCCATTCAGTCCGTTGGCAACAGCACCTGAAAGACCAACATCATATAAAAAGCATACTTCACCTTGCTCCTCATCTGAGATCTCTACCCCTACTATACCTCATGTCTTCTCAAAAACCTGCACTGAGAGAGATGATGGTATTGCAATGAGTGCCACAGATACTTGCACCCAATCTGCTAGCAGTACCACCACCTGTTGATTTGACCAGCAGGCAAATTTCGCTACCCCAGTTGCTGAACCATAAAAAGAAATACTGTCCCAGCCATCCACATGCTCAGCGTCTAAATAATAGCTTAGCCAAATTGCTAGCACTACAACTGGTGCCTTTTCATCTGATAGACTTTGCCCTCTTTAGTAAATTTGCGGAATGTGCTGTACCACAATGGCAGGTTCCAAAATACATTTCTTTTCACATAAGGCCATTCCATCTTCTTATCATGTGGAAGGTAGTGTTTTGGCCTCCTTGGACAGAGCAGTCAGCAGGAAGGTTCACATTACATACATCTAGTTACATAGTAGGTGAGGTTGAAAAAAGACAATAGTCCATCCAGTTCAACCTGTGTAGGTGTGTGTGGCCGTAATCATCTCGCATACCCCTGAATGTTCTGATCCTTGAGATGTACGTCTAAGAGTCTTTTGAAAGCCACCATACTTCCCGCAGAAACCCCCTCTTTTGGTAGAGAATTCCACAATCTTGTAGCTCTAACAGTAAAGAACCCCCCACGTTGCCTGAGGTTAAAACGCTTCTCCTCTAATCGCATTGTATGCCCTCGAGTCCTCATGCAATCCCTTCAACTGAATAGCTTTTTTTCTATGCCGAGATCACCATTGAGATATTTATAAATTACTATCATGTCCCCTCTCAGGCGTCTCTTCTCCAGGGAGAATAAATCAAGCGATTGCAGACTCTCTTCATTAATTAAGGTCCTCCAATCCCCTAATTAGTTTAGTTGCCCTTCCCTGAATTCTCTCCAGCTCCAACACATCCCTCCTGAGGACTGGCGACCAGAACTGGACAGAATACTCCAGATGTGGTCGGACCAGAGTTTTATAAAGTGGAAGGATTATAGTCTTATCTCTGGAATACATCCCTTTCTTTATGCATGCTAATATTCTGCTAGCTTTGGCAGCTGCCGCTTGACATTGCATGCCATTGCCTAGTCTATTATCTACCAAGACTCCCAGATCTTTCTCCATTTTTGATTCCCCCAAGGGTTCCCCTCCTAACGTGTATTGTGCTTTTATGTTTTTTGTCCCCAAGTGCAAAACCTTACACTTCTCAACATTAAACCTCATTTGCCATGTCGTAGCCCACTCTGTTATTTTGTCCAGGTCATTCTGTAGGATATCTGCTTCATGCTGTGCAGTTATTGCCCTGCCCAATTTTGTGTCATCTGCAAAAACTGATATAGAACTACTGATCCCATCTTCAATGCTGTTTATGAATAAATTGAACAAGGTTGGTCCCAGGACTTACTGCTGACTCTTGGTCCAACAGGCATGGGCAGAGACGTTATATTTCTTTCACAGCACACTGGGAAACTCTGCTGGCAGCTGGGAATGATGCAGGGCAGGGTTCAGTGCTGGAGCTTGTTCTGCCCCCACGCCTCCAAAAAGCTGGTGCTGATTCTGCCACATCTGTCTACTCCACCCCTCCTCCTCTTCTTCTTTCTCTATGTCCTCTTCTGCTGAATTGTCCTTTGAACCAGCAGTGCTCCCTAAGGAACACTTAACACAAGTTCAATGCTTGGCACATGTCCTGAATCTGGTGGTGCAGTGTTTCTTGAACAGGTACAGGAAGCTTACAAGATTTCCTGAGGCAGGCCAGAAAATCTGTGGTCATTTCCGGAGGTCGTACAATGCCAGTGCTTGGCTATCTGACATTCAACAGAAATTCAACCTGCCCAGCAACCACCTCATTTGTGACATGACCACCAGGTGGAACTTAACATTGGCAATGCTGCAGCAGCTGCACATGCAGCAGAGGGCCGTCAATGAGTACCTGTGTGAGTATGGCATAAGAACAGGCTCAGGGGAGCTTGGCTTCTTTTCGCCATGCCAGCGGCTGCTGATAAAGGATGCATGCATTGTCCTGTCACCATTTGAGGAGGCCACAAGGATGATGAGCCAGGACGATGCATGCATCAGTGACACTATCCCTCTAGTCTTCCTGCTGGAGCACACGCTTCGTGGAATCATGGCCAGGGCATTTGAGGCAGAACAGCGGGAGGAAGAGGAGGACTTCCTTTCCTTACAAGGCTCCCTTTATGCAGATGTCATTCCTGTGGGGCGACGAAACAGACAGTAGCAAGAGGAGGTGGAGGAGGAGAAGGATTGTGGCAGCAGGGATGGTTGTCATTCCCCAGAAACCCCAGGAGTTGCACCTGTTTTACAAGTACATGCGAATTTAAATCGGTATGGAATTTTTAACAGCAGGGCCCGTTCCTGTGCCCAGCAAGAGTAACTGTGAGGGGTTGCGTTGTTCAGGCAACACCAACAACCAAGGCCCAATTGTTCTGCACCTGTATGACAAGTACATGGAATTTCAAATTTGTATGGAATTTTTAACAGCAGGGCTCTTTCCTGTGACCTGCGCATTTTTTTATAATTTTGGCAGGCCAGATCCAAATCTATACCAGACCCGAAGGGAATGGGGGGGACCCTACCCCATTTTTTTCATTTTTTTTAATCTGTATTGCAGGGAGCCGACAATACATTACAGCGGCAAGCAAGTTTAAATGACTCTTCTCCTTTAAAAACGATTGTTTTTAAAAACATTTTTTTGCATTGATACATGTCCCCCAGGTCAATACCCGCACCCCCATACACTTTCTTTGGACAATAACTTGCATTTAAGCCTTTAAAATTAGGACTTTTGATTTTTGACGTTCGAGTCCCATAGACTTCAATGGAGTTTGATTATTCAAACTTTTCCTCCGTTCGCGGTGTTCTGGTGCAAACCGAACAGGGGGGTGTTCGGCTTATTACTACCAAACGTACTACTTACCTGCCCAGTGTGTGGTTTTGCACAGAGCAGACCAGATTCTCCACTTCTTGGGTCCCTTGCTGGCATTCCTGGCTCCTCCCCCTTGCCAAGTGCCCCCATAGCAAGCCACTTACTATTGGGGCACTCGTGTGCTTGCTCTGGCTTTGCCCCACTCTCTGCTCCCTCCTCATTGGCTGTGATTGATCACTGGATCAAGATTAGGCTTAGGTAAGTATGGGGGGGGGGGGAGCTGCTTGCAGAAGGTTTTTTGCTTTAATGCATGGAATGCATTAAGGTATAAAACCTTCTGTCTTTAGAACCACTTTAAGTGCCAAACTGACATGAAGCTTGCATTAGGGCAGGGATCCTCAACCTTTTCACCTTGGAAGAACCCTTGGCAAAAAGTTTGAGATCTCGGGGAACCACAAAAAAAATGTTTACAGCTCACGAAACATTGGTGTGATCAGCAAGCTGGTTGACAGAACAACAATTAATTATTTTTAGAAAACTAGTAAATAATTGAATAATTTATAAAAATGACCTATTTAATGTGAAACTTATATGTGCATGTTTAATTCTGGGTTGAAGGTGAGATAAGGAGGGTACAGGGGGCAATCATGGTAGAGCACAGGGGGTCAGCATGGCAAAGTGTAAGGTTCAGAAGGGCCACAGTACGTTCAGGAGGGCAAGTTACATGGGGAGAGCAGACCGCAATTCAGTAGTGGTTTTCTTCTAATGCAGAGCGACGCAGGGAAGTGGCAGTGATAGTTTTGGTTCTGGCATGCTGTTCCCCGCCAGTCCTCTACTCTTATCCATCCCATGTAAAGAAACCTACAAACATCTGCGATGGACAGAAGGGGCCGGCGGGGAACAGTGGAGATACTTGTTGCTTCCCTGCACCGCTTGGTGTTGGCTGTGGGGATGCGATCTTCCCATCAGCTGCCTGCAATTGTCAGGTAGATCACATTGTAACCCCTCGAGACCCCTTGTAGAACCCAGGTTGAGAAATCTTGCATTAAGGGCTAAACTCTGGAAATTACAAAAATTGTCCATTGCAAGGATATTAAGGGTATTTTTTTTTTTTAAACCTCTGAGCTGTTTACATAATGTACACATACAGTATGTGCAGCATATTTTCACATTATGGCACATTTGCTAACATAATGCCCTCCAAAGATGCTAAGCCCACTAACCTATTTGCTCCTTTGGTGTCACTGTTTTCTTCTGAGTCCTGGGTTTTCTGACCTCTCTGTTGGCCTGCATAATGGAACTTCATCACAAGTGCCTACTTCAGGCATTTTATAGATGCATAGGTTGTACAATGAGCTGCACAAGTGTAGTTGCCTGTAAATGTTTTAAATAATTGCTAGCAGGCAAGTGAGAGGAGTTTATGGCATAATATTATTTGAAGATGCAGCTGTCATGACAAAGGGCAAAGTAAGTGGAGCACCCTCTAGTGTGCTAGATGTAGATAGGTTTTTTAAGAGTAGGTTGTAGTGTAGGAAAAATTAGCTTAGCTAAGAGCCAAGCCTGGGTTTAATCTGGGTCAGGGCTGGGTGACTCTGTAAGCATTTTCTCTGGTGCCTCCCCCTGCTTTCTGGAACCTTGGAGAAGCTTCCAGATGTGGTAGGTGGAGGCTAGGAGGAGCTGCTTGGCATATTTATGAGGGTCCCAACCAATCCCCAGCAAAGGGGCTGGAAGGGGATAGCCCCCTCAAAAAATAGGCATGGGTCATGCCAGCAGGGGCAGCCTGATGGGAGATGGAGTGTGGTGGAGTCTGTTGGTGGCCCTCGAGGGTGCCCCAAGTCTGGAGGGGGAGTGACCTCGGGCCTGGGGCTTGGGTGCTGGAAGGATCTCACCCATAACACACAGAGGAACCCCTTCCTTGAGGCATAAGAGCAAGGGGAGGACAGCAGGAGCAGGTAAACACATCCGGGAGGTCTCCTGAGAAGTCAGCCAGGTAGGCTGGTAAATGATCAGTCTGGGAGGACTGTGGAGAAGTTAGGAGGGCTAGTGAAAGGTGGAAGCTGCAGCCAGGCGGGCTAAGAGTGCCTGAAGAGGTGGTGCTTGAATCAACAGCCACAGGAGAGATCAAGCTGGACACTGATTTTTTGCTACACACTTAGGGGCCTTGTGTTCCTGCCTATAACAGGCTATCGCTCTAAATCTGACAGTGCTTTTTGTCAGACCTACAAGCATTGTGCCAGCTGGAGTTCTGCAAGCAAGTGTGCTGGAGGAAGTGAGGAGTGACTGTATATACAGTAGGTAACGTTGTCCCTGATGTTGCTTGAAGTCAAGTGGGCATCCCATAATTCACCCAATCCCTATCAAAGTTATTTTCCCTCAATAAAACAAAAAAAAATCAAAGTACCGGACTGTTTTCTGTCTCTGCAGTGACTGTGAAAATTTGGTGTGCCTGACTGTGCAGGGTGGGGGATCCCAGTTCATTGCGGCCAATAAGGGGGTACACTTCATAATGAGTTTGATAGCAGCTTCTGTGCCACAAATAAAAAAGTCTGATTATAGGAGATTTTTTATGGATGTGGTACTGTAGGTGTTACAATCCTCTGATCTTTCGCAATCTCCGGGAAATGTTCACCAAGCTACATCCTCTGTTGGTTTACATTCTTTTTTTCTGAAAACCACACAGGAAGCGGCAATGCATAAAGGCAATTATCAAGAGAAGTTCAACCGATGATAGCTGAAAGCTTGTGGATCTGTCACATATATACACAAATATGGTATTAATGTATAGAATAGAATGTATATGTAATAACAGTGCATGTAAGCCTAAAAACAAACATTTTATATATTATTGTTTACCACCAGTCCTTAAATGTGTTGTCTGCATCAGTTTTTACTTTTTATGCCTTTTTCCCTTTATTTTATAACAGGTAATCCTGCAAGTAACTTCCTGTGCTGGGGTGACAATGCTCACTCCTTTCACTTAAACACTTGAGGGAGCCATAGATGTCATTCAAGGCTGCAATCCTGATTTGGACTGCAAGCATGTCATCTACCTTGCAAGGAGGGTTGGAGGTTTGTGGTTTGAAGGGAAGATCATATCAATTTCACTTCACTTTTTGATTTAATTAAAGTGGTAGCAAAGTCTAACTATCAATAAACATCCCCCGCCCTTCTCCCTCCTCAAATCTATCCTGCATACCGTGTTAATAAAAAAAGATCTGTACTTATTTTTTATTTTATTTTGTCATTTTGATTCAGCAGATCTGGCTCCCCTATGTAAAGGAACACTCAGGATCAGTCAGCTTATGTCACCCCAGTGCTAGGGGAGAGAGGCCAAACAAGGATGCTGTGGAGGCAACAGACATCCTCCTTATTTACTGATGATGTCATTGGTTAGGATGCCAGAAAGGTTGTGTTGGAGCTGGAGAGAGTCCAGAGAAGGGCAACTAAACTGATTAGGGGATTGGAGGACTTAAATTATGAAGAGTGCTTAAAAGCGCTTGAATTATTCTCTCTGGAGAAGAGATGCCTGAGAAGGGACATGATAGAAATTTATAAATACCTCAATGGTGATATCAACATAGAAAAAAAACGATTCAGTCTCAAAGAATGTATGATGACACGAGGACATACAATGCGATTAGAGGAGAAGCGATTTAACCTCAGACTATGCAGGGGGTTCTTTACAGTAAGGGGCTACAAGACTGTGGAATTCTCTACCACAAATGGTAGTTACTGCAGGAAGTATGGCTACTTTTAAAAGACTCTTGGATGTACATCTCAAGGATAAAAACATTTGGGGGTATGGGAAATGAATACGTCCACGCACGCCGACACAGGTTGAACTGGATGGACTATTGTCTTTATTCAACCTTAACTACTATGTAACTATATATCTAGAAAGTCATAATGGAATTTGGACTTTGTGTAACTAAAAGGCAGGCTTCACCCACCTGCTGGCTTGTATACAATTTTTGATAATTTTTTAGGCATTTAGCCAAGGTACCCCTAAAGAAACCTCAAGGCATCCCAGGTTGTATGGGTACCCTGGTTGAAAAAGGCTGGTCCAAAGCACCTAGGGCTTGCCCATGTTTTTCAGTTGAAAAAGGAAGGCGGTACATGGAATGCAATAATTCATGATGTGTCTGGCTCAGGGTAGTTCTATTGGCACTCAAGAAACAAACACAATAAAGGATGAGAGGATAAGAAAGCAAAAAGACAAAAAAACTCTAGCCCATACAAAAGTCTGTTATGACAATGTACAGTAGTATGTTGTCCTAATTGTATGAGCTAGGTTTTTTTTCATGCTTTCTTATCCTCCCCTCCTCTTTTGTGTTGGTTTTCTTAAGTGCCAATAAAAAAAGACCTATGTGTAGTAAATGCTTGTATAAAGGGATGCCTTACCTCTCCTCCTTCGATCTCCCTAAGGGGGAAGTAAAATTAGAATAATCCCATGATACCTGAATGGCTTCCTTAGAGAGCGCCTTCAATTACCTACACTAAGCTGTATGCTCCCTCAGGTGCTGTAAACCGAACAGACATTTCATCATGTTGCCTATGATGCAATAAGCAGATTGTATCTAACACAATTTGCTTGTTGATCTACAGCAGTGGTTCTCAAATCCGGTCCTCGGGACCCACCAACAGGCCAGATTTTAAGTATTACCTTGAGAAGATGCAGACTAGAATACTGCAATCACTGAGCAGCAAATGAGATCACCTGTGATGTAATTTAGTTATATTGCAAACCTGGCCTGTTGGTGGGTCCCGAGGACCGGATTTGAGAACCACTGATCTACAGTATCTCTACAGTATGTATACTGAAAAAGTATTTGTTTAGGTGGCAGTAGTAAAGTTTTGTAGCACAGAAGTGCAAAACTGGAAAACCTAGATCCAAGTAAAACTCCATTTTTTTTTTTTTTTAGGACAGGGGTGTCCGACCTGCGGCTCACAGGCTGTATGCAGTAAAAGAGGGCTATGAATGCAGCCCAATACAAAATCGTAAACTTACTTAAAAATTTAGATTTAAATAAATGAAGTATTTAAGTATCAAAAAATATTGTGGCTGCAATATCAAGTGGTATTATTAAGTAATATTAAGTAATATTAAGTGGTGAATCACTACACATAAAATCAATAAATATATAAAGTGATATCGCACTACAATAAAGTGCTCATAAAAAAAAATTGCTGTTCGAACAGCAAAAAATACTGTGCAGTGCAAAAAACAAAAGTTGCTGTGCTGTGCAAAGGTGCAATAATTAAAAGGGTTAAAGAAATTAACAAATCAATCAACATAAAACATATGTGTCCATATGACTCCTTAGCATGAACACTAAAATAACATGTCAAAATCAGCTTAGTCGCATCAATTGAAAAGATAAATCAAAGGTGCAAGCTGCTAGTCCATTAAAGTGATTTCAAGTGAATAAACAGTCTCTAAAGTGCCAAAATAAGTGCAGCTGCCGCAATGGATCATTCAGATGCTCACGATCCCATCACCAGTGATGGATGGCTTCTCACCTTATAATTTGACCAGTGTTTCACCACTAGGTCAAAAACAGCTTTATAGTATCCCCAGACAAATGGGTAGACTCGATCCTCTCATTAGGTCCTGAGTGCTCCCTGGTTGCTGCACAGATAATTACGGTGGCTCTGTCCTCACTGTTTTTCCCCAGTCTCTGTCATAAAACGGGAATAAATGGAAAACAAATCTAGTGCTCTCTGTATATAAGGTATTTATTAAATAATCCAAATAATAAAACTCACATTTGTAGCCACATAAGCTGTGCGGGCTGGGTAGGTACGCGTATCGTCAGGTGCTGACGAGCATGTGACTTCCTCAGTAGGGGTCCTACTGGACTTTTATAAGTTTTATCTTCCCAAAGAAAAATCAACCACTCTTCACAATCACGGCTAATTTATGTCATCAGTTTTTGGCAGTGCCTATATTTGTGAGCAACTATTTTCAAGGATGAAACACACGAGGGGCAAAATTAGAACCAAAATATCTGGTTGAGCACCTTGAGATTTCTTTGTGAATTGCTACCACATCGATCCAACCAGATATAGACGTGTTAGTTTATCAAAAACAGTGTAAAAAAAAAACGCACTAGTTTTATGTTGCCCTATTTTACTTTTTTTAATAAAAAAATATTACAAAAAATGAAGTTTTATTACTCATGTACATTATCTATATCAGTGATCGTTACCTTGTGATCTGCCCCACTTTTTCTGCCCATCAGCAATCCTTATTGTTAGTGTATTTTATGTGTGGCCCAAGCCAATTTCTCTTCTTTCAATGTGGCCCAGGAAGGTCAAAAGGTTGGATACCTCTTTAGGACTTGTCCAAGCAAACAGCTCAATAACACAAAGAAACTGGCTTCTATATTTCTTATATGCTCCTTCACCTAATCACAATGAGGGTGTTTGAAAGGTGCCTAATACCCATCAAGCCATTGAATTTTACCTTCTTGAGGGCATAATCTTGCTAAAGGCTCTTCAGCATTTGGTACACTTCCTGGTGTTAGAAGATTTATCTATCACCGCTCCAAAGCACTCCATACACTCCTTAGTCCTGCGGTACAGCCTGGTGCCAAAGCCCAGGAGAAACCATATAACACAGAAGGAACATAGGTATCTGACGGAAGTGGGGAAGATTTTTCAGCAAGGTTATCTTACAATCACAGTAAAGTTTATATAGTGGGATTGGTAAATGTTAATCATTCTCCTTGCAGGGTGTGCTTGTTTACTTTTTTTTTTATAGCAACGGTAACTTTAAAGTGAACAAATTTCACATGCACTTCAAAAAGCAATAGGTACCCTTCAAATCTCTAATATTTTTAGTTGCCCTAAGAGCTCCTGACTTTACTTGTACATAAATTAATAAATACACAAGGAAATAGAGTAGGGAGGAAATAACTGGTAGATTTATAAAATTTGTACTGTACGAACACATGCCGCAAGTGCTAATTTGACTGGTGTGGGTGAGCAACCCCAAATACTCACTGTCTGTGTTTGGGGCTATGCACCCACACAACTGTTAAATTAGGACCTGTGGCTGTGTTCGTGCAGTGGCTACCTCCCCATAGAGCAACACAGGCAGTCTGCATGCAGCCCCAGGAGGCTCCAGCCACATAAACGACCCCTCATTGTGCTGTACAAGCCACAGCTCCGATGTGAATGAATCCCAAGACCTCATTCACACACAGAGCGCATTTCTGCACTTGATGTTTGCATACAGCCACAGGAAGCAGTCTGCACAAATTAATGACAGGCTGATAGATAGGGCTCATTTACATTTGCTTCGAATTCAACACACATGAAAGTGCCTACTGCTTAAACATGCTTTTTTATGTGTTTTTGATGGTTCTGTGATGCTACAGTGGTGCTTCGATGATGCTTCAGTGGTGCTTTTTTGAAGCTTTAATGAAGCTTGGCAGATGCCCTGTGTGTATGTTAATATCTCATACCTGCAATTTCTCCAAAACAAATCAAAGGTAAAGCTGAATTAAAGCCTCTCGAAAGCTGCAGGTGGTTCAAGCGAGCTTTGCCATAGACTTCTATGGAGGCTTTGAAGATGCTTTGAAGCACCACTACAGCGAAATGGGGTATAATTATTGAAGCAAAGAAAAGCAAAGCAAATGCAAGGTGTAAACAGGACTGTAAGCTAACCATTTAATTTAGTGGCATGTGCTTTGAATGGCATTCCATAACTTGCGTGTCCAAAAATTGTTAATTAAAAAAAACATGTCCAATGCCATGTTTTGAAGCAAGTGCAAATGAGCCCATACTGCAGCTGTATACATTTAATCTCAAACCCTGGACATAAACTTGGCTGCTCATAAATCTCATAAAGCTCATAAATTAAACTACTCGGATGTGTGGTTACATGCGTAGAGCCACAGTGTCTGTCAGCCTGTCATTCATTTGTACAGTCTGCAGCTCACGGCTGTTTTTTAAACACCTTTGACTCCTGGGCGCAGATTTACTCACTTTCTTGCTGCTGTACAACCCTTTATGGCCATGTGAATAGGGCCTAAAACACAACACAAATGTGCATTGCGGCGCATTATAACACGCTGTGTTGTAGTGATCGACTGATATCGTTTGTTTGTTGCCTATACTGTCATTTTTGCCAATGCATATCGGTATCAGCCGATATTGGCCAATATTTTCGTACATTTAAAAAAAATTTTATGTTTATTACTTGACAGGTACTCCTGTGGAGGGCAGACAAAGAGAGACAGGGCGCCCAAACAACCAGTGGATAAAAAGCCTGTGTATAACCTCAGCAGCTCCGATGGGGACTCCTGGGTGCAGAGTCAGATCAGTGAGAAGGCTGGAAGTTAGGGAGCGCTTCGGGTAATAATTATATTCATGAAATCAGTCACAAACACCTGATGGTAAATGGCATAGTGGTGGAAAAAACTTAAAAAATGCTCCACTCCAGGGAAAGGTCCAATAACACTCAGTTTATTGCATAAAATCAATACAAGTTAAAAACACACACTGGTCAGATGTCGGGCTGAGCCCGTGTACTTTCCCCCACCGCCGATGTACTGCTATCTGGGTTTCTGGCCAGTGTCAACATCACCAGCAGGCGTCCGTGCCGTCACAAGGATGGTGGATGCTTGATGTGACAGGGCTCCAGGTGGACCAACGGTACACAGACCGATACAAGAAACACTTGCGCCGGACAGCTGAAGCGGTTGCGGCGCGGGAGATGAGGTCACTCCACCGCGTCGGCAAGAGTCATGGTGACAGGACCGCTGGCTCTTCCGCTGTAGGAGTCGTAGACTCTTCCTCCCTGTCTCTTGCCGACGCGGTGGAGTGACGTCATCTCCCGCGCCGCCACCGCTTCAGCTGTCTGGCGCAAGTGTGTCCTGTATCGGTCTGTGTACTGTTGGTCCACCTGGAGCCCTGTCACATCAAGCATCCATCCATCCTTGTGACGGCACAAACGCCCGCTGGCGAAGTTGACACTGGCCAGAAACCCAGATAGCAGTACATCAGCGGTGGGGGAAAGTACACGGGCTCAGCCCAACATATGACCAGTGTGTGTTTTTAACTTCTATTGATTTTATGCAATAAACTGTGTGTTATTGGACCTTTCCCTGGAGTGGAGCCTTTTTTAATTTTTTTCCACCACTATGCCGTTTACCATCAGGTGTTTGCGACTGATTTCATTAATACAATTATTACCAGAAGCGCTCCCTAACTTCCAGCCTTCTCAAGCAATATTTGGAATATCGGCAATATCGCCGAGTTCCGGGGCCGATACAGATATATCGGCAAAAGTCAATATTGGTCCTCGATATATCAGCCTTGCCGATAATCGGTCGATCCCTACTGTGTTGCAATAAAATGTATGCCTGAATTATCTTATTCACAATGTACACCAATGCATGCAAAATGCGTAGATAAAAGCAATTCTCCAGATTTTCTGCACAGTTTTGCATACCTTCAATCTTCATTGTTTCACAAAAAGGCACAATTTAAAAATTTACAAATTTTTGTTTTTTTATTAACTCAGTACAGTTTTAGATTTAGTAGAAATTCAGCAGGAATTTTGTAAGTTTTGCTATGTTTGTGTCCACTAATAATGATTTTAGTGTATTTTTAGTATTTTTTATTTTCATTTTCGTTTGATTTTCTAATCGTTAGTGGGGTCAAATCCATGTTCGTTTTTGACCATAGTGACAGGAAAATTTGAAGAAGCAGAATAGAAAACTTCTTTGTCAAAGGAATTTTCAGACAGTGTATGTGGTTTTCGATCAGAAATTACGTTATTTTGAAACTAAATGTTAAAAGCAAGTGAAATTTTCAAACGACATTCTTTCATTCAGCGTATGAATATTTTGTATGATTATTCTCGTCCGAAAATCGACACGTGTACGGCCAGCATAAGGCTCGGTTCACACCTATGCAGTTTGCTTTTGATCCGTTTTCTGCAGTGCGTTTTGCTGTGCGTTTTAGCATTTTTGCACATGTGATTTTTTTTGCATTTTTTATGCTTTCTTTTTTTGCCCAATTTGTTGTTGGGCAGATTAAAAAAACGCAAATTGCGGCATAAACTCACTACATGCTTTTCTGCAACTTCTCCATTGAAGTCTATTGAACCAAAAAAGCACCAATTTGCATTGAAAAAAGTCCTTTTCAATAGAAAAACCATAGAAAAACCATGTTACATTAACTTTTTTTTTGTATCACCTGTCATAGTGGGGTTAAAAAAACTAAAATTAGCCCTTTATATTTCAAAAGAGCAGATAATCGCTACTATAAGGGATTTATTTATACTGTGAAACAGTGAAAGTAATAGTATAAATTACTTATATCATATATATATATATATATATATATATATATATATATACAGTATCTCACAAAAGTGAGTACACCCCTCACAATTTTATTATATCTTTTCATGTGACAACACTGAAGAAATTACACTTTGCTATAATGTTAAATAGTGAGTGTACAGCTTGTTTAACAGTGTAAATTTGCTGTCCACTCAAAATAACCAAGACAGGTTCCACCCAGAACAGGCCTCACCATGGTCGACCAAACAAGTTGAGTGCACATGCTCAGTGTCATATCCAGAGGTTGTCTTTGGCAAATAGACTATGAGTGCTGCTAGCATTGCTGCAGAGGTTTAAGGGGTGGGGGGGGGGGGGGCAGCCTGTCAGTGCTCAGACCATACCCTCCACACTGCATCAAAGTTGTCTGCTTGGCTGTTGTCCCAGAAAGAAGCCTCTTCTAAAGATGATACACAAGAAAGCTCACAAACAGTTTGCTGAAGACAAGCAGACTAAGGACATGGATTACTGGAACCCTGTGATCTGATGAGACCAAGATAAACGTATTTGGTTCAGATGGTGTCAAGCGTGTGAAGCGGCAACCAGGTAAGGAGTACAAAGACAAGTGTGTCTTGCCTACAGTCAAGCATGGTGGTGGGAGTGTCATGGTCTGGGGCTGCATGAGTGCTGTCGGCACTGGGGAGCTGCAGTTCATTGAGGGAACCATGAATGCCAACATGTACTGTTTTACCATTTTTAATTGCTAAAACAGTACATAAAACAAACACAACATCTATAACCCCTACTATCAGTGACTTGGAATCAGATTCAGAATCCCAAGGTATCATCTGTTTAAATGCTGACCTGACTGAAAATGTGGATATAACAGAGGAACTTGGAATCATTAATTTGTCAAATCATAAACTTTCTGAACCAGAAATAACAGTCCTCTCCAAAGGCCTCACGTTCTGCCCAATCACCAAATTGGATAATTTACAGGTATTGTCAGATATGGAGGAATTCTGCAGGAGACTAAGGCTTAAAGAATATTTTCATAGTAATGAAAGTTATCCTAGGACAACAGAAAGTGACAAAAAGAAAAAGAACAGCAACTTCACACCTCCACAAGGACGCAATTCCAAACTGGACATCTATATTGACAGCTTTAAACTGCGAGTTACATCCCTGATATCCACCCAGCAAAAGAAAATTTTATACAACCTTTCACCACTGGAGCGAAGAGCTATACACGATTTGCGCAATAATCAGGCCATCACCATCAAACCAGCAGATAAAGGGGGAGTAGTCATTGTGATGGATACAAACAAATATATACAAGAAGGCCAGATGCAGCTGGCAAATACTACTTACTATAAAAAAACTGGATTATGATCCAACCCAGGATTTTACTAAGCAATTAAAAGGTCTCATTAAAACTACACCAACCCACCTAAATTCAGAACTTATCAATGCTATTCCAGATAATCCAGAAATTGGGGACTTCTACATGCTGCCCAAGATTCACAAGCCAGGAAATCCAGGCAGACCCATCATAACAGGTATGAATACACTTACCGAACATATCTCAGGCCTTGTAGAAAATATTTTAAAACCATTAGTCATGAATACGGCGAGTTTCCTTCAAGACACAACTGACTTTCTTAACAAGCTTAACAATATACAACAATTACCACTAAATACACTTCTTGTCACTATGGATGTAGAATCGCTGTATAGTAACATCCCTCACAAGGATGGATTGGCTGCATGTCACAGATTCCTATCATCCTCACCAAACCACAAATACAGTGCTGAGGATGTTACACAGCTCATCGAATTCATTCTTACACACAACTACTTCACTTTCAATAACGACATCTATATCCAGTGTATGGGTACTGCTATGGGAAGTAAAATGGCACCCAAGTATGCAAACTTATTTATGACTGATTTGGAGGACAAATTCCTGAACAGCATACAACATAAGCCATACAGATATTATCGCTATATTGATGATATTTTCATCATATGGACAGAAGGTGAGGAAAATCTCAAACAATTTTTTTCATTGATCAACACCTTTCACCCATCTATCAAACTTAAAATGGATTATTCTAACAGGCATGACAACTTCCTAGACACCATAGTATACATCGGGGATGACAAGCTTCATACTTTGATATACAGGAAACCGACTGACCGAGATATCTCCTCAGTTCCAGTTTTCACCCCAACACACTAAACGTCACTTAGGGTTTGTACTCACTTTTGTTGCCAGTGGTTTAGACATTAATGGCTATGTTTTGAGTTATTTTGAGGGGACAGCAAATTTATACTGTTATACAAGCTGTATACTCACTTACCTTGCAAAAATATGAGGGGTGTACTCACTTTTGTGAGATACTGTGTATACCATTTAAATTGTGTAAATAGTTCAACAATGAGATTATAAATGTACTCTGCCATGTTAGGAGGAACAATGTAACAATAGAGCAAGAGTTACATTTATAAGATAGAAAGCAATATTTTTCCACAAGGAAAGAACACTTGTATCCCAGTGTCACAGGAAGAAACTCAGATGTGTAACAAGTGGCAGAGGGGACAACTGGTTTAACGAGGCTTGAGAGCACAACCACAATTGTCCCTTCCCTTTAGTTACTAGCTTTGTACAGAGCACACACAGAATTAGATTCAGTACAGCAAGGGTCCCCAAAATGTTTGCTACCAGGGACTGGTTTTGTACAAAAAGAATTTTCCAGGATGGGAGGGGGGGGGGTGGTTATTGGCGGCTTTAGCACTTCAATTATCCCAGCACCATGTTTATATGGTATCAGTATAATTAAAGCACATTGTTGCTATTATTACATTGTAATATATAATGAAATAGTTCAACTCACTATGATTCAGAATTAGTGGGAGCTTGTTTTCCTGCAATTAGAATCACACCTGTCACTGTAGCCTGCCACTAGATGCTGCTTGTCACTTGTTACTGTAGCCTGCCACCAGATGCAACTTGTCACTTGTTACTGTAGCCTGCCACCAGTTGCAGCTTGTCTCTGTAGACTGCCACCAGATGCTGCTTGTCACTGTAGCCTGCCACCAGATGCAATTTGTCACTTATCACTGTAGCCTGTCACCAGATGCGGCTTGTCTCTGTAGACTGCCACCAGATGCTGCTTGTCACTGTAGCCTGCCACCTCCTCCACCCCCCCCCTTTCATGCATGGCTTCTCCTTTCGGCCAATCGGGAAACGGGTCTCAAAACCCGCTTCCTGATTGGCCAGTAAGAGGATCCATGTGACAATAGTGAATTTTCATTCGCTATTGTCACACAACTAGGTGGGCTCGGGGCGCACTGTTCTGTGCCCAGAGTCCATCCTTTTTTTAGCCTGTGAGAGCCTCTGGCTCTAATCACATGGTTAAAAAAAAAAAAGCCCCATTGAACTCCATGCGTCTGGCGCCCCACATGTAGATTAGGGGGCTGGACGCATGGATAGGGGGGGGCGGGATGTTCAAACCACACATGCGAGGTATTGTTGCAATCGTTGGAGCGAGAGCAATAATTCTAGCCCTAGATCTCCTCCTCTAAACTAATAACCTGTAGAAATTTTTAAACCATCACCTGAGGAGATTTTTAAGTACCAATGTTTGTTGCCATTCCACGAGCGTACGCAATTTCGAAGCATGACATGTTGGGTATCTTTTTTTTGGTGTAACATTATCTTTCACATCATAGAAAAAAATTGGGCTAACTTTACTGTATTCTTATTTTTTAATAAAAAAAAGTGTATTTAAAAAAAAAATGTGTTTGAAAGACCGCTGCGCAAATACAGTGTGACATAAAGTATTACAACAATCTCCATTTTATTCTCTAGGGTCTCTGCTAGAAAAAATATATAATGTTTGGGGGTTCTAGGTAATTTTCTAGCAAAAAATACTGATAGGCCTGATCCTTAAGTGGTTAATAGAGCTGGATAGGACACTGGAAGGGATGAAAAGATACATGAAAGAATGATGTTTTATTTCTGCAAAAGAAGTACATTAATGGTATATTGGTACATAGGGGAGCTAGAGTTTAGAAAAAAAAGTTAGCTTATTCTTTAAAAAGTGGCTTATGCACAAAAAAAAAAAAGAAAAAATTTTTTTGGGGCTGCTAATTATCTGCATAGACTTATATGGACTGGCCTTACATTAGCTTTGAAACGAATGTATATACATTAGTTCCAGAGCTAATGAAAGGCCAACCCATACTGTAGAAGTCTTTGCAGATGGTTAGGAAATACACCAGACTGCGATCATCTGGGTAATACAGAAGTAAAGTAAACAGAGCAGTGCTGCATGTCTGTCAGGATGGGGAGTGGAGGCTCAGATCTCATTTCTGATTGTTTTTTCTTTATCAACTCTGGGAACTGGGTGGTGAAGGAGGCGTGTGCTACATTTATTTCATAATATCAGATATGCTTTAAAGTGTATGCAAAGCCAATGTTTTTTTTTTTTTTTTTTTATGTGTGGAAGGGTATCCTCCTCGTTGGGGCTATTCACCTTATCTGTATATCATGGTGACCATTGTCTCTGGTGCAGAATTTGTTGGGAAATCCAACAAGTTGGAGTTATCACAGGAATGGGAAATGTGTAAAGCTTACAGTGACAGGGTCTTAACCATTGCCTACCTACACCATCAAGTGGAAAAGAAAAAGGCCTCTAGTAGAGAAACCTAGCCTCAGCGTTTCTCTACTAGAAGCCTTTTTCTTTTCCACTTACTAATATACTCTTCAGCTGCTGCAAACCTGTTTTACATACTGTAGATCTCAATACATAATAGATAGGCTTTCATATCCAGTGGCACGAGGGCTATACCCCCATTAGGTATCATATACACATCCTACACTATCAAGAACTGACTTTAAGATAAAAAAAGTTTGGGCTTTATTTACATTTAAAATTCAGAGCTATTAAACCTGCTTTGTCAACTGCATTTATAAAGCAGTGGCATGGCCTTAAAATGTTTTAAATGTGATTTCCTATCCCCAATGATGCTTTGTTGAGTGGCAGTATCCTGTGGGTTCCTAAAGGGGCTTGCACACTTATCTCCTATATAATTTTGGCATCGAGAATAGCAATTGCTTGATGTTGCAAGAAGCCTACTGTCCTTCCAGAAGTGGAAGTAAACCCTCCTATCGTTTTCAGCCAAGGACGCTGCCAGCTTGGCCTTTGTTTAATCTTCAACTGCCATTATGCTGCACATGTGATTAATTATGATACCAGTCATTGAAGGGTTTGACAGTTTAGTTGAGAGCACATCCAATGTGACAGCTACATTCCCGGCAGTTTTTTGAAACTGTTAAGCCTATGGGTTTACTTCCGCTTTAAAGAGTAACTCTACTTTAGTTAACCACTTACCGCCCGCCCGCCGTCATATGACGGCGGGACGGTGCGGCTATTATCCTGGGCGGACGTCATATGACGTGACCCAGGAAATGCACGGCAGGCGCGCGATCGCAGACGCGCCGCCGTGCACTGCCGGTGTCGGGGTGTCCCCGGGACACCCCCCGTCACCGGCAGGGGGGAAACAGCCACTGGGCGTGGCTGTTTCCCACGTGATCGGCTGTGTTCCAATGACACAGCCGATCACACTGGAGGCGGCCGGGAAATGACCGCGCATGCGCGATCGGGAGCGCGCAGCGCGGTCATGTCGGTGGCACTGTGTTCCGTAGGAACACAGCTGTCACCGGCAGTAGTAAACAGTCACTGATAGTGACTGTTTACTATGTGATCGGCTGTGAATCCATTCACAGTCGATCAGAAAATGTAAACAAAGAGCAGTAACTGACTGTTACTAGCTCTTCTCCCCTCATACAGTTTCCAGTATGAGGGGAGCAGAGCTAGAAACAGTGAGTTACTGCTCTGTGTACCTGCAAAAGTAAAATCACACAAATAAAGGTCCCCCCACACAGTCCTCAGCCCCCCCCAATGTCACCTGTCACCCAACAGTCACCTCATCAGTGCCCAGAAATTGACACCCATAACGTTCACATGTGAGCTCAGCGATCGCGGGCAGAATCACCGCGATTCTGCCCGCAATCCAGAAATCATTGCAAATTGCGGGACGCCTGTGCGTTGCCCGTGATTTGCAATAGCACCCCAAACGCTGTGCGATGTTGCCGCCATTTCCGCCTGCCGAATCGCGGTAACATCGCGCAAACAACGCATGACGCCCAAAAAAGGTACAAGAGTTTCTTTGGGGCGTCATGCGTTGTTTGCGTGATGTTACCGCGATTCGGTAGGCGGAAATCGCAGCAACATCGCACAGCGTTTGGGGTGCTATTGCAAATCACGGGCAACGCACAGGCGCCCCGCAATTTGCAATGATTTCTGGATCACGGGCAGGATCGCAGTGATTCTGCCCGCGATCGCTACGCTCACATGTGAACGTAGCCTAAAGTTCACCGGTCACCAGAGACTGCCATCAGTACCGCCGTGCACCATTGCCCGTCACCTGTCACCCATCAGTGACCATCGCCTGTCACCTGTCACCCCATCAATCACCGTCACCTGTCACCCCATCAGTCATTGTCACCTGTCACCCCATCAGTCATCGTCATCTGTCACCCTATCAATCATCGTCACTTGACACCCCATCAGTGATCGTCACTTGTCACCCCATCAATCATCGTCACCTGTCACCCCGTCAGTGATTGTCATCTGTCACCCCATCAATCATCGTCACTTGTCACCTCATCAATCATCGTCACCTGTCACCTCATCAGTCATCATCACCTGTCACCCCATCAGTCATCGTCACCTGTCACCCCATCAGTCATCGTCACCTGTCACCCCATAAGTCATTGTCACCTGTCACCCCATCAGTCATCGTCACCTGTCACCCCATCAGTCATCGTCACCTGTCACCCCATCAGTCATCGTCACCTGTTTGCCATATGCATGCAATCACTTACTGACCGCCTAACGACTATATGCGTCGGCCATTAAAAGCTAAATACTGGGGTTATGGCAGCAGATAGCCCCCATAACCCCGGTATTTTTTGAAACGGCGGGCGGTCGGCTTTCAGATAAGGGTGGTCCCAGTGGCGGAGTCGCCGCGGAATTACCCTTACGGTGCAGGGGAAGAGGTGCCCCCCCCCCTCCTGCCGCGTCCCAGACGTTTACCCAGCTTACCGGACCCGCCAGCAGCGGGGAAAACTATCCGGTCCCGGATCCTCAGAGACAGGAAGTCGAGTGAGGGCAAGATGGCCCTCACTCAACTCTATGGTCTTGGAGGACCGGAGCTACGTCAAAAGACGTTGCCTAGCAACCGGTTTAAAGGGCCGCTTTTTTTTTTCTTTTTTTTTTTTCCTCTTTCAACAATTTTTTTTTTTCTTTTCTTTTTTAGTGTAGTTGTGAGGTCTTTTTGACCCCAGATCTCACAATAAAGAGGACCTGTCATGCCTATTTCTATTACAAGGGATGTTTACATTCCTTGTAATAGGAATAAAAATGATCAAAACATTTTTTTTTTTTTAAACTGTGTAAAAATAAAAAAATAATAAATAAAATAAATAGGAAAAAAAAAAAATAAAAAATTAAAGCGCCCTGTCCCCGTTAGCTCGCGCGCAGAAGCAAACGCATACGCAAGTCCCGCCCACATATGTAAACGGTGTTCAAACCATACATGTGAGGTATCGCCGCGATCGTTAGAGCGAGAGCAATGATTTGAGCCCTAGACCTCCTCTGTAACTCTAAGCTAGTAACCTGTAGAAATTTTTAAAATGTTGCCTATGGGGATTTTTAAGTACCAATGTTTGGCGCCATTCTGTGAGCATGCGCAATTTTGAAGCATGACATGTTGGGTATCTAATTACTCGGCGTAACATTATCTTTCACATTATGGAAAAAAATTGTGCTAAATTTACTGTTTTCTTATTTTTTAGTTAAAAAAAGTGAATTTTTTTCAAAAAAAATCGCATCTGGAAGACTGCTGCACAAATATGGTGTGATAAAAAATATTGCAACGATCTCCATTTTATTCTCTAGGGTCTCTGCTAAAAAAAAATATATAATGTTTGGGGGTTCCAAGTAATTTTCTAGCAAAAAAAATGATTTTAGCTTGTAAACACCAAGTGTCAAAAATAGGCCCAGTCTTAAAGTGGATAAATGGACAACTTTGTGTAAAGCGCTACTTGGATGTTAGGCCTATGTGTGTGGCCAGGCTGTGAAAAAGTGTTACACATGTGGTATCGCCATACTCAGGAGGAATAGCAGAATGTATTTTGGGGTGCAATTTTTGCTATGTACATGCTATGTGTTAGAAATATTGCATAAATGGACAGCTTTGTGTAAAAAAAATGTGTTTTCATTTTCTTTCCACATTTTCCAAAAACTTGTGGAAAAAAATGACATATTCAAAAGACTCATTATGCCTCAAAAATTATACGTTGGGCTGTTTGCTTTCCAAAATGGGGTCATTTTATGGGGGTTTCCATTGTCCTGGTGCTCCAGGGCCTTCAAAAGTGCGATAGGTTGTCAGGAAATTATATGTGTAATTTGTGCTCCTAGAATGCCGGACGGGGCTACTTGAATGTTAGGCCTCTGTATGTGGCCAGGCTGTGAAAAAGTCTCACACATGTGGTATCGCCATACTCAGGAGGAGTAGTAGAATGTGTTTTGGGGTGTAGTTGCAAGTATACATGTGCTGTGTGAGAGAAATAACCTGTTAATATGGCAATTTGTAAAAAAAAAAAAAAAAAAAAATCATTTTGCAAAGAGTTGTGGGAAAAAATGACAACTTCAAAAAACTCACCATGCCCCTTATTAAATACCTTGGAATGTCTACTTTCCAAAAAGGGGTCATTTGGGGGGTATTTGTACTTTCCTGACTTTTTAGTGTCTCAAGAAATGAGATAGGCCTTCAGTACATCAGGTGTGATCAAGTGTGATCAATTTTCAATGATTCGCACCATAGCTTGTGGACTCTATAACTTTCACAAAGACCAAATAATATACACTTACTTAGGTTATTTTTACCAAAGATAAGTAGCAGTATAAATTTTGGCCAAAATTTGTGAAGAAAAATGACTAATTTGCAAAATTTTATGACAGAAAAAAAGAAAAATGCGTTTTTTCACGATATTTTCAGTCTTTTTTTATTTATAGCACAAAAAATAAAAAAACCCAGTATTGATCAAATACCATCAAAAGAAAGCTCTATTTGTGTGAAAAAAGGACACAATTTTTGTATGGGTACAGTGTTGCATGACTGAGTAATTCTCAGTCAAAGTGTGAGAGCGCTGAAAGCTGAAAATCGGTCTGGGCAGGAAGGGGGTGAAAGTGCACTGTAGGCAAGTGGTTAAGATAAAACAATCTCCTATGGGTGATCTCAAACTTGTCCCAACTGTGTATATTTACCTCCCCCCACAAGTGTAAACTAAGGAGAATACCTTGAAAAATGCCTTAGGGCCGGTTTAGATTGGTGCGACATATGCTTGGACTTTAAGAGCACATGTCACATGACGTGTATAAATAAATGATTCTCTTTGAGTGCGGTCTTAACTGGTCCGACTAGTGTCAGCCTGACTTTGGAAAAGGTTCCTGCACTACTTTCGTCTGATTTCAGCCCATTGAATATTGGTCCAAGTTGGATCAGCATCTTAACTGATCCAACTGGTGACATGCGACTTTAGAGGCCATGTTAGCACTGCAAAATGTATTGGAAAAAAAACCCCAAATCCATGCCAGACTCAAGTTGCACTCATGTCAAGTCATATCCTGTTCATTAAAGTCTGACCGCTGTTGTAGGTCAAAGTCGGATCATAAGTTATGGGATTTTCATGTCAGAGCAGTAACCTGGCTTTAAGAAATATTAAAAAAAAAAAATGTCTATTCCAGGAGATGCCTAAAGTTTTGCTTTTATCTTTGTGCAGGTGTCTGAGAAAATCAGTAAGCCAACCACGCGAGCAAAAAAAGGGGGACATTCCATACACCAATGGTGTAGAGAACACCTCCAAGTTGCCACATTGCATTAACATTTTTTAAGTTTTAAGAGAATACAGCTAATTCAGAATGAAATGCAAAGGTAATTTACTTAATAAATTACAAAATGGCCTTCATAGCAATTTTCTATACTATATTATTATTCATTTTTTTAGGAAAGTTGAGATCTCCTTCTAGATTTCTAGCCTGGAAGATTTTACCCCCTTAACGACCAGGCCATTTGGGGGTTTTTTGGTGCCTCAGGCCAAGGGGGGATTGGGACTTTAAGGGCAAGTGCATAAATATAGAAACAAGTATATAAGTATATGATAGGAAATGTTCCGTTTTAAATAAAACAAAATTTATTTACAACAATGTAAATCCATATATTGTAGAAGAGACAACATATATAGGTGAACAAGGTGCTTGGGGGTAGAGACCCCGGTGTGAGGAAATAATAAAGGGGTTGATTCAGAGATGAATCAGTGACAGTGGTGAGAAAAGTGACTTTTTGCTAGGATTTCCACAGATATAGAGTGGGACATTGGTCCCTTAGGAGAATCCTATTGCTGACGCGTTTCGGCTCACTTGGAGCCTTTCTCAAAGCGTTGAGTCACTCTGTACTTCAGTCTATGAAGATAATATATAATATATAAATAGTTTAGATCTTTATTCATGTCAAGTGTAATTTCAAAAATTATTGATAGCAAAATTTTACCTACATGAATATAGCTGACGGTTACTGCGCATGGCTCCCTTCATCCTGTTGCAAACGCAGCGGGATCAGGCTATGCATATTGCCTGAGATGGGTGAGATGGTATTAATGGGTATAAAAACACATAGTATCTTAATGTTTGTGGAATGGGTAAAACCACTTACATTTACTGAAGGAGTTAAAAAGTACTTCCTCCACGGGGAATAAATTCCCTCTCTTGTTTTCAGGTTGTTTGATCTATGTTAGAAAATTAGTCTATATCAGATTGCATATGGTGTAAACATGAAGGGTGACTTTTCCAACGGAGGTGTATAGCCTCCTAGTGCTTGTACAATGCAAAGTGACTTTTTGTGCCCATAAGTATTGGACAAAGAAGCGGTCCAAGTAGCTTACATTTGAGGAGATAGGTGAGGTGATCCTTCCGGCTAAACGCAGGTCCGTCCGTCCTCTTCCCTCGGTTGGAGAGAAGTGAGGACTTGACGTTGATCCCCGGCCTTTTAAAGCCCTCCGCGCGTGCGCAGTACATTGCTGCACGTCGGAGGGTTTCTTCGAGCGTGACGTGGCACCTGGTAGTGCGCCTGCGCCAAGTGGATGCGCGCGCAGGCGCTAGAGTGGAGACGCTCATTGGCCGCCAGCACGGGAGGAGGGGCCCTCCTTTCCCCGTGGGTGATTGGATGGGTCCCGGACAGCCCCTACGATGATGCGTAGGGGCTACCCGTGCTGGGTGCGATTGTCAAGGATGAAGGGGAGGGGGCCGATCTGCAGCATTGACAGCTTAATAAATCATGCAGGCAATTGTAATCATTAGGTAGTACATCTTATTGTGAAAGTTGTATTAAGCTTTATAGTGTATCGAGACCGTTTTGGGTCTTGGAAATGAACATATATACAAAGCAAGGTACAATACAATATTGCATGAGTGTTAGACAGCAGAATAACAGTAATAAAAGACTTTGCCTCAGTGAATCTGATAGATTGGGGGGGAAAAATCTCGATGGGATGGTCATCCAGAAAGGTCCCTGGATCACGTTTAGGCAGGATTGGATGTGTGGGGTGTATATGACTAATTCCTAAGGCTCGTTAGATTGTTGCAAGAGACAAATTATATATCTCATTCCTAGGTTGGGAGGTGTATGGTTGAAAAGGATAAATGGAAAATAAATAATAAATAAATGATAAAAGGAATTGAAATCTATGAATTAGAAAAAGAAAAAGAAAAGGAAAACGCATAGGGGGAGGAGTCTGGGTGAATATTTATGGATTGGAAAACCATAAGCCATATCAACTCAATTGGGGGGAAAAAAGAGAGAGGCAGATACCTAACTGTAGGAGAAGGAATATCTGAGGGCTGTGATTATGCCAGTAGGTCCCAACTGTTTATAAAGTAATGCGTTTTTGTTTGGTTAGTCTGTCTTTCCTGATGCAAACCCTTTGAGAAAGGGGCGAAAACTCTCGTTTTCGTTTAAACCAGGTGGTTTTGTGGCTTGGAGACGTCTTATCCATCTCATCTCCATTTGTAGCAGGTGTTTGTTCCAGTCTCCCCCTCTACACGGTATGTGTATCCTTTCCAGTGCTGAGAATGTAACGTTAGGCATTTTGTTTTTGTGGAAATGTGCCACATGCCTGCCAAGTGGTACATAGAAATTACACATTTCCATACTGTTGATGTGTTGGTTTACACGTTTTCCAAACTCTTGTTTTGTTTTTCCAACATAAAAAGATTCGCATTGGCATCTCATCAAGTAGACCACCCCTCTCGTTCGGCAGTTAACAAAATGTCGGGGTGTAAAGAGCTCTCCATTGGGGAGTGTGGTAGTTGTGCATTTTTTAATCACATCACATTGCCCACAGTTTCCGCATGGGAATGTGCCCTTCTGTTTACAGGGGTCTTTTCTCGTTTGTTTGTATTCACTGTGGGTGAGCGATTGCTTCATAGATCCCGCTTTCCTGTATGTGATCTGTGGGTGTTCCGATATAAAAGGTTTTATCGCTGGGTCCTCCTGTAGGATCTGCCAGTGTTTGGCAATGATGTTTCTTATTTTAGGGTGGTCGTTCGTGAATCTCATGATCACTCTCGTTTGATTCTCTTGTTTGTCTAGTCGTTGTTTCTTTCTGAATAGAATCTCTTGCCTTTCTTGTTGCTTTACCCTATTGAAGGCTTTTCTTAGGGTCGTTTTTGTGTAACCCCTTTTTATTAGTCTGGCAGTCAGGGAGTCAGCTTCTTTCTGGAAGTCTTGTTCAGTGGTACAAATCCGTTTTAGCCTGAGAAATTGGCTGTATGGGATTGCATTTTTCAGGGAGGGGGGATGGAAGCTGGATGCGTGTAGAATGGAATTACCTGCCGTTTCTTTTCGATATAGGGTTGTTTTCAGGAGTCCGTTTTTTTCTTTTATGATCCAAGTGTCCAAAAACGGGATTTTTTCTCTGTCATAGTTGATTGTAAAAAACATATTGTATGTGTTATTATTCATGGCGCGGAGGCATTCGTGTATCATGCTTTCCGAACCCGTCCAAATTATGAAAATGTCATCTATAAATCTCTGCCAGACGATAATGTTGTCGGCGAAAACACCGTTTTTTTCCTCTGCTAAAAATTCTTGTTCCCATGCTCCAAGATATGTGTTTGCATAGGATGGGGCACAACTAGTGCCCATTGCAACGCCGCACGTCTGTAGATAGTATGTACCATTGAAAACAAAAAAGTTGTTATTAAGGATATATTCCAACATCATGATTATGAAGGTGTTGAATTTGGTGTCCTTTCCACTTTGTTCTTCTAATGTTTTTTTGATGACTTGCATTCCTTTGTGGTGTGGAATGTTATTATAGAGGGCCTCAACGTCAATGGTGATGAGGAATGCATCATCTGGTATGGTGATACCCTCAATGATCTGTAGGAGGTGTCCTGTGTCTCTGGTATATGAGGGAAGTTTCGTAACATGAGGCCTTAGATAGGCATCTATGACTTTGCTGGTATTTTCCGTCAAATTGCCATTCCCTGATATAATGGGTCTGCCCGGGGGATTGTTTTTATCCTTATGGATTTTCGGTAAGGCGTAGAAGGTTGGGGTTCTGGGATGTTTTGTCCTCACGAACTGCCAGAGTGTTTCTGAAATCATTCCCTGATTTCGGGCTCCGTCAATTTTTTTGTAGAAGTCTTCTGTGTATGTTTCAACCATAATAGGCATAATCTTTTTATAGCATTGTGTATTGTCAAGGATCTTCTGACACATGGCTTCATAGTTGTCGTTGTTCATTAGCACAATATTCCCCCCTTTGTCCGAGGGTTTTATTGTGATCAGTTCGTTATTTTTGAGTCCTTGTAGGGCCGTTTTTTGTTCCTTGGTTAGGTTTTGTTTCAGGTTGTGACCTTTGAGTTTTTCGAGGTCTTTGGTTGTTTCCCTGACAAAGAGGGCTATTGAGGGATTCTCATTTAGAGAGGGAAAGATGTGGGATTTTTTCTTGAAGGTGGGACATTTTGTTCCTTGAGGTTCTTCTGCTTCTTCATCTTCACTCTCTGTTGATTTGTTTTCATCTGTCCAATCGTCGATTGCTCCTTCCTCCAGTAGGATATTCAGGTCTCTAATCGCTCTGAATTCGGCAGCAGTTAAATTTGTTGGTGGTATCTCCGCAGGTGGTTTTTTGTTGTATTTGGTTTTAAGGAGAAGATTGCGTGCAAAAAGATTGATATCCTTAATAGTTTCAAAAGTATCTGTCCCTTTGTTTGGGCAGAATGAGAGTCCTAGAGATAGTACTTCTCTTTCAACTGTGGATAGGATATGGGTGGATAGGTTTATGATGGTCAGACCTTCATGGTCAATATCTTCGTTTTGTGTCATTTGTTGGGTTGTTTTGTCTTCTGTTTTGTTCCTAAAAAAGGCCTCTGTGATTTGGGGTTCTCATCTCTTGGTAGTTGGGATCTTGTAAACATTTTGGGGTATTTTTTCTGAGCCGTTGTATCTTCGTTCGGAAAGGAGTTGGTGTCTAAGGTGTTAGGTTCTTCGGCCTCTTGTGATGATTGGTCCTCGTTATCTTCTATTGGTTGTGTTTTATCTACGGGTTTGTTTTGGCCCCTCCGTTTGAACCGTTGTTGTTCGGGTCCCGATGTATAGGCCGAAGAGTCTGAGGAGTATTGTGGATCCGTGTTCCTAGATGTTCTATACGTAGTTCTCCTGGTCTGTCTGTTATTTGTCCATTTGTAGGCACGGTTTTGTGAGAAGGCGTTTTTGTCTCTCCAATATTTCCTTTCCTTTTTCTTCAGGAGCTCTTTGCTGAATTCTTCAATATGTTGTTTAAGTTTATTTTCTTGCTCGCTATACAGTGATGCATTCCTCAGTGGGTTTAATTTCTCGTAGATTAGTTTTATTTCCACATCCAAGTTTTTCATTTGTCTAAGGTATTCTGTTTGAAGGAGGATCATGAGTTTTTTCGAACATTCATTTAGGATCTCTTCCCACTCTTTTTTCATTAGTGTCGTGATATTATCCATTGTCGGGAATATCTGTATTCTGAGACCGACAGGGTTTATGTTTTCCGTCACATATCTCTCAAAGCTTTTTATATGCCAGAAGAGGGCTGACTTGCGTTCTAATTGTCTCTTCAGGGTGCTGAATAGTGCTAAAACATCCGACTCCTGCTGTTCATGACCCTGAAAGCTCTTCTGGATGTCCAGCATCAGGGTATTCCATCCGTCTCCAATCAGATTCCCTGTGGGTGGGTCTTCCCTTTCGGGAGCACTCATTGTATCTCTAGTAGGGCGAGATACTTGGGGAAGGCTCTGTAAATCGTCCGGGTTACCTTTTTCCCTTGGGACTCCTAGTCACTCCAAGGGTGGTAATGCTCCCTGATTTCAGAGCTTTTTTGTTGGGTTTATAGCAGAAAGGTAGGGTCCTGCTGTGTTAACCCTACTGGATACTGTTCGTATCCTATAGTATATAGAAAGCAGAGGAAAAGGAAAATGAGGCCGCGGATGTGTTATCCATCCAAAAAATAGATGAGGGGGGTATTTTTCCTTAGGCTGCTTGAAAAATAAAAGGTAAGTAGGTGTTGCCTCCGTCCCTATATGTGTTATTTGGGGGTTTTTTGGTGCCTCAGGCCAAGGGGGGATTGGGACTTTAAGGGCAAGTGCATAAATATAGAAACAAGTATATAAGTATATGATAGGAAATGTTCCGTTTTAAATAAAACAAAATTTATTTACAACAATGTAAATCCATATATTGTAGAAGAGACAACATATATAGGTGAACAAGGTGCTTGGGGGTAGAGACCCCGGTGTGAGGAAATAATAAAGGGGTTGATTCAGAGATGAATCAGTGACAGTGGTGAGAAAAGTGACTTTTTGCTAGGATTTCCACAGATATAGAGTGGGACATTGGTCCCTTAGGAGAATCCTATTGCTGACGCGTTTCGGCTCACTTGGAGCCTTTCTCAAAGCGTTGAGTCACTCTGTACTTCAGTCTATGAAGATAATATATAATATATAAATAGTTTAGATCTTTATTCATGTCAAGTGTAATTTCAAAAATTATTGATAGCAAAATTTTACCTACATGAATATAGCTGACGGTTACTGCGCATGGCTCCCTTCATCCTGTTGCAAACGCAGCGGGATCAGGCTATGCATATTGCCTGAGATGGGTGAGATGGTATTAATGGGTATAAAAACACATAGTATCTTAATGTTTGTGGAATGGGTAAAACCACTTACATTTACTGAAGGAGTTAAAAAGTACTTCCTCCACGGGGAATAAATTCCCTCTCTTGTTTTCAGGTTGTTTGATCTATGTTAGAAAATTAGTCTATATCAGATTGCATATGGTGTAAACATGAAGGGTGACTTTTCCAACGGAGGTGTATAGCCTCCTAGTGCTTGTACAATGCAAAGTGACTTTTTGTGCCCATAAGTATTGGACAAAGAAGCGGTCCAAGTAGCTTACATTTGAGGAGATAGGTGAGGTGATCCTTCCGGCTAAACGCAGGTCCGTCCGTCCTCTTCCCTCGGTTGGAGAGAAGTGAGGACTTGACGTTGATCCCCGGCCTTTTAAAGCCCTCCGCGCGTGCGCAGTACATTGCTGCACGTCGGAGGGTTTCTTCGAGCGTGACGTGGCACCTGGTAGTGCGCCTGCGCCAAGTGGATGCGCGCGCAGGCGCTAGAGTGGAGACGCTCATTGGCCGCCAGCACGGGAGGAGGGGCCCTCCTTTCCCCGTGGGTGATTGGATGGGTCCCGGACAGCCCCTACGATGATGCGTAGGGGCTACCCATGCTGGGTGCGATTGTCAAGGATGAAGGGGAGGGGGCCGATCTGCAGCATTGACAGCTTAATAAATCATGCAGGCAATTGTAATCATTAGGTAGTACATCTTATTGTGAAAGTTGTATTAAGCTTTATAGTGTATCGAGACCGTTTTGGGTCTTGGAAATGAACATATATACAAAGCAAGGTACAATACAATATTGCATGAGTGTTAGACAGCAGAATAACAGTAATAAAAGACTTTGCCTCAGTGAATCTGATAGATTGGGGGGGAAAAATCTCGATGGGATGGTCATCCAGAAAGGTCCCTGGATCACGTTTAGGCAGGATTGGATGTGTGGGGTGTATATGACTAATTCCTAAGGCTCGTTAGATTGTTGCAAGAGACAAATTATATATCTCATTCCTAGGTTGGGAGGTGTATGGTTGAAAAGGATAAATGGAAAATAAATAATAAATAAATGATAAAAGGAATTGAAATCTATGAATTAGAAAAAGAAAAAGAAAAGGAAAACGCATAGGGGGAGGAGTCTGGGTGAATCTTTATGGATTGGAAAACCATAAGCCATATCAACTCAATTGGGGGGAAAAAAGAGAGAGGCAGATACCTAACTGTAGGAGAAGGAATATCTGAGGGCTGTGATTATGCCAGTAGGTCCCAACTGTTTATAAAGTAATGCGTTTTTGTTTGGTTAGTCTGTCTTTCCTGATGCAAACCCTTCGAGAAAGGGGCGAAAACTCTCGTTTTCGTTTAAACCAGGTGGTTTTGTGGCTTGGAGACGTCTTATCCATCTCATCTCCATTTGTAGCAGGTGTTTGTTCCAGTCTCCCCCTCTACACGGTATGTGTATCCTTTCCAGTGCTGAGAATGTAACGTTAGGCATTTTGTTTTTGTGGAAATGTGCCACATGCCTGCCAAGTGGTACATAGAAATTACACATTTCCATACTGTTGATGTGTTGGTTTACACGTTTTCCAAACTCTTGTTTTGTTTTTCCAACATAAAAAGAGCCCGAAATCAGGGAATGATTTCAGAAACACTCTGGCAGTTCGTGAGGACAAAACATCCCAGAACCCCAACCTTCTACGCCTTACCGAAAATCCATAAGGATAAAAACAATCCCCCGGGCAGACCCATTATATCAGGGAATGGCAATTTGACGGAAAATACCAGCAAAGTCATAGATGCCTATCTAAGGCCTCATGTTACGAAACTTCCCTCATATACCAGAGACACAGGACACCTCCTACAGATCATTGAGGGTATCACCATACCAGATGATGCATTCCTCATCACCATTGACGTTGAGGCCCTCTATAATAACATTCCACACCACAAAGGAATGCAAGTCATCAAAAAAACATTAGAAGAACAAAGTGGAAAGGACACCAAATTCAACACCTTCATAATCATGATGTTGGAATATATCCTTAATAACAACTTTTTTGTTTTCAATGGTACATACTATCTACAGACGTGCGGCGTTGCAATGGGCACTAGTTGTGCCCCATCCTATGCAAACACATATCTTGGAGCATGGGAACAAGAATTTTTAGCAGAGGAAAAAAACGGTGTTTTCGCCGACAACATTATCGTCTGGCAGAGATTTATAGATGACATTTTCATAATTTGGACGGGTTCGGAAAGCATGATACACGAATGCCTCCGCGCCATGAATAATAACACATACAATATGTTTTTTACAATCAACTATGACAGAGAAAAAATCCCGTTTTTGGACACTTGGATCATAAAAGAAAAAAACGGACTCCTGAAAACAACCCTATATCGAAAAGAAACGGCAGGTAATTCCATTCTACACGCATCCAGCTTCCATCCCCCCTCCCTGAAAAATGCAATCCCATACAGCCAATTTCTCAGGCTAAAACGGATTTGTACCACTGAACAAGACTTCCAGAAAGAAGCTGACTCCCTGACTGCCAGACTAATAAAAAGGGGTTACACAAAAACGACCCTAAGAAAAGCCTTCAATAGGGTAAAGCAACAAGAAAGGCAAGAGATTCTATTCAGAAAGAAACAACGACTAGACAAACAAGAGAATCAAATGAGAGTGATCATGAGATTCACGAACGACCACCCTAAAATAAGAAACATCATTGCCAAACACTGGCAGATCCTACAGGAGGACCCAGCGATAAAACCTTTTATATCGGAACACCCACAGATCACATACAGGAAAGCGGGATCTATGAAGCAATCGCTCACCCACAGTGAATACAAACAAACGAGAAAAGACCCCTGTAAACAGAAGGGCACATTCCCATGCGGAAACTGTGGGCAATGTGATGTGATTAAAAAATGCACAACTACCACACTCCCCAATGGAGAGCTCTTTACACCCCGACATTTTGTTAACTGCCGAACGAGAGGGGTGGTCTACTTGATGAGATGCCAATGCGAATCTTTTTATGTTGGAAAAACAAAACAAGAGTTTGGAAAACGTGTAAACCAACACATCAACAGTATGGAAATGTGTAATTTCTATGTACCACTTGGCAGGCATGTGGCACATTTCCACAAAAACAAAATGCCTAACGTTACATTCTCAGCACTGGAAAGGATACACATACCGTGTAGAGGGGGAGACTGGAACAAACACCTGCTACAAATGGAGATGAGATGGATAAGACGTCTCCAAGCCACAAAACCACCTGGTTTAAACGAAAACGAGAGTTTTCGCCCCTTTCTCGAAGGGTTTGCATCAGGAAAGACAGACTAACCAAACAAAAACGCATTACTTTATAAACAGTTGGGACCTACTGGCATAATCACAGCCCTCAGATATTCCTTCTCCTACAGTTAGGTATCTGCCTCTCTCTTTTTTCCCCCCAATTGAGTTGATATGGCTTATGGTTTTCCAATCCATAAAGATTCACCCAGACTCCTCCCCCTATGCGTTTTCCTTTTCTTTTTCTTTTTCTAATTCATAGATTTCAATTCCTTTTATCATTTATTTATTATTTATTTTCCATTTATCCTTTTCAACCATACACCTCCCAACCTAGGAATGAGATATATAATTTGTCTCTTGCAACAATCTAACGAGCCTTAGGAATTAGTCATATACACCCCACACATCCAATCCTGCCTAAACGTGATCCAGGGACCTTTCTGGATGACCATCCCATCGAGATTTTTCCCCCCCAATCTATCAGATTCACTGAGGCAAAGTCTTTTATTACTGTTATTCTGCTGTCTAACACTCATGCAATATTGTATTGTACCTTGCTTTGTATATATGTTCATTTCCAAGACCCAAAACGGTCTCGATACACTATAAAGCTTAATACAACTTTCACAATAAGATGTACTACCTAATGATTACAATTGCCTGCATGATTTATTAAGCTGTCAATGCTGCAGATCGGCCCCCTCCCCTTCATCCTTGACAATCGCACCCAGCACGGGTAGCCCCTACGCATCATCGTAGGGGCTGTCCGGGACCCATCCAATCACCCACGGGGAAAGGAGGGCCCCTCCTCCCGTGCTGGCGGCCAATGAGCGTCTCCACTCTAGCGCCTGCGCGCGCATCCACTTGGCGCAGGCGCACTACCAGGTGCCACGTCACGCTCGAAGAAACCCTCCGACGTGCAGCAATGTACTGCGCACGCGCGGAGGGCTTTAAAAGGCCGGGGATCAACGTCAAGTCCTCACTTCTCTCCAACCGAGGGAAGAGGACGGACGGACCTGCGTTTAGCCGGAAGGATCACCTCACCTATCTCCTCAAATGTAAGCTACTTGGACCGCTTCTTTGTCCAATACTTATGGGCACAAAAAGTCACTTTGCATTGTACAAGCACTAGGAGGCTATACACCTCCGTTGGAAAAGTCACCCTTCATGTTTACACCATATGCAATCTGATATAGACTAATTTTCTAACATAGATCAAACAACCTGAAAACAAGAGAGGGAATTTATTCCCCGTGGAGGAAGTACTTTTTAACTCCTTCAGTAAATGTAAGTGGTTTTACCCATTCCACAAACATTAAGATACTATGTGTTTTTATACCCATTAATACCATCTCACCCATCTCAGGCAATATGCATAGCCTGATCCCGCTGCGTTTGCAACAGGATGAAGGGAGCCATGCGCAGTAACCGTCAGCTATATTCATGTAGGTAAAATTTTGCTATCAATAATTTTTGAAATTACACTTGACATGAATAAAGATCTAAACTATTTATATATTATATATTATCTTCATAGACTGAAGTACAGAGTGACTCAACGCTTTGAGAAAGGCTCCAAGTGAGCCGAAACGCGTCAGCAATAGGATTCTCCTAAGGGACCAATGTCCCACTCTATATCTGTGGAAATCCTAGCAAAAAGTCACTTTTCTCACCACTGTCACTGATTCATCTCTGAATCAACCCCTTTATTATTTCCTCACACCGGGGTCTCTACCCCCAAGCACCTTGTTCACCTATATATGTTGTCTCTTCTACAATATATGGATTTACATTGTTGTAAATAAATTTTGTTTTATTTAAAACGGAACATTTCCTATCATATACTTATATACTTGTTTCTATATTTATGCACTTGCCCTTAAAGTCCCAATCCCCCCTTGGCCTGAGGCACCAAAAAACCCCCAAATAACACATATAGGGACGGAGGCAACACCTACTTACCTTTTATTTTTCAAGCAGCCTAAGGAAAAATACCCCCCTCAACGACCAGGCCATTTTTTTTTTTTTTTGCGATTTTGCGATACGGCACTGCATCACTTTACCTGACAATTGCACGGTCGTGCGACGCTGTATCCAAATAAAATTGATCTCCATTTTATCCCACAAATAGAGCTTTCTTTTGGTGATATTTGATCACCTCTGTGGTTTGTTTGTTTTTTTTTGCGCTATAAACAAAAAGAGCGACAGTTTTGAAAAAAAAAACAAACAATATGTTTTACTTTCTGCTATAAAACACATCCAATAAAAAAAAAGAAAAAAATCATCATTTTAAGCCAATTTGTATTTGGCTACATATTTTTGGTAAAAAAAATCCCAATAAGTGTATATTGATTGGTTTGTGCAAAAGTTCTCGTGTCTAAAAAATAGGGGATAGATTTATGGCATTTTTATTTATTTATTTATTTTTTTACTAGTAATGGCGGCAATCAGCGATTTTTAGTGGAACCAAGACATTGCGGCGGACAGATCAAACACCTAACTGACACTTTTGAGGGGACCAGTGACATTACTACAGTAATCAGTACTAAACATATGCACTGTTACTGTACTAATGACACTGGCAGGGAAGGGGTTAACACCAGGGGTGATCAAAGGGTTAAGTGTGTCAATAGGGGGTGCTTTCTAACTGTGTGGGGGATGGACTCCCTATATGAACTCAGAGACCTGTGTTCCTGAATAGCAGGAACACAGGATCCTTGTGTTCATTTGTGACAGAATGGCAGTCTGCCTTGTTTACATTGGCAGACTGACGTTCTGTCTCTATGAAGAGCGATTTCAGTTGGTTGGCGGACATCGCATCCACTGGACCTGCTGATTGGCTCCTCCTCTAGCCAATCAGTGCACGCATGCGCCTCTGCCGGCGCATGCGCGCCCCCACTGGCTATTGCACGAAACGACGTACAGGTACGTCATTTCAGGCAATAGAGTCAACCTGCCGCAGTACAACTACGGCTGCTGGTCGACAAGTGGTCAAATATAAACTCAATTAGATCACGATCCACAATAAGATGGAGAGCATATTGAATAATACACAAACTAAATTCGAACTAGCATAAAACTCATGAATTCAATACAACTCAGCTGTATGAGACCTTTTGCGGAGACCTCCTCGCTTTTCCTTTCTTCCTTCCTCTCTTCGTATTTTCTTTTCTCGCTTTCATTTCACATTTCTTACATATCTGTACTGAATTTCTTTGCCCCCAATTTTGATCTCTCTTGAGAAGCTTAGTTCTTTAATCTAACTTTAACCTTTCCATGTTTTGAAGCCTTTCTACGTCTTTTTTGTTGTTACCGTTTGTTTATAACCTGTTTATAAATGTGTTCACTTCAAAAATTGGAAAAGCACTTTGTCTCCATCTATTCGGCAGCAGATAACAATTGTGAAGTAGATCTTTCTGCTGATGTTTTTTATCTCATACTTTTCTTTTTATCATTTAAATAGCAATGAATATCTCTACCTCAACCTGATAATGCATAAATGATTATAATTCCTGTTACAGATATGGGTATTGCTCTGTTATGTGAACTACTGTATACTCTTATGTTTGCTGTCTTTGTACTTTGTACCTCAAACTCAATAAAAAAACATTGAAATATAAATGCCTTTTACATTGTAGCCTTTGCTTTTGGACTCTGAAGTAACGCTGTTCATTTCAATGATTAGAAAAAAATGTGTCCGGGGAAGTGCCTGGTCACATGATCTGTCAAAGTCATGTGACTGGACTATCCTTCTATCACGGAGTATTCTCGGCATCATTAGTCTGATAACCCTCAGACGGACACAGCACTCTGCATTTTAATTATTCAACTTAAAAAGCATGTACATTTTGGACTACACCCCCCCCCCCCCGATATTCTCCAAGAGGTGGACAGTTGTATTTGCTCTTTATTGTAAATAGTTCCTTAAAGCTGGCCATAGATTGATCTTTTTTTTTCTTTCCGCTTTCAGCTAGCTGACTGATACAAAAAAAAATTAAAACATGAGCAGATTCCCTGATCCACACATTCGAGGTGGATGAAGGACTTCTCCCTGCTGCAATATTGTATTCTGACAGTGGGACTCCTCCGCTTTTAGAATACACTGATCAGCGTGTAAGGGGGCAGGCAGGGTGGTGGTGGTTAGTCATGCCCTCCATGTTTTCCCATTACCTTGTTGGGCGCCAATTACTGGGTCACATGGAAGGCCTGCTCTGCGTGGGTTCTTTTGGGCTATGTTAGGTGCTTTGTTACAGAGTCACTTTACTGTACACACATGGGGTACCTTTGTTCTGTGTGGTCTTCATAAATGCAGCTATTCTCCAGTAAACTGTCGGTTCCCCATGACGATGTACACCTTCACAGTAACTTACATTTTGGAGGGACGTGCTGAGCCAATGTCGACAACCACCTGTCCAGCGTTCTCCACTACGATCCCCAGTAGCAGAGTGGGCCTCGCCGTGCACTCTGTGTGGGCTCCACACGTGCACTCAACTTAATTCTTGAATCTTCTGTACCTCTGTACAGGATGGGGAACCTCTGCAGTGTGATTCACTTTAATTGCTCTGGGAGACAGACCACTGGCAGACGAAGTGCTGACAACATCTCCCTCGCTGCTAGAGGCAGTGCCACCTATAACAGGTAGATGCTATCGACAGGCTGCTCATTAAGCTTCTGTTACTCTAGGTAACCACTTGTGTCTTTATATTATTCCATTTTACGCTGATGTCTTCATACCCCAATGTGTAAGACCCACTGGTTGATAGTGATGGGCCAAACACTCCCGCTTCGTTTGCACCAGAACTCCCAGACATGGAAAAAGTTCGGACCTGAGCCACAACCCTATTAAAGTCTATATGATCTGAACTTTGCCTGCTGCCCAGCCTGATGTGCCTCTGCCTGCTGCCCAGCCTGATGTGCCTCTGCCCGCTGCCCAGCCTGATGTGCATCTGCCTGCTGCCTAGCTTGATGTGCCTGCTGCCCAGCCTGATGTGCCTCTGCCTGCTGCCCAGCCTGATGTGCCTCTGCCTGCTGCCCAGCCTAATGTGCCTCTGCCTGCTGCCCAGCCTGATGTGCCTCTGCCTGATGTGCCGGTGCCTGATGTGCCGGAGCCTGAGTACCGAAGCCTGATGTGCCAGTGGCTGATGATCCGATGCCTTCTGATCTGGTGCCCGCTGCCCAGCCTGATGGTCTGATGCCTGCTGCCTAGCCTGATGATCCGATGCCTGCTGATCTGGTGCCTGCTGCCCAGCCTGATGATCTGGTGCCTGCTGCCAAGCCTGATGATCCGATGCCGGTTGATCTGGTGCCTACTGCCCAGCCTGCTGATCCGGTGCCTGCTGGCCAGCCTGATGTGCCTCTGCCTGCTTCCCAGCCTGATGTGCATCTGCCCACTGCCAAGTCTCATGTGCATCTGCCCACGACCCAGCTTCATATGCCTCTGCCTGCTGCCCAGCCTGAGTTTTCCGATGCCTGATGTGCTGGTGCCTGATGTGCTGGTGCTTGATGTGCTGGTGCCTGATGTGCTGGTGCCTGATGTACCTCTGCCTGCTGCCCAGTCTGATGTGCTTGTGTCTGATGTGCCAGTGCCTGATGTGCTGGTGGCTGATGTGCTGGTGGCTTATGATCCGGTGCCTGCTGCCCAGCCTGATGATCTGGTGCCGACTGCCCAGCCTGATGTGTGAGTACCTGATATGCCAGTGCCTGATGTGCCAGTGCCTAATGTGCCGGTGCCTGATGTGCCGGTGTCTGATGTGCCGGTGTTTGATGATCTGATGCTTGCTGATCTGGTGCATGCTGCCCAGCCTGATGGTTCATAGCCTGCTGATCCGGTGCCTGCTGCCCAGCCTGCTGATCAGGCGCCTGCTGCCCAGCCTGATGATCCGGTGCCTGCTGATCAAAGGCATGCCCTCTAGCCTGATCATTTGGTGCCCAATGTCCAGCCCATCTCTCATGATCCCCTGACCAATGGCCAGCCTGATTTTAATGATCCTCTACTTACCACCCAGCCAGGTTCTACTGACTTTTTGCCTACTGCCCAGCTAGCTTTTATTGACTCTATGCATGCTGCTCAGCTGGATTTTCCTGCAAAGGTAGGATTCCATCTGCCGTTGGGTCTGACACCTCGTAACTTGTATGGGTTACCTGTTTTGACTGGGATTCTTTTTTCAGTTGCCTCAGTTGGGTCCCTCTTACAGTATGTTGCTCCAATGGTGCCAAAGCCTGGTGGCTTGGAGCCCTTCATGACCTTGGTAGTGGTGAGCTTCAGGGGAGTGGCAAAGTGCCATTTATGCCTTGCTACAAACTGGATGTGATTGCCACAACTCCAGGTGCATTAGGGAACCTGTGTTGGGTAACCAGTGCCTTGGGGAAACCTAGATTGCTGTTGATGTGCGGAACAAGTCCCGAAAACCAGGCAAGCTACATGATTGTAACCAGGCATTCCGGTGTCAAATTTCCAGGGTTGTCACATGACCCTAGGGCTAAGTTTGGATGACCCATGGTACCCCAGCTTTGGGGTGTCTACTGTCTTGGGGATCAAATGTCATATGTCTCTAAGAAATAATTTTGTTAAAGGTCTCAATGGTCAGTAAATCTGCTGGTTGAAGAATGTTTCTTTTTTAATAAAAGTACATCTCCATTGGCTTTATGTCTGTCTAATAGGATTTTCTCCTCTCATCCCTAAACAATTAATAAATAACTTGATTGTATTCTGATTAAAAGAAAAAAAATTGTATCACACCTATGATTTTCTATTAATCTCATTTTATTGTTTAAAAAAGGTCAAGAGAATTTTATAACATGCAAAAAAGAAATTTCATAGGAACATCCAGGGATGTAAAAATATTCCCGTAGTCTAACATACCTTTGCTTCAGGGTGTTATTCATCTTGACCAGGTGGGTTTAGTTACTGAGCAATAGGTACAGGATGATATAAATAAAACAATGTTGCTAGTGCAACATGCTCAGTTCTTTTCTATTCTCATGTGCCTCCTGTCAGTTGACGAGGAGAAGGCTTTTGATAGGGTTACATAGTATAATTGTTTGTGTCAATAGTACATCGTATGCCCCTGTATTTTGTGGACGTTATGATGCCCATCTAATAGTTTTTTGAAACTATCGATGCTCCCTCCTGATACCACTGCTTGTGGAAGAGAATTCCACATCCTTACCGCTCTGACGGTATAGAACCCTTTAAGCAGTTTAAGGTTAAACCGCTTCTCTTCTAATGTTAGTAAATGGCTGTGAGTCCTTTTTATATTCCCTTACGCTGAATAGTTTGTTTCCTATGCTAGGGTCGCCAGTACGATATTTGTACATCTATATCATTTCCCCTCTCAAGCGTCTCTTCTCCAGAGAGAATAAGTTCAATGCTTGAAGTCTTTCCTCATAGCTGAAGTCCTCCATTCCCTTTATTAGCTTTGTTGTCCTTCTCTGGACTCTCTCCAGAATCAAAGTTCCACTTTCTTAACCATGAAGCTCTTTTATGTAAAACCATTCCTGATCTTCAAAACTATGATAGGAAAACTGTCTTGTGGTTTGGGAGAATGAACACACTGAATATGGATGTTATTCCAAGATTTTTATATATTTTCCAAATGGTTCCAGTATATATTCCAGCTGCCTTTTTTTCCCCATAAACTGCAGAGGGCCTTTTACAGCCTTCATATTGCGATCGAAACGTCCCCTTTTAAATCGTAAAATGTTTTCTCTATCTAAGAATAGAGAAGGCGTAAATGCCCTGGATTTAGTTTTGTACTATTAAGCATCCACCCTAAAAAGGATCGTAGACTGGTTTCACTATCGCCAGGGGAAACTGTGGGCTTAGATTGCACAATCATTAGCCTCATTGGATCTACAAGCACTCCCCTGGATTCCACCACTTAAGAGAAAATACATTGGTACCCTTCCAATACTTACTAAACAGACATTGACTTTATGGGACACCTTGATATAGTGTCTTCATATCTCTGCTTATATTGGCCCTGTGACGCCTTTATTTAACAATCTATCTTTTCTTAGGGGTACATAGGGGTACATAGGGGTACATTGTGTCACCCTAAGTCCTTGGACTAAATTGATACATTGCCCTTTGGCTTCGATTTTCTCGAAGTTGGCAGCTCCCTATTAATCCTACCATTTCTGATGGATATAGAAGGGAGAATAGGTTTTTGCATCAACAAATTGATTATTTTCTTGCTTCAGTTGCTAATTAACATAATCTTTTCTCCATTCTTACTTCATTGAGGATCTATTACTTAGTGATTTACCCCAAAGCAAACAACTTCCAAAATCGATTGTATTTTGTCTTTTCTTTCTCATCGAAACCCTCCGGCCTAAACTGTTAAGTGGGAGAAGGGATTAAAAACTCAAATTAGTGATGAAGATTGGGAGAAGACACTTATACTGTCTCACAAGCTTTCGATAGCCAGTGTAGCACAAGAGAAAAGCTTAAAAATTCTGTCACAATGGTACAGGTGTCCAGTTACTTTACATTGTAAATGTCCTTTTGCATCTTGCTTGTGTTGGCAATGTGGAAACCAAGAAGGTACCATTCTTCCTATATGGGCCGAGTGCCCCCTGATTAGGAGGTTCTAGTCCTCTGTTCTAAAACTTTATTGTAAAAGGACAGGGCCTTTTATCCCCAACACTCCTCAGATTACTTTATTGTCTATATTTCCAAGTTCAATTAGAAACGCAAAATGTTACATACTTCGCCACTTTCTGACAGCGGCTAGAGCAATAATCCTTAGACATTGGAAATCGCCAGTAGTGCCTACTTTGGCTGAATGGGTACTGGAAATTGATTTCCTCGTGGATCTGGAATATTTACTGATGGTGGAACATGATAGCTTAGATAAACATATGGCATTCTGGGCTACCTGGACTATACAGTATATCGAACCACACAGGAGTTTGAACAGTGGCGGCTGGTGCTCAAAATTTTTGGGGGGGCGCAAAAAGAAAAATGTAATAGGTATTGCTTCGCGTCAAAAAACGCAGTAAAAAATTGCGTGACTTTGAAGTCATGGTACAGGCATGGCATACGTGATGGTACAGGCATGGCATAGGTGATGGTACAGGCATGGCACAGGTGATGGTACAGGCATGGCACAGGTGATGGTATAGGCATGGCACAGATATGGTATAGGCATGGTACAGATATGGTATAGGCATGTCACAGGTCATGGTACAGGAGATGGTATATGCCCCCTTTCAATGCAGTGACCAGCGTACATGCCCCCTTTCAATGCAGAGACCAGTGTACATGCCCCCTTCAATACAGAGTTCAGCGTGCGTGCCCCCTTCAATGCAATGAACATTGTGCTGTGCCCCCTTCAATGCAATAAACACTGTGCTATGCCCCCTTCAATGCAATAAACACTGTGCTGTGCCCCCACAATGCAGAGTTCAGCGTGCATGCCCCCTTCAATGCAACTGTGCTGTGCCCCCTTCAATGCAATGAACAATGTGCTGTGCCCCCTTCAATGCAATGAACACTGTGCTGTGCCCCCTTCAATGCAATAAACACTGTGCTGTGCCCCCTTCAATGCAATAAACACTGTGCTGTGCCCCCTTCAATGCAATAAACACTGTGCTGTGCCCCCTTCAATGCAATAAACACTGTGCTATGCCCCCTTCAATGCAATGAACACTGTGCTGTGCCCCCTTCAATGCAATAAACACTGTGCTGTGCCCCCTTCAATGCAATAAACACTGCGCTGTGCCCCCTTCAATGCAATAAACACTGTGCCCCCTTCAATGCAATGAACTCTGTGCTGTGCCCCAACAATGCAGAGTTCAGCGTGCATGCCCCCTTCAATGCAACACTGTGCTGTGCCCCCTTCAATGCAATAAACACTGTGCTGTGCCCCCTTCAATGCAATAAACACTGTGCTGTGCCCCCACAATGCAATGAACACTGTGCTGTGCCCCCTTCAATGCAATAAACACTGTGCTGTGCCCCCTTCAATGCAATAAACACTGTGCTGTGCCCCCTTCAATGCAATAAACACTGTGCCCCCTTCAATGCAATGAACTCTGTGCTGTGCCCCAACAATGCAGAGTTCAGCGTGCATGCCCCCTTCAATGCAACTGTGCTGTGCCCCCTTCAATGCAATGAACACTGTGCTGTGCCCCCTTCAATGCAATGAACACTGTGCTGTGCCCCCACAATGCAGAGTTCAGCATGCATGCCCCCTTCAATGCAACTGTGCTGTGCCCCCTTCAATGCAATAAACACTGTACTGTGCCCCCTTCAATGCAATGAACACTGTGCTGTGCCCCCACAATGCAGAGTTCAGCGTGCATGCCCCCTTCAATGCAACTGTTCCGTGCCCCCATCAATGCAGAGTTCAGCGTGCGAGCCCCTTTCAATGCAGAGCGCCACAGCATTGTCCCCAATCACTGCAGAGCGCCACAGCATTGTCCCCAATGATTGCAGAGCGCCACAGCATTGTCCCCCAATGATTGCAGAGCGCCACAGCTTTGTCCCCCAATGATTGCAGAGCGCCACAGCATTGTACCCCAATGATTGCAGAGCGCCACAGCATTGTCCCCCAATGATTGCAGAGCGCCACAGCATTGTCCCCCAATGATTGCAGAGCGTCACAGCATTGTCCCCAATGATTGCAGAGCGCCACAGCATTGTCCCCCAATGATTGCAGAGCGCCACAGCATTGTCCCCCAATGATTGCAGAGCGCCACAGCTTTGTCCCCCAATGATTGCAGAGCGCCACAGCTTTGTCCCCCAATGATTGCAGAGCGCCACAGCATTGTCCCCCAATGATTGCAGAGTGTCAGCGTGCGTGCTCCGTTCAAACTTACCTGGCGGCGGCGCGGCTCAGCTTCTTCCTCCTCTTCTGTGGCGGGTCCTTCTCCCTCGTCGTCTCGGCGGCGGGAACCGGCGGGGCGGCCTCTCCTCTTCTCTGAGCGGCGGTGACGGTGAGTGATTGACGCACGCACCGGCACCGCCCCCATTGCGACGTCAGCGATATCCTGGATGATGATTGGTCCAGGCTGTAGACTGGACCAATCACAGCCAGGATATCAGAAAGTGGGGGTGTCCAACCGCAAAGACTTGCGCCCAGGATACCCCCCTACCTCCCCAGAAGGCAGCCAATCGGCGCCTCTTCTGGGAGGTAACCCCACCCCCCCCCCCCCCCCAGCCACCAGTTCCTTGGGTTCAGGCCGGCGAACCCAATTTTTTTTTTTTGAACAACTTTATTTGTTTGTTTTGTTTTGTTTTTTTTTTTTTTTTTTTTTTTTTTTTTTTGTTTTTTTTTTTAGGGGTAGGGGGGGGGGCGGCGCCCTGGCGCCCCCTATGCACGGGCCGCCACTGAGTTTGAATCTATTGTTGTCTCTTGAGTTGATTTGCATGACGGGGCAGAGAGCATGTATGGAATGTGTTTTTTTTTTTTAATCTCTTGTCTTTTTTGCTTCTTTTTGTGTGTTTTGTTTTGTCTTATATGAAGTTTAATTTGTCAGTTGCTTATTTTACTTTTCATGAGATCTTGGGATCTACATGGCTATCATGGAAGGATTAGGCACTCATCTATTTATACATATATTTTAACCAGGGGTCAAGTCCTGGGAAAAAAAGTGTGGGAACTCACTGAAGACCCCCCCCCCCCCCCACTGACATTGCAAAAAAGTACCTAAAATGTCAGTATTCTGTGCTAAACAGTGCAAATATTAATATTTAAACTACAAACATGCAGATAGTGCTATTAGCAATGAGTTTAGGTTAAACAAAAGTCAAAAAACATATTTCTCGATATACACGAAGGTCAGGTTAATATACCCGGCCAGCAGAGTTCCTCCTTACATCAGAGTCTGCAGGATTCCCCGTTACAGTGCAAGGGAACTCTGACATACAGAGGAATTCTGAGGATCATGATCTGAACTCTGATATAAGGGGGGGCTCTGGTGAACACTTTATATCATAGTCCACAGTGTTCCCCTTTACATCAGAGTTCCCACTTACATCAGGGTCTGCAGCATTGCTCTTACATCAGAGCTTCCCTTTACTTCAGTGTCCACAGAATTCCCCCTTGTACTGTAGGGGGGGGGGGGGATCCTGCAGACTGATGTAAAGGGGAATGCTGGCACCTCTGATGTAGGGGAAACTCTGGTGACCAGAAAACACCCTCCGCAGAGTGAATGCTCTAAGGAAGGGCTGGGTCCTGATATATGGGGGAACCTTTATATCAGTGCCCCCTACATGGCTCCACTGACTTGGACTTGCCTGGCAGGGGGGCACTAATGTGGGCACCTGGGGGATTACCCCACGTCTCTATCAGCAGTTTAGTAGCCAGCATTTCATTGGTTTGGGGTGGGGGTTTAACAACAGGATACTGTATGTCCTAGGGGGGCTTTGGAAGGATAGATGGCTTGTGCTGGGGGAGGGTGGGGGTGGACAGATTTCATATCCAACCCCCCTTCCCCAGCACAAGTCATCTATCCTTCCAAAGCCCCCCTAGGACATACGGTATCCTCTTAGACCCCCCACCCCATTCCCTGCAAGTATTCATTTTTAGCTTGTCTCCCTTACTCTCCTTCCTTGATTTTCATCGTTCAATCCAGATCCCTCTGACCCCCCTCCTGCAAGCAGGGCCGCCATCAGACATTTTGGGGCCCCTTACACAGTTTTAGGCCTGGGCCCCCTGGTCCCCCATCCCTAGACCTGACCATCTACATTCCCCTGGGCCCAGCCACTGGCAGTCCCACTGAGTCCAATTCCATGTCCTCCTCCTCCAGTCTCATCTCCCCGATCCCATGTCTTTCTCCTCCTTCTCCAAGCCCATCCCCCCATCCCATGTCCTCCTCTTGCAGGAATTCTGAATCCAGGATAATTCAGCACAGCACAATGAACATACACATTCAGCAGTGTATGAGCACAGCGTCATATCCCAGGATCACACTATGGGGTTTTAACTCCTCCATAATTTAGCCACTTAGGAAACAAAGTGCTTACTTTATGTATACTTTTTAGACGGAAGTAGAATTTCTAATAGGGTTATATCATTGCATGAGATTTTCCCTCACTTCCTGTCTTAGTGTCATCAGAACAGGAAGTGGGGGAATATCACTGTGGGGAACTAGCTTGCAATTGTTGCCTTATAATGTCCATAGTATATATAAAAGGAAACAATTGCTGGCTATATCCCCACCGGGAGATTCCCTCACTTCCTGTCCCGGTGACACCAAGACAGGAAGAGAGGGGAAATCTCCTGCAATGATATAACCCTGTTACATGTTCTAGTTATGTATCAAACTTAAGAATATACAAAGCAAACATCTTTTTTTCCCATTTTGGCGAAATTATGGAATAATTAAAGAAACATTATTTGTTTGTCCCGTGGCTTGCAGGAAAAACATTTTGCCTTGATTCCCCCATCAACACAGACAGGGGAAACCCTCCTGCGGAGCCATTGTGTTCTCCCGGTGCTGCCCCTGCCAGGAAAACACAGTGATTATTGCTAGTGGCTACAAGAGCTGCTAGCGATAAGCGTGTGTAAAATCTGACAGACTGGTTGTACGTTGTCCTCAAGTTGATCGATCAATCAACTTGGGTACCTTCAGCCTGGCCATACATAGTTTAAATCTGCATTTCAAATGAATCAATCCCATTTACATCTAACACTCCATAAAGGAGAATGGAGGGTCTGATCAGGTCTGCGTGAAAAATGAACAGCCAGACCCAATCAAACGGCTCATGTTAAAAGGGACCTGAAAAGCAATCTGCATGGCTTGCTTTTCCGAGCATTGGCTAGTTTAGTGAACCTGGACTAATAACAGTCACTGTAATGCTACCCATACTGCTGTCCTTTTAACATGGTGACAAAAGTTGATACCTATGTTACACGTGTGTAAAGTTACTTTCACCCTGCTAAATGGACAGCAATAAGGTTGTAAATACAGTGACAGTAATTAACATGGCAAGGGCTATGAACTGTACATGTATTCTAGCTAAATCTAGCAGCTTCAGTAGGAAACATTTATTTTTCATCTCTCTTACCTCCATCTCTGCAGCAGGTTTTTTTTGCAGAGGAATTCAATCCCATCAGCAGAGGAAGCACCAGGCTGTGCAGTGATGGACAGTGCACCCTGTGTACCCATTGGCTAAGGAGGCAGCAGGAAGCGGATCAGCCTGCCTCCTGTTACCTCCTCAGCCAATGAGTAGCTGAAAGGCTCTTAAGTCCCTCCCTCATAACATCTCCTGAGTCCCAGCCCTGCCAGCTAGTTTACTGTGCTTACTATGCATTTATCCTTCGGCGCTTCTCCTGCCTTATGTGTCACCTGGCTACTGTCTCCTGCACACTTCATGGATGCCGGGTCCGGGGCCCCTACAGGCACTCAGGCCCCCTACATGTGTATTGGCTGTCCCCCCCTGATGGCGGCCCTGCCTGCAAGTGTCATGTATAGTGTGTGTGTCTGTGATAATCACGGACCTAAGATCTGCACGTTACCTGCACAACGATGTATCTCCTCCTCCCAAGCTCTTCCTGTCTGTACTGTATACATCAGAGCCAAGGGAGGAGGGGGCGGGTTCAGTCTGCTCTACAGTGTAAAATGCGGCTGGGGGAGGCAGATGCTGGGTGCCGTACAGAGCAGAGATTGCAGCGTGTGGGACATCTAACACCCCGCACAAGCTGCGAGGCGGGTGACACTGGTGCCCGCCCTAACGCCCCCCTGCCAGGCAAGTAACTTCTTCTCCAGCTTCTTCGGGCACTGGCCCTGCCTGTAGGATGGGGCTGCTAATGGGAACGGCGTTCCTGCTGTGGAACAAGTAGAGGAACGTCGTTCCCATGCGTTCCTGCAGGACTCGAGCCCTGATTTTAACACATACAATATCTCATAAAAGTGAGTACACCCCTCACATTTTTGTAAATATTTTATTAAATCTTTTCATGTGACAACACTGAAGAAATTACACTTTGTTACACCAAATTTAACACACCTGCTCCCCATTCACACCTAAGACCTTGTAACACTAACAAGTCACATGACACCGGGGAAGGAAAATGGCTAATTGGGCCAGCGGTTTAGACATTAATGGCTGTCTGTTCAGTTATTTTGAGGGGACAGCAAATTTACACTGTAAGGGCTCTTTCACACGAGATGTCAGCGGATTCGTCCTTTCTGTTCGGTTTCGTTTTTTGGAACGAAACAGAACCCTATTTTTGTTCCGTTTAACCACTTGCCGACTGCCGCACGACTATCTACGTCGGCGGTCAGCCCCTCACAGGCAAACTAACGTAGGGCTACGTTGCTTGCTTGTGAGGGTCTAGGGAGCGAGCGCGCGCCCCCGGAGGCGCGCTCCCGCTCCCGCGTGGTCACGGACCCCCCCGCGCGTGTGACCAGCGGACCCGATGTCCGCCGGCCACTCGGCGATCGGCGGGGGAGAGGGAGAATGTCAGGCAGCTTGTGTAAACAAACTGCCTGTCATTCTCCTCGCTGCAAAGACACTGATAAAACGGATCTGGTATGTAGATCCGTTGATCAGTGTCCTTACAGCTAGAGCCACAGCCAATCACAGTAGAAACCACGCCCCTAGGGACACACACAGCCCCTCCCTTCCAAATAAAGTTAACCCCTTCACTACCAGTGTATTTTTACAGTAACAGTGCATATGTATAGCACTGATTACTGTAGAAATGTCACTGGTAACCCCAAAAGTGTCAAAAATGTCAGTCAAGGGTCCGATCTGTCCGCCGCAATGTCGCAGTACCGCAAAAAAAATCGCAGATCGCCGCCATTACGCGTTAAAAAAAAAAACAACAAAAATGACAAAAATCTTTCCCTTTGTTAGTAAACGCGATAACTTTTGCGCAAACCAATCAAAATACGCTTTTTGCGATTTTTTTTACCAAACATAGGTAGCATAAAACAAATTGGCCGAAAATTTTTAAAAATTTTGATTTTTACATTTTTTTTGGGGGAATTTCATATAAAAAAATGTGAAAAATATTGCTATTTTTGCAAAATTGACGCTCTTTTTTTTGTTTATAGCGCGTGATCAAAAAATCGCACAGGTGATCAAATACCACCAAAAGAAAGCTCTGTTTGTGGGAAAAAAAGGACGTCAAATTCGTTTAGGTACAGCGTCGCACGACCGCGCAATTGTGCGTTAAATTCACGCAGTGCCGAATCGCAAAATACCCCCTGGTCGGAATGGGGGTAAAATCTTCCGGGGCTTAAGTGGTTAAAAAAAGGGAACGGATGCAAAATCGGATGTCAGCGCTGTCATCCGCTGACATCCGCAATGCCCATAGACATACATTATGTCCGTATATCATCCGCAAACGGATGGGATGATTTGCGGACATACGGAGCGGACGACACAAATGTCATCCGTGTCTGCGCAAAAAAAAAAAAAGCACCGGAGCCGAAGAAAAAAACTGAGCGGCCGTGTGAAAGAGCCCTTATATAAGCTGTACACTCACTACTTTACATTGTAGCAAAGTGTCATTTCTTCAGTGGTGTCACATGATAAAATATTTACAAAAATGTGGTGTGTACTCACTTTTGTAAGATTCTGTATATATGTGTAATTTGTTATAAGTATTTATTTAGAGATTATGTGGGCACACCTATAAACTGTAAAGGATTGCTTCGCCCTTACAAAAAAAAAAAGTCAGATGCATTGCAGCCTCCCTCAGAATATTCCAAACAATGCTCCAATTTTCGGAATAACACTTCTTTTAAATGTAATGCCTGCAGGCTGTACATGCTGTCCCAGCATAACTCTTGCTTGCTCAAAACTCAGGCATACTTAGTGTGAACTCTCTCCCTCTGTTGCTCTGTTGGCATGCCCTACATCCGAAGCATATTGCCATGAGAGAGCATGATTAGAGAAGGTCAACCACCTAGGAGTTTTGGGGACAGACTTGGGAGAGGCCATGAATGGCCTACAGGTATTTGTTTGTATGCTTCACTGCTTTGTAATATACTAGGGAAGCTTCAGCACATAGGACTTATTTATGTAAAGGTGATCTAACCCTTTAAATTGTGCCTGAAAGAGGCAACCATATTGAAAGCAATCAGAGGCTGCCAGCTGCTGTAGTTAATCGCAGCCACTTGCATGTATTCCATAATGCAAAGATCACATGTGAGTGATCGTCCCTAAATGCAGGGAGGTCTTGTGCAATTGGTTTGCAATTTTTGTGCATTTAGATGCCAGCATAATAAAAAGCAACAAGGAACTGTGTAGTATAAGTATGTAACTTGCTGTAGTTTGAATGGATAATGGAAGCAGGCCCTCACACTACAGACCTGAAACATTTTGTTCAACTGGCAGGTCAAATCTAAAAATATGACATCATTAATGAATTTTTGCACTTAAAGCGGAGTTCCACACGTTTTTGTGTGTAGCACCCTCCTAGGTAGGTGCTAGGTAAAGGCATTGTTTTGCTCCATGTGCTTATCAGGGGAGCCTGATCAGTAGTTTTGCCTGTTACATGTGTCTATGTGTGATTCACTTGGTCTGAGCGAGTGTTCCCACTGTATCCAATAGGGGAGCATGTTGGACAGTGGAGGAAACCCAGCCAGTGACACACATGCTTTTGTGGCTGTCCCAGTGGAAGGGCACAAGAGTGGTGCATCCTGGGATAGGCTATAAAAGCCAGGGGCACGTGTGACAGGGCATCTTTGGGCGGATAGCCAGGTCCAAGGAGGAGGGTGACGTTGGTCTCTCTTCCTGTCAGCAAGGAAGGTGGTCACAGGCAGTCAGCCTAGTGGATCCAGAGTGTAATGCTGAGCCAGGTGGTCCAGGATACTGACTAGTGGAGCTGAAGGCAGAGCAACTCAGCGAAAAACAGTGTCCATAAGTACCGGGAAGCTTGCCAGGGGTCTGCCCAGGAAGGGGACCACTCCAGTGGAGAGTCAGTTGACAAGGGGCTAGCATACATGGGAAGTGAGAAAGGGGGTGCCAAGTCAGGACTTCACTTCAGTGGCAAGGTGAAGCAGTGGCCTTGTCGCACTCATTACAGTTAGTGCCCTCAGAATTTATGCATAGTTCAAGTTGGAGTATCCCACTCATCCCTTCTCCCATCCAAGTTCTAAAATAAAACACAAAAACCAAATCCCCTGGACTGTTCATTGTCTGAGCCACGTCTTAAAGTTTTATGGACTGTTGCTATGGGTAACCCAGGGGAATCCACGCTCCTAAAAGAATAGCTGCTGACTTTTAATAAACACACACTCACCTGTCCCACGGTCCAGCGATGGGGCCGGTGGGAGCTTCTCCCCACGGTGCCGGCATCTCTAATGTGGGCACCCGGCTGTGTCAGCTTGCGGCTTCACAGCCGGGTGTGCACTGCAACGTGATTAGCGCTGCACCTCCTAAGTGGACGGGCACTCTTCTGGGACCTCTGATATGTCCCAGAAGATTGCAGGGAGGGAGAGGGGGAGGAGAACTTCCGTTCGAGCCACTTAGGCGGCTCATGCAGAGGTGGAAGAGGATACCTGTCAAATCTAGGTACCCGCTCCCCCCCCCCCTCCAAGAAAAAATGACATGTCAAATGTGGCATGTCAGGGGGTCAGGAGGCCTTAACCACTTACCGCAAAGTGACGTATATTTACATTGGCAAACTTTGCGGGGGTATACCGGGATGATTCCTCTAGCTAGAGGCACCATCCCGGTACCGTGGTATACAGCCAACGGTCGGCTTTCCGTCGGTAATGACCGATGCGGCTCCCGCAGACATCCGCAATCCCATAGACCAGTGATGGCAAACCTTGGCACCCCAGATGTTTTGGAACTACATTTCCCATGATGCTCATGCACTCTGCAGTGTAGTTGAGCATCATGGGAAATGTAGTTCCAAAACATCTGGGGTGCCAAGGTTCGCCATCACTGCCATAGACATTCATTATGTCCGTAAATCCCCCGAAAAAATACTGATTTTAACTTGTGAACAAAAAGTGTTCGAAATAGGCCTGGGGCTTAAGTGGTTAAAGCAGAAGTTCCATTTTTGGGTGGAACTCCACTTTATTATTTCAATGATAGGGGTATGCGTTTATCATGTAAAACACTTTGCTGCCCTCTACTGGGACTAACTATATCTAATTTATTTCTTGCTGCACTATATTATAGTTGTGCAGAAGATATTTGGACATGCAATTACAAGATTAAAATCTTTGTATTAATCTGGCCCGACCTGAAAGAATTCATTTGGCCTTGCTGGAGAAAAACATCAAAATCAACAGAGAACATTTACTAAGAACATTTTCTTTTGCCTTATACAATATATCATCACATGAATCCTAATTGATAGAACAAACTTAGTTGTTCAAGATGCAGAAAAGGATATGATATGCCATAATTTATGGGACTCTCTTTTAATAAGACGCTACTTGGAACAGGTGCAAAAGAAATAAAATATTAGCTGTAATAATTTTGGCTGTAGCTCATGCAGTTCCCTACACACGGCTAATGCGTAAAGAAAAGTCTACAGGTCTGGAAAATCTGTTTGTAAATGGATAGCAAACTGGCTAAAAGACTAAATTCAGTGAGTATTGGTAATAATTCATACTCTGAATGGTATAAGGTTATCAGTGGTGTACCCCAAGGTTCAGTGTTGGGACCCATACATTTTAATATATTTTTAAATGATACAGGGTCTGGGATTAAAAGTACCATTTCAGTCTTTGCAGATGACACCAAGCTATGCAGTGGAATAACGTCCCTGCAGGATGTCTCCAATTTACAAGCCAACCTCAATGCACTGTTCAATTGGGTAACTATGTGGCAAATGAGGTTTAATGTTGATAAATGTAAAGTTATGCACTTGGGGGTGAAGAATATGCATGCAACATACATACTAGGGTGAGTGCAACTGGGGGAGTCAATGGTTGGGAAGGATCTGGTTGTTCTGGTCGATTATAAGCTTAATGAGGAAGTAAACTTAGCCAAAAAAATGAGAAAAAAAAAACCTGAAAAGGCAACGGCATAATGAGCTATGCATCGCATACTAGCTCATTATGAAGTACTTACCTTAAAACGAAGCCCCTGCAGTGCCGCCCGCTCAGCGACAGGGCAGCCAACATGTTCGGCCGTCCTGCTTCCTGGCTCACGTCCTCCGGCCATCTGATTGGCCGGAGGCACGACTACATCACTCCCACGCATACGCACGGGAGCCGCCATTCACGGTACGGGTGGCCGTTCCTTCAGAACGCATGCGCTGATGACGTCATCTTAACTATGCATGTTTAGGAGATATTTATAGCACCTATAGGTAATCCCTAATATAGGCTTTCCTATAGGTAAAAGTCTTTAAAATGGGTTTACAACCACTTTAATATTAAAAATGAAATGCCAAGCTGTGGTTTCCAAAGTGAGCAAAATTCTTTCTTGTATTATGAAAGGTATAGACTCCAGACAGAGAGATATAATTTTGCCCCTGTACAAGTCATTAGTAAGACCTCATCTGGAATATGCAGTTCAGTTTTGGGCACCAGTTCACAAAAAGGATATCGGGGAACTGGAGAAAGTGCAGAGAAGAGAATCCAAACTGATAAGAGGCATGGAGGAGCTCAGCTATGAGGAAAGATTAGAGGAACTGAATTTATTCTTGGAAAGAGGAGATTAATGGGGGATATGATCACCGTGTATAAATACATAAGTGGTCCATATAATAAACTTGGTGTTTAGTTTTTTACTTTAAGGCCATCACAGAGGACAAAGGGGCTGTAAGGGAAATCGTTTGCACAGTAATGCACAAAGAGGTGCACAAAGATGTGCACTTGCTAATAGAAATTCTTGAATGACAGCTAACTCGCACACATGGGCATATTAATTTGCAAGTGACAACTAGACGTGCACTGACTTGCTCACGTATCCACGCACATGCGCATGCGCATTAGCCTGAGCGTGCATGAATACTTGCCACTCTCTTGCCTATTTAAACTGACTTCATAGACCAGAAGATTGGTCGTCAGCTTCTACCGTATATGAGCGAATCCTGTGTTTGTTCCTGATCCTGAGTATACCTGGCCTGTTTGATTCTGCTCGTTCCTGATACATTATTACTGACCTGACATGTGACCTGACTCTGCCTTTTGCCTAACGATCCAGTGCCTTCTCTGCTCATCTGATACTGACTCTGACTTAGCCATGACCCTGCTCTGGACCTGATTCTGTACCTCTGCTGCTTGGCTGTTACTGACTTCTGCCTGCCTTATCACCTGAGATCCTGCATTTGCCTGCTCTCCACCTGTTGTTGTATACCTGCACCTGCCAGTCCACCAGTCTGCCTGTTGCTTTGCACCTGTTGGCGTGTATCCACATCTGCCAGTCCATAAGTCTGTCTGCTGCTTGGCACCTGCTGCAAGTACCTTCCGTCCCTGTTATCACCTTTAGGAGAAACAGAACAGGAGGTGTAAGGGAAAGCCCTCCCGTCAGCTTGACCTCAACCAGGTACGTTAGTGGCAGGGGCACTTTTTACATCTAGAGGAAAGGAGATTTAATCTCCAAATGCGGAAAGGCTTCTTCACAGTAAGAGCTGTAAAAATGTTGAATAGACTCCCTTAAGAGCTGGTTCTGTCTAGCTCCGTAGATTGCTTTAAAAAAGGCCTGGATTTTTTCCTAAATGGACATAACTGGATACTAACATTTATTGGTAAAGTTGATTCAGGGATTATCCGTTTGCTCCTTGGGGGGTCAGGAAGGAATTTTTTCCTGCTGGAGCAAATTGGATCATGCTTTGCGTGTTTTTTTTTGTCTTCCTCTGGATGAACTGTGGGTATGGGATTGTGTATATAGGATTGTAAAAAAAAAAAATGTTTGTTTTGTTTTGTTTTCCCCTTTTTATTGGTTGAACTAGATGGCCTTTGTGTCTTTTTTCAAACAGACTAACTATGTAACTATGTAACTATGCAGCTGACTGACAGTATTATCTAGGCTTAAAAGGACAGGACATCCCTAGGGCTATGGTTTATGGACATTTCACACGAACAGCATGTTACCCATCTCACTCTCTCTCCCTAAGGGAAAAATCCCATTTTCTAACACATAGTCCTCCTTGTTGGCCAATTACACCCAGGATCTCGTCTGGCCCCACATGCTTCTCAAATGGCCCCAACAATCTCTGCACTCTGGAGCTCTCTGTGGTGTTATAACCCTCTTCCTCTCTTGAAATAACTGTAAAACATTTAGATAAAGTGTTCTCTGCGGCATATAAAGAGCAATGTCCACAGAACTGCAGTTGACTTTTAAACTTTCAGAACCAGCAACAGTAATTTCTCATGGAGAAGGCATACTTGAAAGCTCCAGAATTAACACAGCTAATCATACCATACTTCTCCAAAGGGGGGGGGGGGGACCTGGCACCTGAATCTGTGGCACCTCATTCACCATATTAAGAGGGACCAATAATACCACCTTTCTCTCTCTGGATCTCCAATGTACTACACGACACCATACCCTACACTGATGTGATCATAACTGGAGAAAATCAACTAGTCATGGAGAAGGCAGGCTACACTCAGAACTTCTTGAGGCTGAGTTCACACATTTGTGTTGCTGTAACTCATGCTACAGCACTATGCATGGGCTAGTGCATTGCACTGTCATTCATTTTAAATAGCATCCCAATGCAGTAAAGCAGCCAGTGCCAGGACTAAGAAATTCAATGCCCAGGGGACGAAGAACTGCAACAACTCCCCTTGACCACTGGTTGCTAAGTTCTTGAATCCACTCTAAACAAAGAGCAGTGACTGTCAGTCACTGCTCTCTGCTCTGCCCCTCCAGGGCTCACTGGAGCTACATGCCGTGCAAGTGGCAGGAGCAGCTGGCTCTGGCTCTCAGCCATACACTAAGAGGCTGAGCCAGCTGACGGTCAGGCATCTGGATAGGTCCCAACCTTATTGTCGGGATCCCTGCATGCCCTGGATCAGCTCTGTGACTTTAGCCGTCAGTGGACTTTAGCCCGCTGTCATATGAATCTTGGTCACTGGAGTGCAGAAATAAGTGCACCCCTGTGACCCACAGAAGAGATATGACCAAAAGAGCTTGCCTGGTTGAAGAGGAAATGGGGTCAGCCACTTGTTTACCTGGGCCTGGAAAACTGCCAGAAGCCTATTCCCCAGACATATGAGCTGCAACACAGCATGACAGTGTTCAGCCTGGGGTGTTGTATATGCACTCGGGCACCTGGGGAAAATGCTGCTTCTGAGGAGTTGGAGCATGAAGCCAGTGAGGAGGAAGGGGTCAAACAAGACACATGGCAGTATCACCAGCTCCAGTGATGAGCCCCCCTCTGCATCCTTCCCAGTTACCAGAAGTCTGACCCAGTGTGCCATGAAGGATGTAACATCCATGCCCATAATTCCCTGCCTTTGCTAAGGTGGCATTAGGACACTGGTGGTGATTTGGAGTCCTAGGTGGTCCTAGCAACCAATCACCTGCTGGTTAAATTGGAAAGTTAACTCCGGCAGCTCCTGCTATCTATTCAGTGCTGGTGTGAAAACTGCATACTATAGCCCCATACCTCCCAACTTTTGAATTTCAGAATGAGGGACACTTGAGGGAGGAAGTGACCTGTGGCACGTGTTGGGTGGCAAAATGGGTGTGGCCAAATGCTTAAAAAAACACACTTTCTTGTACTTATAAAAAAACTTTTATTGCTGTGCCACAAGCTGGAGTCTCAAGGACACAAACCCCAGTACAATAATTAAAAAAACAAAGAATAAAAAGCTTCTATTACAAATGGTTTTGCACAAACTGTGGAAGAGTGCATTACGCTAAGTGTGGAAGGATTCAAGTGCGTTTTCTACAGAGTGCAAGGTTCAGGGGTACATTTCATACATAGTGCAGTGTTCAGGAATGCGTTGTACAGGGTGCAAGGTTCAGGAGTGTGTTGTACAGGGTGCAAGGTTCAGGAGTGCGTTGTACAGGGTGCAAGGTTTAGGAGTGTGTTGTACAGAATGCAAGGTTCAGGAAAGCGTTGTAAAGAGTGTAAGGTTCAGGAATGTGTTGTACAGAGTGCATTGTACGGAGTGCAAGGTTCAGGAGTGCGTTATACAGAATGCAAGGTTCAGGAGTGCGTTGCACAGAGTGCAAGCTTCAGGAATGCGTTGTACAAAGTGCAAGGTTCAGGAGTGCGTTGTACAGAGTGCAAGGTTCAGAAGTGGGTTGTAGAGAGTGCAAGGTTCAGGAATATGTTGTAGAGAGTGCGAGGTTCAGCAATGCGTTGTAAAGAGTGCAAGGTTCAGGAGTGCGTTGTACAGAGTGCAAGGTTCAGAATGCGTTGTAGAGAGTGCAAGCTTCAGAAGTGCGTTGTACAGAGTGCAAGGTTCAGGAGTGTGTTATTCAGAGTGCAAGGTTCAGGAATGCGTTGTACAGAGTGCAAGGTTCAGGGGTGCATTGTACGGGGTGCAAGGCTCAGGAATTGGTTAAACTGCAAAGAAGCCAATTACAAAAACATAGCACACTTATCCTAAAATCTGGATTAGCAGCATATAGGAGCTGAAGGAAGAATGGTGGCATCAGATGTGTAGCGCCCTCCTAGGTAGGTGCTAGTGAGAGAGTATAGTTTTTGGCTCTCTCTGCTTATCAGAGGGGCTGCAGGCAAATCTATATTGCTCTTTGCTTACCAGAGAGCAGGATCTGTTAGTGAGGTCTGCTCATTGTGCTCAGTATGCAATTCATTGTGTCTAGAGAGTGTTTCACACTGGTCCAATAGGGGGGCATGTTGGACAGTGGGAGGAAACCTGACGAATGAATGCATAGGCTTTCATACAGTCCTGGTGATTGGCAGTGACGGGTAGCCTCAGTGCATTCTAGGATACTGTATAAAAGCCAGGAACACAAGTGCTGCAGGGTCTTTGGCTGGAGAGCAGAGTCCCAGAGGGAGGGGGGCGGCTGCCTCCTCCTCTCTAGAAGTGGCACGTGGTTGCAGGAGTTCGTCCACAGGGCCGGAGGAATAGATGAGAGGAGCTGAACCCAGAGTTTCAGGAGAGCTGACTGAGGGGGAGACACTGGAGACCCTGAAAAAATTGTATCGTGAGTCAAGGGGCCTGACCTGAGGGGGCCACCCCACGTGTAGGATAGTCAGAGGACGGGTGTCAGCAGTAAAGAGAGAGAGAGGATGCTGAGGAGAGTGTCCTGAAGACATTCAATAGTTCACCATGTTGTCTTAGGAAAGAGACTTAATTCAAATTCACCTTTAGTGTCAGGGTGAATCAACAGCCTGACTGTACATGAAGATAGAAGTCCTCCACCATTGTGCATAGTTAGTTCAGGGTATCCCACTATTCCCTTCTCCTATCCCTAATTTATAATAAAACACAAAACAACCAAATACCCCTAGACTGGTTATTGGAGCGAGCCAAGGAGGAAAAGTGAGAAACTGTTCATGCCGAGGTTGCTATTGGTAACTCAGGGGGACCCGCAGGTGTGAAATCTGGTAGTCCTTATGGGGGCAGTGCTACAGATAAATATTAAATAAGTTCATTCTTTAGCAGGACATGCAACAGTGCAACATCTACTCAGCACAGCCAGGGATTGGTGGGAAAGCCGGGGGCAGCCGCAATGAGAGTGCCTGGAGCTGTAAAATCGAGGATGGATGGGGCCGATAAGCGGGGCTCCACCTTTTTGTCCCATGCATAGACAAACAGCCGCTGGCTGGGAAGGAAGGTGACAGGGGGCGGGACCAATTGTAACAACTGTATATACACCCACAGTGGTGTATAATAACTGGATATGTTGGATAGATGTTACACTGCTGAGGTATGTAGCCCTGAGTTCCCGGCCAACCCCAGGCCTTTGAACTCGGGCTAATATTTTTTAAATTAGCAATTGAGACCCAAGGTTTTTTGGGGGCCCACTTGGAGCTATAGCCCCGGTCAGCCCCCCCTCCCAATGCCACTGCTACCATGTGCTTTCTGTTTGTAAGATCTTACCGGAGAAAAGTGTTGCTTGGAAGTTGGAAGGAGGCAACCAGCTTTCCCTGGACATTTTGTGAGTACAGACTGATTTGAGAGATCTTAGAGACTTATGGGCTGCTTTCACTCTTCTTGTGCTAGAGACAGTCAGCTGTATGTTTTCTACCTATAAACATAGTTTACATTTTTCCTTGTGAAGGAACTATGCTCTTATTGATCTAAAGTAAGACGTTTGTGTGCTGTTAACTGCTTCTACTCCAAGCCAAGTCCACAGTTTGCTATATGCAAGGACTTCTGCTTTAGCTTTACAGAAAGGAGTTCTCAGTCATCAACCTGTACATAATTTCTGTTTTTGGAGTATCCCACTCAATTCCCTCAACCTGACCCAAGTTCTCCAAAAATAAAAACAACACCCCTAGACTGGTTGTTGGGGAAAAGTGTGGCTGAGATCATGTGTCTGTCTGTGGGGAAATCCACTGGGGAAGAACCTGGGAAAAAATTCCTGGGTCTCCTATGGGAGTAAGTGCCATAGCTGCTTCTTTCAGTCTTCTGCAAGCAGCCCCTGTACAAAATCCTCTTCTTCAGGGCTTTCCTCTGCTCCAATCAGTTATACCGACCATTGATCCTCAGTGCTCCAAGGGATTCTTACCTGCATATCAACACTTACATAGTTCCCAGTAGTTGCCTGCTCCGGTGAGTCAGAGAACCACAACCTGAGAATCATCGGCAGCCCTTCTAAGGGCCCTCACCTTCGCTGTTTGTGCAGGCAATCTGGGTTCTCCCCCCTCAGTATCAATAGGTATCCACCCTGTCCTATCCTCTTAATACACCCCAACTGTCTCTTGTGTACCTGCAATCTTTGAGACTCCTGTAAACTTTCCTGTACTGCATATATACTGTTATCCCTGTGTTCCTGTAAGCTTAGCATCCCACTGCTGTACGGCACTCCTGTCTTCCTGAGCCCTGCACCCCAGCTCTGCAAGTGTCTCTTACCAGTATTCTGTGCCCTGCCAGCCTGTAAGGCCAGCATCCAAGTAAGGTACAACAGTCCTCTGTTCTGTGCTTTCCCAGATTCTCAGATCTAGTGTTTTCTTGTTCAGCTGTAGCCTTCACGGGCATGATCCCTGCATAGCTCTCAACTGTCCCTGATTTTGAGGAACTGTCCTTGGTCTGGAGTCCCTCATTTTGATCTGATCTATATAGTTGTATATAAATATAAAATGCACTTTTTATCTTTCAAAAAGTGTTTTCCAGTGCTAAACCTTTCATCCAATATCTAAATTGCTGCATTTGTAAATTTCAAAATCAGTATAAAGGAATAGTGGTGGTAAAAAAAAAAAAAAAAAAACACTTGTGGGTTTAACTAATCATCTTTTTGTATAATTCTCCTTTAACCACTTTACCACCGGAGGATTTTGCTGTCTTACGTTTGGGCCACTTTTTGCGTTTCGGCGCTGTGCGACTTTAACCGACAATTGCACGGTCGTGCGACCCCGTACCCAATCGAAATGTATGTCCTTTTTTTCCCACAAACAGAGCTTTCTTTTGGTGGTATTTGATCACCTGTGCGATTTTTACTTTTTGCGCTATAAACAAAAAAAATTTTGAAAAAATAACAATATTTTTAACATTTTTTTATATGAAATTCCCCCCCCAAAAAATTTAAAAATCAAAATGTTTTTAAATTTTTGGCCAATTTGTTTTCTGCTACCTATGTTTGGTAAAAAAAATCACAATAAGCGTATTTTGATTGGTTTGCGCAAAAGTTATTGCGTTTACTAACTAAGGGAAAGATTTCTGTCATTTTTGGTGTTTTTTTTTTTAACGAGTAATGGCGGCGATCTGCAATTTTTTTTGCGGGACTGCGACATTGCGGCAGACAGATCGGACCCTTGGCTGACATTTTTGACACTTTTGGGGGTACCAGTGACATTTCTACAGTAATCAGTGCTATAAATATGCACTGTTACTGTAAAAATGACACTGGCAGGGAAGGGGTTAATTTTATTGGAGAGGGAGGGGTTAATGTATGCCTGGTGCTTACTAACGTGTGGGGGGGGGAGGTGACTGAGTGACACAGGGACAGATCGCATGTTCAGCTATGCTGAACCATGCTATCTGACCCTGCCTGTCACTTAGGAGATCCGCCCGCTTTGTTTACATCGCTACCGCTCCTCCCCTGGCCCGACTCCCGCTGTGACTGAAAACAGCGTGAGCGTGCCTCAGGCGGCGCGTGAGCGCTGCCTACAGGGGGAGGAGTCCAGCGACGTAGGTCTACGTCGCTGGACGGTATCGAGCCACTTTGCCGCAGTACAGTCCCAGTGACTGGTCGGCAAGTGGTTAAAGGTACGTGACAGGGGGTGTGTCCTACTCCTACATACTTTTGCTAAAAGGTGTCCCTCGGTCCAATCTCAAAAGTTTGGGAGGTATGTCTCTGAGTACACCTCTATCCAGTGTGCAGGTTTCATGGAGGGTTCATGATTCTAACCATACATGACAGTCCCCTTCATGACACTGATTCGGACAGCGGCACCCACCGAAAACAAAATACACTGCTCCCTGGCTGCAGCTGATTGGCTGCAGTTGCTGATTGTCCAAAACTTTTTAGACCTGTTCCTATCAAGCAGGGAAGTTCACACATTCAATATTCAGTTTGAACCCTAGTCATGACACTACCTGCATGGAGTTTGCATGTTCTCCATGTGTTTGTGTTGGTTTCCTCCCACACTCCAAAGACATGCTGGTGAGTTAATTGGCTCCTGTCTATTTTGGTTCCGGTATGTGTATTTATGCATGTTAGGTGGGGACCTTAGATTGTACTTACCTTGATGGCAGAAACTGATGTGAAAGTACAATATACGTGTGTATAAATTGTTGGGTTAAATGATTGTTCTTTATAAATACCTGTAATAAATAAAAATCAATAAATAGGAAATTTGTGGTGAGTTGGGAGGGGGTTTCTGTGACTACATGTTAAACTTAGTAACAATTTTGAACACTAGATGGCACCAGCAAGTCAAATATACAGTATGATTTGTCTCCAAGAACAGTACTTTACATCCAGTGCATAGCCACAATGTGCGCTTAGCCTGCACTGTTATAATAATAGATTAATATAAAGCTAGCCTCCCGCAATGCTGCATCTAACCTCTTCAACAACTTACAAACAACTGGTGTGCTGTGCTAATACACCGTAAGCAGCATTCTAACCTCAACAGATAAATGTAATAATAAATCATATGTATGCAGCGCCTTACAAAAGAAAATAATTAGTAAACTAAGAAACAATGTGCAGCATGCATTAACACTAAAGGAAAAGTTGTGATGTTAGCCATAAAAATCAATCAACTATTTGTGCCTTCTGTTATATAGCTATTTTATTTAATTAGCAATGTGAGTGGATAGCATACCAGAGACATCACTTCACAGTACAGTTCTAACTGGCTGTTCCTGAATTTAATTGTGTCTTTTCCTGGAGGATTTTTTTAATTAATTAAAGATTTTTTTTTTTTTTCCTGAAATAACCAGCTTTAAAAGTAGCTAATTAGAGCTGGCCATAAATATACAATATTCATATTCAATTCGATTTCCTTTAGAGTTACCTTCAACTATGTAGTAGGAAAGCCTACCTGATTGCATACAAACTGAAAGTGTTTAGGTTTGACCTCATATTATATGGTTTTGATAAATCTAAACGAAAATTGTATAATGTATGGCCAGCCTTAGTTTAACACAGGATAATTCAGTAAAAGCAAATTCAAATTAGTCCATTGCAAGTGATTCAACCTCTCTGTGGCAGATAGGAGAAATTTTAGGTGGAGTTGAAATTCTTTCTTTCTTTCTTTCTTTTTTTTTGTACTGTCACCAGTCAGTGTTCCTGATCACCACAACACCAGATATATTGTAATGCTGTACTGCACTGGTGACAGTATGTAAAAAAATAAATAAATAAAAAGTGCATTTTTTTTCTTTTTAATTTCTTCATTTTTTTAAAATATTATGACAAAAAATCCGTCATGCTTCTAACTAAATCACTTGGACTGTCTACTGTCCCACTAAAAGGGGTCATGGGGGGGGGGGGGGGGTATTTGTAATGTCCTGGGATTTTAGGGCCTCAAGGAATGAGACAGTCCATCAGTACTGATCAGTTTTTAGATATACAGTGCCTTGCGAAAGTATTCGGCCCACTTGAACTTTGCGACCTTTTGCCACATTTCAGGCTTCAAACATAAAGATATAAAACTGTAATTTTTTGTGAAGTATCAACAACAAGTGGGACACAATCATGAAGTGGAACGAAATTTATTGGATATTTCAAACATTTTTAACAAATAAAAAACGGAAAAATTGGACGTGCAAAATTATTCAGCCCCCTTAAGTTAATACTTTGTAGCGCCACCTTTTGCTGCGATTACAGCTGTAAGTCGCTTGGGGTATGTCTCTATCAGTTTTGCACATCAAGAGACTGAAATTTTTACCCATTCCTCCTTGGAAAACAGCTTGAGCTCAGTGAGGTTGGATGGAGAGCGTTTGTGAACAGCAGTTTTCAGTTCTTTACACAGATTCTCGATTGGATTCAGGTCTGGACTTTGACTTGGCCATTCTAACACCTGGATATGTTTATTTGTGAACCATTCCATTGTAGATTTTGCTTTATGTTTTGGATCATTGTCTTGTGAAGACAAATCTCCATCCCAGTCTCCGGTCTTTTGCAGACTCCATCAGGTTTTCTTCCAGAATGGTCCTGTATTTGGCTCCATCCATCTTCCCATCAATTTTAACCATCTTCCCTGTCCCTGCTGAAGAAAAGCAGGCCCACACCCTGATGCTGCCACCACCATGTTTGACAGTGGGGATGGTGTGTTCAGGGTGATGAGCTGTGCTGCTTTTACGCCAAACATAACGTTTTGCATTGTTGCCAAAAAGTTTGATTTTGGTTTCATCTGACCAGAGCACCTTCTTCCACATGTTTGGTGTGTCTCCCAGGTGGCTTGTGGCAAACTTTAAACGACACTTTTTATGGATATCTTTAAGAAATGGCTTTCTTCTTACCTCTCTTCCATAAAGGCCAGATTTGTGCAGTATACGACTGATTGTTGTCCTATGGACAGAGTCTCCCACCTCAGCTGTAGATCTCTGCAGTTCATCCAGAGTGATCATGGGCCTCTTGGCTGCATCTCTGATCAGTCTTCTCCTTGTATGAGCTGAAAGTTTAGAGGATTAGAATAATTTTGAACGCCCTATTTTTCAGTTTTTTATTTGTTAACAAAGTTTGAAATATCCAATAAATTTCATTCCACTTAATGATTGTGTCCCACTTGTTGTTGATTCTTCACAAAAAAATACAGTTTTATATCTTTATGTTTGATGCCTGAAATGTGTCAAAAGTTCGCAAAGTTCAAGGGGGCCGAATACTTTCGCAAGGCACGGTATATACCATAGGTTGTGGACTCTATAACTTTCCTACAGACTAAATAATATAGACTGATTTGGCTTATTTTCACCAAAGAAATGTAACAGAATACATTTTGGGCTAAATTTATGAAAAACAATTTTATATCAGAAATGAAGAAAGACACGTTTCTTTTAAAAATTTTGTTTTTATTATGATTTAGCAAAAAAATAAAAAACCCAGTGGTAAATAATTACCACCAAAAGAAAGCTCTATTTGTGTACACAAAATGATAAAACATTTGTTTGGCTTCAGTGTTGCATGCCTGCGCAATTGTCATTCAAAGTGTGACAGCGCTGAAAGCTGAAAATTGCCCTGGGCAGGAAGGGGGAAGTGCCTGGTATTGAAGTGGTTAATGCTAACACCCCAGCTACCTTTCAACCTAACCTCGTCTTTTGACCTAACACACTCCTACTCACCAGAGGTGAGGGACTCGAGTCACATGACTTGACTTAAGTCAGACTCCAGTCACCAGTTTGAGGACTTGAGACTTGCTTGACTAAAATTGATAAAAGACTCGACTTGACTTTGACTTGGTATTCATGACTTGAGACTTTACTTTGACTTGAGACATATGACTTGAAATTACTTTACTTTTTTAAGTTATTAAATATTTGCATTTTCTCAAGATGTGTTAAAGGAAAATGAATGTGCCTGTTATGTTTCTGACACCACAGTCACTTAAAACACCTCAGTGTGTTCTGATTTTTAGGACATTGGCTATTTAACAGTGGAAATACTTAACATTTTTTTAGTGACTGTGGTGATGAAACATGACCGGACGAAGGATTTTAAGCTGTGTGGGCATTCAAAGTGTTTCTTTAATATGCCAAGAAAAAAGCACTAAGCAGTTTTGTTAATGTTGAAAATAAAACAAAACCTTTCCTGACCACTGACTTTTAACTGATTTAAAGGTGAAAATTGGGGTAGATCGGTATTTTGACTTGATTTGTGACTTGACCAAAATAAATGACTTGAATTTCTTGACTTCTAGCAGGGACTCGACTTGACTTGCTTGCTTTTTGCCACAGTAACTTGGGACTTGCTTGAGACTTGAAGGTTAAGACTTGAGACTTGCTTGTGACTTGCACATGTGTGACTTACTCCCATGTCTGCTACTCACCTAGCAACCTCTCTAACACCCCTTCTCCTGCAATCTGATCACAAACTTATCGATTTCACACTTTCCCCGTGTTTAACCCATTCTCCAACCAGCAAACAGTCACCCATAAAAACCTTTATTACTGTACTCTTCTCTTCCCTATTCTGCTAATGACTACTTCTATGACAAAATCTCGCCCCTGTCCTGCCCTGACCTGGCAATTTCTGTCTACAACAGCATGCTCTCATCCTTCCTAGACACACTTGCTCCTCTAACTACACAACGTACTGGGTAACAACCATCTCAACCACCTATCGTCTGGCTTTTGTTCAAACGAACCTACTAAAACTCACTAACAATTGCTAAAACCAATGACCACTACTCAGTGCTCATACTACCTTTCTTCTGCCCTTAATACAGTTGACCACCGACTCCTCTTCAAATAACTACTCCCCTGGCCTTCAAGACTCTGCTGTTTTCTGATTCTACACCTACTGTACCTATCTAAGCACTCCTTCAGGTTCACCTACTATTCTATCTCTTCCTCTCATCTTTCTCTTTCCACAGGGGTCCCCAAGGCTCTGTCCTTGAACCCCTCCTATCCTCTATATTCACCTCCTACCTTGGCCATTTGATAACCTCTCAACTTCTCATCTCACCCCTTCACTCTTCCCGTGCATAAATAATTGACTAAATTACATATCAGTATAGATTCCAATGAAGAAAAAAGTACCCATGAGGTGTTGGGAGTTTGATGTTAAGTTCATACAGAGTAGTCAAAGGAAAAACACTTGGAGAGCTCCCTGACTCAGGCTGATTTTGATTGCTCATGCAGAGCCCATTATCAACTTCAAACTGTCCGGCTATCTCCTACTGTGTCTGCCTTTAGGCGATCCCTGAAAACGCTTTACTTCAGGGATGCCTATTCTGCCTTAACCTAACACTGAACTTTTACTTTCTTCATCAACTCATACCCACACAGTTATTACCTCTTCAAATCACTTGCCCCTCTCTTTTAGATTATAAGCTCTCACGATTAGGTCACTCCTAACCCTTATATCTTGAATTGTATTGTAACTGTACAGTCTCCCTTATAATCTGGTATATTAATAGGTGACCATCAAGGGGAGCCTCCCTAGCCAAAGCCAAACTTTTTGAGATACACTATAATTTCAAAAGTATTGAGACACCTACCTTTACATGTATATGAATTTTAATGGCATCCCAGTCTTAGTCTGTAGGGTTCAATATTGAGTTGGCCCACCCTTTGCAGCTATAACAGCTTCAACTTTTCTGGGAAGGCTGTCCACAAGGTTTAGAAGCGTGTCTATGGGAATGTTTGACCATTCTTCCAGAAGGGCATTTGTGAGGTCAGGCACTGAAGTTGGACGAGAAGGCCTGGCTCGCAGTCTTCACTCTAATGGCCTTATGCTCAATAATTGGCTGTGATGGCCGCTGCTTTGTGGTGGATGCAGCAGCAAGCATTATAGATCTCTTGAGGCAAAGTGTCAATGGAGAGAAATGGCTCTTTAATAGGTGGTTGTAACAGTAATGCGGGTAAGAGACCCTTTCACGGGATTCCTCTAGTGACAGCAAGTGGTCTGTATGGTGGGGCCCCCTTAGAAAGCGACTCTGGATGTGGATGTTCTGCTCTTGGATCAGCCTCCTGGTTCCAGCGCCCAGCACAGCAACCTGGTCTCTCTCTGGCCCTGCACAGTTTGACACAGCACAGCTGGGCACAGTGTAGCTTGGCACAGCATGACTTTACACAGCACAGCTCTTTCTCCCTCTCCTACCTGGTTGGCACGCTTCCCCACTTGCCTTACTTCTTCCAAGACTTTTACTTTTTTATGGTTCCTCCTACTTCCAGGTGCTTACGGGCCTTGTAGTTGCAGCCAATGGAAGGCTGTAGGTTGAATCCTTCTTCCAGGCTACATATCCCAGACTGCCCCAGCAATGTATATTCCAATCACAGTTAGGCAAGTCTAATTGGCAACACCATATTGTGGACAAGTAGGTTTCTGCAATTTAGTAACATTGCCCAGTATTACACTAGTACCTGCCACAAACGTTAGTAACATAAGACACTATTGTTATTTTTATTGTATTCTTACTGTATGTTTCTTTCTATTTGTCTTCCGTTTCACCTGACCCTGTTCATTTCAATAAAGCCTCAGAAATTGTTGACATAGTCTGGTTTATTGAAGGATTGGAAGGTTTAACTGCATATCAGGCTACACACAGGACAACGGGTAGCGAGAACAGTACAGCTATTTTTGTTTTGCCCACGTAATTCATAATTCCTTGTACTAAATACAGTACATGCTTTTTAACAGTTCTGGTAGTTGGAAACACATCTGGCATGGCCTCTTGGCTGAAATGGCTTGGAAGTACGTGCCTGTATCCTACTGCTATTGTCTCTTTAAAAGATATTTTATTATCGTTTAAATGATGAGAATGCTTGATTTGGGTTCATAATTGTGATCTACTCTGTTCCACAAAATAGCTTGGCCTTGACTGATTTTGTGATAATCTCTTGTAATGTGTTTAGATACCTCTAATGTAACGCTACCCCCGCAAGGGCCACTGAAAGTTGCTTGTCTGCAGTGGTTACCCTGACTTTGCTTGCCCCCCGACATCTCTGACACCCTGGGTTCCGATATACTTCAAGCAGAAGATACAAATGCAAATACACCAATAATTAGGAGGATTTGTAAATAAACTCTTTACTGGAAAATGTAGTCAACAAGACTATAAAAGCTATGGGTATGACCCAATTTGTATAATATTGCAGTAAAATTAAATCACCAGGATACACAGTGACATAACAATATCAATAGATCAAATGATAAACAGGCTTTAAAGAGGAAGTAAAATAAAACAGACAATATATCAGCGCTCAATAAAACCTATCAATAAGCAGCTGTACACTCAGGTTCAATATAAAACCAGCAAAACAAGCATATAAACAGATAGTGCAGCGCTAGAATTCTTTAAAGGTAAAACATAAATAGACGAAAGTCCATGCAAGCAGCCCACATGTGCAGAATAGAGTGGCAAAATCCTGACAGGTAATACAGGTATTGCAGGTGATCTTCAGTGTGCAAACAGTCCACCACCATACGAATTGGCCACTCACCTTAACCTTATAAAAATCAGGCAAACAAATCTCCACTCTTCACAGGGAAAACCAAGGCACCGCTATTCATGGGAAACCATGAGATGATAAACTCCAGGGCTTCCTCCAACATAAATGTTATAAAGGAGACAAAAGCAGGCAGCCCATAGTGTAAACCTGATATAAGCTTTATTTAATCGTAATACAGTAAAAATAATGAAAGTGTATTTTTTCCCCAAACAATTGCGCAAATACTGTGTGAAAAAAAAAATTAATTGCAACAATCACCATTTTATTTCCTGGGGTCTCTGCTAAAAAAAAAATGTAGAATGTTTGGGGGTTATAAGTAATTTTCTTGCAAAAAATACTGATTTAAACTTGTAAGCAAAAATGGCAGAAAAAGCCTGGTCCTAAAGTGGTTAACTGAAGAGTTAGAATAAGATGGGCTTCTGCCTGCTAAGCAATTTTGCAGATATATGGGTCCTTGGAGACAGGATGTCCCGTCACAGGCTCTTGAATGTCTGCAGCCAGGTGTGAGGTGCCCGACTGGCAACTTGAAGGTCCAGAAGTCCAGTGATGACATCATTGATGTGTGTTGTGGAGATGAGTGGAGATGGGCAGCACCTTAACTGCCACATAATACAGGGGTATACAATGTACTATTGACATAAACACAAACACACACACACATCATAGGTTGAACTGGATGGATTGGTGTCTTTTTCAACCTCACTAACTATGTAACTATGTATGTAACCCGATCAGCAACGCAGCAGATGCGATAACAGCAACAGCAACCCTGCGTCCAGCGTTGCAGCCCTCAGGGTTAGAGATCCCCAGCTCTATCTAGGCCACGGTGCCTGCCAAACAGCACCAGAGTGGCGGCCTTTTGCTCTTGCATCCCAAGAAAGTAAGCTGGCCCAGGACAGTTACATTTTTTCTTCTTGCCCAGAATTCCTTAGGGTTTTTCATTGTACCTGGAACTTGTAGTTTTTAACAGTATTAGGTCTATTATAAATCCAGGTGACCGGACTACATGTGCCACAATCCTCTGCTATTAGTAATGGGCTTCTCCTCTGCAGACAGGAAGTGATGTGATTATTCCCCATGTTAAACACTAGGGATAAGGAGCCTAAGGCATAGCCTATGAAGGAGTGTCCCTTAGTGAAAGTAACAACACAGCCAGCACTTGGCTACAGTAGCAACACCTGCGCAAATAGTATGTCTACCATGCTACATTCCTCGCAATTCTCTCACAGTGACTGGAAAAGGGTCCTGCCTCTAAACTAGAGAAGGCTGGTAATAAAATCTGTTGGACAGGGTTGATTTGGTTATTTTGCAAGCTAGCTGGTGAGCATGCTGGGAAATTTTCTGTTGAGTGTGATGTGCAAAGCCCTTCCATGTGCACCTTACTGGAAAGGCTAGTTAGAGATTAGGGTGGTTGTCACTTAGCTGCAAAGCGTTTTCTCTGATTTTGGCGTGAGGACACATTGGATGCCTTTAGCTGCCATTGTACTCTTGATGGGCATCCAATGTGTTTGCCTTCAAGGAGGAGTGGGCTCCCTCCAGGCAAATCTGCCCGTAATTTATCCACTACTATGTGTGCTCCAGCTTGGAGACTCTCAGGACTATAGAATAAGGACCGTAGTACACAGAGGATCCTTGGAGAGGCATTCCAGCTTTCACATACATTTGTAAATGTGTGCAACTAAAACCTCTGTTTTTAACATGAATTATTACAAAGGGTCAATTTGGTTTTTGTTTGCAGGCTAGCTGGTAAGTGTGCTGGGAAATGTTCTGTTTTTTTGTGGTAATACAGTCTGCCCACACTAATCTCTGCTGAAGTTCAACTGGTCTACAGGAACTGAATGTCATTTACAACATTCTAGCGCAAAATTGTGTTTACATTTCTAAAAATTTGATCATGCTAGAGGTGGTAAGAATTCCCAGTATCTCTTTATATCCAAGTTCGTGTGATCCAAACTATTATTACATAACATGAGAATATGCCTCCAGAGGACACGGTTTACAACAAGGCAGGAACAGCCTTGTTCACCACAACTGGATTTTTTATGAACAAACAAAGCCACAATTTCCAGTTAGACAATGACACATTTATATATATTTCAACTAGTAGTACACCTGCATATTTTTAGTTTATTTAAAATATAACAAGTTCTCAGTATAAGCCACGTGTGCACATACTCCCTCTGTCTTTATCTGGGGTGGTCAGTACAAGCAAGCCTGGCATACCATATGCACTCCATCACAGCTCTGATGATAATCGCATATATTTACACATAATAAACTTTGATCAGTACATACAGCTCGTCACACGTGTTCACGCCCAGCTCATCTAAACATTCCAGAAAGCAGACAGCTGCACTGTCCATGAACAAACCAAGACATGAATCCAAAAAAAAAATGCTTGGTGTTCGAAATTCCTCAGTTTGCTCATTTCGAGACTGTTGCTTTTTATGGGCAAATTTGGGTGCTCGATATGAATCATACTCCACTTCATTTGTCTGTGGATTCTCATCACATACTTACTGGCTGCATATACAGCATACCAAGATTAGAATCACATTGTCAGCAAACTTTCTATTACAGAAATTTTACTTCAATAAAGTGTAGGTATAGCTATTTTTTTTATTTTGCATAGAAGGAAAAGAACCCTTCTCTCACTTTGTTTGGGTGACCATTCCAGGTGGGATAACTTTCTTTCCTCATTGAACTTCTGGAATGAGTTCACAGCATCCACCACAGATCCCCCACCAGCGGCTCCTCAGTGCCATCTGACCCTCATCTTCCAATCAGGTATGGCCTACTGCTTCTATACTGATCACTGAACAAATAGCAGCAACCCATGGCAAAAAAATATTATCTTTGTGACTATTTAGAGACTGTGGGGGAGATTTACTAAAACTGGTGCACTCAGAATTTGGTGCAGCTGTACATGGTAGCCAAAAAACTTCTAACTTCAGCTTGTTTATTTAAGCTTTGGCAATAAAACCTGGAAGCTGATTGGTTTCTATGCAGAGCTGCACACGATTTTACACTCTCCAGCTTTAGCAAATAACCCCCTATTTCTCCACTCTCTCTGTTGTAAATATACTGTATGTAGGTTCAGGACAACCAAAAATAGAAGCAGATAACTGCCTGGGACGTCCATATACCATATCTTTTGTAAAAGAAGAAGGAATTAGCGCAAGATTTCTGAAATTAGATGGAAATGCTGACTGATGAATAAATATAAATAAAAACAATAATAAATCGCAATATAATCTTCTAATACACAGATAAATACAATAAATTATATGTAAAGTTCAAAGGGGATGAATGAAGTGCTTGTGTGCTGAAAGGATGATTACAAAAAAAAAACATTTTGTATTTATCTGTGTATTAGAAGATTATATTGCGATTTATTATTGTTTTTATTTATATTTATTCATCAGTCAGAATTTCCATCTATTTATCTGAGTCTTTTGGTTCACCAATTTCAGAAATCTTGCACTGATTCCTTCTTCTTTTACAATTGTCTATAGTATGTGGCGACACTACTGAATTGGCTGCAGATTTCTGGTGCTCCATTTTCCTCACCATTTCCTTTCTTCATTCTTTCATTCATTTACCTATTGATAGCGCACAGGTTCTTTTTTACACATATACCATATCTTCTCTCCTATTTTATTCATTTTCCATTTTCTGTACATACATCCCAGCTATAAAAGCCTTGCCACTAAATTATTATACAAATATGCTCTTTTTTTTTTAGAACTTAAGGGCTTGTGTTGATGGGCAAATTCAGCATTCTTTCAGGCACACTCCAGTTTGTGCTTGATCAGTTTCGGATGTTTCTGAGATCAATCATAGTTCATTGAAAGGTGCACTGGACTTGCCGTTGACCTCATTCTCAGCTGTATCAACCTGCATTTGTGTTGCCTTGACTGGTAAGGGTAGAAAAGCATTTTCAATGTAAACAAAACCGATCAGAGACCTTAAAAACAGGGTTGAGTTTTATACTTATATAAAATACATCTTAGGTCACATGTAGAAAAGTCAGTATTGACACCACAACCCATTACACTTTTACAGTGTTGGTTGGAGGAGGAAAGGAGGAGGAAAGGAAACGTGGTAACTTTCATTTTGGCCTATTTTCTGTGCATTTACCCTTTATTTCCTCTCTAAAGTAATTATCCAAGGATCATAAGCTAACCAGATATTATTCTATGGTTTCACAACTTCATTTAGATCTAACGGTAACAATGCCGTGATGCTGTTTGAATCTGAGTAAATGATAAACATGTTATGTTAGACCAGTGTTTCTCAACTTTTTTAATTTAAGGAAACCCTTGAAACAGTTTTCTGGTCTCAAGGAGCCCCTGCTGATAATTACTATATCTTTAGCTCATGATACATTAGTGTGATGGTTGCTCCTTACATTGGTGATTACTAGGAATAATTCTCCTTACATTTGTGGTCACAGTTGGGTGAATCCCCTCCTAAAGATAGTTTAAAAAGGTGTTGGTGGCTACTTATCTGAGAGGCAGAAATTGCTCATTGGTTGAAATGAATAGTGAGCTTATTCAATGTGTGCAAAAGGATCACCTAAAAGTGATGTAGAAATTAAACTATAACAAATTAAATTATGACCACATACAAATTAGCCAAGGCTTCAAATTCAAAAGAACAGAATCCAAAAACAACTTCTAGTGGAAAACAAATGTTCATACAAATGGTGAACTGAATTCAAAATCAATAAATTCCATTTGTGAGAAAACTCCTCTGACGGAGGTGTAGGTAAATATGTAAACAAAAACAGGTGATGTGAAAAAGTCCAAAAATTACAATTCAAATAAAGTGGACGTGACTGAAATATCGCTCCACTTGGTGAAATTCCTCCTTACCCGGCGGAAAAAGGCAAGTGCAGTGAGTATAATCCAACTGTTACAACGTATATATATATCCTGATCTTGGTCATCTCCAAACGTGCACAGATCACCAGTACAACACAAACAAACTTGGCCTCTTACCAAATATCGAAGGACAATTGGCTCAACAATCGCTGATGTGAAGCTGAAGCATTACTCCTTCCTCCCTCAATAGGAGTGGGTGGCTTTCGGCTCCCACGGTGTAGCTCCGATGTGCATAAAAAATATGTAGGAGGATAAACAAGATAAATACGAATGATACCGATGACTCGAGCAGAGAGAATTTCGGATAGGACTCGCGTCCGGCTGCAGCGCGGACCGCGAGTGACGTAATGATGGCACGCCTCCCCTGCTGACACGTTTCCTCCAATAGGACTTCAAATGAGAATGGGAGATAAGTCCTATTGGAGGAAACGCGTCAGCAGGGGAGGGGTGCCGTCATTACGTCACTCGCAGTCCGCGCTGCAGCCGGACGCGAGTCCTATCCGAAATTCTCTCTGCTCGAGTCATCTGTATCATCCGTATTTATCTTGTTTATCCTCCTACATATTTTTTATGCACATATGCACATCAGAGCCGAAAGCCACCCACTCCTATTGAGGGAGGAAGGAGTAATGCTTCAGCTTCACATCTGCGATTGTTGAGCTAATTTTCCTTCGATATTTGGTAAGAGGCCAAGTTTGTTTGTGTTGCACTGGTGGTCTGTGCACGTTTGGAGGTGACCAAGATCAGGATATATATATATACGTTGTAACAGTTGGATTATACTCACTGCACTTGCCTTTTTCCGCCGGGTAAGGAGAAATTTCACCAGGTGGAGGGATATTTCAGTCACGTCCACTTTATCTGAATTGTAATTTTTGGACTTTTTCACATCACCTGTTTTTGTTTACATATTTACCTACACCTCCGTCAGAGGAGTTTTCTCACAAATGGAATTTATTGATTTTGAATTCAGTTCACCATTTGTATGAACATTTGCTTTCCACTAGAAGTTGTTTTTGGATTCTGTTCTTTTGAGTTTGAAGCCTTGGCTAATTTGTATGTGGTCATAATTTAATTTGTTATAGTTTAATCTATACATCACTTTTAGGTGATCCTTTTGCACACATTGAATAAGCGCACTATTCATTTCAACCAATACTTTCAAAACACTACAGTTGAAGCTATTCACATATCAGCGCACCCTTCTTCCTTAACAGAAATTGCTCATTGCTTGAGGAACCCATAGCAACCTCTGGAGGAACCCCAAGGGAATAAAGAAAATTGAGAAAGGTTGTGTTAGATCCCTAAATATTAGGTAATATTTTGTGTTAGGCCCATAAAGAAGATAGCACAAAGGCACACAGTACTTGTAAGACCATGTCCTCATTGGGCACAACATGTAAAACCATGGCAGCAATAAAAAAGTAAAGATATAGCAAGTTGAAAAAGTTGATAACAAGTGATTGATTTTCTAAACACATTGCCCATAGAGGTGCCACCAAGAGATAGTAGAGGTTGCAGGTCAGGTTTTAGGAACATCTCCCCAACGCCACCACTGGCTTGAGCATGTGGTATATACTAGAGCAGCCCTTTGCTTGCTTTTATCCTGCCCTTGGGGTACTATTACTTCCACTGACACCAATGAAGGGAAACTATTCCTTCCACGGACACCAATGAAGGGAAACTATTCCTTCCACTGACACCAATGAAGGGAAACTATTCCTCCCACTGACACCAGAGATGGGCCATTAGTCTCCCCACTGACACCAATGATGGGGAAATATTCCTCCAACTGACAACAATGATGGGGCACTATTGCTCCCATTGTCACCAACAATGTACATTTTTTTACTCCCACTGACCACCAATCCTATGGCATTGTTTCTACTCCCACTGGCCACAGTCCGGCCCCATAGTCTCAAGAGCATTAAACTGGCCGCTTGTTTCAAAAGTTTAGAGATTTCTCTCAGACTGTATTCTGGACCAATGTGTTCTGTATCAGTGGAGAACCGGTGAGTTGCCAGTTTGCTTTTACACTGTGTGCACAATTATTAGGCAAATTTTATTTTTGAGGATTCATTTAATTATTGAACTACGCCTTTGCTCTCGGTCAATCCAAAATGTTAATAAATCTCAAACCTGAATATTTAAGAAAGTAAAGGTGAGGTTTTGGCTTTCTTATGAGAATATATTTGTGTGCACGATTATTGGGCAACTATTAGTGTGCAGAATTATTATGCAACTAAATGAAACACAAAAATTTTCCCATCTCACTTGTTTATTTTCATCTTTTAAAGTGGGAATAATAATGAAACAAATGAAAATTTATCCAAAAAAATTTCTGAAATTTCAAAAATAAAATCAGTGACCAATATGGCTCTCTTCTTTTCAATAACAGCCATTAGCCTTTCATTCATGGAGTCTGTCAGTTTATTGATCTGTTGACAAACAACTTTTTTTGCAGCAGCAGCCACAGCCTCCCAGACACTGATTGGAGAGGTGTACTGTTTTCCTTCACCGTAAATCTCCCATTAAAGAAGGGTCCACAAGTTCTAAACAGGGTTTAGGTCTGCTGGGGAAGGGGGCCATGTCATTATTCTTTCATCGTTAAGGCTTTTACTGGCTAGCCACGCAGTGGAGTACTTTGATGCATGCAATGGAGCATTGTCCTTCATAAACACCATGGTCTTCTTGAAAGATGCCAACTTTTTCCTGTACCACAGCTTGATGAAAGTGTCTTCTAAAAACTGGCAGTAGGTTTGGAAATTGATTTTGAATCCATCTTTAACCCAAAAAGGTCCAACTAGCTCATCTTTAATAATACCAGCCCATACCAGTACCCCACCTCCACCTTGCTGGTGTCTGAGTCGAAGTGAAGCTCTGTGCCCATTACTGATCTAGCCACAGGCCCATCCACCTGGTCCATCAAGAGTCCCTTTCATCCCATCAGTCCATAAAACCTTTGAAAAATCTGTCTTCAGATATTTCTTGGCCCAGTCTTGACGTTTCAACTTATGTGTCTTGTTCAGCAGTGGTTGGGTTTCAGCCTTCCTTACCATAGCCATGTCTCTGAGCCCTGAACACTTTTCTACTTCTAGGCACTCTAGGTAGGTTGAAGTTCTGGAATATGACAGCACTGGAGGATAATGGGTTCCTGGTAGCTTCAGATTTCATTCTTCTCAAATATTTGGCAGGTAATTTGCATCTTTTTTTCTCAACATGTTTCTTGCGACCCTGTTGAATATTTGCAACAAAACATTTGAAGGCTTTGTGATCACGCCCCAATATCTTAGGAATCTTAAGGGTGCTGCATTACTCTGAAAGGCTTTTTACAATTTTTGACTTTTCAGAGTCAGTTAAATCATTTTTTTGGCTCATTTTGCCTAAGGAAAAGAAGCTGCCTAATAATTATGCACACCTTGATATAGGGTGTTGATCTCCTTAGGCCACGCCCTCATTCATTACACAAATACACATCATCTAATATGCTTAACTACAATAAACATTCAGGTTTATACAGTGTGGAGTTGGACAATATGCATTAAAATGATGATTTGGTCAAAATTCTCACTTGCCTAATAATTGTGCACACAGTGTAATAAATAAAAATTAACCATTTTTAGTCCACGAGACACATGCACTCTTGGTTGGCTTCTTTGTTTTATGCTAGACCAATTTACTGCATAGTTTTACTAAATCCAAAAAAGATCGTACAGGGAATTTGCAATCAGATTGCAACGTATGGTTAGCATAAAAAGTAACAACTTCTGTAAAAAAATGTTTTAAAGGTGAACAGATTTTGTGCTTGCTAAACTTGCACTTGTCAAACATCTTCTTTTATTAACCCTACCACGCTGATAACCCATAAACCATTCCTGCAGATGACTCAGCTGGTGTGCATTTAAAGAATGTTCCTCCTGCTGTATAATTACAGATGAGTTCCCCAAACTGGCAAGAGACAAGCTTTCTGAAGTGTCTGTGTAAATGGAAGAAAACTTGGTTTATACAAAAGCTAAAAATACACTGGCTTCAAAGTGTGTTGTTGGTGTTACTCTTTAAATATGACCTACTGCTATCTGGGCCCAAGATAAATTGTGATGCTGAGACAGTTATATTGTTGCACAATTCTTGGAGACAGTAAGGTGTCTGGCAGTCAGGACAACTATCTTGTGTCAACTATATTTCTCCTTTGGAAATAGTACATTTCTCCTTTTTATTGGGTAATACTCAATGCATGAATAGTTGGATCTTTCCAGTGGTGAATCTATGGGGCTCACAAGAATAAAGAAGTATCTGGGTTTGTAGCTGTATGGGCCATACACTGTTCACATTTTGGCCAGTTCCTGATGAACTGGCTGAAATTTGCTTAGCAGGTGGCTTTCTTTGCACCCTCCAGCCCAACAGTCTACAAAAATGTAATATATTGCAGCTTACCAGTCCTTACATTAAGGTGACCAGATTTTTAAAATTAAATCCAGGGACATTTTTTTTTGGCAAATGGCACAGGACTGCTTAATACACAGAGCACTGGGCACAGGACTACATAATACACAGAGCGCTGGGCACAGGACTACATAATACACAGAGCGCTGGGCACAGGACTATATAATGCACAGAGCACTGGGCACAGGACTACATAATACACAGAGCACTGGGCACAGGACTACATAATACACAGAGTGCTGGCTACAGGACTGCATAATACACAGAGCGCTGGGCACAGGACTACATAATCCACAAAGCGCCTAGGTACAGAACTGCATAATACACAGAGCACTGGGCACACGACTACATAATACACAGAGCACTGGGCACAGGACTACATAATGCACAGAGTGCTGGGTACAGGACTGCATAATACACAGAGCGCTGGGCACAGGACTACATAATACACAGAGAGCTGGGCACAGGACTGCATAATGCACAAAGCGCCTAGGTCCAGGAAGGCCTAACACATAGAGAACTGGGCATAGGAAGGCATAACACTTAGAGCGCTGGGCACAGGACTGCATAATACACAGAGTGCTGGGCACAGGACTGCATAACACACAGAGCACTGGGCACAGGACTACATAATATACAGAGACATTGGCAATCGAGCCTTAGGCTGTTTCTCAGCCAGCATGGAATGCCCTGTCTACAGTATTCTGGCCTTGAATCCGGGGATAAAACCGGGGACAGGCTTGGTCCGGGGACAGTGTCCTCAATCCGGGGACTGTCCCCGGGAACCGGGGACGTCTGCTCACCCAACTTTACATGTGATAACTACATTTGTAATTTCAGTAGATTCTACTTCGAGTAATTTGATTTCAGTAAACTTTCTGCAAGTACAGGAAAATGCCTGTTCATCCTGAAAAAATTGTCCTTGAAATCTTAAAAAACATTATCCACTTTACTGGTTATTTTCTGTGAACTATAAACTTCCCCCCCTATGTAATAAAGATGAGGAGAGAAGGTGTTTGTAATCCAAATCAGAAGAGCAGCCTAGGGTGAGAAGACTACACCTCCATAGATACAGTGCAGTAAGTTAGTGTTGTCACCCTAGGATAGGAAGCATGCTACTGGCAGGATCACTGTGTGAAAATTAAGTCTTTAAAATATACTAAGGCAGTCGCCACATCTAAGGACTGGATAGCTACACTATACAGTATTGTGAGTATTACATTTTGTTTTTGGGAATAGATACGTTTTAAAAGAGAATTCCATCAAAAAGCGATCATTGGTGTAGGGAAAGTAAGTATAAAGCACAGATACTCCTTGTGGCAGCTTGGAGGCACCCCAAAAAAATAAAATTGAGAGCATACAAATCTAGATTTAGTTTCAACAATGTTCTCTATATTTCTGTCTAGATTAAAGTGTATTTCCACTTTAGCAGCAAAATGGGAAAATGACCTACTTTTTCCTGTAATGCATGTGGTTGCGGCACAGGGGAATCGGGGTTGTAGGGGATAAAAAATGGTAGGCAACATAATGTCTCCTCACTGCCTGTCAAACACCCTCTGAAAAGTGATTGATTTGTTCTTCAAAGGGTGAAGCTTATGTTTGGTGTCTCTCTCTTTTCGCCATATTAAGAAATAGGTACAAAATCCAACATAATTAAAAAGGAGCTTCACCCAAAAGGGGAATTTCTGCTTTAAGGCCTCCTCTCCCCCTCCCTCCCCACAGTCATCTGGAACATGTCACATTTATGTCACAAAGACCAGTCACAATGCGCAGCGCAGCTTGCGCATGCACAGTGGCCATCTGGCTATGAAGCTGCAAGCTGTCACAGCGGGTGCCCACGGTTGAGATAGCGGTGCCGGGGACCAAGGACCGGAGGAAAGAACGGCTCGGGTGAGCACATCACTGGATCCTGCAACAGGTGAGTATCTGTGTATTAACCACTTGCCTACTGTGCACTTAAACACCCTTCCCATCCAGGCCAATTTTCAGCTTTCAGCGCTGTCACACTTTGACTGACAATTGCGCGGTCATGCTACACTGTACCCATATGAAATTTTTATAATTTTTTTCACACAAATAGAGCTTTCTTTTGGTGGTATTTAATCATCTCTGGGTTTTTTATTTTTTACAAAAAAAAAAGAATAAAGACAGAAAATTTTGAAAAAAAAAAAAAAGTTTTTCTTATTTTCTGCGAGTAAATTTTGAAAATAAAATTTTCTCCTTCACTGATGTACGCTGATGAGGCGGCACTGATGAGCACTGATAGGCTGCACTGATGGGCACTGATGAGGTGGCACTTATGGGCACTGATGAGGTGGCACTTATGGGCACTGATGAGGAGGTACTAATATGCCGCACTGATGAGCACTGATAGGCGGCATTGATAGGCGGCACTGATAGGCGGCACTGCTGGGCACTGAGAGGTGGCACTGCTGGGCACTGAGAGGTGGCACTGAGAGGCGGCACTGACGGGCGGCACTGATGGGCACTGAGAGGCGGCACTGATGGGCACTGGCGGATGGCACTGATGGACACTGACGGGTGGCACTGATGAGCACTGATGGGCGGCACTGATGAGCACTGATGGGCAGCACCATCAGTGCCCACACTCAGTGCCCATAGTGCTGCCAGTCAGTGCTCATCAGTGCCTAGATGAGCAGGCACTGATGGGCACTGACTGGCAGCACTATGGGCACTGATTGTGGGCATTGATGGGGGACACTGATGACGGGCACTGTGGGCACTGTTGGGGGCAATTTGTATGTTTTTTTACCTTTTAGTAATCAGGGCACTGGTGATCAGTGCCCTGATTACATGTCTCTGTGTCCCCGGCAGCTGACGGCTCCCCCTCCTTCCTCACACTGCAGGCTCCGTGTGAGGAAGGAGCGCCGGCGATGAGAGATAATCTCATATGTTTACATATGAGATCATCTCTCATTGGATGGTCCGGTCACGTGGTGAATGGCCGCTGTGATTGGCCATTCACCACGATCTGTGATCGGCTGTGTCCAAGGGACACGGCCGACACAGATTCTCCCCGATGCGTGCTCGCGGGAGCGCGCGGGGAGCCTGCTTCTGGGAGGCTGTTTAAAAACGGCCTCCCGAAAATTCGAGTCCGCGCTGCAGCCATATATAGGCTGTAGCGCGGATGCGAGGAAGCTAAGTTTGTACAAAAAGTTTACAGTTTTAGTAGCTTGTGACTTTAAATTTTACAAAAGTGACTCCTCTTTAAACGACCTCCCATGTTAGCTGTGTCCAAAAGAGATTCTCAGTTTTTCTTACAGTTTAGGGCTAGTTCACACTAGTGCAGAGAGCTCTGTGAATCCATCCTTAACCACTTGCCGACCGCCCGCCGCATATATACTGTGGCAGGCTGGCTTGGCTGCGCAAATCGCCGTACCTGTATGACGTTCCGGGGGAGTGCTCCTGGGGGCGAGCGCACACCGCTGGCGATGCGCTCCCGTCCTTCCACTAGGCAGCAGGGATGCTGATCCTCGGGACCAGCAGCACCGATTGCCGCCGGGCACTCGTGATCAATCCCCGCTGAGAGAGAAGGACGGTCAGCTGTTGTAAACACAGCCAACCGTTGTTCTCTCTGAAATAATCACAGAGCGCCTGTGATCCTTCTATATAGGATCACAGGTCTCTATGGTCATTTCACAAGATCTCCCCCCACAGATAGTAAACACTCCTGTAGGCACACAATTAATCCTTTGATCACCCCTAGGTTAACCCCTTCCCAGCCAGTGTCATTATCACAGTAACAGTGGATATTTTTAGCATTGATCACTGTACTGTACTATATGTCATTGGTCCCTCCAAAAGTGTAAAAAATGTCAGTTAGGGGTCAGATCTGTCTGCTGAAATGTTGCAGTTCCGATAAAAATAGCAGATTGCCACCATTACTAGTAAAAAAAAAATAAAAATTACATAAATCTTTCCCCTAGTTTGTAGACGTGATAACTTTTGCGCAAACCAATCAAAATATGCTTATTGCGATTTTTTTTTTTTTTTTTTTTACTAAAAATATGTAGCAAAATACAAATAGGCCTAAAAGGATGAAAAAAATTTAATAAAAATTGTTTTTTTTGGGAATGTTATATAGCAGAAAGTGAAAAATAGTTTTTTTTTTTTCAGAATTGTCGCTCCTTTTTTGTTTAAAGCGCAAAAAAAAAAAAAAATTGCAGAGGTGATCAAAAACCACCAAAAGAAATCTCTATTAGTGGGAAAAAAAAGGACATCAATTTTATTTAAGTACAGCGTCGCACGACCGCGCAATTGTCCGTTAAAGTAGCGCAGTGCCGAATCATAAAAAATGGCCTGGTCATTAAGGGGGCAAATCCTTCCGGTCCAGAAGTGGTTAAAGCATAAATATACTCACCTTCAGTTCAGCAATGCGCAGTCCCAGAGCACCTCGCTGGCCATTGAAATCTTCGGGCCGCTGACATACAGGTATCAATTTCTGGCCATTTTGTTTTTCCAGGCCGAGATGACGGCACTCCCACGCAAATGCCATCTACAGTCAGCTTTTCATTGTATGTGGGCAGCTTACTATACAGGGCCGGACGGGCAGGTACATTACTTTAATGTGGGCGAGACATAGCATGTCTGTTCTGCATTAAAAATCCTGCCTGATCGCCCATTTTTTTATTTTTGTATTAAAGTTCCACTTTAAACTGTAAATCCCAAGGAACAGGATCCTAATGTGAGACTGTCAGATCTAAAATGCAAATTTCCCCTTCTTATGCTAAATCTATTTTATCCAAATACATCAGTCAGATGAATGAATGCACACAAACATGTACACAATTAAAAGGGTCATTAAAACAGTAAAATAACTAAGTGAAAATAGGAATAAGCCACAATGAGAATAGAGACAAGAAAAGATACGAATGAGAAGGAAAATTGTTTTTTGATATTTGATTTTCAACTGGAAAAATTACCTCTGAACAAATCAACAAGGGCTGAATTTGTAACTTTTACTATGAACAACTATTTGCATGGTATAGTTGAAACAATGTTAAGCAGTTTTCATGTAATTTTAAAAAACACAAAAATATATAAACCCAAATTTCAGAATTTCTTTTCAGTGAATAGCAGGCAATTCACATGTGTGTTTGTATACTTACTATTGCTTTTATTTCACGGTCGGTAACTGACATGTTTTCATTTTTTAGATGAGTTTACAAGTGTTAAAGGGAGGTACAAAAATGAAGTAGCATAATTCTATTATTAGATTACAAGATCGCAGGATCAGGGTTTCTTTTGCAGGAAAAATAAGGATTTATTGTGGTTGATTTACTAAAGGCAAATATACTGTGCACTGCAAGTGAACTTGCTCCAAAGCTTAGTAAATTAAGTAAAAATTCACTTTGCAAAGAATACTCAATCACATGCAAGGAAAATAAAAAACAGCATTTTTGCTTGCACATGATTGGATGATAGAAATCACAGCTTCCCCTCAGATCTATAGCAAATGCACTTGAAATGCAATTGCAGTACACAGTATATTTTCTCTTTAGTAAATCAAACTCATTGCCTCCATTATCTATTGTGCTTTATACATTATAAAAACATGTGACATGATTTCAACTGTAATGTAAATTTTATCTGATGGGCTATGTACATTGTACTCTCTTGTTATCAGATTTTATTTGATGGTGTAAATTTAAAGGAGAAGTACAGCTAAAGTTTGTTTGGCTGTACTTTTCCTGTGGATCGCAGGAGTGCAGTTCGTTCTGCACTCCTGTGACCTGTTTTCAGTAGATAGTAGGCTGTAGCCCGCTGTCAGATGACATTACAGAGCCGGTCCAGGTTGGGGCAAGATTGCGACGATGAAGTCAGGATCCGCCCACATGCATGAACCAGCACCTGGGTCAGCCACTTAGCGAGCCACTGGGAGCCTGAGCCAGCTTCTCCCGCCCCCTCCACAGCCCTGTGCTCCAGTGAGCAAGAGGGGGCAGAGCAGACAGTGGTGACTGACAGTCACCAGCCCTCTTTTCTGGGAGCCCTGAGAACCTAGCCAACATCGGTGTTTGATCACTTGGTTCTCAGTGTTGGAGCCGGTGGGGGGCAGATGCAGCATCCAACTAGGTAAGTATGATTCGGGGGGGGGGGGGGGGGGAGACAAAAAAAATCCATACTTCTCTTTTAAAGTGAACCTGAGCTTTGCCCTTCCAGCTGCATATATTAATGTCTGATTTGCTCTCCTGCTGCTCAGTTCAGCTGCTTGGAGCAAAGTGTGCTACCCAATACTATCAGGTATGGAGAGCATGTGAGCAATTCATTTTCTTTCCTCCAATGGTGCAGTGCAGGATGCCTGAGTGACCAACCACCAAGCACAAATGTTATGGGGGAGAGGAAACATTACTTTGCCCTGTGTAATTTCTGATGAAAGTGACCTGGACCCTACACATGGCTTATTTCCTAAATTACCATGGGTGAATATACTGTTAGGGAAGAGAAAGTAAGGTAAGCATAATCAGTTGGGAGGGGTAGTTAAAGCAGAACTATGCTTAGTAGCACACACCTCACTTCTAGCTATTCAATGTCTGCAATCTCTTTTGCCATCGTCAACATCTTCACGCAGTCTCCCACCGGGTTTGATATTCTTGGCCATCTTGATTGATCAGTTCGAGATGATGTTACTTTTGCACAAGGTCATAATAGGTATTATGAATGATGTCCATAATTCTTGCAAACGAGAAATGGTGTGAGTGTGAGAGTACTTCTGCTGCACATGCCGAGATTGGAGCTGTCACCATGGACTAGATGATGTCCAAAGCTGTTTTAGATCTTCTCCCTCCTAGTCAAATTTTTTACACACTACCACAGCCTACCTATAAATCCCTACTGGCACTAGGAAGAGAGGAAATGAGGGACTGTAGGAGAATGTTGCTCCATTTGGTGCTCACCTTAATCACACTCAGCCGCAAGGGACTTATGGAGCCACGGCCCAGCCCTAATAGCTCTAGTAGCACTGTGTGGATTGAGTAGGTAGGCTGAGGTTGTGTCAACATTTGGTTTTGGAGGATCTCAACAATAGAAAAGCAAGACTTTTGTCTCCATGATGTCATGCACACTTTTTAAAGTTTATTTAAAAGAGAGCAGCAATTATCTTTAGAATGGAATTGAAGCAGTCAGCTCAATCCAAGTCTATGGGGCCTATTTCTTTAATTCAAGTAATGTTGGGGGACCAGAGGCAGTCTACGGACTGGTACCAGCAGCAGAGTTTTTACAGCTGTATCTTTGAAAGGACAGCATAAAGGAAATTATAACATACTCTTCCTAAAGATAATTCCTGGAGTTCTCCTTTATATCCAGCCACAGCAGCAGCAGAAGGCAGCACCCCATTAAGTGTAAATTGCTTTCTGCATTTCAAATTGCAGCATGAGTAAAACGAAAATGAATGTGTATATAATCAGTTTGATGTTATTGAACAGATTCAGGTTCATGTGTAGTGCTAATGTTAGTTTTTTTTTCCCAGCCAGTTTTGCTTTACTCATTATGGAACCATTTGCAATGTATATAGAGCAATTACCACGACCTGCCAATGAATCCATTGCTGTTCTAGGTATTTTATTCAATCGAGCTTTACAATTGGGTATACAGAAAACATACATAAATTACTGACAACATCAATAGAGGCAGGGAACAGAAAATTTCAGGTATCTGGTCATTAGAGCTTACAGTCAAAAAGGGACCTGGCAGTGAAAAAAATTGAGGTGAAAAAGACATTTCTAATCTGAAATATGTCAAAATATACACTAGAAGTCTGAATGCACTCTGGAAGCAAGCGCTGAGAGACAAATAAATGAAGGGCACATGTCCACTTGTTTTGTTTTCCTGCCCTTGGAAGGCAAATGCAGGTCAGCAAAACCCTACTGACTTTAATATAAGAGTATAGATGGCAGTCTAGAGACAGTTTGACCTGCTTTGCATTGTGCTGCATTTCTTTGGGCACAGCATGTCCTATTGAAGTGTATTTAAACTGCAGGCAAAGCGGGTCAAAAGTAGCCTTTTCTTGTCAAATGCTGCATTTTCCATTAGAATTCCATTCCAGAATGCCCACTGACATGAACCCTATAACTCTATAAGACTTCTTTTATGAATTCCCCTTTTGCTGCTCAAATGTAGCACTGTGCAGAAGTATAATATACCCCAGGCTTCTTCTTAAAAGAGAAGACATGGAGGTTGCCATTGCTGAGCTGTCTTTCTGAAAATGCTAGTTGCCTAGTTATAAATAAATCAACAAAGCTTTGCTTACAGTGAAAGTTTATTTGGAAGAGAAAAGTTGCAAAGTAAGAGTAAAGGCTAGGAAGTGGAGAAGTTACCGTGCAGAGATCCTGATAAGACAAGCTGGGATCTGATGTCTTCATTATGGGGCCCATTTTATTAAGCACCAGTCTTGAACATTTCCTATGTATCAACCTCTAGTGTACAGTTTGGTTATGGTTATTTGGTTGATTTATGTTGACTCACAGTAGCTAAAGTGTTACTAACCCCAGGACTATACCTGGTCTCCCACAGTACACAGAGCATAAAAATGCAATTATTTTAGTAAATATAAACTGCCAAATACCTTTTCTCATTAGCAGTTAGAGCAGTCTTGTGACTTCTATCAGTTCCTAGTAAAGCTTGTAGGAGGAGTTTTCATACTGCACTGAGCTGTCCTATCGGGATCCAGGACCCCTGACCCTCTGTCTGAACAGTGCTGATTGGTCCTGTGCTGATCACATGCACCCTCCCAAGAAAAAAAAAAAAAAGCTCTCTAACAATGCACACCAAACTGAGCATGTGCAGCCTGACTCCAAAGGCTCTGTCTTATCTGGAAATGTTCTGAAGTCAGTGGAAGGAGGGGAGGATCAATGCACACAGGATCAAACCGCCTTTATACACAATGCATAGTATTAACCCCTTAGGTTCCACAGTTAGTATACAGACATATACAGACTGATTTTACTGTTGTGGGTTTAGTAACACTTTAAGTGAGTTTGGGTAAATGCCATGGGTTCAGCTTAAGGTCAGGCTGGAAATCTCTGCAGATCAGGCTTCTATTGCTTACCCTCCGGTTCAGGAGGTCCATAGAAACTTCCAGAATCTAGTGGACGGAAATAAAGAGGCAAAGATCTGAATATTTATGGAAGTTTGACCAATCCCCAGGCAGGAGGCCTTGCAGGGTGGTAAGAGAGACCCATAAATATTGAATTGAATATTGAGTCTGGGCAGTTGGGGTTGTTGTCAGGTGGAAAATGGAGTGTTGAGGCTGGAGTTGTGATGCCAATGAGGGGACCCCGGGGCAGGCGGCTTTGCCTCCAGGGTTGGGCTAAGAACAGAGAGGAAGCTGAAGAGTGGGATCTTCACCACCCTTTAGTCTCATCCAGGAGACACTCTGCCCAATGAGCAAATATTTGTCCAGCAGGAGGCCTGAACAGCAGTCTATGCAAACAGCAGGATTCAGGGGGCAGTGTGAATACCTCTACTTGATCACCCCTCAGTAAGGGAGAATGCTGTCAGATACAATACTCAGCATACTTTCTTGGGACAGTGTCACAGCTGACCTACAGTGGGGAAAATAATTATTTGATCCCCTGCAGATTTTATAAGTTTGCCCATTTACAAAGAAATAAAGAGTTTATAATTTTTTTTTATAATAGTTGTATTTTAAATGATAGAAACAGAATATCAACCAAAAATCCAGAAAAAACACATAAAACAAACGCTATAAATTAAGTTGCAGTTCAGTGAGTAAAATATGTATTTGATCCCCAAGCAAAACATGGCTTAGTACTTGGTGGAAATACCCTTGTTGGCAAGCAAAGAGGTAAGACGTTTCTTGTAGTTGGTGACCAGGTTTGCATACATCTCAGGAGGGATTTTGGTCCACTCTTCTTTAAAGATATTCTTTAAATCCTTAAGGTTTCTTGGCTGTCGTTTGGCAACTCGAAGTTTCAGCTCCCTCAATACATTTTCTTTAGGAATAAGGTGTGGAGACTAGCTAGACCACTCCATGAACTTTTGTTCAATCTTATTTTATTAAAAGAATAGAAATAGAATGTACAACAATATAAAAAGTTATATACCAAGTTATACAATATGGTACAAAGATATAGACACATAGACACATTATATTGGAAAGGATATCTTGAGTTATGTCATTAACCTCCTTCTCACAGTAGGATATGATCTGTTGAGGTCATTAGAGATGTTATATACATGGAATTTTGCCATAATTTGGTAAATAGGTAGCTCAGAAATGTTCAAGGCAGAAATATAAGGGGAAGAATATAAATGAGACAGAAGAGGGAATAAGGAAAGAGGGAGAGGGGGAAAGTGTTGTGAAGGTTGTATGCACTCCATCATGGCACAGGGGTACTAGTATCTGTTGCGCCCTTGGCCCAGTGAACGAAGTCTGCTGAAAATTGGAACACGAACCAAGAGGACCATGTGGTGGAGAATTGGTCCAGTTTCCCATTCCCCTTGCGCCAACAGACGTTCCAAGACTCCAATCATGTCCACCTCAATGGCCCAGTGTCCCAGTGAAGGCATATCCGATGTTCTCCAATGTCTAGGTATTACTACCCTTGTTGCGACCAAGAAGTGCCGAAGGATGTCTTTGATGGATCGAAATGACCCCGTTATGATTGACAATAGGGCTATTTAGGTTGAAGAGAGGTCAACATCAGCCTGCAGTACAGAGTAATAATCGTCTCCCACATTTTTCAAACTGGGGGACAATCCCACCAAATATGGAGTAGTGTCCCTGTAGCAGATGAACACCTCCAACAAACGTCTGATAAGGAAGGGTCTATGTATTTTACAGCGGAGGGGCTTCTGTACCATCTAGTCAACAATTTAAGGCCCTTCTCCTGGGTTTTGGTTTGCCAGCGATAGTTTGTGTTAATATGAAGCATTTCTGCCAGTCGATGGGTGAGATAGCATGTTTGAGGTCCTTCTCCCACATTCACGTGTAGGGCGGCAGATCAGGGGAAAAGGCCCGAAGCAACAGGGAGTACAGATTGGAGGCAACCCGCTTGGCAGGACTGGCTTGCAAAAGCAGGTTCTCAAAACTTGAAGGGCCTGTCAGGATATCCGATAGAGAAGGCAGTGTAAGGAGATAGGAAAGGACCTGTTGTCTCTGTAACTATCCCGTCGTGTGTTGATTCCCTAGATAGGACCGCAGCCATCAGTGATGGATCAGCGTAGAGGACTTGGGCAAGATGTCTGTGATCATCTTTACTCCATGGGTCAAACCTCTTCCCACTAGAAGCTGGCAGGAAGGCCGGGGTTACAAAAAAGTGGGTCATGGGGCCCTGCAATTTAGATAGGTTGCCGGATGTGGTCAGCCGGTCCCAAATCTGAAGGGTCTGACAAGTAAGAGTACAAGAGGTAGGTGTAACTTTGTGGTGAACAACAGGTGTCCACAGCAGGGCACAGAGGTCTATTAAATTAAGGTGGCATTCCAGCTGGACCCACGATTTAGATGGCTACTCCATGAACTTAATGTGCTTCTTCTTCTCGAGCCACTCCTTTGTTGCCTTGGCGGTATGTTTTGGGTCATTGTCATCCTGGAAGACGCATCCACGACCCATCTTCAGTGTTCTGGCTCAGGGAAGAAGGTTCTCATCTAAGATTTTACAATACATAGCCCCGTCCATTGGCCCCTTAATGCTGCAAAGTTGGCCTGTACCTTTAGCAGAGAAACAGCTTGACTGTAGGGATGGAGTTCTTAGGGTCACAGTCAGCATTTGTCATCCTCCAAACATGGAAAGTTAATCTCCTTGGCGGTATTCCCGAATGTGTCTCGGAGTTAATTTTCAGTACCAAAAGCGGTAACCGCGAGCCACACTCGGGATTACCCCAGAATGTTACTCACCTTCCCTGTGCTCCCCCGCCGTCCTGCCCGCCCTCCTCCCTGGCGATCTCGCACTCTCTCCCCGCTCTGTGCGCAGCCGATTGCCAGCACTTGCCTTCAGGTTCTCTTCCCTTTGAGCATTTTGACGCAGGGGGGAGGAACCGGCGGCAAATTCAAAAGTGTAAATACACAAATGACACGATACAAAGCTGTGATCCTAACGGATCCCACTGTATCATGCCATTTCAGCACAGCAAGTCAGTGTCCTGCCTGTGCTTTTCCAGTGCTTTATGCCTGGAAAATTTTGAACAACCATGGCGTCCAAAAAGCGCTTTTACATCACTGTCGTCACTTTCCGTACCTGATGACGAATTTTCCCACAAATTCGCTATCGCTCAGTTCTTCAAGGAACTCCGTTTCGCTGTCGCTGTTTTCAGTTAGTCTAAAAGCGCTTTTGAGCAAAAAGAACGCTTTTTGGACGCCATAGTCGTTCTCAATTTTCCAGGCACAAAGAACTGGAAAAGCACAGGCAGGGCACTGGAAAAGTCACCAGGATAAATCCTGTGATGAAAGGGCATGATACAGTGTAATCCGTTAGGATCACAACTTTATATCATGTCATTTAGTGTACTTACATTTTTGAAATTGCCACCGGTTCCACCCCCCTGCGTCGCATCGCTCACAGGGAAGGGAACCAGAAGACAGGTGCCGGCATCGGCCGAGCACCCAGTGGGAGGACAGCGGGAGGATGGCGGGGGGAGGACAGCGGGAGGACGGCGGGTGATCGCAGGGGAAGGTGAGTTTTAAAATGTACAGAACAGATTTCCGTGCAAAATAATGGTACCGCTTTCAGCATCTAAAATCTGAAATAATCTTACCGCCAGGGAGGTTAATGCCAAAGAGCTAAATTTTGTTTTTTTCTGACCACAGCGCTTTCTCCCAATTATTCTCTGAACCATTTAGATGTACATTGGCATGACTGTACATGTGCCTTCTTGAGTAGTGGGACTCACCATGTTTGGAGGAAGAAAAATTCTGACTATGACCCTAAGAACACCATGCCCACAGTCAAGAACGGAGAACATTGGAAATATTATCCTTTGAGGCTGTTCCCCTGATAAAGGTACAGACTGACATTGCCGCATTGAGGGAATGGATGGGGACATGTATTGTAAAATCTTGGATGGGAACCTTCTTCCCTTCAGCCAGAACACTGAAGATAGGTCATGGATGGGTCTTTTATGATGACAATGACCCAAAACATACCACCAAGTCAACAAAGGTGTGGCTCAAGAAGAAGTACATTAAGGTCATGGAGTGGCCTAGCCAGTCTCCAAACTTTAATCCTATAGAAAATTTATAGAGGGAGCAGAAACGTTAAGTTGCCAAACGACATCCAAGAAACCTTAAGGATTTAGAGAAGATCTGTAAAGAAGAGTTGACCAAAATCCCTCCTGAGATGTGTGCAAACCTGGTAACCAACTACAAGAAACGTCCTACCTCTGTTTGCCAACAAGGGTTTCTCCACCAAGTACTAAGTCATGTTTTGCTTGGGGATCAAATACCTATTTTACTCACTGAACTGCAATTCCATTTATAACATTTGTATCTGGTGCTTTTACTGGATTTTTGGTTGATATTCTGTCTCTATCTTTTAAAATACACCTATGATAACACTTATAGACCCTTCATTTCGTTGTAAGTGGACAAACTTATAAACTCTGCAGGGGATCAAATAATTATTTTCCCCACTGTAAATCGCTTGCTCTGGGACATTTCTCAAAACAGCCGGTGGGCTGCTATTTTCTACCAAGGGGACACAGTGCTCCTGCATACAGGTTGGGACTTTGCTATTTATACTAAGGGGACATAGAGCTCATGCAAGAAGATATTTGCTTTTGATCCAATAAAGACTGACATTAATCCAGAGTAAGTACAGTCCTGGCTCCATTTTTGTGTGCATAGAGAAGGAAGTTTGTCCTCAAATTGTTGCTGAATTCAGTTTGGGCATTCCATAAATCCTCATCCCTGTCCAAATTATATTCCCTCAGTCATACATAAAAACAAGCCTAAGGACTGTTTGAAAAATGCGGGTTACCTGGCTGTGCAGGAATAGGGGGATTCAAAATCCAGCGACACTTTTAGGGGGGTACACCTAGAACATCATACAGGTTAACTCATTAAAAACGTGCACAAACAAGCTACACATCAACAATTACAAGAAACACTAATATCTGTTATTTTGCAATACCATGTCAGTTGATTGTGACTCGTAACCTGAAATGCCTCACTGTACAATATTAGCAGACTACTTGTCTGCCCAAGACTGTACAAAAAGACAGTCAAAGGACACTGTTCCTGTAACATATTCCCACTTAATAATTTTATATCAAGTGAACCTATTATAAAGAAACTAAAATTGGTGTATAAGCACATATTTTGTCAACTGATCATTAGTATAGCATATAATAATTATTTTTCTTCATCACTGGGCATCATACTGGCCTTCTTGCGTTATTACTTCTGAAGCAAATATTGAGATATGGACGTCCAACTTTCTTGATCTGCATATTTTTTTTAAGTCACTGATTTCGAAAGTCTTGATTTCAATTATCCTCAAAAGACAGACCCCAAATGGCAAAGGCCATCTCCATATTTCTCTCATGATGGGTGTAATTTAGGTTTAAAAACTGCTTATAATCCCAGTTATAAATCTGTCTCAGATGTTTTGCAAAACTGTCAATCTCCTTATGAGGATTGCTGGCACGAGAATTACTAACAAACAAAAACTGTACCAAATCCCTTGCTAAATGAGAGGCGGTTAGATTTGCGCTAGATATGGAGCTGATTCTGTTGCATTTTTCTTTGATAAATACACCTTTCTTTAACTGTTTGGAATATTTAGGTTTATACATCTTATAAGTGACAGAAAACAATTTTAAAGCTTAACCATTTTACCACTAGAGCATTTTGCTGTCTTACGTCTGGGCCACTTTTTGCGATTCGGCGCTGTGCGACTTTAACTGACAATTGCGCGGTCATGCGAAGGCGTACCCAAACGAAATTTACGTCCTTTTTTTCCCACAAACAGAGCCTTCTTTTGGTGGTGTTTGATCACCTGTGCGATTTTTACTTTTTGCGCTATAAACAAAAAAAGAGCGTTTATTTTGAAAAAATAACAATATTTTTAACATTTTTTATATGAAATTCCCTCCAAAAAAGATGTAAAAAACTATTTTTTTTAAATTTTTGGTCAATTTGTTTTCTGCTACCCATGTTTGGTAAAAAAAATCACAATAAGCGTATTTTGATTGGTTTGCGCAAAATTTATTGCGTTTACTATCTAAGGGAAAGATTTATGTCATTTTTGGTGGGTTTTTTTTTTTTTAACGAGTAATGGCGGCGATCTGCGATTTTTTTTGCGGGACTGCGACATTGCGGCAGACAGATCGGACCCTTGACTGACATTTTTGACACTTTTGGGGGTACCAGTGACATTACTGCAGTAATCAGTGCTATATATATGCACTGTTACTGTAAAAATGACACTGGCAGGGAAGGGGTTAATTTTATTGTAGAGGGAGGGGTTAATGTATGCCTGGTGCTTACTAACGTGTGGGGGGGGAGGTGACTGAGTGAGCCAGGGACAGATCGGATGTTCAGCTATGCTGAACACTCCGATCTGTCACTCCCTGTCACTTAGGAGATCCGCCCGCTCTGTTTACACAGGCGGGCGGATCTCCAAACTGGATTCCCCGACGATCGGGGCAGAGCAGCGGCGATCTCCGCCGCTCCTCCCATGGCCCGACTCCCGCTGTGAATGAAAACAGCGGGAGCGCGCCGCCTACAGGGGGAGGAGTCTGACGACGTAGGTCTACGTCGTCAGACCTACAAGAGCCACTTTGCCGCAGTAGTACTACGGTACTCAGCGGTAAAGTGGTTAAAGGCAAGTTTAGGTCACAGAAATAGATATTCAGCCCCTTAGACATTGTAATATTATTCTCATTTTATATAGTGTTACCTCCTCTTTTCTGTTACAGCATTTGTGACAAATATGACTGTACAGCCAGTAATAAGCACTCAGTAAAAGAACTGGGTCTTTACCACCCCTCTTCCTCCAAAGTCCAGGTCTGTGTGAGGACACGTGTGCTCTTTTGCTGGAGTGGGAGAGGAGGAAGCAGAATTTCTTCTGAGAGAAAGACAACATATTTGAAGACATTCTCAAGAAGAAAGTTTAGGGGCTTAAGGGATACTTTTTATTTGGTATATATTTTAGGTTTTTAGAGATGCAAGCTATCGGAACCTTTCCTGGGTCTAAAAAAAGGTCTTGAAGGCTTGTATCTTTAATAACTTAAAACATAACTAAATGCCTTTTTTTAATTTTGATAAAATGGTGGGGGACTAGAACTGCAAGGTTTTTACTTTTTCTGTGTCCCTATTAGTGAGAGTCACTCTTTCTAAATGTCCTGATCACTAGTGTTACAGGGAATAAAAGGGAAGGTAAGCGCAAAACTTTGAGTTTCCACCACATTTGGAATAGAAGGAAATCTCTCAAAGACACTGACACAAGACATCTGTTCCTGTGACAAATGTCTAAGAAAACAGAACATTTTTCCATACTTACTGTAATTTTCTTTTCCTGGTGCCTATCCATGGCAACATACCTATGACAAGCTCCGCCTTGGCTCCTCCCTCAGGATCAGTAAATATATTGTAAAAGAAAGGGTTAGTGCACCCCTCAGCATTCTCACGCAATATAGCATACCGCCATGTATAGGCACCAGGAAAAGAAAACTACGGTAAGTATGGAACAATTTTCTGTTTTCCTGGTGCCTCCATGGTAGCATACCTATGACAAATAACTAGCTATAAACAGGTGGGATCATACTTAGAAAAATATTTATTTGTAAAAAGAAAAAGATTATTGCTTAGAACAGGACAATGCTATTTTCATAGCCTGTCTGCCAAATTCAACAGATGAGAGCCCCTGGATCCACTCTGTAATGCCTCATAAATATATGGTGAGATGACCATGATGCAGCCCTGCAGATGGTTTCGATGGATATGTTAGCTCTAGCTGCCCAGGAAGCAGAGACCGACATTGTGGAATGGGCCCTAATCGAAGAAGGGGGTTCTAGCCTGTTAGCCCTGTACACCTTTTTGATTAACTTATTATCCATGATGATATTGTTCTAAAAGTTGCCTCTTTGCTCTTGTTCTTTCACCTGGGGATTACAAATAACTTTAATGCATTGAGGCTGCTGTGGCTTGTAGATAGTGTAGATAGTGTCTAAGCACAGATGCAATATCAAGTTCATTAAGAGTGCCCGAGTCCTGATCTGAAAAGGCTGGCAGGGCCCAAGGTTCCGAGATATTAGAAAAATAGGATGCCTTCAGAAAGAATCCACAAACTGTCCTGAGCTCCACTTTGTCTTGATAAAAAATTATATGATTATCATCTGCTCCCAGAGCTTGAAGTTCCAATACCCTCCTGCCAGATGCCACCACCACCAGGAAAGATAGTTTCAAGGTCAGATTCCACAAAGATGCCTATCCAACCAGCAGTTTAAGGTATCCAGGGCAATAGAGAGATCCCAGGAGGGGAAGGTCTGTCTAACGGGTGGGCATATTTTCTTGCCTGCCTTGAAAAACTGGACTAGCAAAGGATCTTGGGCCCATCTATTATTGTTCGCAGCGGAAATTACAGCTACCTGCACTTTGAGGGTGCTCAGCCCCAGACCTAAGTTAAGGCCCACTTGTAAAAAATCAAGGAGTAGGGAGGAAGAGGGCAAATCAAGATTGAAACTCTTGCCAGTAACAAAAGATCAAAACTTATTCCAGATTTTATCAGACATACTGAAGGCTTCCATGCTTTGAATAGAGTTGAAATAACTTTTGAAGAACATCTTAAGTATTGGAGCCTCTGTCTCTCAATGTCCAGACATGAAGGTTCATTCTGTGAGGTTTCAGATGGGTGTGATGACCTTAAAACAGAAAAAAGGGTATCAGAGGAATTCTTACTAAAGGCTGGACACTGAGGAATATTGCCATAGGGGGTCTTGACCAATATGGAAGGACTGCTATCACTGGTATTGTTTCTATTTCAAATCTTGGGAGAAACCTTAAGATGAGAGGCCTAGCTAGATTGCGCAGCCAAGGGCTGGACAGGGCATCTGTCACTTCTGCCCGAGGGTGAGGCAGATGTGAAATAAATTTCCTTAGCTTGGTATTGCTTGCTGTAGCAAAAAGGTCTAGCTCGGGAAGGCCCCGCTGGTCCACAATCCAACTGAATATCTTCGGGTGTAGAGACCACTAGTTGGTATCTAGAAATCTTCAGGATAGGCGATCGGCCCTTTTGTTTAAGTGGCCTAGAAGGTAGACTGCTCTTAAGTCTTTTAGATTTCTCTCTGTCCAGATGATGATGGGTTCTACTTCCCTCAGCAAGGAACTGCTGTGGGTTCTTCCTTGGCGTTGAATGTATGACACTACGGCTCTGTTGTCCATCCAAATCAGAACTGATTTTTCCTTGATCTGAGAGGTCAAGTCTGTCAATGCCAAATAGGCCGCCCAAATTTCCAGGATATCGCCAATGCCCATTGCCAGACAATGCCCACTGTGCTGAACGCCCATCTTCCCTGGACCAACACCTGGTCGCAATGTGCCCTACAGCCCTTTGCACTGCCATCTGTAGTACTTGTGGTCCATAAGACATGCCCCAATGGACGAGGTTTTAGGCGCATCTTACTCTTTGTCCAGTGCAGGCTCCTGTGTATCGGATCTGTCAAGTGTATGGACTCGGACAGCAGGTGTTTGTTCTTTTGACTCAGGAATCCTATTTGAAAATGGCTCAATTGCCAATTTGCCCATGGGACCATTGGAATACAAGAAGAAATTATGCCTACAAGGCTGAGGCAGTATGAGGCTGTTAGGTAGGACCAAGTCCTCATTTTCTTCATTCTCTGAACGATCGTCGTCACCTTCTGAGGTGGCAGGGACCCTGTCCTGTCCTCTAGGAAAAGGGTGGAGTAAAAACCTGAAAATCTTTTGGATAGAGGCACCAGTACCACTGCTTGTTGCTCCGGTAGAGAATGAAGAAAATGAAGAAGTGCCTCTGATTTCTGGGGGATTTTGACATCTTTGTAGGAACGAAAAGATCCCATGGAGGCTGGCTTGAGAATGTCCAGAAATGGCCGAACTGTACTGTTGAAACCACCCAGGGATCCCTGTAGTTCTCCAACCAAACCTTGGAGAAGTGTCTGACTCTTGAGCCTACTTGGGACCGCCTGGGATGGTCTGGCCTCAAAAGTACTTGTTGGAGTCCTGTGGGCTAGACAAAGCCCTCTGTTTGTGTGACTTAAGGAAAGTGGATTGTGTACTTCTCCGGTTCCTTATTGGGTCTTTGCCTGTAGTCCTTGGCCCTAAAATGCTGAAACCTAGATATTATCCCTCTGGAGCATCTAATTCTCCTCTCCTGGGAAAACAGGCCTGACATTTTCTTTCTGTGACACAGGAAATGGCTTTCTCAAACCTTTCTCCAAAGAGTGCCTTTCCATCAAATGGTATTTTGCACCAATTTTGTTTGGACGCTGTGTCAGCTGCCCAAGGTTTTAACCACAGAGCCTATTTGGCCATTACAGCATGCAGCTTAGATCTTGATGAGCATCTGATTGTATTGATCAACGCCTCGCCAACGAAGTCTGCTGAGATTTTTACCTCGCCCTAGGCCTTGATATTATCTTCTTTAGGGACATCTTGCCGAATTGCTGCCTCAATATTTTCGGTCTATGTCCGCAGGGCATTGAAAACTGATGTTAGGGCTACTGCCAGTTTGCAGGCATTACCCACCATTTGGTAAGCTCTTTTTAAGTCGAGGTCTAGTCATCTGTCCAATGGATCCTTAAATGATGCTGAATCATCCATCGGCAAGGTGATGTTTTTTGCCAAACACCGATGGAGCGTCTAATATTGCAGAATCTTGTTCTGACATGGGATAAAGTTTTCCTAGGGGATTGAGAGGGAATCTTATTTCTGTCTTCTTCCATTCCTCATCAATAACGTCTTTGATCCATCAGAGGAAAAGAAGAAACCTGCTTCTTCAAAAATGGGAAGTAACTCTTTGACTTTTAGAAGTAGGGTCAGCTTCTTCCCAGCCAATAGCTAATTTTATGGCCTGGACATAGGGCTGAACCAGGGTAAAACTGAAATCAGAGGGGTCCTGTTCTTCTGAGGAATCCTCAGATAGCTTGCTATCATCCAGATGTCTGGGAGGAATACTTGCTGTGGGGAGGGTTCTTCCGAGGATGGGCCGGAGAATGCTGACTCTAGCAGAGGTTGAGCTGGAAGCTGTGGTGTAGCTACTGCTACTAGTTCTGCTAAGGGATCCTTGACATATTTGTTGAGTAGATCAACCACATGTTGGCCTTCTGACTCTTTGTCTGCTGCATAATCTCTGAAACAGCTTTTGCAGGCTAGTTTACCAGGTAGTGGGGTGGCTCCGCATGCTCTTCATCTTGGAGTTCTGAAACTTGGTGAACGTGAGGAACAATGCCTTTACGCGGATGAACCCTCTGCAGGATATCTTGAACTTGATGATTTGCCTCTACTAGGGTCCGCATAAGTTTCCTCATGTCGCCTTGATGTCGCCTTAGATTTCTTCTGGCGTACAGAGCTGAAATACATAAATGTACCAGCATGAGCGCACTTTTTTTTTTGGAACTTACCTGGATGACGGTCCTTACCCTAAATGTTGAGGGTCTTGTTCAGGTGGTCTACAGCTCATTTTAAGTGGCAAAAATATGTAGCCCTGCCCCCTGGGGAGTGGCTAAGTGTAGATACCTCCTCCTCACTTCCGTTGCCCTGAACGTTGTCCAACCCACTTGACACTATAGGCTCTGTCATTGTAAATGATTGAAGACTACACAAATTGGCAATAAAGAATTAGGTTTACTAATCTTTAGCTTGAGTTTTAGAAAATATACACAAACAGAACCAATAGAACAATGAATGCAGGAACATTAAAGCGGAGTTCCGGCCTCGGAAATTATCTTTTACTAAAAATACCCCCGGGACAGTCAGGGCTAGTGCATTCCACAATGGATAGCCTCTGAACTGTCCCAGGTCGCACTTACCTTTTAGAAGAAATACTTACCTTGAAAATTTCTTCTCCAGCGCTGCCATCACAGGTGTGGGCAGCTGAAGCCAGCGCGTCCTCTTCTGCGTCCTCTTCCGTGTCCTTTTCGGTCCCACAATGCACTGCACCGGCCCCGCTGTCACTTCAAGGGCAGGCGCGTCATCCCTGCACAGCTTCTGGGCATGCCCAGAAGCTGTTTAGCAGGGAATGATGCGTCTGCACCAGAACTGACGAGCGGGGCCGGTGCAGGCGCATTGATTCCTGGGAGCAATGATGTTCAGCTCCCAGGAATCAATGCAAGCAGGAAGTGAAAGTGCGGGCCGCGGCCGCAGAGGGAGGAAGAGGAAGAAAGGTGAGTATATTTTCTTCAATATCAAGGTAAGTAAACAAAAAAAAAAATTGTGACTATCCATTTCCTTTTCAGATGACACTCAGCAAGCGGATGGCCCAAAGTCGATTTTGAGGCCGGAACTCCGCTTTAATAACAAAATAGATCCTGAATCCCCAACCTATAACTGAATAGGGTTCAGCACTCAGGATCAAAGGACAATCTTAACATATATATTTTGATATATATATTGAAGGATGAAATGCTTTGTAATCCTGTCACACTATTTCTCAAGTGTAATGTGAGAGTGACCACAAACCAATATTTGACAGTGTTTAAAGAATAACTCTACCCTTAATAACTTCTTAGCTTTTTTAATATGTCTGCACCAAACCAACTATCAGAGTGCACTCTGTATACTATCGGGGGCCCCCATTACACTAGATTGCAAGAGTCTCCTGGATGAGTGAGGCCTCACTGGTCTTCGCCGGCAAGGGTGTCCTCAGCCAATCCAAAGAAAGTATTTGTAATCCACAGTAAATGTGATTTATTAACTGTAATCCCCACGGTAACAATCAGTAATTGTAATCCAAACAGGAAAAGGAGAAAATAGATTCTGGTACTCCACAGTTGGCAGTCAATCTAGCACTGGGAGGGAGGGAGGGGCAAGGCCTTCTGATCCGCCACGCACTATGCGGAGCTTCAGTGTCCTGTGGTGACCGTTAGAATTAATATGGCCTTCTGCTAAACAGCTCTGCAGTCCAGCCCTGGCTCAGTCTAGAAGCATAACAGATACTTTAAACTGGACTTCTCTCACCCAATGTGACGAACTCCGTTACACAGTTCACTCCAGCAGTGTCCCGCTCTCCTCAGCGACACTCACGGCCTCTCAAGGCATCCTTCCACTTGGTCACGCTACCAAGATCTTTCCTCACCCCAATCACTTAGGCTCCAGTGTCCTCCGCAAGGCCTCCGGCCTATGCTTCTGCACTCCGCAGCAGCTCTATCCCTCCAAGGCAAGAGAGCGAGAGTTGGTCCCGCCCCCCTTTATAAAGAAACTCCCAGCAGGCTCCGCGAGTCACATTGCACCCTGGGAGAAGAGTCCAATCATAAGCAGTCTATGGTCCTTGCTCCTCCCAGAACTACATCTCCCATAATTCACAAGTCCATCCTTGGTAAAACTTTAATGACAGAACAACAGTCTGAACAACACTAGCCTTGCGACCATGCTACAAATAGAAAAGGCAGGTTAAGAGAAATATAGAGAAGTTAGCGATTAATATATAGTAAGATAGAAATAAGCATTAGAGGAGGAAAAAAAAAGGTGGTGGTCCTTTAAAAGGGAGGGATTTACCAAATCTGAAAAAAAAAAAACAGGATTACCTCCAGGAGCTCTCAGTGGAGACAACCTCCTCAAAAGGCAGCAGGAGGCCATACTGGAGCTCCTGGGAATAAATATGGTGAAGGAGAGGGACGGGGGCAAAAACTACCACTCCCTGGATTTAATTTGCAAGTAAGGGCAAGAAGGATCACATTTTTTCCCTAAATAAAAATAGCCCCCGATGCCTCAGCCTAGACATGCAAGGCCTACCTGTAGGTACTGTGAACATCTCCTAAACTTTCACTGTTTAAGAGATATATTCAGAGTGCAGTGAAGTCACCGACGTATGCGCACTGAAGGTCCAGCATACAGTGCCGGATCTTCAGAGGCTGTGCCATAAATGGAGGCACATGCGCGAGAGGCCCCAAGCCATTCATGTAGTCCGAGGTCGTGAACCGAGAAGGAAGACTGGGGGAAGATGAAAGAGCCCTCAGCGGTGAAATCGTGGCGCTGGAGGGCTTAGTTTAAAGTTAAATTTCACAAAAAATGCGTGTGTGTGATATATACTAGCACATTATGATATTGCCTTGAAGGGAATTTTTTTTTTCACCAAATGTGGTTTACTACCGCTTTAACGGGGTGTGGGAGGAATTGTCACCAGGGTCACTAGAAGAAGTATACCTAAAGGAAGATTTCCTCTTTATTCCTGTTCTATCGTCAACTCAAAATTTGGGATTTGTTTTTTTCTCACTTTTACTCTTGGTGATTACCAGTAAAGGAGAGAAATAAAGAGAGTTAATCTTCACAACGGGGACACAGACTTTGACACCTGAAAGGTGTTCTAATTCTTCTTCCCTCTATCCAAAACTTAAAAAAATATATTTTTCCTTTTTGTTTGACTAACATTTTCAAATCCTGGGGTAATCAAAACTTTTATAACCAGACCAAAATATGAAGTTTTGGTATGCACAGGTTTACTCAACGATAACATTTTACCCACTCAACATAACTAAATCATTTTCATATAATTGTTTAAGCACATGTAGGGCTTTCAGTTGGTAATTTGTTTTAAAAAAATACTCAAAAGATATTCCTTTAAAATAAACAGCTAAATGCACAAAAATGCAGTTTTAGTTTGTTTAATGCATACCTTTTTTTAGTTGATTGAATATATTTCTAAATATATCAACTAAGGAATACAGGAGCCTCAAATATACATTATGTAGGCTTTGATACCATATGTCAGAGCTGTATGGCCAATAAACAAGTAAATGATTTCGATTTCACGATATTTTATATTTCAGTTTTCTTAATTCAATAGCTGTAATTTGTTGATTATTTATAAAAAGAAAATTGTTTATTTTCACACTTTGCCTGTAACAGGTAGCAGGAAAGTTTTTTTTTCTGTGCACAAGCTTTCCTTCCATTACCATGATTCATTCATTGTGGTAATCACATGATCTGTTACCACTCAGAGCGGCTACAAATCGATTAGAGAGGGTCTCCAGCTGGAGAAAGCAGCGATCTGTGGAGATCAAAGTGTTCTCTGAAGCCTGCTGTAGCCGAAGCTGACGCAACTTTAATTAACGCCTACCAGGAATGGGGATCGTTACTCTACAGTAGGTGGTTATGAAGGGGTTAAACTCCAAGCTTTCTGCATTAATCAATGGCTAACAAGGCAAATCATAACATGATGAGGTACTGAAATATTATAAGGCGTGAGACTTCAAGACAACATTTAAAACAAAAAAGAACAGTAACATTTCATTAAAATACAGACAAGACCATAGGTTATAATGAATTGCTCTTTTTTCCTTTCTTAAAGGATAGGCTGCACAGATGAGGAGAGGGTGCACAGATGAGATGAGGGTGCACAGATTAAGAGAGGGTATACAGAAGAGAAGAGGGGGCATAGAAGAATAGAGGGTGCAGAGATGAGAGGAGGGTGCAGAGATGAGAGGAGGGTGCAGAGATGAGAGGAGGGTGCAGAGATGAGAGGAGGGTGCACAGGTGAAGAGAGGGTGCACAGGTGAAGAGAGGGTGCACAGGTGAAGAGAGGGTGCACAGATGAAGAGAGGGTGCACAGATGAAGAGAGGGTGCACAGATGAAGAGAGGGTGCACAGGTGAAGAGAGGGTGCACAGATGAAGAGAGGGTGCACAGATGAAGAGAGGGTGCACAGATGAATAGAGGGTGCACATATAAACAGAGTGTGCACAAATTAGGAGGGGGTGCACAGATGAGAAGAAGGTGCATAGATGAGGGGAGGGCGCACAGATGCAGAGAGGGTGCACAGATGTGCAAAGGGTGCACAAATAAGAAGAGATAAACAGATGAGGAGAGGTGCACAGATGAGGAGAGAGTGCACAGATGAGGAGAGAGTGCACAGATGAATATAGGGTGCACAGATGAAAAGAGGGTGCATAGGTGAGGAGAGGGTGCATAAATGAGAAGGGGTGCACAGATGAGGAGAGGTGAACAGATGAGAAGAGCCTCCACAGATGAGGAGAGGGTGCACATATTAATAGAAGGTGCACAGATGAATATAGGGTGCACACATGAGGATAGGGTGCACAGATGAGAAGAGGTACACAAAAGAAAAGAGGATGCACAGACGAATAGAGGGTGCGCAGATAAGAAGGTGCACAGATGAGGAGGGGCTGCACAAATGAGAAGAGGGTGCACAGATGAGAAGAGGGTGCACAGATGAGAAGAGGGTGCACAGATGAGAAGAGGGTGCACAGATGAGAAGAGATGCACAAAAGAAAAGAGGGTGCACAGATGAGAAGAGGGTTCACAAATGAGAAGAGGGTGTACAGATGAGAAGAGGGTGCACAGATGAGAAGAGGGTGCACAGATGAGAAGAGGGTGCACAGATGAGAAGAGGGTGCACAGATGAGAATAGATGCACAAAAGAAAAGAGGGTGCACAGATGAGGAGACGTGCACAGATGACTAGAAGGTGCACAGATGACTAGGATGTACACAGATGAATAGAGGGTGCACAGATGAGGAAATGTGCACAGTTGACTAGAAGGTGCACAGATGGCTGGAATGTACACAGATGAATAGAGGGTGCACAGAGGAGGAGAGATGCACAGATGAAAAGAGGGTGTACAAATGAGGAGAAATGCACATATGAATAAAGGGTGCACAGATGAGAAGAGGGAGCATCCCCTGTCAAGAATTATTTAAATGTTACAATGGATAAGACACAAAAATACCAAAGTGCCATAAGTGAGTGCAACATAACTGTTTAAAACATATATTCAAAATTCCATATATAGTTGGGGGGTGTGCTTCCCCTGGGTGTACCCGGATAGCAAAACAAGGGTTACACAATAGGGGGGGATCTGCTCTGGTTTTCCTTTTACATCCTCCCTGTCTATCTGCATGTACATGCTTGTTTGTGCTGAGGCCCCTTAAGCTGGTCATACACTGATTGAAACTCAGCCAGTCCCTGCTGGACAGGACACAGCGTGGGGGTTCCCTCAGAAGTCAATAGTTTAATCAACTTTGTTTCTACACTGTTGAAAAAACATGGTGGAAAATTTTCCATCGATCAGCAACTGCAGGCATTGATCGGTGTATTCTGCCAGTGGAGGGTGCCACTCTCATAACACAATGTCCCGGCTGGGAGCTATCCTCAAATCCACCTTGTATGTGTGGATAGAGGAATCTGTAAAACTGATAAACTAACTGTATGGCCAGCTGTATAGTCTTGTGTGCACTGTTCAATTCTCATTAAAGGAGAACTAAACCCATCACTAAAATCGTGTAACGTCCTGCCAAAAGTTAGACTAAATTTAGTTTTTGGCTCCACTGTACTCAGTGGAGCAACAATCAGTTTTTTTGTCTGGTCAGGTTTCCCTAAGCTTGGTGATTGATTATTCCTACCTGCTTCTGGAAGAAGCTTCCAGAATATAGTGTAGGAGGGTCAACGGATGAGTTATGAATATTTATCAGACCTCAGCCTATCCCTTGTAAGGGGCACCCAGAGGGTGGCTAAGGGGTCTGAGTGACGTCATCGCGCCCCAAGCCACATTGTGAGTAGGAATTGTTTTTAAACACCCTGTGCTAGAGGAAATTGAGTGCCAGCAGTTACTAGATGGATTGGATCTGCTCTTACTGAGACCTAGAATTACTGGACATTCCCTATTACCTCCAGTCAAGGCTGTTTCAAGAGGATTTTGTAAAAAGTTTGTCCTCCTGTTGATTTCTGATATCATGGGATTATCCCGAATCTCCAGTTCAAGTTTCTGAAAATAAAATCCACAAAAAGACATCCCCTGGACCCGGGATCAGCAATCAGTAGATCGCGGACAGGTGACTGGTAGATTGCAGTCTGGTCTTGTTGATCCGCCATCCCAGAGCATCAAACAGAGTGCAATGCAGAGGAACCACTTGTAAAGTTGGAGCTGTAGTAGGGAGCAAGAGCCAAATAAGCTGATGCCTCCCCTGTAGTGCTGGCTGCTGTCCCATGTGGAGTGATACCAACCGCACTCCACCTCTTATCCTGGCTAGTGGTCTCCAGAATGGTGCCAGCAGGAAAGAATAGATCTTTAGGTAGGTGTGAAGCAATACACTGGGCATACATAATAGTAGAGGGCTTCTTTCACACTGATGCCCTGAGGTTTACCCACACCGCAGTGCACTCAACCTGCAGCTTTCCTGCGGGTTTGCTGAGCTTAGCCATAGACTGTGGGTTTGGTGCACTTTCTAAATGTCGGAGTTTAGTGTTCTATGAGAAAATGCACCACACCTGCAGGATCAAAAAGAAGTCTATAGCAAAGCACAGCGCTACCCAGTAAAGTCGTAGATGCATTGCGTTGCACCCCTGGTGCAGATAAGCCGCAAAACAGTAGGAAAGCAGTCTTATAAGGGGCTCAGAACAGTAAGGGTTCATTTAAATTTGTAGTTTGGGGGGGGGTAGTAAAAACCCATAGATAAGACATTTTTTTTACCACCCCCACCCTAACTGCACCCCCTTGCAGTGGCCAGGAGTGTACACATATCACAGCTGCAGCAAGAACCCATAGATACAACATTTTTCTACCACCCCCCACCCTAACTGCACCCCCTTGCACTGGCCAGGGGTGTACACATATCACAGCCGCAGCAAGAATTTTACGCCCTGTCATGGTTGGTGGGTAAAACACCTGCAAAGCATGACTTATTGAAGTGAATGAGGCCGCTCTGCAAATGCCCTGCAACCTTGTGCAGTACAGCAAACAAGGGGTTAAAGCAAGCAATGTTCTGTTGCTTTCTCACCACCTTAAATAACCCCTTGGGCCCCGCAGAAGCATGCAATTGTGGGGCCCTTGCAGAGTGGCCCCATTTACTTGAATGGGTTGTGATTAGCAGACGGTAGGACCCACCAAAAGCAACAGGGTGCTTACAGTAGCTCCTGCTGCAGAATGTGTACACCCTTGACTGCTGCCTCAGCAGCTAAAGGTGGTGAGGACTGGGGATGGCAAACTCAACCGCAGGGTTTTACCACCCCTCAACTTTGTGTGCACGAGCCCTAAGGGTTCCGCTTCCAAATGCAACTAAGGGCTCATTCACAAGTGTAGCAGGAGGCACTGCTGCTCCTCTGATCCTAGTGTGTTTGACAGGTGGTTGAGAGGCGATATGTTGCCTCCTCACCACCTGATTTAAACCCACAATTGCCGTGCAATGCGCGCAATTGCGACACAGTAGTACGGCATGGTTTAAATGAGGTGTGAGGAGGAGAGTGATTTGTGACTTCTCCCTTGTTGTTCGGGTAGATCTCCACTTCTTTAGGGTTGCCTACCCCTGCCCTAGACTGAGCCTGTGTAGTCGGTGTGCTTGGAACTGTGACTGTGGCAGGCAGCCTCTGTACTAGCAAAGGAGACCGGAGCATTTTCTGAGCTGCCCCTTTGGGGAAGAGCCCTACAATCATATACGTTTTAGCATGTAATAGCAAACCTGCACCTTTCATTAAAAAGAATACCTGTTAAACTTCCTATGAAGGTCTGTGTTCAGGAACTTCTAATTCTGCTCCTACATTATCTACTTGTAACATGCCCCATGATGAACTACAAGCAACTGAGCCAACACACATTGAACAGGGACTACTATAGTGTCACTGCCAGAAAGCCAGTCCAGAGCAATGGTGTGCAGCCAATGCTGAAGAAAGAACATGTAGACAGCAAGTGGATGAAAGAGGCTGGAGGAGGTGACGTTATATTCAACACTCTAGACTTCATTGAACTCTACTGTGCTTAATAGAGTGGCTGTCAAACATATTTTCCTAGTGAAAGTGCATGTACATTCATCCTGTACAACTGGAGGAAAAAAGAATGTTATTAGGCTATTCCCTGTGCTGGGTGAATGTTTTTCATTGATTTAAAATGGAAAATACTACATTTGGCTAGGAAATGGTGCTAAATACCATAGCAATTTCCCATGATACTACTAGCCACATTTTGTCTTTTCTTCTATAAATCAATGTAAAAACATAAATCCAGCACAGAAAATAGCCTAATAACATTTGTTTTTTTATTTTTGCCCCATTTTCACATAATGTGCACTTTTACTGGGTGCATTGCTGTTTTATCAATACACCCCATCATCTGCCAGGATGCTGAATGTCTGAAAGCTGCTAATTCATATATCTTAAAGCAAGGGAGGAATTGATAGATGGATAAATGTGTACAATTCCCCCAAGCTCAGTGTTCAGTGCCTGGATGATCATTTTAACCAAAGTTCTTTTTATATGTTTAAAATAAGTGCTGCTTATGCTTGTTATTCGCTCATATGGCCACAAGAGGTCTCTGTGTCGTCATTTAAAATACATTCATTTGCTTCCTTTAAAGAGTCATCCTACCCAAAATAATTCACTTTTTTTTTTTATTATTATGCTGCAGAGTTAAACTAACTAAATGTTTGTTATCTGTCTTGGAGACTGCATGATGGGATTTCTCTCTGTGCATGGGTTCTCAAGCTTGCATACTTGTAGCTGCAATCCTAGCCGATTTTATATTTTGGAGGGTGCAGTAAGTGGGAAGACCCCCCAAAAATGGCTGGCAATTTGTATAACTTCAATATTTTTTGCTTTTAAAAGTAGATTCTGTTTTGAAAAAGTGTAAAGAAAAACGCACCCACATTGATTAAAAAAAATAATAAAAATATGCATTTATTACATATTTGCATTGGAGCCTGCAGAGCATTGCAACCATGATCAGTGGATGGTGTGTCCAATGCACAGGCTCCTGCAAGCTCTTACTTCAGCATCTCTGTATGCACCTACAGTTACGGGGCTGGGGAAAGTAAAGACTGCAGGTACGGTGACATCACAGCACTTGTGCTCTATTGAGATCTACAAGTCCAGTTGCCATGGTGGCAGATGGGATTTATAGTCTCTCTATACTCAGATCTCTGTGGATGGATGATGCCGCTGTGTGGGTAGAGCCATGCATAGGCACACCAAATTCCCATGAAAACAGAAGACAGCAGTGGGAAGAACCCATGGATTCAACTAAGTGGGGTGTTGGGGTATGTGACCATGTTTCATGTTACACCTTTACCACTTGCTTACTGGGTACCTAAACTCCCTTCTGGCCAAGACCAATTTTCAGCTTTCAGCACTGTCACAATTTGAATGACAATTGCGTGGTCATGCAACACTGTGCCCATATTAATTTTTTATCATTTTTCTCACACAAATAGAGCTTTCTTTTGGTTTTATTTAATCACCACTGGGTTTTTATTTGTTGCTAAACAAACAAAAAAGGTAGAAAATTTTGAAAAAAAACAAAAAACTGTTTTTATAGTTATAAAATATTGCAAACAGGTAATTTTTCTCCTTCACTGATGTTTGCTGATGAGGCTGCACTGATGGGCACTGATAGGCTGCACTGATAGGCGCTGCTAATGAGGCACTGATTGACCCTACTAGGTGGCACTGATGGGCACTGATGAGGCGTCATTGGTGGGCACTGATCAGGAGGCACTGATGAGGCTGAACTGATAGGTGGCACTGATGGGCACTGATAGGTAGCACTAAAGGGTACTGATACAGGGCACTGATGGGCAACACTAATAGGTGGCACTGATGAGGAGGCACTGATAGGCACTGATTGACAGCACCGATAGGTGGCACTAGTGGCGCATTGATAGGTGGCACTGGTGGGAACTAGTAGGTGGCACTGGTGGGCACTGCTTAGCAGCAGTGGGTGTCCATGTGCGGGACTGGTGATCACCTTATTTTTTTCTCCTCACGGCTCTTGTTTGCATCAAATGATCAGCTATCATTGGCTGACAGCAGATCATGGGTTAAAGGGCCGGGATCCTCCACTTACTCTGATCTGTGATCAGCTGAGTCTCATGAACTCTGATCACAGAACACGCTGCCCATGCCCTGCAGAGGGTGCGCATTAGGCCCACGCTGTAGCTATCTTTTGGCTATAGTGCGAGTGGGTAGAGGTCAAATAGGAAGGCGTGTAAAAATGAATATATACATGGGTAGAAAGATGGAGTATGCTTTTAAAGGCATCGGGCTCCTGTGGGACCAGTTGCCCCCCCCAGTTTCGTTCTATGGAGACATGAGACGGCTAGTTGAGAGTTTGGTGAAGAATGGTTCAGGTAATGCGAGCCAAGGATACAGGAAGCTCCTGTTCTTCTCAGAGCAATTGCCAACTGGAGAGGCGAATTTGAGACATGGATGAGGCCACTCAGGCAGTAGAAGAGTGGAGTGTGCCAGAGGCTGTGAAGAGACAGCGGCTTACTGAGAGCCTCAGGAGTCCAGCCGCTGAAGTGATCCTTAATTTGCAGATAAGAAAGAAGGACTGTGTAGTTATGGATTACATAGACGCTTTGTGTGCTGTTTTTGGAAGGGTAGAGAAGACCCCAGATCTGTTGTACTGTACAAGTTTAACCACACCCACCAACAAAGAGGGGATAAACTTTTTAAATACATTTCTCGAGTGGATAGGATGTTACACCAGATCATCCTAAAGAGAGGCATAGACTCCAAGGATGCTGACCAAGCTCAACTGGATCGGGTTCTGCAAGGGGCCCATTGGGTTAAAGTTACTGCTGAAAGGAGCATGGACAGCCCCTACTTACCTGGAACTGATGAGAGAAGTAGGGGAGGAGGAAGCTTTGTTGGAAGAAAAGGGTCAAGGGGCAAGAGAGCTAATTTCAGGAGGGGGGAAGAAGGAGAGAGCTTACCCGTGTTGTTCATGCAGAACCTAGTTTCTCAGATGAGGACAGTGAGAACGTAACAGACCAAGAAGGGCATGAGAGCCCAGACAGCAAGAAGTCAGTTGACGAAATCAGCAGAATTGCTGACTCAAGTTCCTCAATTTCAAACTCAGATATATCAGGCTCTGATACGAGTGATAAAGACCCATGTGAAAACGCAGGAACAAACATTTAACCCTGGAAAATCAGGGCCTTTTCCAACCAGTGAAAGGAAATATTTTGAACTTGCAGAAGTTGGGCATTTCAAAGCTAAATGCCCCAAGAAGGGAGCTTGTCCAAAGTTGCTGGCAGAAGCGTTGAAAGCCTTACAGAATATACTCTTTCCAAAGGAGGGAATCTTCCGGGGACCTCAGTGAAGGATCCAATTTAGCGTCCCAAGACCAAACAGAGCTCAAGAGTTAGAAAAGTATTGAAGAAGAGGCAAAGGATGAAGTCTTCTGTTTGTCCTACCTTTCCGCCTGTATCTAAAAATTAGTTGCCCGGGTTTGGGGGAAAGACACTAGAGGTCAATGCACCCTCTCCTAAATGGAAAAAAAAAGAGGATTCTATCACCACGGAGGAAGTTAGTTAGGGCCCGGGCTACGGAGTCACAAGTGAGAAATGTTCCAAAACAAGTGGTAGAACGAACTCTATCACCACAAAGGAAACTAGTTAGGACCCAGTCCATGGGAGCACAAGCCAGAAACGTGCCGAAGAACTTGGTAGGGCCCTCTTTAATAGTTTTCCTGCAAGTGGAAGGGATCTACACTAAAGCTTTGCTTGATACTGGAGACCAAGTGACACTATTGTACAGGGATTTCTATGACAAACACTTGAAGCATATCCCTCTGTGCAAGCTGGAGGAGTTGGAGATCTGGGGCATTGGCACCCAAAGGTTTCCGTACAATGGATACATACCTATCAAGATAACCTTTAACCCTTCATTGGCTGGAAAGCCAGAGACCTTCAATACACTAGCGGTTGTTTGTCTTTGGCCTTCAGGAGCAGGACAGAATTCCTTGCTGATAGGAACCAACACTGACTAAGTGCGAAGACTGCTCATCCCATTAGCCGCAAAGGGCTTGGTTGCAGAGGAGATACACCCACAGTTGAGACAAGCTTTCCAGCATGTGGTCCAGGAGCACCAGATGAAGGAGTGGGAAGGCTGTGGCGATTGGACACTCGAGAGAAGGTGTTGAAGCCTGGAGAGAGTACTGTATGTATGAAAGCCATTCTTAAGTTGTCTTGGGACCAGCCAGGTCTATTCGTGGTACTGGGAGCTGACCCATTGGGAGAAGAGACAGGGATATAATTGGTCCCAGAATTTGTACCCACGAAGATGTTGCCAAAAACTGGGGGGAGAGTCCCGGTCAGTGTCTGCAACGTTACAGTGCGGCCACTCCTGTGACATTGGATGATTTAGTTCAGAAGGCCACTGGTGAGGACTGGGAAGGAGAATTTTAGGTTCAATGTCCTGCTATGCCTCTCAAGTGGAAGGAGAGGATCAAAGCCCAGCTAGCATGATGGAAAGAGATGTTTTCTAACATTGACTTCGATGTGGGTTGTGCCAAGAGTGCCCAACATCGCATTTGGCTGAGTGAAGGCAAACCTTTCCAGGGGAGAGCTCAGCCGATCCCTCTAAGTGACCTTGAAGACCTTCAGGAGCAATTAGCAAAGCTGAAGAAGTCTGGGGTCATTAGGGAATCCATAACTCCTTATTGGAGTAAAGTTGTTCAGTGTGTTAGATCTGAACAGCAGGTATTTCCAGATACCAATACACCCTGATGACCGAGAAAAGACAGCCTTCATCAGTCCATTGGGATTCTTAGAGTTTGAATATATGCCACCGGGATTGTCAGGAGCCCCAGCCACCTTTCAATGGTTGATGGAGTACACAGTGGGAGATATGAATTTGATAGATGTTCTTGTGTATCTGGATGATATCATCGTGTTTACCAAGACCCTAGAGGAACACGAGGCACGACTCGAAAAGGTCTTCCTTAGGCTCCATGCAGAGGGGCTAAAGTTGTAGTTGGAAAAATGCCAATTCTACCAGATGTCAGTTACTTACTTGGGGCATGTGGTCTCTGGCCAATGGAGTAGCCACTGACCCATGAAAGCTAGAAGCTGTTACCACTTGGCCTCAACCAAGGACAGTTACAGAACTGAGGTCCTTTCTAGGATTTTGCTCCTATTATAGAAGATTTGTGAAGAACTTTGCGCAAATTTGCGAGACCTCTGAAGGAGTTGTTGCAGAGAGAAGGAAATGAAGAGTCGCAGAAGTTAAGTCCAGGGGAGCAACGGCCGTGAAGTGGGAACAGGCTTTTAAACATTTGAAGGAGAGCCTTAAAGAAGAACCAGTTCTTGTCTATGCTGACCCTTCCAAGCCTTATAGTTGCATGTGGACACTGCTAAGTTGGATGCCACTGGACATCGATGGTTGGCTGCACTGTCCGAATTTCAATTCAGCTTGAAGTATCGGTCAGGGAAAGAATATCGGGATGCAGATACTTTATCCCGAAGACAGTATGTTTCGGATGATGGTGCCCAGAGTTGGATACATCTGACCCGCAAGGGAGTTCAAGCAGCGTGTCAGGGGAGCAAGCATCATCATAGGGGAACACGGGAGCTGAACCCGTGGGGGTTACCCCTGCTGGAGTACTTCGATACTACTGTGATCTGACTCAAGTGCGCATTCAAGAATTACCTAACCTGACAAAGGAGGATCTGAGAAGGGATTAGTGAGAAGATCCACTATGTGACCTTGTCAAGAAAGCATTGGTGACTTCAGACTCCCAGATGCTGCTGAAACGTTAGGTTGATAGCGCTAAAGTAGTTTACAAAGAATGGGAACTAATGCAATTGGAAGATGGCATTGTATATCGGAAGTGTCCATATGAAGAAACAGAAGGTGTTTGACAATTGTTTCTTCCTGAAAAGCACAGGTTAATAGTGTTGTGAAACATTTGAAGGCACATGGTCTATAAAAATAATTCAATAAATCAACCTGCCGCCCCTTTAAATGTGTAAGTGACACAAATGCAAAACCAATCAAAATGAAAGTAGGCGCTGGTTTAGTGATGTCAAACAAAGAAAAAGTGTACCTCAATATCTTGAGATTAATCACAAAAATAAACTGAATATGAATTGATGTGCAATAAATAAATATACCATACTCAGTGCGGTATACTAAACAGTGGAAGATATAAAGTGCTCAATGATATACAAAAAATGGTAAAATACAAATGAATGGATGAAAAGTCCAAATAAAGTTCATATATTGTTCCCAACACCATATTTGAAGAAAAATTTAAACTCCACCTCGTGATCTGTAGTACACTAAATGCTCATCAGAACACAGCAGGTCACTAGGACCTATATAGCTCCTCAGATAATGCAGATGCAGAGTATACGGATAATTTCTTCTCACTCTTCCCCTTGATTAGTGGTGGCTGTGAACAGTACACACTCCCAGAGGGTGTGTAATAGACTCCTCTCCAGCAATCACAGGAAGAAACAAGGAGAAAAATAGTGTGATACCGTTTTTTTTTTCCACAAATTTTTAATAAAAAAATGTACACTTACATTTCCTAGTGCCCCCCTGGCACAGGTAAGGTTAATAGTGTTGACAGCTCTTCATGACGATCATGGACACCTGCGACCGGAGAGAACCCTTAAGTTAGGGATTGTTTCTATTGGCCATCCATGAGGCCAGAAGTTGAATGTTATTGTTGTTCTTGCATTCGATGCATTCAAAGAAGCCGAGGTGCCCCAATGGGCCATCTCCAAGTCAAGAGCCAATGGAACTGGTGTGCATTGACTTCTTGTGTCTAGAACCTGAGCTGATTGGACGCAGTAATGTCCTGGTTGTGACAGATCATTTCACACAATATGCTCAGGCTTTCCCGACTAAGGATCAACAAGCCAGTAGAGTTGCCAAGACTCTGGTGGAGATGTTCTTAGTTCATTAAGGCCTGCCCCAGCATCTTCACTCGGATCAAGGTCGGGATTTTGAAAGTAAATTAGCAAAAATGGCTCTGTGAATTGTTAAACATTCAAAAGTCCAGAACCACCCCTTATCATCCTTAAGGGGATCCGCAACCGGAACGTTTCAATCGCACTTTTTTGAACATGCTGGGAACTTTGCAGTTAAAGAAGAAACACCGGGGTGATCATATTGCCGATGTAGTCCAATCCTTACAATAGCACAGTGAACTACTCTACTGTGTACTCCCCCCCTACCAGCTGATGTTCAGGAGGGAGGCCCATCTGCCTGTGGACTTAGTTTTCGGAATATCTGCAGATCGCACCTCTCAGGCCTCTTATCGAAGGATATGTTGATAGGCTGTGAAGGAATCTGAATACTGCTTATGAGAAAGCCCAGGAAGCATCCACTGCAGGAGAGCCAAGAAACAAAAGAAATTTAGATCTCAAAGTTAAGAGTTCAGGAATTGCAACCAGGGGATCGAGTGTTGTTTAGCAATCTAGGAATGCCAGGTAAACACAAAGTAGCGGATCAATGGCATTCCCAACCTTACATTGTCTGGAGACGGCTACCTGGACTTCCTTTGTACCAGATCCGCCCAGAGGTAAAGCCTAGACTGCTTAAAACCTGGCATCGTAACCACCTTTTGCCCATATCCAAGGCCATTCAGGTGTCTCCACCCCCTTGTTCTGATACATCCCACTCTCAAACCTACACTCCAAGAGGAGGGGGAAGAGAAGAGTGACAAAGACGAACTGACTCTTGACTGGTTGTGGGTTCCCCCACCCGAAGACACTACCAGAGTTTCTCAATGGGAGATGTAAGTGCAGTGTCTCCACCTTAAAGGGTACAACATCAGCCTGTTGAGATAGAGACCTGCACCATCTCCTGAAAGAGGGACTGAAGGGGTTAAGCTAGAGCCAGATGACAACTATAAAGTGGCAAATGTTGGAGAAGATCCAATCCCCTCCGTCCAAGATGACGGAGAAGGAACTGCCCTCAATAGTTTAGAAGAACCAGAGCTTGGTTGCAGTTTTGGGGCCTGGGACGTGAGCCTGAAACCATAGAAAACATGTATTCCAGGCTTAGATTGGAAGCCAATCCACCTAAGTGACTAACATAAAAAACCCTTGCAGAAAGTTCTGATGAACGTATTTCTACAGCTCAACGTTCTAGTCAAGTGCCAGCCTCCTCTACTGAACCTTTGGTGGAGGATGACCCTGTCCATCCCCGTAACACTTCTGGATGGTCCACTAACCTATCATTGGCCTGTTATTAAAATGATTTAACTTTGATGACTTAGTTTACTGTTGAAAAATCCCTCTATTAGTCAGCTGTTTGCTACTGTCTAGCAGAATTATTATTTGCAATAATTTTTTAAATATTACTCAATAACTACTTTAAAAATGTTATATTCTGTCTTCGGGGACCAAAGACTTTTAAATGGAGGGAGGATGTAGGCGCGAGCGGACTACCATTATTAGACTTATTCTCTGCTCTCTCAGACTGTCTCTGTGCTCCCCTAGTGTTGATATTGGATTTCATGCATCAAGCTCCTGAGACTGGAAGAAAAGCAATGTGGTAACTGTAGTCTTCTGGAAGGATATTACTGCACTGCTGAACTGTTTATAAACTACACCTCCCAGCAGGCTACAGGGGCATTGCTACATTTAATTAGTTTTTCACTATTAATATCGGCGATTGGTGACCTATATTGGGCGGAAATGACACACATCGGAGCCCCTGATCTGGGCGGATGTGATGTCACCGCCAGTCCGAGGAACTTCCGGTGGCAAAAGACGGATATGACGTAACCACCTACAGAGTTCCCGCGGGAATCACCACGAGACTCTCGCACACTTGGGTATTTAAGGGGATGCCAAGAGCCAGAACGGAGAGCTATCTCTCCGATGCAACACAGGACGTCTATCGCTCTGATATCCACACAGAACAGTGAGTACTCTGGAGGAGACCTGTATAACTTCTTTCTTAACCATTATGGCAACTTACTAAAAGAGGGTTTTATTTTCTCCTTATGTTACTATTAGGACCCATAGGACGAGTAACGTTAGATTACATCCTATATCTCATGGGATGATACGCCGCTGTCTTCACTGGATACGGTGACGACAGGCTTCAGTCTGAACGGTATAATCTTTATAGGTGGAATACCTATTTATAACTAACATTAAGATATGTAAAAATGTATACCTATATAGGCATATTATCCCTGTCCTATACCTTTCAGGCAAGGATCTATATTCCCATTAGGAAGATACAGGTTTCCCCAAAACCCTTGCCTCAACTTACCCTTGGAGACCGATGGGATACCCCACATCCTCCAATAAATTAGTGAGGTAAGAGTTACTACATTCGAATCACTAAATATACTATATACGTTATCTTGATTTACCAAAGCTGAAAAGACACATCTTCTTCTCCCCTAATAGGATCCTATTGTAATAAATCTGAGAGATATATACATCGGAAGATAATAATATTTCTTTGGGAAAAATCCGTTTTCTCCTTTTTCCCTATTTTTCCTGGTTTCGTTTCCTTTTTCTTTTTCCCTTTTTTATATGTCTACACGAAAATCATCATAACAGGTGAATTTACATGAATATTTTCTGTAACAATGTTTGTAAATATACTTACATCAATCCAGGATCTCTGACAGTTTCTTATAAATATACTCGCTGTTTCAGATACAGAATAAATCTTTATACCTGACTCTAGCTCTCAACGCATGGGAGTTTTACCCCCCGAAGGGGAACCCTATTGGGCTCTACTGTTTTGCAGGTATGTTCTTTAACACAAGGGGTCTCTTTATCTTCCCCCTTCCCCTCCCCTCCCCCTTCCCCCTTTCCTTCCCCCCCCCTCTTTTTTCTTTTTTCTTTTTTCCCCCCTTAATCTTTGGGAGTAGGTTTCTGCTCTAGGGGTATCCTGGATAAGCAATAGGCTTTCCAGGGCATTTTCAGGGCAACATGTGGTCGCAGATGCAAATAATACTTTTTTCATGTACAAAAAACCTTTCATTGTAAAATGCCTATGTATATTCTGTTTCTTGGAATTTATATTCAATTATGTATTTCAGGAACATATGCAGATTCCCTGAGGAAGATTTATGTACTAAACAAACAGTTTGAAATGCGTTGGACTCTGCTATGTACCTATAAGTGTATTGTATCATTCATGCTTTTTTTCGAGTCTATGACTACAAATATGTACAGTTTATGATGATTATTTGTTATAACTACACCTTTTCAAAATAAATTTTATACTTATTACACGTAAAAAATTTCTCTTAAGAGAGCCTTTACTGTTACCCTTAAAGTCCCACAAACCTAAGGGGGTTTCTTTTTCAACAGGTGACCTATATTGGGACTGCGATATTGCAGGGGACAAATTAGACACTAAGTTACACTTTTTTGGGCACCACTGACACTAATACAGTGATCAGTGCTAAAAATATACACTGTCACTGTACTAATGACACTAGCAGGAAATGGATTAACATCAGGGGTGATCAAACGTTTAAATTTGTTCCTAGGGAGTGCTTACTAACTGTGTGGGGGATGCTTGTACTGTGGGAAGGAAGAGATCCGTGTTTCTGCTTAGCAGAAACACAGGATCACTACCTTGCCTTCTTACAGAACAGCGATCTACCTTGTTTACTTTGGCGAACACTGTTCTGCCTCTCAGAGTGATCGGCGGGTCCCAGGGGACATCGAGTCCGCCAGACCAATCACAGCGAAGGCAGGTCGCTGGCGGCGCGCATGTGCGCCCCAGACACAGTAGTAAAAAAATCACGCACAGGTACATGATTTTGCACAGAAGAGTTGCCTCTGCAGTGCTCATTAGTTGTGGTCATGTGCATTGCTCTTTACACACTACAAATCCCATATTCCAGAGTTCATATCTGGAGTGAGCCAGAGAGGGTGACTACCTTCTTACACGCAGTGAGGCAATGAAGAAAAAACATACTCATCCTTTGACAGCAAGTTAGATCACAGCAGCAATAAAATGAATTTAGAGATTTGGAGGAGGCTATTAGAGGGATAGCAGTGGGACAGTACCTGCGGGCACGTAAAAAACTGCACTAGCCTCAATGAATTTGAGCAGGAAGCTAATGAATTGTGAGGGAGACTCCATAGCAGAGAATATAATGGCTTAGACTAGGGTGACCAGAGGACCCCCGGTTTCCGGGGACAGTCCCCGGGCTGAAGACACTGTCCCCGAATCAAGTATGTCCCCGGTTTTGTCCCCGGATTGGATTTGAACAGGGGCCAGGCAATTTCAAAGACAGTCAGTGCAGAATTAAATAAAAATTATTAAAATTATTCTGAACTACACACTTCTGCTCTGCCACTCCTACTAGCATTATCTGTACCCCTTTCTGATGATCATGTGTTGGTCAAAGTGGAGGGACTATTTCTTCAGTTTCAGAGCGCATGACCATTCTGCTCACTCTGGCATGTTCTTCTGCCTTAGCTCAAGTCCTGGCTAGCCGCCCGCCTGCCTGCCTATCTCCTTGACTTCCCCAGCAGGATGACCTTCCTCTGCTCAGCTTCGCATCCCACCCAGTAGTAGCGAGGCCCAGAGAGTGAGACTTGAGAGGCTGTGAGGCGGGTGGCAGAGGCAACAGGCAGCGAGAGGCAGCTGAGCTCAGCTGACAGTGTCCAGCAGCAGGAACAGAGGGGAAGCGGATCTGATCGTGGGGCTGCCAGTGCCTTCAAGGCTTCAACACAGGTGTGCTTTGGGGGTGTCTGTGAATATACTACATTGCACTGTGTCTGTCTCTCTGGCATAATGGATGCCCATTCTGTCAGTATGGAAGACATTGATCCTGTGTTCCTGCAAATCAGGGACAGGGATCTACGCCTTCCCTTAGTAAAAGCAACTCCCCACAGTGAGAAAACACTTGTTAGGCACATATTTAACCCTTTGACTGCCCCTGATGTTAACCCCTTCCCAGCCAGTGTCATTAGTACAGTGACAGTGCATATTTGTAACACTGATCACTGTATTAATGTCACTGGTTCCCACAAAGTATCAAAAATGTCAATTAGTGTCCGATTTGTCCACTGCAATTTCGAAATCCTGCCATAAGTTGCTGATTGCCATCATTACTAGTAAAAAAAAAAATATATGTCCAAGAAATTAATTTAAAATCTGGTCGACTTAGCTTAGACAAGCATTAGAGAAGGCAAGAAATAGCACTCAGGATGATTTATCACTAGGGTGTGTTTTCAGTATACGGATATGTCACCAAATGTCTGAGACAAATGCCGTAGACATGGTGTCTTCTGTCTGAGGACAGGAAAGTGAATATGTTCATAAACATGCACCCTAATGTGGTCTATTTTAATATCTGTATGGATAAAATAAAGTTTTTTTTTTTAAGGGTTTATAGCTCCAAGTATTCTTTATTTTGTGTAGCGCTCACCCCTGAAAGGGCCTGCTGATGTCCCAGGTTTCTTTACCAGGTTAGTGCAATTGCAACCAGGCACACAGCAACAGTCACTCTTCTGGCTCAATAAACAGTCTAGAGCAGGGTTTCTCAACCAGGGTTCCTCCTGAGGTTGCTAGGGGTTCCTTGTCTGCCTCTCAGATAAGTTTCCAATGATACCATTGTTCCTTTTAGCTATCTATAAGGGGGTAATTCTTCCCAATGACGACAAGAATAAAGGGCATTCTTCCCACTGACCATTGTTTTTTAATTTTTAGCATGGGTTCCCCGAGACCAGAAATTTATTTCAAGGGTTCCTCTGTGTTGAAATGGTTGAGAAAGGCTGGTCTAGGGATTTGCACTTTTACATTTTATTTCTGAGCAACTTGGATAGGGCAGAGGTTGCTGTGGGATATTCCACGAAAGCTGAACAATACATTTAAGACCCTCTTCACTAGGAATGCACTAATACCTGTTTTTTTAGATTTCAGTATTTTTATTGAAGTAATAAGACAATGTCGTAAAAGGCACAATTTTTGAACAATAGTGCAAACAGATGTGAAACCAAACTTAAATACAGGAATGTTTTTCCCTCAAAATATTCAGACATAAGACCTCCAATATTAAACAGGGAGATCTCAACATTAAACAATCTCGGTAGAAACACCAGTAGAGATAACAAGACAGTATATTAGAATACAAATTATTATCAATAGGGTCAAAGAATATATGTAGGGTCAAATAAATATATGTCCAATCCACTAGGGATTGACTGCATGATATCCCATCGAGCCAGGCCCGGACTGGGACAAAAAATAGGCCCGGGCATTTTGGACTGAGCAGCCCGCGAGGGGGGCATGACGGGGGCGTGGCTGGGGCGGGGCGTTCGTCGGGATGCTTGATGACAGGATTTAATGTTTCAGGATGTGTGGATTCGATTACGGTACCTTTTTTAGATTAATCTGACAGACTGGGTCCAATTTAGATCAGAGCTGCCATATGATGCTGTTTTTTTTGTCTTACTTTAAATCCTGTTTTGATGGTTGAGTCCTAAAAATAGTATGAAGCAGCACAAGATGAGGGTTACTCTAATCAAGGGGTAGACAACCTTTTTGGGCACAGTGTGCCGAAAAATGTTTTCAAAGAAATTAGGAGTGCCAGATACATAAAAAACAACTGTCAGCTTCATATAAAGTAACTGCTGTAAACCACTTAAATAATAGTAAGAAATCAAGTGAGATTTGCACCTTCACAAATCAGATCACCCCAATTCCTGCACCTTCACTCCTCAGACCACCCCAATTCCTGCACCTTCACTCCTCAGATCACCCCCAATTCCTGCACCTTCACACCTCAGATCACCCCAATTCCTGCACCTTCACACCTCAGATCACCCCAATTCCTGCACTATCACACCTCAGATCACCTGGTAGGCTGGCACTGGCAGCAAATATTTTATTCAAATCAGGATTTCTTCTGCAAATAGGCTGGCATCAGAGTCAGACAATTACCAAAACCAATGTCATCAGACACATGATCAGAAAATTAGGAAAAATAAGGTTTTCTTCTGCAAATAGGCTGGCAGTGGCATCAAATCAGAAAATTAACAAAAAACAATCTCAGACACATGACATGACCAATTCAAATCAGGATTTCTTCTGCAAATAGGCTGACCTGGCACTGGCAGGCATAGTACTAGACTAGTACTATGCCTGGCTGCCAGTGCCAGGCCAGCCTATTTGCTAAATAAATCCTGATTTGAATTAAATTGTTGCTGCCAGTGCCAGCCTATTTGCAGAAGAAATCCTGATTTCTTTGAATAAAATTGTTGCTGCCAGTGCCAGCCCAGCCTATCTGCAAAAGAAATCCCTAAGTAGAAGTCACTCCTCTCTCCAGTCCTCCACTTACCTTGGGTGTGCTGTGCTGTGCGGTGCGGCTGCAGAGTGTTCCCGCTGGACATAGTACAGGAGATGGTCAGAGACTGCAAACATGATACACGAGATGGTCAGAGACTGAGGACATGATACAAAAGATGGTCAGAGACTGAGGACATGATACAGCAGATGGTCAGAGACTGCGGACATGATACAGGAGATGGTCAGAGACTGCAGACATGATACAGCAGATGGTCAGAGACTGAGGACATGATACAGCAGATGGTCAGAGACTGAGGACATGATACAGCAGATGGTCAGAGACTGAGGACATGATACAGCAGATGGTCAGAGACTGAGGACATGATACAGGAGATGGTCAGAGACTGCGGACATGATACAGGAGATGGTCAGAGACTGCGGACATGATACAGGAGATGGTCAGAGACTGTGGACATGATACAGGAGATGGTCAGAGACTGCAGACATGATACAGGAGATGGTCAGAGACTGCAGACATGATACAGGAGATGGTCAGAGACTGCAGACATGATACAGGAGATGGTCAGAGACTGAGGACATGATACAGGAGATGGTCAGAGACTACAGACATGATACAGAAGATAGTCAGAGGCTACAGACGTGATACAGAAGATAATCAGAGATTGAGGACATGATACAGCAGATGGTCAGAGACTGAGGACATGATACAGCAGATGGTCAGAGACTGAGGACATGATACAGCAGATGGTCAGAGACTGAGGACATGATACAGCAGATGGTCAGAGACTGAGGACATGATACAGCAGATGGTCAGAGACTGAGGAAATGATACAGGAGATGGTCAGAGACTGCGGACATGATACAAGAGATGGTCAGAGACTGCAGACATGATACAGGAGATGGTCAGAGACTGCAGACATGATACAGGAGATGGTCAGAGTCTGCAGACATAGTACAGGAGATGGTCAGAGTCTGCAGACATGATACAGGAGATGGTCAGAGACTGCAGACATGATACAAGAGATGGTCAGAGACTGCAGACATGATACAGGAGATGGTCAGAGACTGCAGACATGATACAGCAGATGGTCAGAGACTGAGGACATGATACAGCAGATGGTCAGAGACTGAGGACATGATACAGCAGATGGTCAGAGACTGAGGACATGATACAGGAGATGGTCAGAGACTGCGGACATGATACAGGAGATGGTCAGAGACTGCAGACATGATACAGGAGATGGTCAGAGACTGAGGACATGATACAGGAGATGGTCAGAGACTACAGACATGATACAGAAGATAGTCAGAGGCTACAGACATGATACAGAAGATAGTCAGAGATTGAGGACATGATACAGCAGATGGTCAGAGACTGAGGACATGATACAGAAGATAGTCAGAGACTGAGGACATGATACAGCAGATGGTCAGAGACTGAGGACATGATACAGCAGATGGTCAGAGACTGAGGACATGATACAGCAGATGGTCAGAGACTGAGGAAATGATACAGGAGATGGTCAGAGACTGCGGACATGATACAAGAGATGGTCAGAGACTGCAGACATGATACAGGAGATGGTCAGAGTCTGCAGACATAGTACAGGAGATGGTCAGAGTCTGCAGACATGATACAGGAGATGGTCAGAGTCTGCAGACATAGTACAGGAGATGGTCAGAGTCTGCAGACATGATAGAAGGACACTAGGGGGGCCGGAGAGCACAGGGAAAGCAAATAGCACTGGAGGAGCTGAAGGGCAGGGGGGGGGACTGGAGACCATTGCAGGGGGGTTGGAAGGCTCAGGGTGTGGATAGCACGGGGGGGTGGGCAGGGAAAACCAGGGGGATGGAGAGCATGGGGGGGGACTGGAAATCACTTAGGGGGGAGCCATGAAGCACAGTGGGGTGGAGAGAACTGGGGGAGCCAGAGAGTATAGGGGGAGATGAAAAGCAATGTGGGCTGGGGACTTGAAGAACATGGGGGGGCTAAGGAGCACAGGGGGAGGCTAAAGAGCACTGGGGGAGGCAGGGGTCAAGAGCACTGGGGGGTAAGATCACTGGGGGGGGGGTAAGATCACTGGGGGAGGGGTAAGATCACTGGGGGAGGGGTAAGATCACTGGGGGAGGGTGGCTAAGATCACTGGGGGAGGGTGGCTAAGATCACTGGGGGGGGGGGGGGAGTAAAAGAAGTTGTATAGGAGGGGGATGGGACAGTCACAGCTGCATATAGGGAAATTGATATTTCCATATTTCTCCTGCAGCTGCAGAATGACTGCAGAGAGGAGAATCAGGTATCCATCCAGCAGCAGGAGGAATAGGTAAACATCAAAAATCCTCTATATGCAGGTCCTCTATATGCAGGCTGCAGCTGCCCCATCCATCCCCCTCCTATTGAGCAGTCATACACACACGGCCGGTGTAATCACAGTACACAGTGCACAGCAGCACTGTCTGCAGACAGGCACTTACCTTCTCTTCTCTCCCCGCGGCCCCCCCCCCCCGCGAGCAGCCCGAGCGGGACTTCACTGAAGGAGCCCGCCCCCCCCGCGAGCAGCCCGAGCAGCCGGGAGTCAGACTTAACTGAAGGAGCTGCAGCTGCTTGAGAGAGATGCCGTGACCGTCCGATGCTGGCCGCTCCGGGCAGGACACCGGCGGCCGGCGGGAAGTACACTGGTGTTGACTCTTAGACTACTTGACTTCCGTCTCTACTTGATTCACACCCCCCCTGAGCAGAAGGCTGATTGGCCGCAGAGCCGGTGTAGCTGGCAACGGCCGGCGGCCGCAGTGAGGGAACTTACTTCTACCTTGATCGTGATGACTCACGGGGCCGCGGCCCACCGGGAAAATGCCCGGTCTGCCCTATGGCCAGTCCGGCCCTGCATCGAGCCATTTCGATATGTGATACTGGTAATGGTTAAGTTACGGGAAAAGAGAGAGGGGGTGGGGAAAGGGGGGAAAAAAAGGGACCAGTAAGAGGAAACTCCACTGTACATTCCTATGAGTATCATCAGCATAGAACTATATAATCCATTAGTATATCTTACAATTATTGAATAAATCAGACAAACCAAAAAAGAAAATGATAATGATTAGGGACCTCCTCAGGAAGCGTTTTTAAAAAAGCGCTGGTTCCAGGGATCTATGAATACTAACCCCTGTCACTGAATATATCACGTTAAATATACAAATCCAGAATCTGGTGACTACAGGGCACTGCCACCAAACATGATACATTGTACCCCTCTTGCCAAAAGCAAGTGGGGGATGAATATCTGTTTTTTAAGAGTGAAATACGATACAATACGAATACCGATACTTGTGCTCAAGTACTCACCAATACCAATAACTGTGCGGTGTGGTGCGACTTTATTTTATACATAATGAATGGGCTCAAATATCACTGCAAAGAATTGCATGTGATATGAACAGGAATATGGTGCAGTTCCTTTCCAAATCACATGCGGTGTCCCGCTCCGCTCCTGTGTAAACCTAGCCTGAAGTCACTATGACAAGCCTGGGTTCACACAGGACCAGTGCGGGAAACCACATGTAATTAGGGCAGGAATCACACTGCATTCCCGTTCAAATCACTTGCGATTCTTTGCAATGCGATTTGAGCCCATTCATTTTGTATGGGCTCAAATCGCACCACAAAGGTATCGGTATCGTATCGGTGAAACCAGGGGAGGGGTGGCAGCCTTAGGCCTGGGGGGCAAGTCCATTAAAGTGGCCCATTGAACCACTGAATCAGCTCACCAGCCATGCCCATCTGGTTTTATAATGGATATTGATGTTTATGAAGCAAGACAAATATGACATGGCACAACCCCGATCTCCGTAAAGAGCCGATGATGCGGCTCTTTACCCATGTGATGGGCTGGGTCCAATCACATTTTTCGGCTCACCTCACCTCACACTGAGAGGAGAGCCTATCAGCAGCACCTCCTCGCAGGGGAGACCTGTACAGGTAATCAGGGCAATGATTACAATGTAGCCCCAGCAGTGCCCAGAAAGTGACGCCAGTCTGTGCCCATCAGTGACACTAATCAGTGCTGCCTTTCAGTGTCCAACAGTACTGTCCATCAGTGCTCATCAGTGCCACCTATAAGTGCCATCCATCAGTGCCCAATAGTACTGCCCATCAATGCTCATCACTGCAGCCTATCAGTGCCCATCAGTGCCACCTATCAGTGCTGCCCATCAGTGCCACCTATCAGTGCCCATTAGTGGGGCAAATTAGTGTCTCCACATCAGTGCAGCATATTAGTACCTCTAGATCAGTGCCACCTATCAGTGCTGCCCATCAGTGCCACCTATCAGGGCCATCTATCAATGCAGCATATTAGTGCCTCCACATCAGTGCCTGTGACAGAACCATCTGACTTTGTATTATATTGATGCTGCCTCCTTTCGTCTGTTTGTTCGGCTGTTCCATGGCCCGTACAGCCCCCCTTTGTTCCCCTATGTTTTAGCTGCTACGCTCCAAATTCCTTTAAAGAGGTTGAGAGACACTATGTCTGCAAATTCAATGTGTATTAGCTGCAGAGAGAGGGGGGGGGGGTTGTTTCCAGCAGCCCCCTCCTAAAGAATGTCTACTGATTAACTCAGTGCTTTTGTCTAAAATAGGACAGTATGTTAATAGGGTCTGAGACTATTGATAAGTATGTTAATGAGCTCACCTGGCTGTAATTACACAGTCATTGTTCATGTGGTATTCTCAAAGTATATATGTGTTGTGTTTCTTGCAATAAAAGAGAAGAGAGTTACTCTTGATCGAACCTACAGAGCCTTGTGTCGTACTTGGGGGGGAATTATTGATGTGCTTCATGTATGGCGGATTGGAGTGGTCGATAGCTGTCCGGGTGTTTGGGAGTGGATTATCCTAGACGACTGTATCCCCTTTCATACTTTGGGGTGTCGTAACAGTGCCCTTCAGTGCGGCCTTATCAGTGAAGGAGAAAAATTACTTTACTTTTTTACTTACTTTTTTTTTCTTACTTTTTTTGTAGCAAAATATAAAAAAACCCAGTGAATAAATACCACTAAAAGAAAAATCTATTTGTGTGAAATAAAATATAAAAAATGTCATATGGGTACAGTGTTACATAACTGAGCAATTGTCATTCAAAGTGTGCGAGCGCTGAAAATTGGCCTGGGCAGGAAGGGGGTAAAAGTTCCCAGTAGGCAAGTGGTTAAATGATAAGGCTGAGGGAGAGGAATTTGGGAGAGACAGAGTAGGAAGGAAGAGAGGGAGAAGAGGGGAGAGTCTGGTCACAGCTCACTCACTTGCACAGTCCCAGCAGAGCCTCACTGGCTCAGTCAGCATCTTTATGTTTAGGATGTGGCTGCCAAATTTAAAGTTTCAAAGGAGAGGTACAGGGAGAGAGGGGCGGGAGGAGGCCAAGCAGATCCGTTCTCCCATTTGTTTAGAGGAGGGGGGGTGGGCTGTGCTCTGTAGGAATGGAACACTCTCAGCCCTGTGACAGGTGCAGCAAACGTTCATGTCACAGACCACATCGTGGGCTTGCAGCTGCAGTGCAGGATTAACACATTATTTCACTGCTCCTCGGCTGTCAATCCAGCCCTGTTAACTCCCCCCCACCAGAGCCACCCGAGCAGTAGCATTCAGCCAGCTCCAGAACTGCACATGCGCAGTTCTGACCTTGCAGCACAGCGGCCCTTTCACGGGGAATCAGAGCAGCCTGGGGGGAAATTGCCACTCTGCCCCCCAGCCCAGTCCACCCCTGGGTGCAACCCTACTCTTCACTATGATACTACTTCTCATGACAGTATCTCTAGCAAAGGCCCAAAAAGTAGAGAACTGCACCAAGACACCTTCAGACATGTCCCAGGCCAGGCAAATACTAGTATTGATGTACGAAAAGGTAAGCATCCACTTAACCAACTATGATACCAGCTGTAAATGATCAATATAAATAAGAAGAGGCGCTAAATCCTAATAGTGCAAGCATGAATAATTATATGGTAAATCACGTGGCATGAAAGCATCTAAATCTTAATAGTGCTAAATCCTAATAGTGCAATCACGAGTGAAAAATCAGCAGACTGTCTGCTCATGAGAAAGGATACACTTCAGGTTTGATTGCTTTCCCTTGTCTTCTAGAGGACTTCAGAATATAGTGGGTTGGGAGGAGGCGAATCAGCAATCTGAATATTGAATGTTGTCTCAGCCAATCCCTGGGGGACAATGCCCAGTAGGTGGCTGGAGAGTGCATAAATAAATAGTATGAGGCTTGAGGCAGCCCTGTCCAGGAGGAGATGTACCCAGCCTAAAGGGCTTCTGCCCTTCCGGGCAGCCCAGTTTAAGATTCTAACAGTGCTCATCAACATCTCAGCTGTAGCAGAGCTGGGGGCTGTTTTGCTAAACTCTCTAAAGCTAAGCGGGGGATTTCATGGAGGATCTGGTCTAAAATTGGACAGCTTCCCAGGGGGCAGGCCTAGCATCAGAGTATTTGCAACAGTTACTAGGATCCTTCATGTAGGTCTGTACTCACAATGTCCCTGGATACTTGGATGACTTCTTCCAAAATCAGACCAGATCCTCCATGAAATCCCCCACTTAGATTTAGAGAGTTTAGCAGAACACCCCCCCCCCCCCAGCTCTGCTTCAGCTAAGATGTCGATGAGCACTGTTAGAATTTTAAACTGGGCTGCCCAGAAGGGCAGCAGCCCTTCAGGCTGGGAACATCTCCTCCTGGACAGGTTGCCTTGAGCTCCAAACTATTTATGCACTCTCCAGCCACCTACTGGGCACTGCCCCCCCCCCCCCCCCCCATATTGGCTGAGACAACATTCAATATTCAGACTGCTGATTTGCCTCCTCCCAACCCACTATATTATGGAGTCCTCCAGAAGACAAGGGAAAGCAATCAAACCTGCAGTCTGGAGAGCCCAGAACAGCTTAATGCAATCACAAACTGCTCCACTGGTTACAGTGGGGGCAAAATGAATGCAATTTTCCTAGCAAACTATTCAGGAGGGTGCTACATTTGGTTTGAAGTTTTTTGAGAATACATTTATTTTTTGGTGGGTGGAAGTCCAAAGGTCAGGATTTTATATGAAATATAATTTTTTACTGGGAACGCTGGACCTGAGATGGAGGTTGAGTTGCCAATTCAATGACGTTGTGGGCATATCTGTAATTAGCAGTGTCTGCCAAAATAAAATGCATAACTTTGTCACCTTTTTACTTAGAGTGTTTTTTGTACAAGGTGAGGAGAGTAGTATTTGTACAGTATTATTTAGGAATCCGCAATCTGCTGTTTTAAGCTGCTAATTTGCCGACACTTCAGGGTCTGGCAACCATAAATTATACTTAGTGGTTTATTTTTGCACTAATGTCATGTCACAGACAAAACATTTTTGGGTTATTCCTGGTAACAGACAGTGCATTCCTGGAAACTATAGTATTTGTTGCCTTTTGGAACATTTATTTAAAAGTATAAATTCTATCATCCGGAGAATCATTACATGCCAGACTAAAATATATTATTGCTTGTATTTTCATTCTCATTTGGATGAGCAAAAGAAGTCAGATGGGCCAGGAAATCCATTTCTGACTAAGAAACTGAAATCGTGGGTGGTTTACCAGTTATGTATCAAAAAGATTTATTTCTTTAAACTTGCAGAAGAGTCATAATATATACAACGGGCATGCTGTGCTTTATGTTTTGTTTTTTGTTTTTTTACACAATTTAAGGATTTTTTGTAGGCCTCATGCACACTGGACATTATCTAAACGCCAGTAGAAAGCTGTAGCTGTAAAAGGTGTTTTTCAGCTTTTTTGCAGTAGCGTTTTTCAGTGCTTTTCAGCTGTAGCATTTTTTAGCATTATTTAGCAAAATTATACTCCCACAAAACTTATGGCTCAAAAAAAGCTAAATAGCCATGTTTTTTTTGGCATTCTTCAGCATTTTTAAGCATTAAGTTAGAGCGTTTTTACAGCTGAAAAACTCCTCTCAAAACCCACTAGTTCTGTTTTTTTTCCAGCCAGAAAAATGCCTTGAAACGCCTTGAATCTACCTTCATTTTTTTTGTAATTTGTGCACCTTTCCATGGGTTCTATAAAATATATGATTCCCTCCTAATTTTTCACTAGGAGTAATCTCAAATAAGGGTATGAATTATAAAACGACAAATGACAAACAAGGTAAAGCATAAAGCTGCCCGAACACAGATTGAAATTAGGCTGGTTCCGCAGGGACTGGTCAAATTTTGATCCACGTATGGGGACAATGGTTGTACAGGAGTCAATATACCGGTTGACTTTTGTACAGCCAGCCTGTTAGATTAATGCCATTCAAATACGATTAGTGCCACCTGCTATAGCATGTTAACTTTCAAAGTGAATTTTCAATTATCTTGCAGTGAAATAAAGAAAAAAATCCATATTGATAAGAAAACCCAATCATGTGAAAAAATTAAAAAAAAAAAAAAAAAAAAAAATAGAATGTTTGGCTGCATATGACTGAATGATTGAAGTCTGCATAGGTTCACTTCATATACCAAGCTTAATGAATTTTTGCCTTGCAAAGTGAATTTTCACTTAGCTTAGTGAATTAGGGGAACTTCTACTGGCTTCAGTCATCCAATCATATGCCAGCAAAAATCCCTTTATTTTTTATTTTTCTTGCACCTGATAAGATATTCTTTGTAAAGGGATTTTTTTTTTGGTTGTTCACTTCACTTAATAGGATATGTGAAAATGTACTTTGCTTTTACCTAAAGTAATAATTTACTTTAAGTAAAGATGCTCTACTCTGAATAAATCAAGGTCACTGTCTGGAGGGGAAGAGTAGGCCGTGCCGCTTGATCACAGCATGCCTTGAATGTCATTCTGTTGGGAAACAGTGGAACTATGCTAACTTTCAATCCAGTGATGTCAGCTCCCACTGACATCTTCAGGTGGCCAGCCTCTGGGTATGGATTTCTAGCCACTTTCATTGGCTGAGAGCTATATTGATTGGGCTATGGAAGACCCAACTCACCCCCCCCCCCCCACAGCATTCAACACCAGTCTAATTTACTCTACTCCTAATACATCAAAAATCTCCTGGCAATTGAACAAACTAACAATCCTAAAATATATAAAAATAAAATTTCAATCATAATAATTATTATTAAAGAAAACAGCCATATGCTACATAAGATCCTGAGTTTAACCACTTTACCACCGGAGGATTTTGCTGTCTTACGTCCAGGCCACTTTTTGCGATTCGGCACTGTGCGAATTTAACTGACAATTGCGTGGTCATGCAACGCCGTACCCAAACAAAATTTACGTCCTTTTTTCCCCACAAACAGAGCTTTCTTTGGTGGTATTTGATCACCTCTGTGCTTTTTATTTTTTGCGATATTAATAAAAAAAATGTGAAAATTTTGAAAAAAAACAATATTTTTCTACTTTGACAGTTAAATATCCAATATATTAAATTTTTGTCATATATTTAGGCCAAAATGTATTTAGCTACATGTCTTTGACAAAAAAATTGTCAATGAGGGTATTTTTAACCACTTTAAGATTTTACCCCCTTCCTGACCAGGCCATATTTTGCGATTCGGCACTGCGTTACTTTAACGGACAATTGTGCGGTCGTGCGATGCTGTACCCAAATTAAATTTATGTCCTTTTTTCCCCACAAATAGAGCTCTTTTTTGGTGGTATTTGATCACCTGTGCGATTTTTACGCTATAAACAAAAAAAGAGCGACAATTTTGAAAAAACAACAATATTTCACATTTTTCTATATGAAATCCCCCCCTAAAAAAATGTAAAAATCTAAATTTTTTAACTTTTTTTGCCAATTTGTTTTCTGCTACATATTTTTGGTAAAAATAAAATCGCAATAAGCGTATTTTGATTGGTTTGCGCAAAAGTTATCGCAGCTACTAACTACGGGAAATTTATGTAATTTTTATTGTTTTTTTTTAACGAGTAATGGCGGCGATCTGCAATTTTTTTTGCGGGACTGCGACATTGCGGCGGACAGATCGGACCCTTGACTGACATTTGACACTTTTGGGGGTACCAGTGACATTACTACAGTAATCAGTGCTATAAATATGCACTGTTACTGTAAAAATGACACTGGCAGGGAAGGGGTTAATTTTTATTGGTGATCAAGGGGTTAATGTATGCCTGGTGCTTACTGACGTGTGTGGGGGGAGGGGACTGTGTGACACAGGGACAGATCGCAGGTTCAGCTATGCTGAATCCTGCAATCTGACCCTGCCTGTCACTTAGGAGATCCGCCCGCTTTGTTTACACAAGCGGGCGGATCTCCACACTCAATCCCCGACGATCGGGGAAGAGCAGCGGTGATCACCGCCGCTCCTCCCCTGGCCTGACTCCCGCTGTAACTGAATACAGCAGAAGCGAGCCTCCGGCGCCGCGTGCGGCGCCACCCACAAGGGGAGGAGTCCAGCGACGTAGGTCTACGTCGCTGGACGAAATCGAGCCACTTTGCCGCAGTAGTACCCATGTGAGCGGTCGGCAAGTGGTTAATAGATTATTATTATTATATAGTAGATAGATTGATTTATTAAGCGAGGATCTATCATGAGAGAAAATAACATGGGTAGCCCCAAAAACTGATCTAACTATGAGAGTGCTGCTCTTGGAGTTGAAACAGAGTGGGTACTCTCTTGAAACGCTGAAAAACAAGAAGACAGACAAGAGTGCAAAACCTCATTGTGCAGAGAGAATTTTTTTAAATGGATAAAATTACACTCACAAAGATGGCATGATCTAGGCATAAAAGTCTAGGTCGCCTGGAAGCCAGAAGTAATGAAGTGTAAACCAGGACCCCTGCCTTGGCCACCAGAAGGATATGAGAGTGCAATTATGATTAGGGATGCACCGAAATGAAATTCTTGGCCGAAGCCGAAGGCCGAATACCGAACGCGGTGTTTCACATTTTTTCCATTTATTTTGCCAATTTTTTTGTCCTCTCGTGTCTCTCTCTCTCTCTCTCGTCCTCTCACTCTCTCTCGTCCTCTCTCTCTCTCTTGTCCTCTCATGTCTCTCTCTCCCTAAATGTTACTGTAGGAATGGGATTCAGTGCACACTGCAGCCTTGTACCATAGGGTTAATGTTAGTGACACTGTAGGGATTGGGAAGGATGCTGGGAATGGAAATCAGGAAGCATGCAGGCAGAATTGTAAATTTTAATTGCAGATACAGTTCACTGGGCAGGTCAGGGTTAATGTGGTAACATCAATTACTCAGTGACAGTCAGTCAGTGTCAGTGTGGACTCAATCAGATTATACAGTGACAGAGTCTCTCATAGTGGTGGTAGTAGGAGGCTGGAGGTGGACTAGTAGTAGCCTGGAAAGGAGCACAGCCGCATACATACATTACTCACTCGTGCACTGCAGCCCGCCCCACACATTCAGTGAGTCTTACTCTCCTCCCTAGTTTTTTCAATGGCACATTCAGGAAGCCAATCTGGTTCCGCTGTGCCGCTACTCACGGCGTGATTGGCTTCCTGAATGTGCCATTGAAAAAACTAGGGAGGAGAGTAAGACTCACTGAATGTGTGGGGCGGGCTGCAGTGCACGAGTGAGTAATGTAATGTATGCTCACCGCTGAAGTGTCCCGGCTTCACGGAAGTCTGTGAGTCCTCCTGTCCTCCTCCGAGTCCCTTCCCCCTGTAAATATCGTGACCTCGGCGATATGAATATCGCCTACGGCCACAGAACGATAGTCGATATCATATCGACTATCGTTCAGCCCTATTATTCGGCACGAAATTATTCGGCCTTTTGACTTATTCGGCCGAACACCGAAAGTGCTATTTTTTCTATTTTCGGCCGAATAATGTTCGGCAGCCGAACATTCGGGGGCATCCCTAATTATGATGAAATAAAGCCGCTGTCACTGAAGGAACACTGTCACTGATGCACAACCCCGGAAGTGGAGGCCGCCTAACGTAGCCAATGTTCACATGCGCAGTAGGATACAGGGACACATTTCCAAGCTGTGAGCTTCTTCTTAAGTCTGTCTATCCTAGGGCTACCCATCTGAATATGCTGTAGATGAATTTGTAAGAGGCGGATCCGAGAGCATCTCAAGCACAGCACAATGAGACACAGCTGGTATGTGATACCAGTGCGGACCTCCAGGGGGCTGGAGAGAACTGCACAGAGCTGCCAGACAAAAACTCACAACAAAGAAAATGTTTTAAAAAGTGTCTAAGCAAAATCATTTTTTATAAATATATATATATATATGTAGCACTACTCCCTTGGGAGCTGCTGCTTACGGTTTCCCCTGGGTTACCATTAGCAACAGCATGACAGTTTCAACATTTTCCCAAGTGTTTTTAGCTCAGTCAGGAAACACTCCATTAGCTTTGGTTTTTGTGTTTTTATTGAGAACTTAGATGGGAGAAGGGAATGAGTGGGATACTCCAACTTGTATAACTATGCACAATTAGCTGGGATGACTGATTAATGCTGATTAACGCTGAGTAACGCTTAATAGCACTGTAGAACGCTAGTCACGGCTAGGCCGCTGCTTCACCTTGTCATAAGTAGTGAAATAGAATTGAGTGAACTTCCTGAGGTGAACTGTACTGTACTGCAGAACAATCTTCAGGGCCCTTCCTGGCACCCTCTTTGTTCCTATTCTTCAGGGTCAAATATATGGCACCCCCTTTACTGTCAAACTTCCTGTGTGAGCTAGCTCCTTGATGCCCTGACTTCTCTGAAATGGTCCCCTCTCCTAGGCAGACCCTGTGGCAAATCCCCGAGTACTCATGACACTGTTTTTCCTGAGAGACTCTTCCACCAGCTCCACTGTCAGCACTCTGGATCCTCTGTAGCTCAGCTCCACACCCTGTTCACTAGGCCGACTGAACTACTTTCCTCACCTGCAGGAGGAGAGACCAGCCGCCTGCCTCCTCCTGGGACTCTGCTTCCCGCCAAAGACGCCCTGTCACATGTCCCTTCCGTATTTATGGTCAATCCTAGTGTCATAAACCGGCAGGACTGGTAGTGGATCCTCTGGACCAGAGAGGCGATGGCACGGGTTGTACTAGAGGACCGGTTCTAAGCAGTTACTGGTCTTCACCAGAGCCCGCCGCAAGGCGGGATGGATTTGCTGCGGCGGTAACTACCAGGTCGTGTCCCCTAGTAACAACTCGACCCCTCTGGCAGCTGATATGGCGTGGTACACAGGGAGTAGGCAAGAGCGTAGTCGGACGTAACAGAGGTCAGGGCAGGCGGCAAAGGTTCAAAGGCGAGTAGTCGGTAGCAACGGGTTCGGCAACAGGCAAAGCAAACAAACACAGCAGGGAACGCTTTCTCAAAGGCTCAAGGCACAAAGATCCGGCAGGAAGCTGTGGGAGGAGAAGGTATTTATGGGTAGTGCACAGGTGAAGCCTAATTAAGTCAGCACTACCTCTCACAAACCTTAACCCTTAATAACCACTTTAGGCCAGGCACCAATCACTGGTGCACTGGCCCTTTGAATCTAAGTCCCGGCGCGCGCGCGCCCTAGAGAGCGGGGACGCACACGCCGAGACGCTGGAGTGCTGCCTGGAGGCATACGCTGTGAGCGCTCTGAGGCCAGCAGGGGGCCCGGAGCGCTCAGCGTAACAGTACCCCCCCCTTTGGTCTCCCTCTCCTTTTGGTACCGAGGAACTTGAGGATGAGACTGCGGTCCAGGATGTTCTCCTCCGGCTCCCATGACCTCTCCTCAGGACCGCAGCCCTCCCAGTCGACCAAAAAAAATCTTTTCCCCCGGGAGATCTTGGTCGCCAAGATCTCCTTGACAGAGAATATATCAGAGGTACCGGCGACAGGGGTGGGAGAAACAAGCTTGGAAGAAAAACGGTTAAAGACAGCAGGTTTAAGAAGGGAAACATGGAAGGAGTTATGGATTCGGAGGGAGGGAGGGAGGAAGATGGAGCTGATAAGAAACTTGATTGATACGACTCTTGATTTTATAGGGTCCCAAGAAACGAGGGCCCAACTTGAAACTTGGGACCCTAAATCGGATGTACTTAGAGGAGAGCCACACCTTGTCACCCGGGCGAAATTCCGGAGGAGATCTGCGTCTCTTGTCAGCTTGAACCTTCATACGGGCGGAAGCCTTGAGGAGAGCAGCGTGGGTTTCTTGCCAGATGGAGGAAAAGTCCTGTACAAGACTGTCAACGGCAGGTACAGAAGAAGGAGTGGGAGACTGTGGCAGAGGTGGAAGAGGATGACGGCCAAAAACTACAAAGAAAGGAGACTTGTTAGAAGCAGAGGATTGTTTGTAGTTGTAGGAGAACTCCGCCCAGGGAAGTAGATCAGCCCAGTCGTCATGGCGTGAGGACACAAAGTGACGCAGATAGTCACCCAAAATTTGGTTCACCCGTTCTACTTGGCCGTTAGACTGAGGATGGTACGAAGAAGAGAAGTCCAATTTGATCCCGAGCTGAGCACATAGAGCCCTCCAGAATTTGGAGACGAATTGTACCCCACGATCCGAGACAATATGTTTGGGAAGGCCATGGAGACGGAAGATGTGTTGGAAAAATTGTTTGGCCAACATGGGTGCAGAGGGTAGACCGGGCAGGGGTACAAAGTGAGCCATCTTGGAGAAGCGATCCACCACGACCCAAATAACGGACTTGCCATGGGAGGAGGGAAGATCTGTAATAAAGTCCATAGCGATGTGAGACCAGGGAACTTCAGGAACAAGTAAAGGCAAGAGGAGACCCGTTGGTTTCTGGCGAGGAGATTTATCCCGGGCGCAAATCATACAGACCTGGACGAAGTCCGAGACATCTTTCTCCAGAGAAGGCCACCAGTACCTTTGGGAGATTATTTGGAGAGATTTTAGCACCCCTGGATGACCGGCAAAATGGGAGGCGTGGCCCCACTTGAGAATTCGCAACCGCTGACGTGGAGGTACGTAGGATTTGCCAGGAGGAAGAAGGCGCAGGTCCACGGGAGCGACTGTAATAAGGTGTTCTGGAGGGATAATATATTGAGGTGTTAACTCGTCGCCCACCACATCAGAGGAGCGAGACAGAGCATCTGTCCTAATGTTCTTACAAGCCGGACGGAAATGGATCTCAAAATTAAAGCGGGCGAAGAACAGAGACCAACGGGCTTGACGGGGATTTAATCTCTGAGCAGACTGGAGATAAGCCAGGTTCTTGTGGTCCGTGAAGATGTACACAGGATGTGTGGCGCCCTCGAGTAAATGTCTCCATTCCTCCAGTGCCAATTTAATAGCCAGCAGTTCTCTGAGAGAGAATGTCTTTGAAAAGAAGCCACAAGTTGAAGTCTTGCCCCTGGAGGACTTCTGGGTGAGGACAGCTCCGGCTCCCACCGAGGAGGCATCCACTTCAAGAGAGAAAGGCTTGGTGGAATCTGGTCTAGAGAGAACGGGTGCAGAGGCAAAGGCGGATTTCAGGGACTGGAAGGCTTCCTCGGCTTGGGAAGGCCAGGATTTGGGGTTAGCTCCTTTTCTTGTGAGAGCCACGATAGGAGCTATTAGAGTGGAATAGTGAGGGATGAATTGCCTGTAGTAGTTCGCAAAGCCCAGAAATCTTTGTATGGCTCGGAGACCAGAGGGGCGTGGCCAATCCAGAACCGCAGAGAGCTTGGCTGGGTCCATTTGAAGTCCTTGGGCTGAGATAATGTATCCCAGGAAAGGCAGGGAGGTCCGTTCAAAAAGACATTTTTCAAGTTTAGCGTACAGGCGATTCCTCCTAAGACGAGTAAGGACTTGTCGCACATGGGCCCGGTGTTGGTCCAAATAGGAGGAGAAGATGAGGATATCATCCAGGTATACGACCACGCAGGTGTAAAGTAAGTCCCTGAAAATATCATTGACAAATTCCTGGAAGACAGCAGGTGCGTTGCAGAGGCCGAAGGGCATCACCAAATACTCAAAATGGCCGTCCCTTGTGTTAAAGGCGGTCTTCCATTCGTCTCCCTCACGGATACGGATCAGATTATAGGCCCCCCGAAGGTCCAATTTAGTGAAGATCTTTGCCCCTCGGAGACGATCAAATAACTCAGAGATTAAAGGCAGAGGGTAACGGTTCTTGATGGTAATTTTATTAAGACCTCTGTAGTCAATGCAGGGGCGGAGGGAGCCGTCTTTTTTTGTCACGAAGAAAAAACCGGCCCCAGCAGGAGAAGAAGATTTTCTTATGAATCCTCTCTGTATGTTCTCACGTATATAGTCAGACATGGCAAGAGTCTCAGGAGGTGAGAGAGGATAAATTCTGCCCCGAGGTGGAGTAGAACCAGGTATCAGGTCGATCGGGCAATCATAGGGTCGGTGAGGAGGAAGAACCTCAGCTTGTTTCTTGCAGAAGACATCCGCAAAGGAATGGTATGGTTTGGGCAGCCCAGGAGGCGGAGAAACTTGCGGGTCCTGTTTGACCAGAGCAGGCTTGAGACAGCGGTCAGAACAGGAGGAACCCCAACGCAGGATCTCACCGGTGGACCAATTCAGGACAGGACTATGACGTTGAAGCCACGGCAGACCCAGGAGGAGTTCGGAGGAACAGAAGGGAAGGACAAAGAACTCTAAAGTCTCGGTATGAAATATTCCGATGTCCATCTGCAGAGGCTGGGTACGGAACTGCACGGTGGCAGAGAGTCTCTCACCGTTAACAGTAGAGATGAAAAACGGCTTGGGTAGACGGATTACTGGAATACGGTACTTGTCAACCAAGGAGGCGTGGATGAAGTTGCCAGCTGAACCGGAATCCAAGAAGGCGGTTGCGGAGAAAGAGGACTTGGAAGAGATGATCAACTGCACAGGTATGATGAGACGTGGAGAGGAAGAATCCACACCTAGCAACGCCTCTCCCATGTTTACTAGGTGCGAGCGTTTCCCGAACGCGGTGGACGGAGAGGACAATCTCTAAGGAAGTGCTCGGTACTGGCACAGTACAGACACAGGTTCTCGTCTCTGCGGCGGCTTCGTTCTTGCGGAGTCAGGCGTGACCGATCCACCTGCATGGCCTCCATGGCGGGAGGCCCAGTAGCGGGTTGAGGTGGACGCAGAAAAACGGGAGCCAGACGAGGGTAACGTCTAGGACGAGCTTTTTCCTTTTCAAGGAGGAGTTCCTCTTGTCTTTCGGCGAAACGCTTGTCTATCCTAGTGGCCAGCAAGATGAGGTCACTAAGAGTGGAAGGAAGCTCACGTGCAGCCAGGACGTCCTTTATCTCGCTGTTAAGTCCCTTCTTGAAGGTGGCGCAAAGGGCTTCATTGTTCCAGTTCAGCTCAGAGGCCAGGGTGCGGAACTGAATGGCATAGTCACCCACGGAAGAATCTCCTTGGGTCAAGTTTAGTAAGGCAGTCTCTGCGGAGGTAACCCGGGCAGGCTCCTCAAAAACATTCCGGAACTCTAGGCAGAAGCTCTGGACGGAAGCGGTGGCAGGATCTGCGCGGTCCCATAGTGGTGTAGCCCAGGCCAGGGCCTTCCCGGACAGTAAACTGAGAATAAAGGCTACCTTGGCTCGCTCAGAAGGAAACTGGTCGGACAGTAGCTCGAGGTGGAGAGAGCACTGCGACAGGAACCCACGGCACTGCTTTGGATCTCCGTCATATTTGTCTGGTAGGGACAAACGGATTCTGGAACCGGTGGCAACTGCAGGCGGAGGTGCTGGCTGTTGCTGAGAAGGCAGGAGCTGCTGCAACATAGCGGTCAACTGGGCCAGCTGTTGACCCTGCTGGGCCACAATGGTGGTGAGGTCCGCTAGGCTTGGCAGGGGAACATCAGCGGGATCCATGGCCGGATCTTACTGTCATAAACCGGCAGGACTGGTAGTGGATCCTCTGGACCAGAGAGGCGATGGCACGGGTTGTACTAGAGGACCGGTTCTAAGCAGTTACTGGTCTTCACCAGAGCCCGCCGCAAGGCGGGATGGATTTGCTGCGGCGGTAACTACCAGGTCGTGTCCCCTAGTAACAACTCGACCCCTCTGGCAGCTGATATGGTGTGGTACACAGGGAGTAGGCAAGAGCGTAGTCGGACGTAGCAGAGGTCAGGGCAGGCGGCAAAGGTTCAAAGGCGAGTAGTCGGTAGCAACGGGTTCGGCAACAGGCAAAGCAAACAAACACAGCAGGGAACGCTTTCTCAAAGGCACAAGGCACAAAGATCCGGCAGGAAGCTGTGGGAGGAGAAGGTATTTATGGGTAGTGCACAGGTGAAGCCTAATTAAGTCAGCACTACCTCTCACAAACCTTAACCCTTAATAACCACTTTAGGCCAGGCACCAATCACTGGTGCACTGGCCCTTTGAATCTAAGAGTCCCGGCGCGCGCGCGCCCTAGAGAGCGGGGACGCACACGCCGAGACGCTGGAGTGCTGCCTGGAGGCATACGCTGTGAGCGCTCCGAGGCCAGCAGGGGGCCCTGAGCGCTCAGCGTAACACCTAGGATGCATTGCAGTAATTCCTATATATATATATATATATATGCAAATCAACAATTAAATTACTACATGTGGCCAAAATCGAACATGATTCATGCTTCTTAATGTTCATGGTCATTTCATCCACCTTTAATAATTTATTACCAGAGGTCCTGGTTCACACTTCATCACTTTCAGCTTCTAGGCAACCCAGACTGTTATGCCCATCACATGCCACCTTTATTCAGTTAATAAATGCTCTCTGCTACACTGTGGGGTTAATTCACTAAAACTGAAAATTGCAAGGTCTGGTGCAGCTCTGTAGAGAAACCAATCTGTTTCCAGGTAGGAAAGGGCCTAACAACCCCCTGTTTGGTTCACAGCAGAACTCCCGAACAGGGAAAATGTTCTAACCCGAACAGTGTATCCCATTGAAGTCCATAGAAGCTGAAGAGGAAAAATCAAAAGTGCCCATTTTCAAGGCTTATATGCAAGTAATTGTCCATAAAAGGGGTATGGGGGTCTGGGTACTGCCCTGGGGGACATGTCTCAGTAAAAAAGAAAATGTAAAAATGATCGTTTTTTCAGGGGCAGTGATTTTAATTATGGCTAAAGTGCAGCAATGAAAATGAAAAGGTCATTTTAATATAATGCATGGGGGATCCCCTGTGCCTGTAAATGACGCATCTGTAGCATGCATAAAACATGCTACAGCAAAAATTACATTTCTAAACAAAAACAAACAAGTCAAATCTCATTTAAAATGACTTGCAGTTACAATTGCTGGCACCCAGCTATTGAAAAAAATAAATAAAAAAAAGGTGTGGAGTCCCTCCCCCAGTTCATACCAGACCCTTTGGTGTGGGGTACCCCCCAAAATCCATACCAGACTTTATTTGGGCATGCAGCCTGGCAGGTCAGGAAGCGCCCCCCTCCTGAAGCATATCAGTCAACAAGGGGGGGGGTGATTTTTGGGGCAGGGGGGGCTCTGCCCCCCTCACCCCAAAGCACCTTGTCCCCATATTAATGGGGTAGGGGTCTCTTCCCCACAACCCTGGGCTGTGATTGTCAGTGTCTGTGGGTGGGGGGCTAATCTGAATCTGGAAGCCCCCTTTAACAAGGGGGCCCCAGACCCCACCCCACCATGTGAATGAGAATGGGGTACATTGTACTCCTACCCATCCATCCAAACAAAATAGTGAAGTGTATTAAAAAGGAGATGTTTTTTTGCCTTATTAAAAATGAAGTCCTTTTTTAAAAATTGATAATGTCCTTAGATGGCCGCCGCTGACCAGAAAAAAAAAAAAAAAAAAAACACTCCTCCCAGACAAATGCTCCTGCCATTCTGGTAGTTCCTGTGCCTGATGGTTCTTATATAGCCGTTATGTTTCACATGATTTGTGATATGCCTTTAAATGTTATATGTATTCTCCTGCCCCTGGTTCCTCCCCTCCCCTTAGCTCAGTTTATCCTGTATAGATAGCTCCACCCCTTTGTTCATTTTCCCCAATAATGCATCTCTGTCTCATTAGGTGGATCACATTATGACCTTTTGACCTTTCCGATGTTCATTGTTGTAAGATCCTCACAGTTTATGGATTACACTTCACAAGATCTTCAAGGTGTCGTCTGGATCGAGTCACTGTGTTAATTCAGCTAAGATTGAGGATTATCGCTATCTCATCACAACTGTAAGTTACAGAGATCACACTTTTAATGCTTAGATTGGAGAGGCAGAACAGTCAAAAGATCATTAGAAAGATCAGTGAAAGGCCTTTCATAGGATCCTTGCTAGCTCTGGATACACAGTAAGATGTTATATGGACACTGGAAATAGAAGCGAACAGACAGTGCAGCCATTACTACACAAGCCAGTATGTGCCTGCAAGCAAATCCCTGCATAGCAGCCATCAGTGTCAGGACAAGATTACTGCTGTGAATGTTCATACAACTGTGCCATACAAACAGATATGCAAATAGGAAAACAAAGGGCGCCAGGTCAAAGCAGGAAGTGGTAAAAGCACATTTATTTCTCATACACTTACATGTCAATAGGTAACAAGCAGATCATCCTCCTGATGACAATGTCCACAAGATAGTACGTGCTGGAGGGTGACTTGGGACCGGGATGAGCAGCACAGCCACTGCTGTGTGCAAGGAGCCGGTTGCTGCAGCAGAGGATGTAATGAAAGGTGCTATGTATCTGATGCCATGCTACCACAGTGGTTGAAAAGCATTGGCAGTGGGACGCTGGTAGCTGAGGATAACGTCACTCAGCGACGTGATCAGGAGGACGATCTGCTTGTTACCTATTGACATGCAAGTGTATGAGAAATAAATGTGCTTTTACCATTTCCTGCTTTGACCTGGCGCCCTTTCCTATTTGCATATCTGTTTGAGGATTCCCCCACCTCTCACAGGACCTGGACCTTCAAGACAAGCATCTGCAAGTATAAATAAAGTCACGGTTCACACTAGGGCAACCTGTGAGGCGACCTGGTCGCCTCACAGGTCGCTGCAGGTCGCCTCCCATAGGGAAGCTGTGGACCCGTTCTAATAGGAGCGACACAAGTCGCTCCGACTTAGAAAAAGGAGCTTCTTTAGGGAGACCAGGAGGCGACCGCCATAGACTTCAATGTTATGAAGTCCGTGGCGGCCGCTCCGAGGTCGCGGCGCGCTGCTCGCACCGCGACCTCGGAGGTCGCCACCCGAAGTCGGATCGCGTGCATGTGAACGGGGGCTTATGTTAATGTTTACATTGTTTTCCCTTGTTCTTCCCTCGTTTTGCAGATGTTCCTGAAAAAGAATCTATATTTGCTTATATTTTGACTTGGACTAAAGTTTGTTAATAATAGAAATCAAAGAATTTGGTGGGGAGTGTCATGTTTCACATGCTTTGTGATATGCCTTTAAATGTTATATGTATTCTCCTGCCCCTGGTTTCTCCCCTCCCCTTAGCTCAGTTGTATCTGTATAGATAGCTCCACTCCTTTGTTCATTTTTACCAGTAATGCATCTCAGCCTCATGTCTCATGGAGTGGATAACATTATGATCTTTTGACCTATCCAATGTTTATTGTTGTGAGATCACAGTTTATGAGTTAAACTTCACAAGATCTTCAAGGTGTCGCCTGGATCGGATCATTGTCTTTTAATTCACCTAAGATTGAGGGGTATTGTTACTCACCACAACTGTAAGTTACAGAGATCACACTTTCAATGCTTAGACTGGAGAGGCAGAATAGCTATGGGGGTAGCCATGTGGTTATATAACCCAGGGACTCCATCCCCTTGTGAAGTCACCACCCTGGGCTTGATGGGTGCATGAAATTACAAGGGGGTGGGGTCTCTGGCTTATGCCACCACATGGCCACGCCCCATAGCTATATAAGATAATGGTGGGAGCATTTGTCAAGGCCGTAGTGTTTTTTTTTTTTAATCGGGTTGGCAGCAAAGGCTATTATGATTGACATTGGCTCTACATTGGGGAAGATTGTTAATTTTAATAAAGGACTTCAAAAACTGCCTTTTTTCTACACTACACTGTTTTTTTTGGGTGAATGGGTAGGGGTACTATGTACACCATATTCATTTATATAGGGGGGTGGCTGGAATCTAGGGCCCCCTTGGTAAAGGGGGGCTTCCAGATTCCAATAAGCCCCCTGCCCGTAGACATCTGCAACCACAGCGCAGGGTTGTGGGGAAGACACCCTCTTCCCTTTGGGGCAGAGGGGGCAAAGCCCCCTGCCCAAAAGCATCCCCCCATGTTGAGGGCATGTGGCCTGGCAAAGTATGGTTTAGGAGGGGGAGGAGCGCTCACTCGCCCCCCCCCCCCTTTCCTGATCTGCCAGGCTGTATGCTCAGATAAGGGTCTGGTATGGATTTTGGGGGTGGGGGCCCAAGCAAGTCTGACTAAATTAGTGCAGGAACCTTTTCCATAGTTAGACCGACACAAGTCGGACCAGTTAAGTCGGCTCTCGTAGGGAAACATTGATTTTTACATATAATGCGACTTGTGCTCTCAAACTGATTGTCACACCAATGCGAACCAGGCCTTATTGTCAAAGCTTAAGTGAACAAGCTGAGGTTAGAAGATAATTGGCTACCATGCACAGCGGAACCAGATTTTGCACTCTCCAGCTTTGGTAAATCAACCCCTATAGTATAACGTAATCTTGTCTTTTTTTTTTTTTTTTTTCGAGCCGGAATAAGGTACTCCTGTGCATGTGCGGGACTTCAGTTAGCTCGACATTGCTGAATTTGCACAATGCTCTGCTTGTGCACAGCTGCACTGTACAGGGGCTGCAGGTAAGTAACGTTAATGCAGAAAAGACATAGTATGTTTGTTCTTCATTAAACATTTTGCCTATTACCTTTTTTTTGCAAATTCTTTATTTAAAAGAAAGGGGAACACAAACCACAAAAAGCAATATATGTCATACATCATATTAAGCCAATGAAAAGGCCAGCAGGCATGTATCATGAATATCATATTGTCACGGGGCTTACCTTTGTTGGAGTCTGTAACGCAGAGATGTACGCTCACCCTTGCAGATATCCACAGTCCAAGGTGACCAGGTAAGAAAGCCACCTGAGCTGTGAATCTGTGCACGGGGGCTTGGCAGGGAAGGTGCTCCAATAAGCAGGACCAGCAGGAATACAATGGGAAGGGAAGTCCAGGAATAACTGTAGTCACTGGATGACACGAGTCCGGATAAGAATCGCAGGAACAACAAGGAACGAAGATAAGGATGGAAGCCGGAGTCAGTCTGGAACACACGCTCAGGAAACAGGAACACAGGACCAAAGTCTGTCAAACAGAAACAAAGATCAGCAATGAACTAACACTGCTCTAAGGGAGAGGCAGTGTTTTATTGCTTGCTTAATTGAGCAATTAGCTTCAGGTGGACAGTAAAGTCCAGCCCCCTAGTGCTGCAGGCAATACCAGATTAAAAAGACTGGATCCATATGAGCTGAAGTGTGGCTCAGAGGTAGGATAACAGGACAGAATGTCAAAGTACACAGGTTCAAATCCCATGTTAGGTACTTAACAGTGACCATGCCTGGCTGTCTGTAAGCCATGGCGAGAACCGTGACACATGTGGTATACAGGGAGATGGTTCAAATTCTATCAAGGTGCTTAAAATTGACCTAATAGAACTGAATATAGTCACAACATGAGAAACCAGATGTCAGTGTGCATTCCCCCAAATAAAGAGTATTTGAATGATATTAACCACTTTACCACCGGAGGATTTTCCTGCTAAAAGACCAGGGGTTATTTTGCGATTTTTTACTGCGTGACTTTAACGGACAATCGCGCGGTCGTGCGACGCTGTACCTAAACGAATTTCATGTCCTTTTTTTCCCACAAACAGAGCTTTCTTTTGGTGGTATTTGATCACCTGTGCGATTTTTTGATCACGCGCTATAAACAAAAAAAGAGCGTAATTTTTGCAAAAACAACAATATTTTTCACTTTTTTTTATATGAAATTCCCCCCAAAAAAAATGTAAAAATCAAAATTTTTTAAAATTTTCAGCCAATTTGTTTTACGCTACCTATGTTTGGTAAAAAAAATCGCAAAAAGTGTATTTTGATTGGTTTGCGCAAAAGTTATCGCGTTTACTAACAAAGGGAAAGATTTTTGTCATTTTTGGTGTTTTTTTTTTTAACGAGTAATGGCGGCGATCTGCGATTTTTTTTGCGGTACTGCGACATTGCGGCGGACAGATCGGACCCTTGACTGACATTTTTGACACTTTTGGGGGTACCAGTGACATTACTGCAGTAATCAGTGCTATATATATGCACTGTTACTGCAAAAATGACACTGGCAGGGAAGGGGTTAACAGTATTGGACAGGGAGGGGTTAAGTGTGTCCTAGGGGCGTGATTCTAACGTGCAGGGACTGTGCAGGGACAGGTCTACTAGTGTAAAAACAAAGATCAACAGTTCTACATAGTAGAACTGTTTGATCTTCACTTTTACACAGGGAGAACTGACAGGTGGCTTGTTTACACAAGCCGCTCTGTCTTTCTCCCGCTGTACCGGCGATCGTAGTGTGACCGGCGGACATCGGGTCCGCCAGTCACACTCCCGCACTCCTCCGTGAACGAGCCGAGGCGGGCGCGCGCCTCAGCGGGCGCGCGCCCGCCCGCTATTGGCTCTGGAAGGAGTGACAGGCGAGCGACGTAGACCTGCGTCACTCTGCCTGGCCGGGGCCGACTGCCGCAGTAAATATACTGTGCGCAGTCGGCAAGCGGTTAAGAGAACCAAGTCAGAAGCTCGTTTATTTTTAATTTTTGAAAAAAGTTCCACTTTAAATCAACGGGTGTAGGTCTGCTTTAAAAACAGAGCAGTTTAATTGTCAGTTGGGTGTATACAGTCACCATTTAAGTTTCAGTTTTCACATTCTTGTTTTCTCTAAAGAAATGAAACCTGATTGGTTTCTATAATCGACAACTCCACTGTTGTTTACATTTTTATATCATATTACATGTAGGACAGAAGAGACCTTTTATATCTCATTCTGAATCAAGTCATTATATTTCCCTGTTCTTTTCTCAGTGCATGAGTCTCTGAACACCATATTTCACTTCATTAGAAGTTCTACCATCTCGTTCATTTAATATCTGATTACACATGGCTCATTTAATACGTGTCACAACATGTATATTGTAATTACTTTTCACTATTACACTTCTACTATGACTTTTCTGTACTATGTTCTTTAAAGTCATTGTAAAGTCTTGTTTTTTTTCCTATAAAAGTAACAAACATGTTATAGCTACCTCCTCTGTGCAGTGGATTTGCACAGTGCAATTCTCCTCTTCTTGGGTTCCTCTTTTGTGATCCTTCTGTGATCCTTCTGTGATCCTGCAAGCAGCTTGCTATGGGGGCACCAAAGCTGAGTCACAGCTCCCTGTGTCCATTCAGACACAGAGCCCTGACCTGACCCTGCTACCTTTCTCCCCTGATTGGCTAGCTGACTTTGATTGACAGCAGCGGGAGCAGACTTGTATAAAGTACTCAAAATTTCTACTTGAGTAAAAGTACAAGTGCTCGATCAAAAAGTGACTTGAGTAGAAGTGGAAGTGCTCGCAGAAAAAGTTACTTAAGTAGAAGTACTAAAGTATTCAACATTTTTTTTACTTAAGTATTGCAAGTAGTTTTTTCAAAAAATTTGCTACTTAAGTACTAAAAGTAAAAAGTACCAGTAGTTTTGAAAAAAAAATTCTACTCAAGTACTGAAAGTAGAAGTACAAGTACTGTGTTATGTAGTTATTAAAGAAAGAAGTCAAAAGTTTGAACATCATATTGTTATTATTTCAAACTATTTATTCAAATGATTAACCTGTGTTTGTTAGTAGTTTCTTGATGCACTTTAAGCGCTGTAGCACCATTTATTTGTTTGTTTCATATTTTCTTTTTATTGGAAAGATTTGGTATAGCAGCTTTTATTATACACAGCCTTTATTTTCGTATGCGCTGATTTACAAATGACATTATACACATTTTTTTGAGCTTTATGCAACCTGCCATCTACTGTTCTGGCAGTGGTAATTTTTTTAAAAGTAACGAGTAACTATGCAGCACAAAAAAAAAATACTTGAGTAGAAGTATCGAAATCATCAAAAAATGTAGTGAAGTAAAAGTAGAAGTAGGAGAAAAAAATTCTACTCTAGGAAAGTACAGATACCGCATTTCGGTACTTAAGTACAGTACTTAAGTAGTTCTACTTAGTTACTATACATCTCTGAGCGGGAGCGAATGGCTGCTGTGTCTCAGCCATTTAGGAAGGAGAATCTTGGTCGGCTGAGACACTAGTGGAAATCGTTGGACAGAGAGGGGGCTCAGGTAAGTATTAGCTTCCATTCACACCTGAGCCTATCATTTTCAGGCATTTTTTTAGGTGTTTGGAGGCAGTCATTGACATCTAACAAAAAGGCCTGTAATCTGCCAAAAAAGAAGCTCATTTACTTTTTTTGAGCTTCAGGCGTTTTGCTTTAGGTGACAAAACACTCAGATGTGAACAGGGGCCATTGAAATGAATAGGATTTTGCTTGTTGGGCATTTTGAGACTTCAGAGATGAGCGTTTTACGAGCTGAAAAATGCTCAGGTGTGAACAGGGCCTTAGGGGAGCTGAGGAGGCTGCTGCACACAGAAGAATTTTATCTTAATGCATAGAATGCATCAGGATAAACCTTCTGCCTTTACAATTCCTTTAAACAGCCCAGCTCAACATTTCCTTTATTCAATTGAAATCTAATTTTATACCCTCTACTCCCATTTACAATGCATTTTTCTTAATGTGCTGTATTTACTTGTACCACCAAATATAAAAGTTTGTAAAAAAAAACAAAAAAAGTTCCACTATCTAACATATATTGTTGTTCTTTCATTGCCATGTTTTTGAGTGCTTGGATGTGAACATCACTTTTTCCACCAACATAAATGACTGCAATAATTCTGTTTTATCATGTAAAGGCTTCTGGAAGATTAGCCCTGGGATATAGAAATCTTTGCATATATTGGATGGAAAAACCATAAAAACACACCATAGGTTGCTTCTGTGCATACAGCACAACAAACGCATTTTATGAAATTATAGCCAAAAGGGCTTTTAAAGCTGAGAATTAGTTCCATTCATTTGTTTTTTTTTTCACAAGGAATGTGAATGAGTTAGGACTGAAAGGCATCTCTTTGACGCACCAAACACTTGTATGCTTATTGGGCTTCATTCTCTGAAATAGCCATCAAATTTTGAGAGCAGAAAGGAAACCTTATGTACGCAACGTCTTGCTGATATTTCAAAAGAGCAGGAAGCTATTTTAACTAAATACGCTCTAAAGGGTACTTGAAATTGGTATTATGATGATTGTTCTTGTCCTGCTACACAAGAAATAATTTCAGGAAATATTTAACTTAAAAGCAGAGGACAGAGTGTAAGAAATTTCCATATATACTGGTATGTGAAGGGCGCCGTATACCGGGTAAGAGAGATCAGTCTGAACTTGGTAATTTTTAGGTCTTGCAATGGCTGTTTTAGGGTGTCAGAGTTTTTACGTTCGTTTAACTAAAACAAATTACTAATTAATTTTGTGCAAAATAATAAATTATAAAGGAGACTTTAACCACTTAAGCCCCGGAAGATTTTACCCCCTTCCTGACCAGGGGTTTTTTTGTGATTTTTTACTGCGTGACTTTAACAGACAATTGCGCGGTCGTGCGACACTGTACCTAAATGAATTTCACGTCCTTTTTTTCCCACAAACAGAGCTTTCTTTTGGTGGTATTTGATCACCTGTGCGATTTTTTGATCATGCGCTATAAACAAAAAAAGAGCGTAAATTTTGCAAAAATAACAATATTTTTCACATTTTTTTTATATGAAATTCCCCCCCAAAAAAATGTAAAAATCAAAATTTTTTAACATTTTCGGCCAATTTGTTTTATGCTACATATGTTTGGTAAAAAAAAATCGCAAAAAGCGTATTTTGATTGGTTTGCGCAAAAGTTATCTCATTTACTAACAAAGGGAAAGATTTTTGTCATTTTTGGTGGGTTTTTTTTTAACGAGTAATGGCGGCGATCTGCGATTTTTTTTGCGGGACTGCGACATTGCGGTGGACAGATCGGACCCTTGACTGACATTTTTGACACTTTGGGGTTACCAGCGACATTACTGCAGTAATCATTGCTATACATATGCACTGTTACTGTAAAAATGACACTGGCAGGGAAGGGGTTAACTGTATTGGAGAGGGAGGGGTTAAGTGTGTCCTAGGGGCGTGTTTCTAACTGTGATGGGACAGGTGTACTATTGTAAAAGCAGAGATCAACGGTCCTACATAGTAGAACCGTCTGATCTCCATTTTTACACAGGGGAGAATGACAGGCGGCTTGTTTACATAAGCCGCCTGCCTTTCTCCCGCTCTACCGACGATCGTAGTGTGACCGGCGGACGCCGGGTCCGCCGGTCACACGCGCAGACTCTTCAGTGAACGAGCTGGGGCGGGCGCGCGCCTCAGCGGGCGCGCGCTCGCCCGCTATTGGCTCCCAAACCGGTCACAGGCTAGTGACGTATATATACGGCAAGCGGTTAAAGCAGAAGTACAGTCTAATACCCTAAATTCTCCCCTGCAATCATTAATGTGAGCGGAGTTCAGCTTTATTTCTCAAAATGAAAAAATCCCAGTTTTTCTACCTTTATTTTGCAGTATTTAGTGCTGTTATGTGACTTCAATTCCTCTTCCTGCTGAGTCCAAGAGCAGCAAGTGGGTGTGATTACTGAAAGCTAGTGACATCACTTCCAGGGAGGGACACTGTTCCTGTGTAGCCAGTGGGCGTATACAGAATGGGAGGAGCTGATCACAGGTTCCCGCCCAGTGTTCTCTCATCAGTAAGGATGCATTGTACATCCTAATTCATGAGAAAATGATACACACAGGGAACAGGGGGGGGGGGTCTTTGTGTTGCAATGCACATATACAGTATAGCTGTGCTGGGCTTGGAATGAACACTACCATAGGAGAAGAGAGCTGGACACACGGGGGGAGGGGGTTAACTATCAGTGTAAATGGAAGTGCTCTGGGGGTCTCAGCTCACAGTCTACAATAATCATAGAAAGGAAAGAGATACACTGCTCAAGGTAATAGCTTGATGACCAACAGCGGTGCTCGCCCCGGCTCGCCTCCGTGAACAGTCAATAATGAAAAGAAACAATACAATAATCATAATACAGGCAACCACACTAAGTCTACGTTTCCACTTGTGCGACTATGGACACACAAAGTCGCATGACATGTCACAGCTCATTAATTTCAATAGCACCTGTTCCCATCTATGCGACTTTGAAAATCAGTGACTTTGAAAAGGTACGTGCACTACTTTGATGCAACTTTTGATGTTGCTTTGATCCAGAGAGTGTAAAGTTGGATCAAAATCACTTTAAAGTTGCACTCTTAATCCCAATAGTGGAAACATAGACTAAAGCTCCATTTCCACTAGTGCAACTTGTCAAGCAACTTTGGACACACAAAGTCGCATGACAAGTCACAGCCCATTGATTTCAATGGCTCCCATTCCAATCTATGCAACTTTAAAAAGGTACCTGCACTATTTTGTTGCAACTTTTTATATGGCTTTGATCCAGAGAGTGTAAAGTTGGATCAAAGCTGCACTCAAAGTCACACTCCAGAGTTGCACTCTAGCCTAGTGGCCAGTGCCATCTTAAGAGCCTTATAGGCCCCTGGGCAATGCAGTGCACTGGGGCCCCCTGCCTACACAATCACCCATGAGAATAAAAATGGCAGCAGGGTGGAGAGGAGTCCGGAGGAGGTGAGCAAGGACATGCATTCATCATGGCAAGAGAGCACAACTACCTGGAGTATATACCTTACTATATACATATTACAGGGAACACTGTATACTACAATAGTCTCTTGTAGTATATAGTGTTCCCTGTAATATTTATATATTAAGGTATATCCTCCAGGTAGTTGTCTCTTGTAGTATATATTTGTCCCTGTAATATGTATATAGTAAGGTATATACTCCAGCCTGAGCCTAGTTGTACTCTCTTGTAGTATATATTGGTCCCTGCAATATGTATATAGTAAGGTATATACTCCAGGTAGTAGTTGTACTCTCTTGTATATAGTGTTCCCTGTAATATGTATATAGACTCTATACACATTACAGGGAACACTATATACTACAAGAGAGTACAACTACTACCTGGAGTATATACCTTATTATATACATATTACAGGGACCAATATATACTACAAGAGAGTACAACTACCTGGAGTATATACCTTACTATATACACATTACAGGGAACACTATATACTACAAGAGTCGATCATCATCATGCCATGGAGAGAGTTAAAAAAAGAATATCAAGCAGCCTGTCAGCTGGGCTGGCTGCCTTACCTTTTTCACAACGGCTGCACATGGGAGAAGGTGGGTGGAGGCGGAGGCGGAGCCAGTCTTCTAGGCGCGGAGATGGAGGAGAGGATGACGAGCCGACGAGGAGGAGGATCCTCCTCCGCTTTGCATCATGGGTCTGCTCTACTAACGTCACTGGTTGCTAGATGCCAATCGGGCTTGCCTTAGCAACCAGTGTCTGTGCAGTGCAGACTCGAGCCACGGCCGCCGCCGGCGGGCGGACAACAACAAGGGGGGGGGGCCGGGCCAGCGGACAACGGAATGGGGGGGCCCTAGACCACCAGGGACAGTAATTGCCAGTGCCAACATCCATGTGGGGCCCCTTGGCAAGTGGGGCACCCGGGCAACTGCTGGGCATGCCCAGTGGAAAAGACGGCCCTGCTAGTGGCTACATTTCCACTAGTGCGACTCTTAAGTTGCGGGATTTAGAGTGTGACTTTGAGTGCAGCTTTCATTCAACTTTACACTTTCTGGATCAAAGTAGCATCAAAGTAGTGCAGGAACCTTTTCAAAGTCGCTGATTTTTAAGGTCACATAGATGGGAATGGGTGCCATTGAAATCAATGGGCTGTGACTTGTCATGCGACTTTGTGTGTCCAAAGTCGCATGACAAGTCACATTAGTGGAAACGGAGCCTACAGCTCATTACTCACATGTAATGAGCAATAGAAATCGATTTTTATCCTTCTAAACTTTCAAAAATGTTCCTTTGTATCTTATTTCTTCCATGTATTGCGCCAGTCACGTCCCCCCCTCCCCCTCTCTTTCATTCAGGAGAAGCCTTGAGCTTAACAAGGCTATGAAGACAGGAGATAATGTTCTGTGAATGATAGGAAGGATGGGAGGGATAGAGGATAGAGGGTAGAGGAGTGGGGCTGGGCAGGTCTAAGCTGTCTAAGAAAGACGGACAACCTTATCAGGAAGCGAAAGACAACTAAGAAAATTCAGATAAAGGGAGATAGCGTTTTTGGTGAAGAACAGGAAGAAGCTAATTGTCCAGCTTTGATAAGACTTTCTAAGCTACACAAGCAGCTAGCCAGAAAATGAATAATATCAAAGATAAATATATTTAACATACTATTAGTAGAAAAGATTTCCTTTTTGACTGGAGTTTTTTATTTTCTAATTTTTTTTAGCAGTTCTGAATTGAGTGCTGTGTTTTCAAGTTATCTAAAAGGAGCTGGTCACTCATTGACTTTTGGCTTCCTCTGCATAATGTATTCCTATAGGGGTACCGGACTGTCAGAGGTGGACATGGTCTGTGATAATATGATTAGCTCTTATTTTATGGTTTTCTGTATACATTCAGTGAGTTTTTTTAATAAAGCAGTTCTGGTTTACTCCAAAAACAGGTGTTGTCTAATTCTTTAGGGTAGCTACATCTATAGTCATTTGCCTCGTGTTCCAGAGTTTTGGAAGCAGCTTCTTGGCAGAGATAGCCAGTCGGGGTGTCTGGAGTCTGTCACACTGTCCCCCTCCCCAAATTTTTTTTTTTCAATATGAGGACATCCTGTAAACTGAAGTCTTAAAAGATATCTGAACCATGGATACTGTGTCCAAAAAAGGCAAGCAGGGATCAACGGACTAGTCACCACTATTACCAGTGGGTTCCACCTTTACTGATATACCATGCCTTTGTCATGTACCTGGGTGTCCTTGAACTGGGACGTTCCCAGTTTCACAGCCTGCAGCCTTGCCTGTTGTGCCACAGGGAAGCTTTGGAGTCTTTGCAGTGATTTTCCAGCCTTAATGCTTTGCCTTGGACTCACTAGCCCCACCTGCTGCCAGCTGCGATCAATGTACAATTTAAAGTGGTAGTATACTCCACTTTTTACCTTTTATCTACAGGTAAGCCTATAATAAGGCTTACCTGTAGGTATAATTAATATCTCCTAAACCTGAAACCAGCTCTTTGCTGGATCCTTGCCGGAAAGTAACTCCCGCACGCATGACGTCATCGCGGCTCAGGTCACTCACATCGCTGGAGCCGCCGAACCAGGAAGAGACACCGAGGGAATATGACGGCTCCCTCAGCGGTGATCGGGTGACCGTGTCGGGGCTTCGTTTTAAGGTAAGTATGCGATGCATACTAGCTCATTATGCCTTTCTCCTGCAGGGGTTTTTTTTTTTAGGTGAGTATACAACCGATTTAACCAGCACATAAATAGCAGTACTTCCTGTAACTTAGTGCACGTTTGTTTGGATTATCTCCCTGAGTGTGCTGTATGCTCTTTGACTGATTATCATGTATAAACTTTTGCCTGAATTCTTGACTCCTCTTCAGCCTGCCGATTCCGTACCTCACCACCAGCTTGTGTATGACCTCTGCCTGCCTGACCATTCTTTGGATTTAGTTTGTATACCGCTTTGCCCAATATCTCTGACTACGTTTTCGCCTGAATCCTCAGCACTCAAGCTCCACATTGAACTTTACCTCACAGGTACCTGACAGCCTTGTCCATATGTGGAGGGGGACCATCTAGGTAGAGGCAGGACTTTGCTTCCTTCTGTCTGAGCTGCCTGATGACTTATTCAAGATGCAGCAGCAGAAGTGTAAAAACCACAGATCTAGAGAATGAATGAAGCAGAAGCAGGGAGATCCTTGCATTGCAGGTCCTCAGATACAGCTTACTATCCAGCAAGAAAAAGGTGGAACAGCATTGACATCACCAAATCTTTCTTCAAATCTTGTGAGACTAGCAGTCAGAGGCAACAATGCCTTAGATCTGAAAATGCAGATATAGAATTATGAAGCTCAAGGCAAAGGAAGTGCTTATTGTTCAGGAGGAAGTCAAGAAATTGTGCTTAGGCACCGTTAACATTTCTAAACGTTCCACTAAAATAGCAAATCTTTATCTTTTGAGCTCATGTTCAGTTTAAAGTAGTACTAAAGCCTAAATGTTTTTAACCTAAATTCATTCTGTGCAATAAGGTAAAAAAAAAGCCCCACTACCCGTCCTACTCTCCTCTATCCCTAAACACTTACTTGGCCCCATGTCACCACTCCAGGGCTGTCTCCGGCTGCAGCACCAGTTCCCTCACTTACTGCTTTTACAGGAGAAACTGAAGACAACAGAACCATAGGTTTTTGCTGCCATCAGTTAGAAACCTGTGAGCAAGGAGTTGGGGATGTGGCTTACCAATGCTTTGTTTGTCTATGGACACACATAGCTGGCTCAGGATTCAATTGCAACGAACATGTGCGGTTGCCTTTTTAGCACCTGGCTTGCTACAGGAGGCAACTGATGGAGGGAGGATCTAACTAACAGCCCCAGAGGGGACTACAAAATGAGCAACCTTTCTGTGCAATATTGTTGCACAGAGCAGGCAAATATAACCTCTTTTTATGTTTCTTATTTCTTTCATTTTAACCTTGAGTATCATTGCTTAAATCCAGATTTTTCTTGTTATTTCATAGAATATAGGTTGCTGAAAATAACATCCATATACAAAAAAAAAAAAAAAAAATACAAGTATGTTGGCACCAGGTACCCCAGCTTTAGAGCTAGTAATTTAAACAAGTTATATTTATTTTTGACCTGTGTCAGATTTATATTTGGCCTCCCTGTCACTTTACCTGTGGCTGCAATTAGCATATGCAAAATCAATGCAACCACAGATGTTTCCAAAGAACGCAGGGTGGCAGGTGCTGCAATATTCCTCATATCATTTTGACATAATTTTACAAATACGTGCTTTGATTGATAAAGAACTGAATCATATCAGTCTTCAGCAGTATTGCTGGATGTTTCCATGGAATAAACATGCACATATTAGCCTATGAAATGTAGTGAAAGCATATTTTTGTTTATTAAAAAGTTTTTTCTAAATCTAAACAGATCTTTTTTTTTTTTTTTAAAGATAAAGGTACAAGTTCTAACATTTCTGCTCATATTCCATCTAAAGAGACCCCTGTTTTTTGTGTTTTTCAAATGTATCTTTTTTTATTCTGGTGTGTAGGCAAAGAGGCAGATTGAGTAGGTTAGTCTTCTTTTGAAGATTACTAGTCTGATCTTTTACAGGCCTGCAAAAAAACATTGATGAGTGCTATTTGTGGCTTTAAAATGACCTTGTCACCACAGGGTCACTTTAAGGAATCAGGTTACCTGTAATCTTACCATTCTGTCTGTCTGTGTACTGAAAAGCCGTTGTATCTGCGTTCCACATTTGCAAATATTCAACCATCAAATGAGCCAAATGCTTGCTCCCCCATGCTGGGTGCTGTAATTGTTCCCTCCAGGTAATACATCTAGTGGGAGAAACCACAGCGGCTGGAGGAGAGCAAGTATTCTACACATCTGGAAGTGTAGATTAACTTACTAGGGAGTAGAGATGTGGTGGCTTTACCAGGCGGAGGGGGAGTAAATATTTTACACAACCGAAACTGTAGATTACTTGCAGCAGCTATGAAGAGGTGGCTTTTCAATATGCAAATGGCTGTAAAGGAAAGTATATAAACTATGGGGTTGATTTACTAAAACTGGAGAGTGCAAAATCTGGTGCAGATCTGCATAGAAACCAATCAGCTTCCAGGTTTTATTGTAAAAGCTTAACTGAACAAGCTGAAGTTAGAAGCTGATTGGCTACCATGCAGAACTGCACCAGATTTTGCACTCTTCAGTGTTAGTAAATCAACCCTCGTGTTTTAAATACTTTGTGCTCATCCACAATAGACATGTGTGGCTCGTTTCGTTACACATAATTATTCAGACAATTTTTTTTGTTATTTGGAGAGTTGGATATATCCAAATCCCTGAATTACAGTACAAACTAATTTTACCGAATTCCTTGAACAACGAAATTCGTCCAAATTTCCGAAATTGCGATTGAAATTTGACTCAAATTTTACATCCATTTCTATTCAAATTCGAACTGTAAACATATTGTCGAAATCAAAGACTGTGTGTTATTAGTGTATCATTTCAAAATATGGTGCTTTAAAGAGTCATTATAATCATTTGATGAAGATTTTTCTGTTTTTGTTCACTTTGCAAGTGTAAAATTAATAAAGAAACCAGAAAAATATAAATATTTAAAAGCATTTGTACTTGACAATATTTTTTTTCAGCTGGCTAAAACTTCTGCACAGTATTGTACATAGTAAAATTTTGAAAGTAAGATACTACTTTGATTAATTAGAACACTTTGCATATTTTGAATAAACGTATTATTAATGCAAACAGGATCAATGCGTATAAATAACAATCAGACCTTTGGGTACTCGGCTGCCGCATTCATATCGAAAAAAAAAATCTAAAATTTTTGATTCGACCAATTCAAAATTTATCGATTCATCTTTTCTAATCGAGAAAAAATTGGTCAATTTGAAGAAAAATGTAAAAATACATAGAACGAATTCTGAACACAAATTCCGAATATGAATTAAAAGAATCAACTGAATTTAACTAAATTAAATAACTAGATTGACAAGCTAAACGAAAGAAACAAAACACATTTTTTGTCATACACATGTCTAATCCCCAATTATAAGGTTATATACTGTAAAACAGCTGCTGCACTGAAAGTCAAATAATATCTTTCTAATCAATATATAACAACTTGTGCCACACTAAACAAACCACAAAATACAATACCAAATAACCAAAATAACCAAAATAAGCATGTGATCAAATAAACAATAGTGTTCCAATATACAGTAATGAAATCTCATACAGTACTGTGGAAAATGTACACAATACAAGTGTGTATTGGAATGGAAATAACAATTCAAATCAGTCCATAATCAAGTGTGAAGTTCTTCTTCCCAAAATGTACCCAAAATTACGTGAACCTCCACCAGCACAGGGCCTTATAGACAGGAGCTCCCCTTTCTATATGGACCTTAAGATAATAAAGGTCAATCACCCTTACTTTATTATGCCAGGATCAGCTGCAATGCTGGTTAATAGGCATTTCTCTCTCCACAGCTCACCTCCAATGTGGTTTCTTAATGCATAAAAATTGACCTCTTGGTATATTGTACATCCAGGAGGGATGACCAGCTTCCATCATCCCTCCCAATTATACAAAATACTAAGAGGTTAAATTCTACGCATTAAAATACATTTTTTTTCAAAATAAAATACATTTTACCCATGAAGATGATTTTTTGCAACAATCTGAAATGTTCAAAAACAGATTTCTTGAGAAAGGCCGGCAGGTATTTATTTTTGTGCTAGGTGTCTGGCGTGCATTATAGCTAATAATATTCTACTGAGGATAAAAAGGTTTGAAATACACACTACTAAAAAGAAATATGATATTCTTGGTTTCTAAACTTGTAACATAGAAGGGGTTACATATTAAGTTCAGTGCCTGTGTGGCTTACAATATATTGGCCACACCTTTAAAACATTGAGTGTCCGTTTTACAGAACATACTGTATGTGTAATAAAAAAATTGTTTCAAAGGACACTCATGACAAATATCCTACCCTTGTTCAATTTGTGGGGCATAGAAAAAAATTAATAAGCATTGGAGGGGGGGGGGGGGGGGGGTTGGAGAAGACAACTAGCTTAAAAAAGAAACATGGTGGATTTATGAAGTTGGAACTCTTTTACTGGAGGGATTAAATATTGATATGGTAAAAGGCCCTTTTTTTTTTTAAGGGGTACCTTTTTCACTGGAGCACCGTTTATATACAGCTTGTTAAGAAGCATAGAGCACTTTATTCTCAAAAAAACTTTCTTTGACTTTTAGCCCATATGAAATGTATTATTTTTTTTATATATGTAATTTATTATTTACATTTGTCTCACTATTTAGTATATTAATTGCATGTTCATTGATATTTAGTTACATTCACTGGATCACTTTTTATCATGTTTGCTTGACCCTTGAGAGAGTGTATATGGCTAACTTCACCTGACATGTTTCCCCAAAACTTGCATCCTCTTGGATTGGAGCTCCAATGTGGGAACATACTGCACGATGTGCCCTCTCCCTATTCTTGTTTCATGTATGTGAGTGTCTGTTAACGGCAACCAGAGTGGGGGATATACAGTAACAGGACCTTCCCATATGTGAAGTGCATCCCCCTGCATTCCATTTAACCTGAAGTTTTCACAATGAGAGTGTCGACCCCTGTCTGTGTTATTTCACAAAGTGCATTTAATCACTGTAATTCAAGATCAATTAGATCTGGTAAGAGGCCCTTTTTTACTTAAAGAGCACCTTTTTCACTGGAGCGCCTTTTTTTTTAACAGCCTGTTAAGAAGCACAGAGCAATTTATTCACAAATGAACTTTCTTTGACTTTTAGACCATATGAAATGTATTATTTTATATATATAATTTATTAATTACATTGGTCTCACTATTTAGGGTATTAATTGTATGTTCATTGATGTTTAGTCACTGAATCACTTTTTTTCATCTTCGGTTGACCCTTAAGGGAATGTCTAGTGTTCAAGAATCAATAGTCGCAGCAGTCTCTAGTTTTTCATTGAACCAAGTGCAAAAGGTTTTTTTTTTTTTTTTTTTTTTTTACCTCCTACTGACAGCTCTGAGCTGGGAGGTGTTTATATAAAGAGTTAACCCATTCATTATGGTGTTTTCTTTCCTTCCACCACGGTTGGAAGGAAAGAAATTTCTCAATTCCCCCATCAACTCTGCCAGTGTTGATGGGGGAATGCCTCCTGCACTGCTATTGTGTTCTGCCGGAGGAGCGGCATGTCAAACTAGGACAATTCTACAGAGTATTGACCCCTCACCCCTTCTCCATATTATGGGGGGGGGGGAGGGGGAGTTCTGTAGTCCAAAGAGACAGTTAAGAACAATGCTAACTGATAAAAGTGCAGTACACGCATAGAACACAGAAAGGTATCAGCTCTCAAGATTTCTGTGAGGATCAACAGCCCTTTTTTTTTTACATTTATGGACCTGTATATTTAACAGACCAAAAAGCAGAAAATGTGCTGTTCATTGTTAGGGTTTGCATACACTTTAAAACATCAGTACTGGGTGGGCGTGACCATAAAGAAATTAGCATGATAGAATTTATATATATTACAGGAGCCAACTAAAAGGATAAATGTCAGAAACGTTCTCTAACCCCCAAATGTTTCAAATATTGAAACTTTGCTTTCTAGCCAATCCCACATTAATGCATAGCTTTTTTCTTCATCTTAATGCTTGATATTAAAACGCCAAATTTGTCTATTTTCCCAAACAAAACACATTTCATTTGCATATGGGAACATGTCTCTTTGGAAACAGTGACAATAAATGGAAATGAGTAAGTCAGAAGACACGGTCTTATTTTAATCGGGAATGACAGCATTTCATTATGGACAAACATAACTTATGTCTTATGGTCAGACTCAATTAGTGTCAATAAAATTCAGTTTTTTAATAGTCACAGCAGCTAAATGTGCACATACTTTATATAGAATAAAGTGAGTTTTGATTTCTTTGGTGCAGTACACAATGCCACTACATAAAATTATAATGAATGGCACAGATGAAAATGTGAATTATACATGCCTAAGGCTGGCCATACATGGTGCAAATTTCTTTCCGCAACCATGGGTTTGCACCATTCCCCCATCAACGCAGACATTCTTGACAGGGGAATCCTTTCTGTCTGGCCATTGTCTCCTCCCGGTGAGGGGGAAGACAGTGATTATCGCTGGTGGCTATAGCAGTCGCTTGCGATAGTCGCAATTGAATCTGGCAGGCTGCTTGTACCCAAGTCGATCGATTGATCCACTGGGTACATTCAACCTGCCCATTAGTGGTTCGATTTGAACCGTGTATGGCTGACCTTAGAGTGAAACCTTACTCTTATGTTTGCCAATCGATGCACCTTGCCAAATGTCAGCTGCCATACTTTCAAAATGAATAGTTTGTTTAGGTGTCGTACCCGTTGGTGCAAATTTTCCCCTACTTAAGAATGACAATGCTGAGCAAATAACTCAGTTCTGAACTATAAATACTGTCCTTGAGTTTAAAGTTAAATCAGGAGACTGCTGTCAATCAAATTTCCTGAAAGAAGGGATTGCTTGCTAGCACAAATGACAGATACAGTATATGTCATAAGACATCACTCCTTGTCTGCTGATCATTAAGCATGACCCATGTTTGGCTATGTGAGCTGTGATATCACATAACGAAATACAAAGGGAACATTACATTAGAGTCTATAAAGTTACCAAGGCACTACAGTAGGCAGAGCAGGAGGAAATGTGCAAGACTTGAATTACTTCAGTGATCCTGTTGTGAAATTTGAAGATGAATTGCTCCTTAGTGCCTGCAGATACAGTGGTCATTGAGGGTATGTTTTAATGCTCTTTTATTTCATGTTAAAGCAGAGCTACAGCTCCCCCACCAAAAATTTAAAGTAAGCGGCTACAAATACTATAGCTACTGACTTTTAATATTAGGATACTTACCTGTTTGGGGATCCCGTAATGTCTGCACCCCAGCCGATTTTTCAATCGGCTCTCGGGTGCTGCCACCACCATTCCTTGTAAGGGAAACTGGCAGTGAAGCCTTGCAGCTTCACAGACAGTACCCTACTGCCCATGACCAAAGTGTGCTGCGCTTTGTGTTTGGCAGCTGTAAGGTCACCCGGAAGTGGGGATGGGTACCTGTCAAAAACAGGTACCTGCTCCCCCTCAAAAGATGCCAAATGTGGCAGTGGCGGGGGGGGGGGGGGGGGAAGCAAACAAGCCCAATTTTTCAACTTTGACATGTGTTAGTAAAATAGTGAAATAAAACATTTAAAAAAAAATGTATATTGTTTGCTACTACTATAATCTACCACCAAAGAACAACCCAAAATAAATGATCCTGCTTCTCGTGATCGCAGCAATACCATATAAATTTAAATTATTAAAAATGTTACTTACCCCCTGGGTCGTCCTATAGTGAGTGGGATTGACTCTGTGACTTTCCGGGTGGGCAAGTATATTGATCATTATCTACAACCCTTGGTGCAAAAAATTCCATCGTACATTAAAGATACAGGACATATCATTAATATCCTGTCCAACTATCAGCCTAATGCCGATAGTTGATTTCTGAAGACGTTACTGATATGGTTGATTTCAGAAGACGTTACTTCATTATATACTAATATACCACATGACCTTGGGTTGTCAGCGGTCGAATATTTGCTTAAAAGGGGCTCAGGCATCTCTATGAAACAAATTGAGTTCATGATGGAACTCCTCAGATGTGCAGCATCTCAATTTTTTCTGGTGGGAAAATCAGTTTTACCGCCAGGATAGAGGAGTTGCTATGGGGGTCAGATAGGCTTTTCCCTATTGATGTAGATGTAGATATGAACGGGAAATATTTGCTAGCCCTGCTGTTGGATATCTGGGTATGTTATTTTTCTTAAGGAGAAAGCATAGTATTTAGATTTTTTTACTTTCCAAATATTGAAGTGTGGGGTAAACGTATGGACCCTGAGGAGTTTGAGGGGTTATTCCTTTCAAATTTATACCTTCTACCTGTAATCTAAATTTAGGGCCTAAACGGGCTGAAGTTGTGACTTATTTGTGATTACTTTGGCGAGTAATTAGCCATGTATTCATAAGGGGGCAGTGTTAACTTCTATACAATAGGGTGGGACATGAACACCAAGGAGTGGAGAATAATAAATATCTTTTGTATTGTATGTTTTTCGAATGGAGCATGTTCCTGGAAGTTCAATAGGACAGACGATGCATGGAGTGGTATCCCGTTTGACTTCTGAGCGTCCAAACGATGTTTTGGGTTTTACAATGTAATTTATTTGATTGAGGCTTGGGTGGAATTCAACTGAACTTCCACAACCCAAATCGAGGCTTGGTTTGTGGATGGACTATATTAGGCGATGGCGTTGTGCATCGCCCGTACCCCGTGACAACGTCATGTATGACGAAACGCGTAGGGTGGACAATGCGCTGACGTCATCGCTACTTGCAGTCCTGGAAGGGCGGGTGCAGGCTTCTGTGCCAGCTGGCATTTGTATTATGCAATGTTTTGATCTACGTATGTAACTGTAATTCTATTTTTTCACAATAAACACACTTTGATTTTACACTATGTGGAGCATTTTTTTGCGTTGAGCTTTGCCACACAGATACTGCAATTGGAAGCCTGGTGTGTATGGTGTACTGAGAGTCTACAGAAATATCAGCACAAGGCCCTGGCGGGGTAATTAGCCAATAGTGATACTGGTCTCCTGTGATAATAGATCCAGTATCTCTGGCAAATAGCCAAGTTTGTTTATACTTATTGTGGCGGCATTCTTGTGGTCTGTAGGACACGGTGGTGGAGATGGGATGTGTGCAAAAATAATTAATCATGTTTCATCTCTTCCAGTTCAATCTCTTTGAGAACTGTTTACTGCGATTTCCACAGCTTTGATGCTCGCTTTGTGTGCCAATACTAATTTTTCTGGATATTTGATATATTCTAGTGCAACTCGTTTTCTGTTTTTTTTTTTTTAAGAAAAAAAAAACAAGACTTTAATAACGTTTTACGAAAAAATTGTGCAATCAAAATATTTACAGAAAAAATGTATTACAAAGGAAAGAGAGCCAATAATGCAACAGAAGGCAAAAGGTGTTGGAAGAATTAAAGCTACTTGTCAAGTACTGGCTCAGCAAAGTCCAATAGAAAAGCAAGATCGTAGTGTGGCTTTCATAAGTCTTGACAGATGTTCCTTGCTTTGATGGTAAATGAGAGTTCCAGACTGTAGATGCAGCTCCTCTTTTCTTGTCCGTGAGGAGGGCGTTGACTGAAATTATCTGACCAAGTAAGAGGTCTTAGAAACGACCGATGGAATGTCACAGGTTTTTGACCATGCAGTGGCCACTCCCTACAATATAGTTTTACATAGATATTAAAATCTTCAATTATGTACAGGTTGCAGGCTGTTATATTATTGTCCAGCATGGAATTTCCATTTAAATGAATTCAAATATGATGGGTATCAGATGCTGATTTCAATCAGGCAAGGGGATAGGCCTAATCTGCTTCAATGCCTCCTAAGATAGTAGTTCTTGGCCTTGAATGCTTCCAATTAATTGATAAAGTTAAATATAACTTTATTCTGGTTTTACCAATATCAAGATAGTCCAAGATAGACAGCAATGAGGGATTAGTGAAGAGGATATCTGCTTGCTTATTACCTAAACTTAGATTTCATGTTTACGAGGCTATTAGAGTGAGACTGAAATGTGTATTGGGTTAATAGGGTTGAGAGGGTCTGGTGTCCTCTCAGTGGACTGATAAAGATGTTCTCGATCTTCTTTTAATTGTCCACATTATAATCACACCCCCTTTCCCCATTTGCTATGTTTTAGATAAAATAGGACCCACGGGTACACTGAAGAAAAAGTAGGAAAAAATAGGCCCAATCATTTGTGTCATTGGTGTCATCTAATCATTGGTGTAAATGATTGCAGTAATTATCCCCAGCATTTTTTCACTACTCATCTCTACAACTCTCTTTACCTGCCTGTCTTTGCTCCCTTGTCCAAAGCCTGTATCTGCACTCTTTGTCCACAGCTCAGTTCTGCACCCCTCATTTACCATTTACCTCTATATGCCTTGTTCACAGCTTATCTCTAAATCCCTCTTTCACAGCTTGCCCTCCGCTCTAGGGACAGCTGCCCTTTACACCCTCGTCCAGAGTTTCAGAGCTCCCCTTGTTCACCACTTGTATCTGCACCCATCATCCGCAGCTGGCCTCTGCACCACTTTTCTACACTTTACCTTTGCGCTCACCTTGTCCACAGCGCTCCCCACACGCACACACACATACACTAGAAACAGCTTTTTTTTGCACCCTCAGCCACAGTTTATATGTGCACCAACTGTATACCCCATCCACAGCTTTCCTGCACCCCTGCATTCCTTGTTCAGACCTCATCTGTCCCCAAAACCTCCTTAATACAGCTCACCTGCATCCCTAAATCCTTTGTTAACCACTAATCTGAACCTTTTGTTCACAACTCACCAGCACCCCTGAATCTCCTGTCCACAACTTATAGCACCCCTGAACCAAAGCTCACCTCACTTGTACCCCCTATCCACAGCACACATGAACCCCCTGTTCCCTTTGTATACAGCTGATCTGCACCCTCGTTCACAGCTCACTTGTGGCCTCTTGCACTGTTGCATCTGTCTCCATCCTCAGCTGAATGGGGCAGCTATTTAGGTTTGTGGTCCTTTACTTTTGTTTCGCTATCACTGCCTGTACACACATTTACAACTCTGACCACAGCAGAGATACAGTAAAAATGGCGGGCAGCAGAGTCTTGGCGATAACCGTCTAGCATAGCGGATGTCTCCAAACACAGCATACAGCATTGCTGGGCAGTGAAAGTTATTGAGGTAATGCTATGAACCCTGGACGGACTAGAAAACCGCATTTGTGGGGCAGTCATTCAGGATTTGGAACTGCTTGGCCAATCCAGGAAAGTTGGCATCTATGCTAATGTTGGATTTTTTAACAAAATGAACAAATTTATTTCATATGTAAATATACGATAGAAGCCTTGGCCTGTGATGAGCATTGGTTTTTCAATGTGTTGCTGAAATGAGATGTAATAGCAAGCCTATTGCAAAAGGTCACCTGTCTAGTCCTCAGAAACTATTTCTCTTGTTTAATGGGGGCGCACAGTTCAGTATATGAAAATGTCATTGAACTACAGCTAAAAAAGCCATCTGCTCTCTCTTTGTTTGTGTAGTGTCTTGCCCCTTCAAATTTGAATATGACATTTTGTTTGCTCTTCCTATGTCAATGATGTTCAACCTATAGCTCTTCTAAGTCTTTGGTCAGACTGATTAAAGCTCCTTACAGATTAAAATAGAACAAAGTACAAAGCTATAAATTCCAAAGAGCAAAAATGTTAATCGGTCCAGTGTGCCACTGCTTTCAATGTTACAGAGGGGTTTATTTACTACAGCTAGAGAGGGCAAAATTAGTCACAATTCTGCAGAGAAACCAATCAGCTTCCAGGTTTTATTGCTAAAGCTTAATTAAACAAGCTGAGGTCAGAAGCTGATTGGTTTCTCTGCCGAATTGTGACTTATTTTGCCCTCTCTAGCTTTAGTAAATTAACCCCAGACTATGGAGTAGAAAGATATATCAGCTTATTACAACTCTGAACTCACTGGAAGAAGCTAAATGAGTATTCAGCATATTGTAGTCATATTCTTTATCACCTGTAAATGCAGTACATGGGTGATTTAAATTATTTAAAGGTGAACTCCAGGCAAACAGATAAATACACGGAAGGATTAGATGCATTGGGGTTGATTTACTAAAACTGGAGTGTGCAAAATCTGGTGCAGCTGTGTATTGAAACCAATCAGCTTCCATTTTTTTCCTAAAACATAATTAAACAAGCTGAGGTTAGAAGCTGATTGGCTACCATGCACTGCTGCACCATATTTTTTACTCTCCAGTTTTAGTAAATCAACCCCTCTATATGAAAACTGATTTAGTTGCCAGAGGTGTATCCCTGTCAATCCAGCACTGACAGTTACACAGCCAGCCTGGTGGCCTGACATTTCTATTCTGCTGTTAATCCCCATGCTCCTAGCTTGTGACTGGTCAGTGAAGGAACAAAAACAACTAATCTCTTGTCTGTTCTCTTCTTTGTTAGTATGCAGCACAACTGAATGACTCAGAGAATTGACCCTCCCGCTCCCTCTCTGAATGCTGTTTTACAGAAGATTACAAGAGGCTAGTACCAAATGTAGCACCCCCTACCTTCAAGAGGCAGACAGCAACTCTCAGTTATTGGATAGACTAGCATTTCACCTCTGGGTCAGATCCTTGGAAATAGTGGAATCATGTATAGATGGGTGACACTCATTCTTTGAAGCAAACATGGAGTTCATTAGCTCTACTCATACTCCTGGGGAGAGAGATAGGGCAACGGACAAGAAGAGGGACAAAGAACACTTACAGCCTCACAGGTAGAGAACCTGGAAGACAACCTGGCATACTGGGAATCCATCCTACTGGCTAAAAGGTATTTGTTGACTTAGCATTTTAAGACACTATCCCAGACCTCCTACCTAGAACATGGTCACCCTCTCTAGGTAGCAGAACCAAGAGGTTAAAACACACAACTTTTCCCCCTTTTCCCCTTCTTCCAGGCAGGAGGTCTGGGAAACACAGAAACAAAGAGATCAGCGCTAGCCTCAGTGGATATAGGGGAACCACAGCCAACATGAACCAATATAGTTTATTGAGAAATAATAGTTGAAATTAAAATCCAAACCGGTATGAAGCCCCTAATGGATGAGGGGTGAACACCAAGCATCACCGCCGGATGGGGTCCACTATTCGATGGGGGAGGCTTGAACTGGTTAATTGCACAGCGGGTGGAGGGGGGCACACCGAACCGGCCGGTGTGCACTGACACTTCCTCCTTCTACCTCCTGCAATGCAGAGTTCAGCGGAGCTGAGTGGATGCGTGCAGCCGGAGGAACCGGAAGGACATCACTACCGGAAGTGATGAATTCAGAGCAAACTTGACTCGCAAACAATGCCCAGTTGCCGTGACAACATGTTTCGTGGAAGCTTTGACAAAGCGGTACTTCCGCAAAACATGTCGTCACGGCAACTGGGCATTGTGTGCGAGTCAAGCTGTCTCTGAATTCATCACTTCCGGTAGTGATGTCCTTCAGGTTCCTCCGGCTGCACGCATCCACTCCGCTCCGCCGAACTCTGCATTGCAGGAGGTAGAAGGAGGAAGTGTCAGTGCACACCGGCCAGTTCGGTGTGCCCCCCTCCACCCGCTGTGCAATTTTGGTGTTCACCCCTCATCCATCAGGGGCTTCATACCGGTTTGGATTTTAATTTCAACTATTATTTCTCGATAAACTATATTGGTTCATGTTGGCTGTGGTTCCCCTATATCCACTGAGGCTAGCGCTGATCTCTTTGTTTCTGTGTACCTTTGTGCTGGTTCAGCATCTTCAACAGCAGCACCACAGGTGGAGTTATTAAACAATTAGTGAGACTGCCACAGTTTCAGCGCTGGAATTCTCTGGTTTTGCAGGAGGTCTGGGAAAGACTGACTTTTCTAAATCACTCCCAAATATTTATACTCACTCCCAGCCTACCCTAGTGGCAATAAACCGCCTAGTGATTAACTAGGGAGATATAAACATTCATAACATTTATTTTTGTAGCCTTCCACAGCATTGCCAGGGACACTCCCCAGCAGAATTCAAAAGTAAACAAACACCAGAGCTTAGGAGAAACCCACAGAAGGATGAACTGATGAAGTCAAATCCATGTATTTACCCTAGCCGTATTTAAAAATACATATAATTAATGAAGCCCTCCTTCGTCAACATGCTAAGCTTTTTTTTTTTTTTCAAAACTTTCTATTTTCATTACATTTGTGGATATAGACCCAGAAACATCATAACATCAGGCCTTTGTGCTTCTTTATGTTATGCTGGCAGATTATGGCTGGTGGAAGGGGCAAGCAGGATGCTGTACATGAAAACATCAGTACATTCCTCAAGAGCTCACAGGCTTGATGCAAGCAGTGGACTAGCTCTTGGGAGAAGTTATGCAAATAGCAAAATGCCTTCATGGATGGGTGTCAGATTTGAGTAATGGGGCATTTTTAGATAGACTGAATTTGCATGCCAACTTCCCTAAGCAATGCCCATATGTGATCCTGAGTATCCAGGAGTGAAAAAAACTGAAATCCAGTGAGTGAAAGAAACAGGGGTAGGGAGAGTGTGGATAGGGATGAAAGGGCTAGATCATGCTGAAGGTCCTCCAGCCAGGAAATAAGGCAAGCTTTATCTTACCTGCTGCAGCTATTAAAGTGACAATAAAGACATTTTTAAAAAAGAAACAAACATGCCATACTTACCTGCTCTGTGCAGCAGTTTTGCACAGAGTAGCCCCCAATCCTCCTCTTCTCGTGTCCTCCGCCAGTGCTCTTGGGCCTTCTCTCCTGTCGAGTGCCCCCAGGGAAAGCAGCTGTGTATCAGTTCAGACATGGAGCTGTGGCTTGGCCCTGCCCCTCTCTCCTTATTAGCTGTCTGGATGTGATTGACAGCAGTGGGAGCCAATGGTGCCCGCTGCTGTCTCAGCCAATGAAGGAAAATCCCTAGGGAGCCAATGCTCTCGTAGACATCACTAGATTAAGAGGGAGCTCAGGTAAGTATTGGGGGGGGGGGACTGCTGCTCACAAAAGGTTTTTTACCTTCATGTATAGAATGCATGAAGGTAAAAAAACCTTCAGCCTTTAGAACCACTTTAAGCTCAGAAGCTTAAAGTAGCAGCTATTCAGGACTAGCTTTCAATTTTAGGGCATTGTTACTGGCCTTTGGTCTACCTAGAGACGATCTCAAAAGTCATACTTGCCCATAATGACTTTTCTGATAAGTCTTCTACAAATTTTGTGTTCCTCTCTAGCTTGGGCTGCACAGCATGTTCACCCCTATTCCAGTCCCAAAATGGATGTGAATGCCTGCACGTAGAAGAAGCAATGTTAGAGTCATCATCTATTAACTTATCCTTTTAGAATCCTCCAGTTAAGTATTAAATTTCCCTATTTTTGTTACAAGCCATTTGTGGTGACACAGATGCATTAAAAAATCAAGACTTGAGCAATTCAAAAGCAAAAGGTCGTGTAGTGTGTCTCTGTAAAGGGCAAGGATGATGTGTGGCTTGGCAAAGGCTTTACAGACAATTTCACAGGCAACAAAGTGAATAAACAAAGCCACATGCTTCAGATTATTCTGCTATAGAGCTGTTTTCCTAAGTCAGTGACAGAAGCACCAAACATAAACAATAATGAACATGGTCTTAAGTGAGAGTCATTAAGATTTAGAAATTTCAACATGATCTCATCTACAATTTAGCTATTTGTAAACTGCGTTCTATTGACAAAGAGTGGTTAGGGAGAAAAGATGAATTGCTTTAGTTTGCATTGCTGTTTTACTATTTTAGATAGTGATATTGTTGAGTCTTTTCTAGATGAACTGGAGGGGGCAAAGAAAAAAACCTACTGCTGAATAGCTATTGCTATCCTTCCTGCGCTCTGACTTGTGGCTCTCCTATACTCAAGCTGTTCTTCCATTTATCCACCCCTCCTTTCCTCCTGTACAGTCACATAACCTTTTGTATTCTTTGAACCTACTCCTTTAAATACAAAGCATCCTATGAATGGACAGGGAAGAGGAGGGGCAGGTAGGAGTGAGGCAAGAGCAGTGTCTGATCTCAGCCGCTGCTGTCAGTAGGTTATGAATGCCAGCTCTCAAGCTTGCAGCTGTCTCTAGTATGTGCAGATGACACTTTCAGCCTCATCCTACACAGTGATTTCTCTTTCCTTCATTGACAGACACAGCGCTCCATATTCAGAACCATTGGGTTACGCCTATGGGCAGCATACATTTCCCTCTCTGCTATAGACCTTCAGTTTTTTTTCTGCCTAGTCAGCAGTAAGGATCTAGTTCCTTGCTTGCCGGGATCTCTGGTCCTGGCACTTTTTTTTTTTTTTTTTTAATGACATTTTTTCTCCTGTGTTTTTTTTCCTCTGAGATCTCCAATTAACTGTTGGGTTGGGCGATGGGCTGGATAGCTAGATCCAGTGGTCCCCCTAGTCTGGCCACCTAGGGTGCGCAAAGCAGAGCTCCACTCTGGGTCGGCTGCAACATATCCCCTATGGACGGGGGCTGGCCTGCGAGTTAAATACCTCACGAGGTTGTGTTTGACCGGGTCTTGGCCTGAGTCTCAGCGTTCCTCCAGCCCCCCCATTTCGTAATGAGGGGTTCTGTCTGGAGTGGTATCCGCCTGGTTCCATGGTATGATGAGTAAGATGTCCTCCCTCTGCTGTGTGGGGTGGATGCGGGCAGACCTGCCCCTCAGACCCCCCCTCTATTTTGGTGGTCCCTGTGGGCCATCTTTGTACCCCCTCCCTCAGGGGAAGCGTGGTGGGTTTGCAGGTGGCTGGGGCTGGTGGGCAGCACTGTACTGGTGGGGAGTCTTGTATTTTCTTTCGATTTTTTCCTTTAGACTTACCAAAACCATATAATATGAGGTTAAACCTAAACATGTTCAATTTGTATGCAATCAGGCAGGCCCTTGCATTACATAGTTGAAGGTAAATATAAAGGAAATCGAACAAAAAAAGTTGTATACAGTAATACCTTGGTTTGGGAGTAGCTAGGTTTGAGAGCGTTTTGCAAGACAAGCAACATTTTTTTTTATAAATTTTGACTTGATAAACAAGCAGTGTCTTGATATACAAGTAGCATCATGCCACAACCAGGGCTTTTTTTCAGCGGGAACGTGGGGGAACCTCCAGCACTAAATGTATGTAATGACAAGGAGTTCTGGGTTGTGCTACATTGTCTATTGATGCTGGCTGCTGGGGGATCTATTGTTGTTGGAGGGGATCTATTCCTGCAGCAGGGTTTATTGCTGCTGCGGAGATCTAGTGTGGCTACTGGGGGATCTATTGTCTCTGAAAGAGATCTGGTTTTGCCGGGGGGGTCTATTTTTGCTGGGGTGGGTCTTATGTTGCTGAGGGGTCAGTTGTTGCTGTTTAGGGAGCAGTCTATTGTAGCTGGCTGCTGGACAAATCATCTGAGTTTCAATTATTTCTTCATGGCAACATTCGCTTTGATATAAGAGTGCTTTAGATTACAAGCATGTTTACGGAACAAATTATGCTCGCAATCCAAGGTTTTACTGTAGTTTGTATCCAGCTTAAGTCTGCTGTCAGAGCAGCGTCACTGAAATTGTAAAGAGCAGTCAGTGATCCACAGGGGAGGGCTGGCAGCCTTAAGCCTGGGGGGCAAGTCAGGTCAAGTGGCCCGTTGAACTACCGAATCAACTCACCATCCATGCCCAGCTTTTTAGTGGGACTGTGACATTGCGACAGACAAATCTGACACAAAGTGACACTTTTTGGGGACCAGTGACACTAATACAGTGATCAGTGCTAAAAAATGCACTGCTACTGTATAAATGACAATGGCAGGAAAGGGGTTAACACTAGGGGTGATCAAGGGGTTAAGTTTGCTCCTAGGGAATGCTTTCTTACTGTGTGGGGGATGGATGTACTAGAGAAAATAAAAAGATCTGTGTTTCAGCTCAGCTGAAACACAGATCTCCATCTTCCTGTGACAGAACAGCCGTCTGCCTTGTTTACAAAGGCAGACCGCCGTTCTGTCATTCTCCTGCATGATCGCAGGTGACCTGCTGATTGGCTCCCGCTGTGTCGCGTCCCCTAGAACCCGTGCACAAAATCACGCATCGGTATGTGATTTTGCACAGCCAGGCCGCCCTGCCACACTATATATGCGGTGGGCGGTCTGGAAGTGGTTAAGCTGGATGAATGGGTCCTGTAGTCCTGCACTAGTTGGGGGATCGGGGGTGGGTGACACATGCTGAGCTCTAAAGGGGCTTATGCTGGGACCTGTAGTCCTTCACTTTTGGGGGGATTACATCCCCAAAAGCAAAGGACTGCAAGTCCCAGCATGAACCCTGGCTGAGATCTACACATGTGACCTCCTCCTTTGCGGCCAGCTTACGCTCCCATGACACAAGGGGGAGCCCTAGGGGACCTCAGGGACCCAATACCTTTAAAGAGGTTGTAAACCCATGAAACTATTTTTTTTTTTTTTTTGCTGCAACCTGAAAGAGAAACCCATAATGAGCTAGTATGCATCGCATACTACCTCATTATGAAATACTTACCTTAGAACGAACCCCCGCTTACCTGTATGACGGGCGACATGTCCAGTCACCCGTCTTCCGGGATTGCGGCATCCGGCCATCTGATTGGCCAGAGCCGCGGGAGCCGACGGTCACGGCACCGGACTCTGAAGGAACGGCACCGGACTCTGAAAAGATGGCACCAGCGGCCGTTCCTTCAGAGCGCATGTGCCAGTGACGTCACTGGCTGCATGTCAGGTAATTATCTCTTTAAAGAGGAAGTAAACCCTCCTCTGACACTTTTTCCTATAGGTAAGCCTTTATTAAGGCTTACCTATAGGTAGTGTAAATATCTCCTAAAAATGCACTGTTTAGGAGATATTTACCTTACATGCAGCCAGTGACGTTACTGGCGCATGCGCTCTGAAGGACCGGCCGCTGGTGCCATTTCTTCAGAGTCCGGTGACGTCACCACGGCTCCGGCCAATCAGATGGCCGGATGCCGCGATCCTGGAAGACAGGCGACTGGACATGTCGCCCGTCATCCAGCTAAGCGGGCGGCACGGCGGGGGCTCATTCTAAGGTAAGTATTTCATAATGAGCTAGTATGCGATGCATACTAGCTCATTATGTCTCTCTTGCAGGGTCAAAAAGAAAAAAAAAAAAAAAAAAGGGTTTACAACCTCTTTAACTGGACTGTATACAGCATGTATATTGATGTATAGCTGCTCCTGGCTCTAAATACTTGTCTCATACCTGTATAATACAGGTATGAGACAGGTATATAGTGCCAGGAACAGCTTTACATCAATATACAGGCTGTATACAGTGCCAGGGGGAAAGTACAGGGAAAAAATGTCCACATCATGTCACTTTTTTTTTTGGTCACTCACTGGCTGCTCTTCTCCGAGTGACAGTGCCAGGGGAAAGTACAGGGAAAAAATGTCCACATGTCACTTTTTTTTTTGTCACTCACTGGCTGCCGCTGCTCTTCTCCGAGTCCCGACCACCTCACAGACACTGTCCACCGCACCGCAGCAGGTAACTTCACTTAGAATCTCAATCTGGATTGCCGCTGACCCGCTGTTGCCCGTTGCAGACTTGCATTTTCCTAGGCCAGGCCAGCCACCTCTTCTGCATCGGCCCCACGTTGATGGGATGGAGGGAGGAGCCGAAGGTGGGAGGGGCCGGGCGGCTGGGGCCAGTGATCGGCGCGGAGGACGGCCGACGGCTTTGCATGATGGGTCTCCTCTCCTCTCTGCTCTGGAGACCGCTACGTCACTGGTTGCTAGACGCTAAGCGGCCGGTGATCTAGCAACCAGGTCTCCAGGGCAGGGCCATGGCAGGAAGTGACAGCGTGTCTGTGACTGTGACTCACTGACTAGCGACATACCATACCGACGGACGGCGGGACTGACCCCAAACTGAGCGGCCTTTTCTGAGGGGGATTAGACCGGCCCGGGGGGAAATTGCCACCTTGCCCCCCGGGCCAGCCCGCCTCTGGTGATCCAGAAGGTCCTGAGATTTAACTTAGTAAAAAAAAAAAAAAAAAGAAAATAGGCAGAGTATCTGAAGGCTTTAAAGCAATTTAGAACTGAAAAATACACAATCCTTGTTAGATAGAGGCACTTATATACAAGCAATTTCTAATTATTTTCAAGGAATGCATCTCACTTTTCAGCTTGTACTGTAGGTGGGGTGGAGCGCCTGCAGCAGGAATTATTCAGACATTCGGGTGTGAGCTAAATCTTTGTGTATAGAGAGGGAAAAACTGTGCCTGGTGCCCAATGAAAACCAAAAAACAAATTAAAATGTAAAAACAGCTGCACTCAGATACACAAATACAAGTGTTATAATTACTGCCGGCACTTACAAGATATCTTTGGAAAGATTTATGGACACTGCTTTCTCTTATACTAAGGAAGTATATACAGTGTTTAGGCACTTGTGTCACAGCAGTGTTTGTTTATTTCGTTTATTTATTGCGCTCACATAATAAGTGGTGTTTGTTCATTTAGTTGTGTTTACATAAGAAGCACCATGTTTATACATTTAAATTCAGTTATGTCAATACGACAGCATAACAGTTTGGATTTTCGAGCTCAAACTTGTGTTAAAGAGGTTGTAAACCCGTTTAAAATTTTTTTTTTTTTTTACATCCTGCAAGAGAAACACATAATGAGCTAGTATGCATCGCATACATCGCGTGACGTCACTGGCTGCATTAAAGGTAAATATCTCCTAAACGGTACATGTTTAGGAGATATTTACAGTACCTATAGGTACAACTTCCCGAGGAGGGTTTACTTCCTCTTTAAAGTAATGTAGCAACAGTTCACAACAAACCTGGTGGGAAGGTGACCCAGCCGGGTGTACTCAGTTTCCAACAACCTGAAGGAGCAGATTCCAGCGTCATTAGAGAAGGAGCAGAATGCGTCCTGGCCTTCTCGCGACCAATCGGGAATTGCTTTCCCTCACAGGTGGTTACCTGTCCCTATTCTACCAACTCGCAAAAAGAGCATCAAGTCTGGGAGCCAGGGCCTTCAGAAGGCACTACAAGAAAACAACAAGAGAAGGGCGCACCGACCTTGTGCATTACCACTTAAAAGTTTATTAAAAGCAAAGAAGGGTAGCGTACAATATACTCACAAACGTAGCATATGAACAAGCATATAGGAAATGGGCACCGCTCACTTCCAGGACACTTCTCTACTGCTGGATAGCGTGATGGCGTCCTCAAAACCTGATGTGGCTTACGCGTTTCAAGGGAGGATCCTCTTCCTCAGAGCCAAAATCGCCCTTGGTCCTGAGGGGGGCAGCAAGACCACTTCATTTGTGTCATAAAACCACCTAGAAGATTCACCTTTCCGCATACCACTCGAGCGCAGGAGAGATATTGTTGTTCTTCAGAAGGCTCTGCCTGACCCAAGATGGTTTTCAGAGATACATGGGGCTGAAGAATCCAGTCAGATCACTTTCCCAGTGACCCAGGAAACCATGGAGGAACCATGTTCCTCCTGACTTTCTCCCCAACTGCAGAAGCCATTAATAATCAGGTTCTTTTGTCCTTATTTCTCCAGCATTAATCTGTTCATCTGACCCAGGACTCACTGTCACCCTTTGTGCAGTTTAATGAGTTTGAATAAATTGCAAAAGCCCTATAAAGTGGTAAAAAGAATTGTGAATTAACAGAACATTATACAATGACAAGTTAACAACCACAGTGGGAAGTAGTACAGGCACAATATTTGAAAATGCAAACACACGCTGAAATATGATGGGGCAATACTGTAGCAAGCTTAACAAAAGATTATAGTACCATTCTATATAATGTTTCAATAAGTGAGGAAACCCAACAGGCCCCTTCCAAATATATCTGGGCATATGTTGGGGCCCATAGTTTTGCCTTGAAACAACTAAATATATTTAAAATCCCAAAAGGGGGAAATGCTGTCCAACAGGCAATGAGGACGGAACAAGGAAGTCTGTGGCAAAGAGGCATCTCACAAAGCCTTTTGTCTTCAGGGCACCCACCAATGTCCTGTGAGAGATCTAGTGACCCACCACTTGAGCCAATGAGGCCTTCTCTGCAGGTAGCAGAGCCATGTCTGTAACAGCAAGCTCTGGAGCCACAGAATCTGGAGAAAAAGGCTCTGGTCCCACAGGATCTGAATACAGCATGCTCTGGTCCCTTAGCACACTCTAGTCCAAAGCAGCAGGAGTCCTTGATTCAGCAACAGATACAGAAGTACTGGACAGAGATTTCGTTTACTCTGCTCCCCACATGAAGTTTAGAATTTTTTGTTTTCTCTTACTCCTAGCAACACTCCTCCTTCATGGCCCCCTGGGAGTTGTAGTCCTGCTCTTCTTCACTGCCAGTACCGTGTCTTTGGCTAGGCACTAAATTCCCTAGCAGTCTATGCATTCTGCCCAGTCTCCAAATACAAGGGGCAGGGCTTCCTTACACAGACTGCTCGGCAACCAATCTGAGTCCTCCTAACACTGCCCCTCTGTACCTGATCTGAAAAAAAGAATTGTTGCTCTATATAAAGATGGCCTAGGCTATAAGAAGATAGCCAAGACCCTGAAACTGAGCTGCAGCACGGTGGCCTAAACCATACAGCGGTTTAACAGGATAGGTTCCACTCAGAACAGGCCTCGTTATGGTCGACCAAAGGGGTTTAGTGCAGGTGATCAGCGTCATATCCAGAGGTTGCCTTTGGGAAATAGACGTATGAGTGCTGCCAACATTGCTGCAGAGGTTGAAGGGGTGGGGGGTCATCCTGTCAGTACTCAGACCAAACATTGCACACTGCATTAAATTGGTCTGCATGGCTATCGTCCCGGAAGGAAGCCTCTTCTAAAGATGATGCACAAGAAAGCCCACAAACAGTTTGCTGAAGACAAGCAGACTAAGGACATGGATTACTGGAACCATGTCCAATGGTCTGATGAGACCAAGATAGACTTATTTGATTCAGATGGTGTCACGTGTGAGTGGTGGCAACCAGGTGAGGAGTACAAAGACAAGTGTGTCTTGCCTACAGTCAAGCATGGTGGTGGGAGTGTCATGGTCTGGGACTGCATAAGTGCTGCCAGCACTTGGGAGCATGAATGCCAACATTTACTGTGACATACTGAAGCAGACCATGATCCCTTCCCTTCCGAAACTGGGAGGCAGGGCAGTATTCCAACATGATAACGACCCCAAACACACCTTCAAGACAACCACTGACTTGCTAAAGAAGCTGAGGGTAAAGGTGATGGACTGGCCAAGCATGTTTCCAGACCTAAACCCTATTGAGCATCTGTGGGGCATCTTCAAATGGAAGGTGGAGGAGCGCAAGGTCTCTAGTATCCAACAGCTCCGTGATGTCGTCATGGAGGAGTGCAAGAGGACTCCAGTGGCAACCTGTGAAGCTCTAGTGAACTCCATTCCCAAGAGGGTTAAGACAGTACTGAAAAATAATTGTGGCATTACAAAATATTGACACTTTGGGCCCAATTTGGACATTTTGACTTAGGGGTGTACTCACTTTTGTTGCCAGCGGCTTAGACATTAATGCCTGTGTGTTAAGTTATTTTGAGGGGACAGCAAATTTACACTGTTATACAAGCTGTACACTCACTACTTTACATTGTAGCAAAGTGTCATTTCTTCAGTGTTGTCACATGAAAAGATATAATAAAATATTTACAAAAATGTGAGGGGTGTACTCACTTTTGGGAGATACTGTAGATCACACTGCTCAGCTAATGCCTCGTACACACGCAACGATTATCGGCCGACCGATCAGCCGTCTTTTGTCCAGTGTTGTTGTGTTGGTTGAAATGTGCCTAGACTGCACACGAATTTTCTCGGCCAACAAAAACCAACTTCAGAAGTGATGTCATGTGCTGGTTTACTTTCCGTGTGTTTTTTCTTCTCTGAGCATGCCCAGTCTTGCTCATCAGATTTTTGTCTGCCGAAATCTGTACTGACTGACGGAAAATCGGCCGTTTTGTTGACGGCTAACAAAAATTTTATAGCCTGCACGCCAGATTTTGTTCGGCCGAAAAGTCGGAGTCGGTTGTCGAAAGCATCATACTAAAAAGCCGAAAATCGGCCGATCGGACGTTGGCTGAAAATTCACGGCCAACTATCGATGCGTGTGTACGAGGCATACGACTACAGTCTGAGCAAAATACTAGCTACTGTAGAGGAATTCCAGACTTCAATGATTTAGTGTGCCCAGGGAAGAGAGCATGCCCAGCAACTAACTCTTTGTTATCCATATAAAACTGGATCTACATGAGCTGTGTGCACCACAGAGGACTTCCTAGCTTTGACCAATACCCCCATGGCACTAGAAGTGTGTCTATGACAATCAGTCCATCTTGTCTTAGAATTGGTGTCTCAGAGAAAGGCTTCTATACCCTTTAAAGAAAAATTGAAGACATTCAGTGGGGATGGAAATGGGAGAAATTATACAGCAGCACAGTTTTCTATAAAGCACCAGGAACAGAAGCAGATGAGACCGAAACAGGTAAGGTAGGAGTTCTACTTTAAAGTAAAATGATGAGGGGAACAGAGAATATGGGCATTGTAGTTTCCTCGCCAAGGGACTGCCTCTACATGCCTATGCCCATTGTAAATATGTACCATTAATTCAAGAAATAAACCTTTTCAAAGAAAACATTTTTTTTTCATACTGTTTATTCCCAACATTTCAGTTTTACTCTTATTGCAATTAAATTAGATTAGCACTCATGAAATCCTTATGGACAAGATTCAATTAGTCTTTATAGAATTCTTTCATGGTAATGTTTATTTAGACAATCATGCACTAAAATGAATCCATCAGTTTGTTCAATTGCCTATATGCTTAGGATAAACTGATTTAAATGGGACATTTTATTGGTATTTATTTGATAATAAAATGATTTGCAAACATTTCAATTCATCTCTTTTTCTGTCATATGACTGCAGAACACATTAAAACATACAATCAATTCTCATGGCTGACTTTTTTAAGAATGCAACACATTTAAAAAAAAAAATATATAAAAGTATATGTAAACCCTAACAACGAACGTCTCTCTTATTTACTTCTTTTTGGTCTATTAGCCACTTTAAGACCGGAAGATTTGACCCCCCTTCCTGACCAGGCCCTATTTTGTGATACGGCACTATGTTAATGTAACGGACAATTACGTGGTCATGCGACACTGTACCCAAATAAAATTGACATCCTTTTTTTCCCCAAAAATAGAGCTTTCTTTTTGTGGTATGTGGTCACCTGTGCGATTTTTAATTTTTGCGTTATAAACAAAAAAAAAGCGTCATTTTTGGAAAAAAAAACAATAATTTTCACATTCTGATATATAACATTCCCCCCCCCCCAAAAATGTAAATATCTAAATTTTTTTAACATTTTAGGCCAATTTATTTTCTGCTACATATTTTTGGTAAAAAAATCGCAATAATGATATTTTGATTGGTTTGCGCAAAAGCTATTGCGTTTACTAACTACGGGAAAGATTTATGTCATTTTTATTTATTTATTTTTTAATAGTAATGGTGGCGATCTGCATTTTTTTTGCGGGACTGTGACATTGCGGCGGACAGAACGGACCCCTAACTGACATTTTTGACACTTTTGGGGGGACCAGTGACATTACTACAGTAATCAGTGCTATCAATATGCACTGTTACTGTAATAATGACACTGGCAGGGAAGAGGTTAACCTTATGGGTGATCAAAGGGTTAAATGTGTGCTTCCTGCTTACTGACATGTGTGGGGGGAGGGGGGTTCTGTGACACAGACAGAGATCGCAGGTTCAGCTATGCTAAATCCTGTGATCTGTCACTGTCTGTGACTGAGAAGATCCGCCTGCTTTGTTTACATAAGCAGGCGGGTCTTCTCACACTTTCCCCGACGATCGGGGAAGGGAGGTGGCGATCGCCGCCTCTCCTCCTCTGGCCCGACTCCCGCTGTGTCTATACACAGCGGGAGCGAGCCCCCGGCGGCGCGCGCTGCCGAGACCACTCGGTGCCCAGCGACATAGGTCTATGTCGCTGGACCTAGGAGAGCCGCACTGGTGCAGTAGGATTACTGTCGGCAGTCGGCAAGTGGTTAAATATACCATTGAAATTGTTTTTGTTGTAACTTTTTGATAAGTGCAAAAATATCTGTGGATCCTGACAGAAATCTTGTAAGCTAATAACTTTCTGCACTCTCTGCCTGTGCTGCACTCATATCAAATATGTTGTTCCTAGCTATCTTTGTGGTCTACATGACATCTCCTCCTATGTTATTGAGATTTGGCGAGGTGAAGGTGTTTTGCAGTCCTAAGACACTTACTGTCCTAGGATGACAATGCTTCTCCCTCCTAGATATAGTGCAGTGAGTGAGTTCTGTCACCCCAGGACATGAAGTGTGCTACTGGCATTATCTCCAACTAAAAAATAAAATCAAAAGTGAGTACACCCCTAAGTCAAAATGTCCAAATTAGGCCCAATTAGCCATTTTCCCTCCCCGATGTCACGTAACTCGTTAGAGTTACAAGGTATCGGGTGTGAATGGGGAGCAAGTGTGTTAAATTTGGTGTTATCACTCTCACTCTCTCATACTGGTCACTGGAATTTCAACATGGCACCTCATGGCAAAGAACTCTCTGAGGATCTGAAAAAAAGAATTGTTGCTCTATATAAAGATGGCCTAGGCTATAAGAAGATTGACAAGACCCTGAAACTGAGCTGCAGCACGGTGGCCTAAACCATACAGCGGTTTAACAGGACAGGTTCCACTCAGAACAGGCCTCGTTATGGTCGACCAAAGGGGTTTAGTGCAGGTGCTCAGCGTCATATCCAGAGGTTGCCTTTGGGAAATAGACGTATGAGTGCTGCCAACATTGCTGCAGAGGTTGAAGGGGTGGGGGGTCATCCTGTCAGTACTCAGACCAAACACTGCACACTGCATTAAATTGGTCTGCATGGCTATCGTCCCGGAAGGAAGCCTCTTCTAAAGATGATGCACAAGAAAGCCCACAAACAGTTTGCTGAAGACAAGAAGACTAAGGACATGGATTACTGGAACCATGTCCAATGGTCTGATGAGACCAAGATAGACTTATTTGATTCAGATGGTGTCACGTGTGAGTGGTGGCAACCAGGTGAGGAGTACAAAGACAAGTGTGTCTTGCCTACAGTCAAGCATGGTGGTGGGAGTGTCATGGTCTGGGACTGCATAAGTGCTGCCAGTATGTGTTTGTGCATGCAAATAACTCCTCTGTGTAAAATTGTTGATTACAATGTTCTCACAATATATTTCTATTACACAGGAACTCTAAGGCAAATCAATATATTGTATAATCTTACACCCCTGAAGAAGCGGAGTGTTGAAACCCGCGAAACATGTTGGGTTAATGCCCGGTACCCTGGTTTGGGGTCACCGGAGCTTGTATAACATCTATACTGCCTGCAATGTTCAGAACTGTATGTAATTGATATGACTACGATGGTAATCTGATCTGTACAATTTTTTATTTTATAATTTCTCTTCTTTATTTTGTACGTAATTTTTAATGGGGGGCAAGCGCGTGCCACCGCCAGTGCACTTCCGCCCTCACTAGGCAGCGGGGATACTGATACACGGGACCGCCAGTTGCGATCGCCGCTGGGCACCCGCAGTCGCTCCCCGCTGAGAGAGAAGGACAGTCAGCTGTTGTAAACACAGCTGACCATTCTTCTCTCTGAAATGATCCAAGAGCGCCTGTGATACTTCTATATAGGACCACATGTCTCTATGGTCATTTCACAAGCCCATCCCCCCCACAGTTAGTAAACACTCCCTTAGGCTCACATTTAACCCTTTGATCACCCCCAGGTTAACCCCTCCCCTGCCAATGCCATTATTACAGAAACAGTACATATTTTTAGCGCTGATTACTGTAGTAATGTCACTGTTACCCCCAAAAGTGTCAAAAATGTCAGTTAGGGCTCCGATCGGTCCACCGCAATGTCGCAGCCCCGCTAAAAAATGCAGGTTGCCGCCATTACTAGTAAAACATAAAAAAATAAAAAAATAAAATGACATAAATCTTTCCCCTAGTTTGTAGACGCAGTAACTTTTGCGCAAACCAATTAAAACACACTTATTGCAATTTTTTTTTTTTTTTACCAAAAAAACGTAGCAGAATACAAATTGGCCTGAAAGGATTTTGATTTTTAATTTCTTTTTTTTTTGGGGAATGTTATATAGCAGAATGTGAAAAATATAGTTTTTTTTTTTCAGAATTGTCGCTTTTTTTTTTGTTCATAGTGCAAAAAATAAAAATCGCACAAATACCACCAAAAGAAAGCTCTATTTGTGGGAAAAAAAAGGACATCAACTTTATTTCGGTAACGCAGTGCCAATTTGAAAAAAAAAATGGCCTGGTCATTAAGGGGGCAAATATTCCGGTCCAGAAGTGGTTAAGAGATTTCTCATATTTGAATAGGGTCAACACACATAATACAGTACTTTACAGAGCACCTAGAACCATGTTATACTATTCCTTTCCCTGAAGTACAAACACATCCTAAGGCCAGTATAATCAGCTGCAGAAAGATTAGGTGAGCCATTACATGCTCCAGAATGTTGTATGATTGTGTTTGTATACACAGATACTGTGATAGAGCGGAACCACTTATCACAAGACATATACAATACACATTTCCATTTTTTCTCTATAATGTACTAGGCTAATCCTTTAATCCTTAGCATTTTACTAAAATGAATCCGACCTGGTCCAAATCTGCTTAAAGGGGAGTTCCACCCACATATAACACTTTGCGTCATCTAGTTAATCCATGCATTTTAAAACCGTATTGGCTAAATTTTTATTTATTTTTTTGGGGTTTGTTTTACCTTCTTTTCCAGTGTTTTTCTTCTTCACTTCCTATGTATGTATCCCGACATTTTATCACAGCCTTGCTTAAACTTTTGAACATGGAGGAACCCTTGAAATAACTTTTTTGGGTTTAGGGAGCCCCTGCTAATAATTACTACTGTATATCTAAAGGTTGCTGTACCTTAGTGTGATGCTCCTTACATTTGTAGCAAGTGGGAGGAAACGTCACCCTTTACAGATAACTAAAAAAAAATCATGGGTGTCAGTGATTACTCATCTGAAAGGTAGAAATTGCTCATAGCTTAAGGAACCCCTTGCAACCTGAAGGAAACCTAGGGTTCCATGGAAGCCTGATTGAGAAAGGCAGTTCCAACATTAGGATAGATAGCCAGAGGTTTTCCTGTACTTAATCTGCAGTATCCAAAATGTATTTCAGTTGCTGCCTAGAACTGCTTTTTATAGTAATTTCAGTCAATAAAAGATGTGTAGCACTGCTCCCTAGGAAGCTGCTAAGAATTACACGTTCTTGGGTCCCCTGGATTAACATTAACAACTGATAGCAGATACACGACGTTAACAGTTCTTGGCTCAGACAATGAACAGTCCAGGGGATGTGGGTTTTTGTATTTTATTTTAAAACTTGGATGGGAGAAGGGAATGAGTGGGATACTCCAACTTGAATTATACACAACTCCTGAGGACAACTGACTGTAGAATGCGGCAAGGCCACTGCTTCACCTTGCCACTGAAGTGAAGATACAGAATATGGACTCGCTCTTTAACTACTCTTCAGGGTCTAACTAGGCATCCCCTTTCTCACTGACTTTGTATGCTGACCTTCTGTCCACTGACACTCTCCTGGAGTGGTCCCCATCCTGGGCAGACCCCTGGGAAGCTACCTGGTAGTCAGGGACACTGTTTTTCCTCAGGTCACTCTACCACATGCTCCACTGTCAGTCTCCACAGGACCTCTTGGCTCTGCACCACACTTCTGGTCCACAAGGCCGACCACCTGTAACCACCTTCCTCAGCAACAGGAAGAGAGACAGCCCTCACCCTCCTCCTGGGACCTGGCTTCCCACCCAAAGACCCCCTGTCACATGTGCCCGTGGCTTTTATAATGCATCCCAGAATGCACCACTGCTTGTGCCTATCCACTGGGACAGTCATAAAAGCCTATGTGTCAATGGCTGGGTTTCCTCCACTGTCCAACAGGCTCCCCTATTGGATACAGTGGGGACACTCCCTCAGACCAAATTAATCACACCTGGACACATGCAACAGGCCTAACTATAAATTCTGCTCCCTGATAAGCAGGAAGCACATAACTTTAGCCTGCAATTCTGCTGATAAGCAGCCAGAATCAAAACTATGCTACCTATCTAGCACCTGACTAGGAGGGTGCTACATACGATTTTTGAGCTTTAAAGTGGTTTACTTGCAATTCAAGGCAAATTTGTCAATGGCTTTTTACTGTACCCCCAGCGCAGCACTGCACAGTCTTCCAACATTCTACATGCAGCTCTACCCCCGTAGTGACTGCTTGCATTAACTGGTTCTACCCTAACAAGTACAGAGGCTGCCTGTCACCGAAAGAATCAGTCCATTCACACTGGCTCCAATGAATCAGTCTAGGGGAGGTCTTTTTGTAACTTATCGTTTTAAAATTTTACCAAGAACGGGGTTAGGACATGGGATACTCCACAATGGCTAGAAAACAGCAGCTAGGGGACAATCTTCCATTTAGGTAAACGTGAATAAAGAACAGTCTTTTCCCCCCTAGCTGGGGATTATGGGGCAAGTTCCTGAACAATCTATGGTTTACAGCTGAAGACAATGAGGCAAGTCTCTTTGGCATATGGTTACCCAGCAGTTTCCAGACTTCTACAGAGATCAGTTTAGGGTTTTTACTCACAAGTCCCCAAGACAGCTGCCACCTTCCAGCTTCTACTAGACACTAGTGAGACTAGTGAGCGAGAAGCCACTTCTCCAGACCAGACAAAAAACTCACAAAGGGGAAAGAAAAGGGGGAAATTGGGACTTTCCTATACCAACAAAGGGTTTGATTATACAACATAACTATGTGAAATATAAGTCTAAATACACAGCATTTTATTGGAACAATGTTAAAATAAACCCCAAAATAAGTGGGGTCAGTATAGACATACAATAAAATGTGAACATACAAAATTGTAGTGGCTAAAACTGTATATGGTACAAAAATAGGACCTAGGCATAAATATAAATGATATTTATGAACTTTGTTGTTATGAATACTGATATTTATATAGTTACATTTAGTTACATAGTTAGTGAGGCTGAAAAAAAGACACCAGTCCATCCAGTTCAGCCTATATGTGTGTGTGTTTGCAGTTAACAGTACATCATATACTCCTGTATGTTGTGGTCGTTAAGGTACCCATCTAATAGTTTTTTTGAAACTATTGATGCTCTCTGCTGATACCACTGCTTGTGGAAGAGAATTCCACATCCTTACTGCTCTGACAGTAAAGAACCCTTTACGCAGTTTAAGGTTAAACCGCTTCTCTTCTAATTTTAGTGAATGGACATATGTCTTTTTAAATTCCCTTTCGCTAAAAAAGTTTGTTCCCTATGCTAGGGTCGCCAGTACGGTATCATATCCCCTCTCAAGTGTTTTTTTTTCCATTCTCCAGAGAGAATAAGTTCAATGCTTGTAGTCTTTCCTCATAGCTGATGTCCTCCATTCCCCTAACTATCTTTGTTGCCCTTCTCTGGACTCTCTCCAGTTCCAGGACTTTCTCCAGTTCCAGCACATCCTTCCTAAAGACTGGTGCCCAGAACTGGACAGCATACTCGGGATGAGGCCGGACCAGAGTCTTGTAGAGTGGGAGAATAATCGTTTTATCTCTGGAGTGAATCCCCTTTTTTATACATGCCAGTATTCTGTTGGTTTTGCTTGCAGCAGCTTGGCATTGCATGCCATTGCTGTACTTGTTGTCTACTAGGACCCCCAGGTCCTTTTCCATCATAGATTTCCCCAGAGGTTCTCCCCCTAGTTAGTAACTTGTATTCGTATTTCTGGCACCCAAGTGCATTACCTTACATTTTTCAACATTAAACCTCATTTGCCATGTAGCTGCCCCCTCCATTATTTTGTTCAGGTCTTCTTGTAAGGTTTCCACATCCTGTGAAGAAGATATTGCCCTGCATAGCTTAGTATCGTCCACAAATACTGAAATTGTACTGGTCATTCCATCCCCCAGATCGTTTATAAATAAATTAAACAGGATTGGTCTCAGGACAAATCCTATGGTCCTTACCTACGTACCTTACTTTGTACATTAAGCATTTTTGGGGAACTGTATCAAATGCCTTTGCAAAGTCCAGATACACTACATCTACAGGCCTTTCTTTATCTAGATGGCAGGTCACTTCTTCATAGAAGGTTAATAGATTGGTCTGGCAAGAACGATTCTTCATGAATTTACTAAAATTTTGTGTAGCGGGGGTTTCCCCCCTTTACATTGTGCATAAGAAGAATTCATGACCTTTTGTAGGAACTCGGCTCCATCTAGTGGCCAAAATGCCACATTGCAGCTGTTCTGTGATTTCCTGTCAGGGAATTAAACTACATTATCCACAATTCCTTTGTAGTACCAGGGTGCATTTCCCCACCGCACAGCCTGCTGGGGGAAGCTTGATAAAGGAAGGGAGGAGCCAGGTTTTCTCTCTTGGAATTGATATCCTGGACAAGCAAGATCTCAGCGCTGTGGCCTAAAGCAATTGACTAGGCCTGAAGCCCGGGCCCGTAGTGACTAAGTAAAAGAACCTTCTGGGAGGCCCAGTCAATGCTTTACAGAGATTGGAATCACTCACCATCTGCATCTAGGTGGCGTATGCCGCAGATCAGAGACTGAGACAACGAAAGAGAGTTCTTGGGACGTCGCTTGGCTGGTGAGAGGGCACCTGCCCAAAAACTGACTTTATCTACCGAAGAAGTAATTTTAATCAGAGATAGCCTTAGTATAACAGAAGGCATTAAACCCCCGGTGGCCCAGTATACCGCCCCAGGAGATTCATAGGAAAACATCCGTACCTGTATAAGAGCCGTCCGAAACCTACATCTCCCACAGAAGTTTTACCGCCAAACTGCACAGACACCCCGCGGTGATTATTAACTGTTTGCTGCCATTCTCTCTCTTGATCATCCATCCCCAATGTGGAGTACAAAAACCGTGCACCACCGTTGCTAGGGAATATCTTGAGAAGAGAGAAAAGAACTGTGTGTGGAAACTCAGATAGGCCTACCTGTCTGGTACTGTGTCTAGCATTTATTATATTTGAATGTGGGAGTATTTTTATTTTTCTAAGTTGGTACACATAATCTCTTAAAGAGCCATATTTCATTGTATCACATTTGTTTCATTCTGATACATAGTAAATTCATTTTTAATCTAACGCAATCCTGTGTGTGTTGTCCCATTGTGTCACCCAGAAGGACTGCAGCTGGAGAAAGGTAACAAGTCATTATTATTTGTTGAAGTGTTGAATTCTAAATTGTGTTCTCCTGTAGCCATTTGGTATTCCAGCCCTATTCTGGGTCAGTTGTGCCTAGGGAGGGTTCGAGCCAATTCTGTGGGTTCTTAGGCAGGACGTAGACCCAATAATCTAATCAGCAGCTCCTGCGGGGGTGGTGCTACACTTGTATAAAGTCTCTTATCATCCCCTCCAATAGCTTGCAGACTATTGATTTTAGGCTAACCACCCTGTAGGTCCCAGGGATATATCTCGGCCCTTTTTTAAATATTGGTGCCACGTTGGCTTTTCTCCAATCAGCTGGTACCAACCCTGTCAGTAGACTGTCCTTAAAAATTAGGAACAATGGTCTGGCTATCACCCGACTGAGTTCCTTAAGGACCCTTGAGTGTAAGCCATCTGGTCCCGGTGACTTATTTATGTTAAGTTTTTCGAGTCTAGTTCTGAGTCTGTCTTCTGTTAACCACGAGGGTGCTTCCTGTGATATGCTATTAATTTTAACATTACATCTGGAGTATTGTGTCCAGTTCTGGTTGCCAGTCCTCAGAAGGGATGTGTCGGAGCTGGAGAGAGTCCAGAGAAGGGCATCTAAACTAATTAGGGGATTGGAGGACGTAAATTATGAAGAGCGTTTACAAGCGCTTGATTTATTCTCCCTGGAGAAGAGACGCCTGAGAGGGGACATGATAGCGATTTAAAAATACCTTAACGGTGATCTCAACATAGAAAAAAAACTATTCAGTCGCAAGGAATGCATGAGGACATGAGGCCATTCAATGCGATTAGAGGAGAAGCGTTTTAACCTCAGGCTACGTAGGGGGTTCTTTACAGTAAGGGCTACAAAAGGTAGTAACTGCGGGGAGTATGGCTATGTTTAAGAGACTCTTGGATGTACATCTCAAGGATCAAAACATTCAGGGGTATGGGAGGTGATTATGGCCACACACACCTACCCAGGTTGAACTGGATGGACTATTGTCTTTATGCAACCTCAACTACTATGTAACTATGTAATTACAGTCTAGGTTACTGTATCCCCCCAAATCTTTTGTGAAGACCGAGGAGAAGAATTTATTTAGACCCTCTGTTTTCTCTCTGTCCTTTATAGCCAGATTCCCTTCATCATCCTTTATGGGGCCAACAGGTTCTTGGGTTTTTCTTACTCTCTTCCGCTATGTGCCTTTCGTGTTCTATCTAAGCTGCCTTGATTGCGCTCTTACATTTCTTATTGCATTCTTTGTAGTTCTCGAATGCTGCCAATGACCCCTCTGCTTTGCATTTCTTGGAGGCCTTTTCTTTTGTTTTTATATGCATTTTTACGTTGGAGTTTAGCTACACAGGGATTATTTTAGCTCTTTTAAACACATTCCCCGACAGAATGCACTGGCCAATACATTTATTAAGTATGTTCTTAAAGCACTCCCATTTTTCCCCAGTGTTCTTTGTTCCCAGGATTCTATCCCATTTAATATCGTCTAGCATAGAGCACAGTTTAGGGAAATTGGCTGTTTTTAAGTTCACTGTCTGTGTATTACCCTTAAGTTTCCCTTTTCTGTGATTTATACTTAAACGAATAGACCTATGGTCACTGTTTTCTAAGTTGCCCCTTATTTCTACGTCCACAATCAAGTCTATATTATTCGTAACTAGTGGGTCTAGTAACAGATTGTTTCTCGTTGGTGCATTCACCATCTGACCCATGAAGTTGTCCTGCAAAACATTTAGGAAATGGCAAGCCTTAGACGAATATGCGTTTCCTTCTGCCCAGTCTATATCTGGATAATAAAATTCCCCATTATAATGACATTTCCCATCTTTGCTACCATTCCAAGCTGTGATAGGTCCGCCTCCCCCTCCTCACTCTGGTTGGAGGGCCTATAGCATATGCCCAAAATTACTTTGGCCTTAGTATCTTCCATTTGAAGCTCTTCCAATAATGCTGTGTAGCTCTACATCTGGAGTCTACCCCCATCACCTAATTTTAAAGCCCCTCTTCTCTCTGCCATCTTCTCTCCCAGTACAGCTGCACCCTCCCCATTTAGGTCCCTTATAAAGAGCCGGTAACCGAGTCAGCCCAGTTCTCCAGGAACCCGAACCCCTCCTCCCTACACCAGTTCCTCAGCCACTTGTTAACTTCCCAAATCTCCCGCTGCCTCTCTGGCGTGGCTCGAGGTACAGGTAGTATTTCAGAGAATATTCCCTTTAGAGGTCCTACTCCTCAATTTAGCTCCTAAGTCCCTGAAATCGTTTTTTAGGACTCCCCATCTTCCTCTAACTTTGTCATTGGTACCCAAGTGTACCATGACAGCTGGGTCCTCCCCAGCCCCACCCAAAAATGTGTCCACCAGATCCGTTATGTGCAGAACCCGAGCGCCAGCATACTGTTCGGCGCTTGCAGTCTTTGTGACAGAATACCTTGTCTGTCCTTTTAATATTTGAGTTCCCTACCACCAGACTCTGTTTTTCCTTACCCTTAGCCTCACTCCCGCGCTCTCTGGAGGAGTTCTTTCCCTGGCAGCTAGGAGCTTCGCTCTGCTCCAGCAAAGCTTGTCCCTGACTAGTTTCTCCAACATCAAGCAACAGGGCGTATTAATTGGGATGTTCCAGCCCAGGGCCCGCCTCCTTGACTCTTTCCCCTCTACCCTACCTAACAGTCACCCAGCTACTCTGCTCTGGTGCCTGCACCCTTATATCTCCACCCGGCTCTCTGCTGGCCCCTGCCGACACCTACCGGATACGTTCCCAATTCTCCTTTAGTATGGAGATTCTCTCAGTGTTGCTGGTTGCTTCCCTAGATTCAGAACTTGAGCTTCCAGGCAAGCAACATTTTGCGCAGTTGTATTTTCCCTTTATCGCATGATCCAGGAACGCATACATGACACAACAAGATGTGCACCGAGTCGCATCTCCACACCCGCTGGCATCGTACCTACTAATCTAATGAGGATTGGGAATTTAACTCTGTCCAATTAATTGTTAACCAGCTACCTAATTTCTCAGCACACAGTTACTCCTCAGTCACACACAGTTACTCACTGTGTGTGTTCTTATTCCACACTCAACACTACTCAGTTATGTCACAGTACTCAACAATACACAGGTACTCAACAGTACACAACAATACACAGGTATTCGACAATACTCAATTACTCACAATACTTCAACAATACTCAGATACTCAACACTACTTTGTTACTCAACAATACCCAGTACTCAACAATACTCAACCCTACTCAGTTACTCAACCCTACTCAGTTACTCAATACTACTCAACTATACGCAGGAACTTAATACACAGGTACTCAATACTACTCAACAATACACAGGTACTCAATACTACTCAACAATACACAGGTACTCAACAATACACAGTTACTCAACAATATTCAGTTAGCCAACAATACACAGGTACTTAACAATACACAGGTACTCAATACTACTCAACAATACACAGGTACTCAACAATACTCAGTTACTCAGAAGCGAGAGAGGAGCCGGGCTTTGGGCAGACATTTCGCTGGATCATGGGACAGGTGAGTGTGTGTTTATTAAAAGTCAGCAGATACACTTTTTGTAGCTGCTGACTTTTAATAAACCTAAAAAAAACTGGAACTCCGCTTTAAGCTCTAGAAGCTTCTTCCAGAGGTAAGTGGAAACAATCAAACTCCCAGCCTATGAAACCCTGAACAGACCAGGGCAAACAATCACTGCTCCCTTGATTACAGAAAGAGCCAAAAACGAAATTTACCTAGCATCCTATTCGAGGAGGTGCTACATACAGTTTGGCCTATGATGACACAAATCACTGAGAGATAAAATCCCACCATCCCAGCACCTAAGCTTGGCTCTTATGGCCCATCCATGCAGATGGCCACCTGCGACATATCATTTTAATATCCCAAGGCCTCATGCAGACTGCAACTCTTCTAATGGCCTTCCTCCTACAGGAGAAAACAGCATTAAAAATGCCCCTAAAGCTGTATTTTTTTCAAAAGCGTTTAGGTGCATTTGAATAAGTTTAGGCACGTCAAGCCTTTCGGTCCTAATTCATTTATTTGGCCACAATATTACATACATACATAAATTACACAGGTTCTGTGGTTGAATAAGGTGGTAATTAAACTCACTTAGTGCCTCATCTGCATTATATTTGCCTCAGAACCTGTGTAATTAATATGTGACCTGGTTTAAAGGGATAAGGTGGCAACCCTAGTCACAGGAGTGCAGATAGATCCTGATCCACAGTAGTCATACAGCCAAATGAGCTTTGGCTGTACTTCTCCTTGAGGCTCGGTTCACATTGGTGCAATGCGGGAACCCTGCGAATCCACTGTGGATTCCCACATCACACCCAACTCGCAGGCAGTTCCCACTGCCATATGCAAACCACTGGGAGTGTCAATACAAAGGTAATGACACCCCAGATCAGTTTGCATATCACAGTGCGAACTGTCATTTCGGACAGGAATTGGATTGCATGGGTGTTCACACCCATGCAATCCGATTCTGGGGCAGACCAAAAAAAGGGTTCTGCATGAGTTTGGCTTGAATGCAATGCAAATTCAGCCATACAATTTGTATGGCTAAATTCGGATCGCACAGACATCGCATGTGATTAGCACAGCAGTGCGGTGCGAATCACATGCGATGTCTGACATCGGTACAGTGTGTACTGGTCTTTAAGCACATTTAGATGCCTTTACACGAGTTTAGGCACAACAAGCATTTTTTTGCAGGAAAGTGCTCCTCACCTGAAAGCACTGTCCCGGATTTTTTCTGCCTCTAAACACCTGTAAATGTGTGTGTGGACACATAGGCTAACACAGAAGGGTGTTTAGGGCAGAAAAAAGTAAATCACGCTTAAAAGATGCATAGTGTGCATTAGGCCTAAAGAGGAACTATAAATTAACCACTTGCCGACCCCCCGCCTCATATATACTGAGGCAGGCTGGCTTGGCTGTGCAAATTGACGTATGGGTACATCAGTTTGTGGGGGTGGTGCTGGGGGGTGAGCGCGTGCCGCTGCCGGATTGCTCCTGCCCCCTCTAGGCTGGTAGGATGCCGATCCACAGGGCCTGTGGCTGCAATTGCCGCCGGACACCCACGATTGTTCCCTGCTGAGAGAGAAGGACGGTCAGCTGTTGTAAACACAGCTGACCGTTATTTTCTCTGAAATTATCACAGAGTGCCTGTGATCCTTCTATATAGAAACACAGGTCTCTATGATCATTTCACAAGCCCATCCCCCACAGTTAGAAAACACTACCCTAGGCTAACAATTAACCCTTTGATCACCCCTAGGTTATCCCCTTCCCTGTCAGTGTCATTATTACAGTAACAGTGCATATTTTTAGCACTGATTACTGTAGTAATGTCACTGGTTCCCCCAAAAGTGTCAAAAATGTCAGTTAGGGGTCCGATCTGTCCGCCACAATGTCGAAGTCCCTCTAAAAATTGCAGATCGCCATTACTAGTAAAAAAAAAAAAAATTACAGAAATCTTTCCCCTAGTTTGTAGAGGCGATAACTTTTGCACAAACCAATCAAAATACGCTCATTGCGATTTTTTTTTTATCACAAATATGTAGCAAAATACAAATTGGCCTAAAACGATGAAAACTTTGATTTTAACATTTTTTTTTTTGGGAAATATTATATGGCAGAATGTCAAACATATGTTTTTTTTCCCGCTCTTTTTTTGTTTATAGCGCAAAAAATAAGAATCGCACAGGTGATCAAATACCACCAAAAGAAAGCTCTATTTGTGGGGAAAAAATGACATCAATTTTATTTCAGCACAGACTTGCATGACTTTGCAATTGTCCATTACAATAACGCAGTGCCAAATCGCAAAAAATGCTCTGGTCATAAAGGGGGCAAATCCTTTCGGTCCAGAACTGGTTAAAAAAAAAAGAAAATCTAGCATACCTATTTTGGCAGAAGTCTTTGCTGCCAAGTTCGTCTTCTTTGTCTTTTAGTTAGCACTTTTTCAGTTAAGCTTTTAAAATAAATGTTAGAAGCTGACTGCCTGCCATGCACAGCTGCTAAAGATTCTGTCAGCTCCAGTCTTAGTAAATTCCCCTTACAGTGCTTAGGTACCTTTTTACAAACCCTTTAAAACTTCCTCACAAGAGCCTGCATGTAGACTTTGCCTCCTGGAAATCAAATTCATAAATAGTAAAGCCCTGATGTCATACTTACAAGAAAAAAAAGAATTTGACTGGTCACTATGGGCAACAGTTCTTTAAAACCCATAGAATATATTGCCTGATTTAGTTTCAGTGTTCAACCCAGACTTTATGACACCTAGCTATAAAACAGTTTTCTTTTGTGATTTAAAAAAAAAATGATGCCAGCACCATTCTTGCATCTTTCCCAAACATAAAGGAATTATTTTTAGGTAACGTGCAAAAAAGCACTCACGCTCGGACGCACCTCCTGGTGTGGGCAAGGTCTCTGACTGGTGTGCCCCAGGATTATGCGCAATTTTAAAGGGAGTTTTGCTGAAAAAAAGGTTGAAAAACATTGTATTACTGCATTTGCAGCTTGGCTACATTGCAATAATACATCTTGAAAGTTCAGTTGCAATTTCATTTTTGTGGCAGTATCACTTTAATTCTGTTGAAAAATGATCACTGGGCCCAGAATTTGCTTCATTTTGAAAACAGTAGGTAATAAATAGGATGTACCTGCATCCATTCTCAGATTATCTTTTTTCACATGTTCTTGATTTTAATAGACAGTAACTCTCACCAGATAAAAAGCCTAAATATAGTCATGGCCTCCGGAGACAATCTGGAAGATCTTTTTAGAAAATCTTCAGAGCTTATGTTGGATATAATGTGATTAGTTTCAACGAATTTCTGTAAACATACAGTGAAAGATTTGTACAGAGTATATTTATGCCTTCTCCCTTTACTATTCTGTTATAACAATGATGAGGTACCTAATAAATGTTGGTGTGGACAAGTGTTTCTTCACCTCCCAGCACGGGGCATTCCTGGGGCCTGATTTGACAAGTTGTCAGTTCCCTGCAGGTCTGCAAAAGTGTAACACAATGCATTTAGTAGGATGAAACATAATAAAACATGTATGCACAACTAGGCATGGACTCACTTGGCTGTACTTGTACACATTTATTGAAGGTCCAGCTATTATTTCATGTCCATGTGTTTCTATTTGTCAACTAACATCCTTCACCTAACCCTGGACCAACTGTGCACCCAGAACCTATAATTTATAGTACAGATACAGCCTATTATTATAGCGAAGTTCATTCCAAACTGCCTACAGCTATTGGATTTATCATTGCAGTGATGGAAACTGTTGCTTCTATGGAGTACGGCATGGGGACCAATGAGACAGTTTATGGTGAGGTGATATAATCTGAAAACCCTGGGATAGACCAGGACAAAGCACAGCAGATCCTTCCTAAAACAGAAGGTATCTGTATTTTTATTTTCCATCTGGAATAAAAAAGAGGTATTCTTCATTTTAGTAGGCTTTTTTGGTTGCTTTTATTCTACCTTCTATTATAACCTATTTGGTTGTGCTATTTTATTAGGCTTGTTTGTGCCAATCTCTGTTTAAGTTCTAATTTGTTACTGAGGCCTTACTTTGCCTGACTTAAAGACTAAAGCTGGCTATACACTAGTAGAGCTTCAAAAGTGCGTTTGTCTGAACATTCGTACAAAAATTCTCATCAGTACAGGTGACATGACAAATGTTGTTCGAAACTGCTTCAAAAACTTTAGCTTTTAACATCCAATTTTGGAGTGAATGGACTTTTACTGGACAGTTCCCAAACAAAAATCACATTCACATTTGCTGTTAGAAAATCTTTTGAGAAAAATTTTCTTAACTTGAAAAAGAACTGGCTGTGGATCACCGGTCTGTAGGGGACAGTTGAGGAGAGAAGGTGACTATTGCAGTGACAGCTGTTCTCTTTGTTTTTCTCGTGTTGGACAATTAATTCAAATAAAATTTTAAGCTGTGTTTAAGTGCCCATTCACACTACCGCGACTTGTCAGGCGACTGGTCAGCCTGACAAGTTGCGGTTCATGCAGTGCTACGGGAACTATTCTAATAGGAGCGACTCAAGTCGCTCCAACTTAGAAAGTAGTTCCTGTACTACTTCGGGGCAACATCAGAGCAACTTGCATTGACATTCATTATATGAAGTCCGTGCAAGTCGCGCTGAAGTCGCGGTGCACACGACTTCACAGGTCGCCCTTGTAGTCGTGCCGCGCTAGTTTGAACTGGCACTTAAGATCATTAATAACCCAAAATAAATCAGCGCAATTCTAAAGGACTGGCTGCTGTCACTAATAATGTGTGTTTACTTCACATAAATAATATTCAAACCAAAAAATAGTGCTGCGCCAGAAATCATTACCATCAAATTTAGTGTGAAAATGAACATAAAAATACATGAAAATGGTGAAAAAAATGTCCATGAATAATCCACATGTAAATGCAAAGTGAATTTAAATCAAATCCACCTTCTGTGAAAACAGAAAACAAGGTGCTCCTTTATCACATAAAAATGCACATGAAAATACATAAAAATTTTAAAAAAAAATGCCCGTGAATAATCCACATGTAAATGCAAAGTGAATAAAATCGAATCCACCATCCGTGCAAACAGAAAACAAAGTGCTCAGAGTGCTTATCCTCCACCTCTGTGATCAACCTGCTCATCTTACATTCTGACCCCTGTGTCATCAGAATTCAGATAAAGCAATTTGCCTTAAGGGAAATAAGGGGTCAGGTGATGTCTCAGGTAGTGTTTCCTAAGGCCCACTGTACTTCACTCGGTCCCGACCAGCAATATATAAAAAGCATAAGAAAAAAACATCTAGTGCTCTCCATTTAAGCTAATTGTTTATTAAAATAAAGCAAAGCAACTCACAAAGATGACACTTAACCACTTTAGCCCCGGAGGATTTTGCTGCTTAATGACCAGGCCACATTATTTAACTTGGCACTGCATGACTTTAACAGACAATTGGGCGGCCATGCGATGCTGTACCCAAACAAAATTTACGTCCTTTTTTCCCCACAAATAGAGCTTTCATTTGGTGGTATTTGATCACCTGTGTGATTTTTAATTTTTTTAAAAAAGGGTGACAATATTGAAAAAAAAAACAATACTTTTCACATTCTGATATATAACATTCCCCAAAAAAATGTAAAAATCAAAATGTTTTAACATTTTAGGCAACTTTGTTTTCTGCTACATATTTTTGGTAAAAAAAATAGCAATAAGCGTATTTTGATTGGTTTGCACAAAAGTTATCGCGTTTACTAACTACGGGAAAGATTTATGTCATTTTTATTATTTTTTTTTTTACTAGTAATGGCGGCGATCTGCATTTTTTTTGCGGGACTGTGACATTGCGGCGGACAGATCGGACCCCTAACTGACATTTTTTACACTTTTGGGGTGACCAGTGACATTACTATAGTAATCAGTGCTAAAAATATGCACTGTTACTGTAATAATGACACTGGCAGGGAAGGGGTTAACACTGTTGGTGATCAAGGGGTTAAATGTATGCCTCATGCTTACTGACGTGTGTGGGGGGAGGGGGTTCTGTGACAGACACAGAGATCGCAGGTTCAGCTATGCTGAATCCTGTGATCTCTCCCTGTCTGTCACAGGGAAGATCCGCCTGCTTTGTTTACACAAGCGGGCGGATCTTCTCACACTTTCCCCCGACAATCGGGAAGAGAGGCAGCGATCACCACCTCTCCCCCTCCGGCCCGACTCCCGCTGTGTCTAAACACAGCGTAAGCGAGCCTCTGGTGGCGAGCGCGCGCCGCTGTGACCACTAGGAGTCCAGCGACGTAGGTCTACGCCCCTTGGACCCAGGGGAGCCGACCTGCCGCAGTAATATTACTGTGAGCAGTCGGCAAGTGGTTAAGCAGTGCAAGCTGTTCCGGCATACAACATGTTAGCCTGCTTAGTACTTCAGCAAGTTACTCTTCCAGAACCTTCAGTACACACAGAGAGTCCCTTTAGCCTCGGCTGGTCCAGCTTGCATCACATCTGCTCCTGACCTGATGTCCTGCCTGACTTCTCAAGCCTACATCTCCTGCTGCAAGTTCTGCTATCAACACCTGCCAGCACCCGTGTTCCTCCTGTCCCTCTGCACCATCAGTTCCACCTTTAGTGGGGCTTGGGCTGGAGATACAAGAGAGGTCAACCTCATCAATTCAGTCTCCTACCAGGTACTTGACAGCGCTGCCAGTAATTTAACATTAAATGAACCCTACTTTTGAATGAATAGGAATTAGTTCAGACACTCCCTGTTGTCTTGTAATGGAAAAGGTACTATGGGGGAGATTTACTAAAGCTGGTACACACAGAATCTATTGCATCTCTGCATGTAACTAATCAGCTTCCAGGTTTTATTGGCAACGTTTAATTGAACAAGCTGAAGTTAGAAGCTGATTGGTTACTATATACAGCTGCACCAGATTCCGTGTGCTCCAGTTTTAGTAAATCTCCCCTATATGTCATTCCTCATATTATCATGTTGTTTCTTCTCCATTTTAGAAACCATAAAGGAAACATGTAGTGAGAGAAATACAGTATAAACCAGTTGAATGCTACTTACATGGCTGTCCATGACTTCATTACCTTTCAAGTTAAAGTCACTTACTCTGACTATGCAGTGAGGTCAGAATCAAGTAAAAATTATGATTCACGTATCTATTCTGGGTCAGTGAGTCCAAAAGTACCAAAGCCATTGTATCAGCATAATAGCCATAGAATAAGAATTAGGGTAAGGAAACTTTCAAACAAAGTTTCCTTACATTTTTTGCCCTAACACCCCTAAGCACCACCACTTAAAACCATACTTACTTAAATCTCACTGCTTAGGCTGGCAGCCAGTGGACAGACAGGAGGCAATCCCTCTGCTGGCCCCATAGAATTCTATTAGGTCCAACTGAGCACACACATACATCAGAATGTAAAAACTGTCCTGGACCTCATGGGCCATACACACTATAAGATTTTCTGAAGACTTTTTACTTTAGATTTACCAAAACCAGATAATATGAGGTCAAACCTAAACACTTTCAATTTGTATGCAATCTGGCAGGCCCTTGCACTACATAGAAAAGGTAAATCTGAAGGAAAAAGTCTTCAGAAAATCTTATAGTGTGTATGGCCCTTTAGTGACAAGATTTGGGTGAGTATAGAGCTTTAAGTGCAGAGAGTGGGCTACATCTCCTTTGGTGGGTAGGGACAAAAGAGTAAGAAAATGTTTTGGAAAGTTTTCTTTTCCCTTAGGCCCTGTTCACACCTGAGCGTTTTTCAGCTCATAAAACGCTCATCTGTGAAAATCCAAAACGCTCAACAATCAAAATCCCATTCATTTCAATGGGCCCTGTTCACATCTGAGCATTTTGTCCCCTGAAGCAAAACGCCTGTAGCTAAAAAAAGGACAGGAGCTTCTTTTTGGGCTGATTACGCTCAAGTGTGAATGCAGCCTAAGGCTATAGCGTTTTCGCGCGATTTTTACAGCGATTTTTACCACGATTTTCCTGCGATTTTCAGACTTTTTTTTCAGGCGTTTTTGGAGGCAGGCATTGACATCTAAGCTCATGTACTTTTTTCAGCTACAGGCGTTTTGCTTCAGGTGTTAAAACACTCAGATGTGAACAGGGGCCATTTAAATGAATGGGGTTTTACTTGTTGGGCGTTTTGGAACGTTTTTTTTTGCGTTTTTGGAGCTGAAAAACGCTTAAAAATGCCCAGGTGTGAATGGAGCCTAAAAGTAGATAAAGTAAACCTAACCATTAAAATATCATATAAGCTCTACATGTTAATATAAATTCAAAATTTCAATCTTTTTTTAAATTTGCAGTTTTTAATAAATACTTTGTGGTGTTGATCCTGCCGTGAAGGTCTTAGTTAATGTTCTGGTATGATAATGCTCTGTCCATTTGCTTCAGATAGAAAATACAAAAAGTTGTTTTAACATTTATAACACACACATGGTTTTTACTATTGTCACCATCAGGAAATTTGCCCTGAGAAATGCCATGCAGCCCATGTTGGAGTGCATGTAGCTGGGATGTGGCTGTAAAGAGGCTGAAGAAAATAAGTAGCTCTGAAATGAAACAAAGGATGAAAAAAAAATGTAAAATTGTGTATTTAAAAATTTTTTATGATGCATGTGTTTTTTTGCAAACTACATGTCATTCAGTTAGGATTAAATCTACTAATAATGGTTGATTTAGTATGAATCATATCTGAATTTTCCTTTTTTTGTGTAGTGGGTAACCTTAGTCAAATATCTTAAAATGGAGAAACAATATTCCTTTGAGAAATAAGATATAGTAATTTAAAATCTATTTTGGTTATTTTGGGATTAAACTGCTAAAATTCCCATACAGTCAATGTCATTTCTATTCCCTGCATGATGACTGTCTGTACAAATTACAAAAGCTCATTTAATTAAATGCTATAAAAAATTTGTAAACATGCTACATGAGCCAAATATTCTATCTCTGATGAATAAAACAGCAGGCGGTAATGATTTTTTTTTTTTTACATTTTTTCATTAAAGCTGAATTCCAGGTATTACAACTACGTATTTAAAAGTTAAAGTGATGATAAAGTCTTTTTTTTTTGTTTGTTTAAAAAGAACAAACATGTTATACCTATCTGCTCTGTGCAGTGGTTTTGCACAGATCACCCTCGATCCTGCTCCTCTTGGGTCCTTCGCCGGTGCTCCTGCCGATTTTGATTGACAGCAGCAGGAACCAATGGCACCCACTGCTGTGTCTCAGACAATTAGAAGGGAGAGTCCCAGACAGCCGAGGCCCTCGTGCATTATCGCTGAATCAAGATGGGGCTCGGGTACGTATTGGGGGGGGGGGGCTGACGGGGGCTGCTACACACAGAAGATTTTTTTATCTTAATGCATAGAATAGGATAAAAAAAAAAAATCTGCTTTTATAACCACTTTAAAGGACCTAAAGGAAGATACCATTTGGCTATACTGCCATTTCATAATAGCATATGTAGTTTTAACAGAGTTCATGGGACAATCTCTAGTACATGTGTGGTTTAAAAGTTTGCAGATACATTCCTTTCCTTTTATTGAGACCTATCTAAGCTTATTAGTCATATAATTACTTGCCCCTGTTGGCAGGTTTTGAGGAAAACAAAGTCCTAGGAAAAATCGGAATCGTAAATCTACAAAATATTGAATACACTTGCCTAAGAAAACATAAGAGGACATTCCTACATGTTTATGGTATAAAATTCTGGGGGAGGAACTGTCTCTGGAAGTGGGGCAAACTATCTATTACCAAGCAGCTAAAAAAGTGGATTTCTAATTTCTACAAGGAAAAACCTATATAAGATACTTTGCAACTGGTACTTACCTCCAGAATTCCTCCACACCATCCACCCAACAGCCAGTGATGTTGGAGATGTAAAAACATTACCATGGCTCAGTTTACCACATATTTTAGCAATGTCAGCTTATCAGACTTTACTGGGAATTACAATTTGATTTAAGGATTCTCTTTACTCCTTAAATGTTCCTTTTGGGTTTACCGCCACTGACCTTCTCCAGAAATACTAAGAAGCTATTTATCACACATTCTCACTGCAGCTAGATGCCTGGTGCCACCCAACTGAAAAAAAAAAACAAGCCTCTGTTCAGTAAAGTCTTTGAACGATGGCGTTATAGGGAGAACCAACCTTGATATGCCTTTTCCATGCATAGAGCTATTTTATGGGGATACGTGTACAGAGCATCTGGGTGGGAGGATAGAGGGACCAGAGATCTTCTCTTTCTTTCTTTCTTTACTTCTACCCTTTCTATCAATCTTGTTTTTTGTTATTTATTCCCCATTTAATGTCAATGGTATTGTTCTGGCTTTGTATGAAGTTGTACCTGACATATATATGTGAGAGGAGTCATATATGGGAGCACATGATAATGCTGTTTACTTCAAGTAACCCAAACTTAAAATTTCTATATTATGTGAACTATTGTTTATGTACTGCCTAAGGCCCCTTTCACACTATCCGTCCGTCGGACGGATTCCGTTTTTTTCAGCGGGGGATCGAGCCGCCGATCCCCGCTGAGCAGCAGGAGGACAGCTGTGTCTCCGTGCTGTGTGCGGAGACACAGCTGTCAGTTCCCCATGCATCTCTATGGGGGAAATCGGATGGGATCGGACCGTCTGTCCGTTCTCATCCGATCCCATCCGATCCGCTGGACGGATGGAAATTAGGGTTTCCATCTGTCCAGATTTGACGGATCGGATCGGGTCGGATGTCAGCGGACATGTCTCCGCTGCCATCCGTTGCCCCATAGGAATGCATGGGGGGACCGTTCAGATCCGCCAAAAAAACGGACAAGCGGATCTGAACGGTCCGCTTGTGTGAAAGGGAACTAAAAGGTATCAGATTAACACACAGCTCTATGAATACTGTTTCTTCTGGTAAAATTTACCTTAACCATTCCATGTATTAAGAACTGTTGGACATGTTATTATATATTGTAAAATTATTAAAAATGTTATGCATATATCCAAAAAATAAAATAAGTTTTGCACTTTAAAGTGTTAGTGGGCTGACAAAGTCTTCCCCCCGAAACTAAATTTTATTACAGAATTTAGGATTACACATTCCCCCGCGAATAGAGGGTAGTTTAGCATTTCATGACTAATTACCCAAAGCCTACTGTTTAAAAAAATATGTTTCTAGCTGAAATATTCCAAATTAGGCCCCAAACATGGAAAAGTCCAAAGGAGTTGTCCTGCAAATACATTTAAATAAATTGAAAAAGAATAGAAAAATATGTATTACTATAATATACTACTATAACTAACCAGGTTGTTAACAATCTAAGCCTATTTATGGAAAATGTACAAATAGATATGAGTTAGTTGAAGAACAATTTGTCAGTTATTTTTATGAAGGCTGGTAGAAGCAGAATAACACATTTCTCTCTCAAAAGACCAACATACTCAATATGACAAAACAAGTTATCAGATGTAAAAAAGGAAATGTCCAAATTGAGAGAGCCCATAGGGTATGCTCTCTGTTAATGAAATCTAGGATTTTGATTTTCAAAGTGTTTAACTTCCAAGAAAAAAAGGCGACATTTGACGGCTACAGAAGGACCCCCACAGTCATCTTTGGGGGATCTAAAACACTGTTGCTTCAAGATTATTCAAAGGAAGTGATAAAAAGTATGAAACAGTTTATTCAACTCTAATAGAGAAAAAAATGTGTTTTGATTTACCATACCCAGTTAAATTGCATCTACAAAATGATCATGGGTCATTTTTTTTTTTTTTTATGCCCTCACGGCATTGCAGGATTTTACACTCAGCCTAATGTCTAGGTATCAGTAAAGAGCCAAATTATGTTTTAAGGATATGGAACTGAAATGCATACATCGAAATGTGGAAGGACTTTTATTAAAGGACAAGGGATGTTATGTCATGGGATTGATTTACTAAAGCCTGGTAACTTTGCTGGGGAATTTGTCTCAGAACTTAGTGAATGTGGTGTTGGATGACAGAATTCAGCAGAGCTTCACCACATCCACTAAGTCCCTGGGAAAATTCCCTTGCAAAGTGCAACTTTTCTTGAAAAGTGAATAGCCTATATGTCTTTAGTGAATCAACCTATGCATCCAGGGAAAGAAATAAAAAATGATTTTTGTGTTTATATTGGACACATCTTCTGGGTCCAGAAGTTAGAAATGTAAAAAAGGTGTGTGTGTGTGTGTGTGTGTGGGGGGGGGGGGTGTGTTTAAAAAAAACAGGGGTGTTGCTGTACTGATTAGAAAGGGGCTAAACATTAACACAAGAAAATGTATGTTTTATATAGAGGCGAGATATATTAGTAAATCTAGTAATAAAGATTGGTAGATTGGTTATACTATGCAATGCAATCTATTTACACCTAGTAATCAGAAGTCAAAATTCTATCTCCATCTGGCCCAAATAATGTGTACCTTTGGAAAAGGAGAGTTAATGTTAGTTGGAGACTTTTTCATAGCTAAATCGTTTGATAAAGACTTTAAGGGGATTGAAGGGACCCACTCTAAACAAATACTATGTGCTATGAAAAGCAAGGCAACTACATTAACAAAGCTCAAGATGGACTTCTTTGACCCGTGGAGGATTTCTCATAAGGTAGAGGTAAATTTCACAAATCACTCAAAACCTAAGGAAACTTTTTCATTAATTTGATTATTTTTTGTTTTAAAAAAATGTTTTAATTAGCAGTGGCAATACTAAAATTCACAATGTTTTTTATTTTGAACATGCTCTAATAGCTATGTCACTCAATTTTAAGAAAGATAGGAAGATAGGAAGGGGAGTAAGAGGAGGTTTCCAAATAGTTTGAAGGGAAACTAAATGTTTAGGTAGTTCCTGATCACTAAAATACAGGAATCCACTCATTGGTTGATTCAAGAATAAAGAAATACATCCAGCTAATCTTTAACTATTTTGGCACATGTTAAAGTGGTTGTAAAGACAATGTTTTTTACCTTTATACATTATATGCATGAAGGTAAAAACCTTCTGTGTGCAGCAGCCCCCCTAATACTTACCTGAGCCCCCTCTTGATCCAGCGATGTCCAATAGAACCTTGCCTCTCCGGGGACTTGCACTCCTGATTGGAGTTTCGCAGCAGCGGGAATCGCTGTTGTCAATCATAGCCAGTGAGCCGATCAGGGGACAGAGGGGGGTACTGAGCCACAGCTCCTTGTGTGAATGGACACACAGAGCTGCAGGTTAGGACCATGACTGCTTAGGTGCCCCCAGAGTAAGCTGCTTGTTGTAGGAGGGAGGAGCCACACGCACTGGCATAGGACCCGATCACAAAGCAGGTAAGTGTAACAAGTTTGTTATTTAAAAAAAAAATAAGGCTTTAATATTTCTTTAAAGGTAGTACTTAAGGGACCCATTATTGTTTTGCTGCTCACTACAATAAAATGAACACAGTAAGGCTGGAAGAGTTAAAGGGGGATGGAAGAGTTAAGGGGGTTACCCCTTCTCGACTGGCCAACACATATGTGCAGTGGCAAAAGGGTCGGCATTAATGCCCACACGCTGCAAATATGCATCGCTATTCGCTGGGTGGCCAATGTTTATTTACTACACGGGGACTAAGCTGTCAAAGGCAGGTCTCTACTGAAGTAAATATCGCTACCTGGCGGGACCGGCTTCCAAGCATGTGACCACTGTGATAGCGGTCACATGATGGCTGATCCTTCCTGGGCAGGAAGCAGTTAGGGAAACCTTTGATGGATTCTTCAGACATAATTAAAAAAATAGGGTTATTAGCAATATATGGAATCCAGTTAGAACCTGTCAAAAAAACTGACTTGATTCAACTTGAACTTGACTTGAATGGAGTAAGTTTTTTTGTTAAACCCCGCTGAGCTTTGGTATTCTGATGGGGGGAGGGGGAACTTCCCCATCATCAGAATGCACTGATCAGCATTGCAGGCTATAGCCTGCAGCGTTGATCGAGCGGGGAAAATCCAACAGGTTAGTTGTACATAGCTCAATCAGTAGATCAGCTTCTGTACAACCTCCCTGCTCATACTTGGGTGAAAATTTGACTGGTCCCTGCTGAACCAGCCCAAATTTAGATCCATGTATGGCCAGTTTAAAAGTGTTAGCGTAAAAAAATAAACAGGGACAGATAGTGACATCACAAGAGGGTATTGAAAAGGTATTCATGGGAGTTCACTCAAACCTCTATAAATATAATTTCCCTAATGATTGTAATAAAAAACAAGGTTGTTACCAATGCACATTACAACAACTGAGCGACATCCAGCATGGTAAATTATATGCTAATGTAACTCAACACGAAGTTATTAAGATAATAATAAAAGATTTTAAGAGATAACCCTCTTCCTCAAGGAAATGTATATCTTTTATGCTTTTGAGTGGTCTAAAAAATAAAAAGGCCATTAAAGTCTTTCTAATACATTTTTATATCAGTTTGTGCCATTTCTTTTTTTTTTCTTTTTTTTGTGTAAGTTGTACATTGATTTTGTATGAAAATACCTGTTCCTGACTGTGACCTCTTCTTCCTGTTAGTGACGGCAATGATCTGCAGGGTCATCTACCCTGTGCAGTGTTGCCACCTTATGTGCGCATGCTCCAAATCCCATGTCTATGGTCTACTCTGCCTTTGCTCTATTCAGATCCGAATAGCCTGAGCAGTGGGTATGATCAGTCTACCCTGCTGCAAAAACATATTATAAGAGGAGCCATTGTCAATCAAACACTCTTACATGACACATCAGGTGGTGCTGTTGTTGACATAGTGTGTCTAAAGGGATGGTAAGAGTGATTGACAGCATCTCCTCCTCTCAGCACCTTTCTCAGCAGGACAGACTGGTCCCGCCCATGCCTGAGTCATTCTGATCCAAATAGATTGATGCAGTCATGTGACCTGGCACTAAAGAAAATAATTAAAGGTACTATAGAAGCTTTGTTATTTACTTTGTTCGTCATTTGGTTTGGGAGTCAACTCTCAACCAGGGTTGTAAAAATGGTGGTTTAGGTTTTCTTATATATGGGCTGTTCCGCAAAAGTATACTCACAAGCTTGGTGATTCAGTGGCGTTGCCTAAGAATCTGTCCCCTCACCAGAGCTTACCTGGTCCCACCATGCCTTCTTTTTTCAATGTCACCAGCAGGGCCAGCTGCCTCCAGGTTGCACCCCAGCCCAGTGATAATGTGCAAAGGCCAAGTGATCAGGGGATGACGCAATGCGTTCACTGTAGTGCACCTGCCATAATGTACAACACTTTGTTCTTTATTAAAGAGAGAGGATTTATTGATAATCCAGACCCAGATCATACAAAAAAAAATGATGACAGTTATGAAAGACCCTTGGTACCCATCCTGCAGCCTAAGAGCCAAATGCAGCCCTTTGATACTTGTTGCATAGCCCACAACAGTCATTAGTGTGAGCATTGATTTACAAAGAGACTGCAATGGCAGTGTTCTATAACAGTCTGTGGTAGCTAGTTCCCAGTTTCTGTCTGTGTCCTGCAGCATGGCTTCTGCCTCCAACAACAGCTGTAGCATATCCCCAGTCTCTGACCATTTCCAATAGCATGCCCACAGACAGTTGACTGTAGCATTACACATACTGAACATTTTATGCAACCCTTTGGTGATGTTATGGGTCACAGATGAAATTGTATGTTAACAACCACTGAAATACACTACAGATTAGCCAAACATTTGGCTTGAACGTAAGCTTCAAATTAAACATTTGCTGTTCGGATGGCACTTTTTTTTTTCCTCAGATGCTAAATCCCTGCTAAATCTCTCAGAAACTGTAGCCTATTCAAAAAGATTTTCTGGCTGTGGTACAAACCTATATGCTACTTCCATTGTCAGTGTCCAAAAAAAGCTTCCTGACTTAAAAAAAAGAAAAAAAAGAAAATAAATTGCAGCTTGTTCAAAAAGGCTTTCTAGCTGTGTTGCAAATTCTGTATGCTATTATCATCAACAGTGTCCATAAAAAGACACCATTTTTTTTCTTAGAGGCTAAGTGCTTGCCAGATTGGGCCTGCTGCATTCCTCTCTGACATAGAATTGTAGCAAAAAAGTGCAAACTCTTCAATGTTTCCACCTTGTTTCTTTGAAAAAGCACACTCTAATTTTTATTTTAAGGGGATACCTGCCTACTGAAGTTTCTCCATCTTCCATTGTGGCCTGGTAAAACCACTTACATGCTGTGCTGCTTGTCTGTACAAAATTTTGGCTCTTGATTGTGACATAACAAACAGAAATATTATTTTTTTTATTTAAAAAATATGCACCTCTTCTCTTCCTTTGACATAATGGCCAAATAAATATAAACATAAATGCCTGCTTTGTGGGTAGTGAGTCTCTACAAAATTTAGGGCTGCCATGTTTGCAATATCATACCCTGTTTTTTCTTGGAAAAATTTGACTAATTTATCTCTCTCCTACACTGCTACACTGTGTCTCAATTAAACTGCTGTATGTTCTCCAGTTACTGTATAATAATTTTTTCTTTTGGTTGTCACCAGAATGCTGGGACACAGGCTCAGGCTGCATTGAGCAAATGAATGATCACTGAACATTTATATGTGTAGCACTACCCCATTGATTGTTGCTGGTTAATGGGTGTTTTTCAGCACTACTATGACCCTGTAAACCGTCCAGCCCACCTGACACTCTAGGTTCAGACATTGTGTATACACCTTTAAAAATCTCACTGACACAGTACAAATGAGTTTTGACTTTTACTCAGTAAATAAGCAAGTGGAATTATGTCAGTCAGCTAAACCCTGTATAAACTGTCAGGGTTCAGCAAGACTGGCAAAGAAACAACAGATAAACAGAATGGAATTATATCAGGGAACAATATTCAACACAATACTCTATACTCGGCAAGTATATAGATATGGGCCAGGAGGATGTATTTTTCTATAATATAACTAAACTAATACTATAAATAAAAACAAACACAAATTAATTTTTTGGCATAAATAAATGGCCGCGGCACTTTATTGGTTATAAATAAATTAAATAATTATTTATTCAAAATTCCATCAAATAATTTTCAATTCCAACAAAATTATAAAACATAAATCTGTATCGCTCAGTCCCAGAACTCGAGCGAAAATAAACATATTTAAAACCACCAAAGTCCCCCCTTAGATCCAAGGGTGACTCTACCACATAAAGTGCCAGCGACGGGTGGGTGGGAGGGGAGCTCGCCAGGCAGTCACTTCCTAACTGAGGGGGATTACCTCAGAGACCCCTTAATAAAGCCTTGGGTCAGAACCTTCTAGAGGGGCGCGCGCTGCTGTGCAGCCCGCCAAAACCATGCTCAACATTTAAAGGGACAGTGTCTTATAAATTAAATAAATTCTGACACAAAATTTTTTTTTTTTTTTAAACATCCCCTGTCCCATGTGCGAGGGCACCTATTACTTGTGCCCTCTTACCATGGGCCAGGAGGATGTATTTTTCTATAATATAACTAAACTAATACTATAAATAAAAACAAACACAAATTAATTTTTTGGCATAAATAAATGGCCGCGGCACTTTATTGGTTATAAATAAATTAAATAATTATTTATTCAAAATTCCATCAAATAATTTTCAATTCCAACAAAATTATAAAACATAAATCTGTATCGCTCAGTCCCAGAACTCGAGCGAAAATAAACATATTTAAAACCACCAAAGTCCCCCAAACGCCGGGACTAGTTGAAAACTTGTGCCGGCCCCCCCACCACCGCGGCCATTTCTATGCTATTTTGAAACCCTAAATTGAGTATATCTAGACCTATATCAGATAAATGGATTCCATCCTGCCTGTAAAGGCCAGGGAAACCACCTTCAAGGTCCACGTGTCGGAAAGCAAAACCACCAACCAATGGCATAAATTTTGCCATTGCATGATTTACTCTCCTCCTGGTCCTCTCCAAGGGCTTAAATTCCATTGAAGACAACCATTTCAAACGAGGAACAATTTCCGAAAACACCATTGTACAATTCGGAAAAATTAACTTGAAATTATATAGATCCTTTTTAATCTTGAATAATAAATCTAATGACTTCAAAACTCCCACATCATTCCCTCCCAAGTGGAATATCAATACGGATGGGGCTGGCCAAACTTCTTTTAATCTATAAATCAAGTCACACAAATTAACCCAACTCAGACCTCTCACTCCTTTCCAAAATATATGCAAATGATCAATATCAAAAGACAAATTTTCAGTATAACACCGGTGTGCAGCTCTTTTTCGTGCCCAGTGAACAAACGAGTGTCCAATGATCCATACGGAAACTTTGACACCTATGGAATCAAACAGATAAATTAGGTCTGATATATAGATTAAAACTTTTCGATTCCCACCTTCCCAACTTTTTTATCATAGACTCATCTAAACCCATCCTGGCCGCTTCCGTGGCCGCTCCTATCCTAAACGAATGTGCAGTAATTCTAAGCTTATCCATACCTAAATACTTAAGACATTTTTTTAGAACAGCTGAAAACTGATATTTTGTGACTACTGAACCATCTATATGAATAAAGAAATTATTTGAAAAGGGGGGCCTGACCTCCAAATATCTGCTAAGAACCGCACAAGGACATATATACTGATCACCACAAGCTGCCAGCTCTAACCAATGGCCTTTTCTAAACTGATCAGTTTTTGATTGGCTAATGAAAATATTAACCTTCTCCTTACCCACAATGACTTCTTTAGCATTAAGGCCTGATTGGCCCACCCTATTGTCTGAGACCAATTCGGAAACACGAAGCGCAGCGAAAAAACAAAGCACAAAGGCTGCCGAAAAAAGTCTAGCCTCATATTCCGAAAAACAGACAGCAGGGGAGGCCAAGCATAATCTTCTAAGTAAATCAATTGATATAGGTCTGCGTGTGTCAGGGGTGAACATCCTCTTTTTATAACCTTTGAGGGCTTGTCTTATTGAGAAAAAACTCATAAACCCTACATAATTCTTCAATTTCAGAAAAAATGAAACCCCGGCTAGGATCTTGTTAATGTGGCTATATGATAGCTGCTGTTTCATCAATGTGCATAAAAAAGCTAGCATATCACCCTCCCTAGGCGGCTCAGATGGAATACCCATCTCATTACAGAATAACAACCATCTCTGATAAGCAGAACCATACTCCGACCAAGTGTGAGGTGCCACCGAGCACTTTATCGCATCAAAGACCAGATCTAAATCAAGGTTCACAGGTGATCTGGGCAATGACATCCCACCGGATCGGCATTCGGATGAAGTTCCCTGAAACGAGAGAACTGAAAACGGGATAGGGAATCAGCTATGCAATTTGACACTCCAGGAATATATTTGACCTTTAACCAGATGTTTAATTTCAAACATAAGAAAACAAGATAACGGAGAAGTTTTAGTACCAATGTAGATTTTGATGACAAAGCATTTATTGCATACAAAACTCCTCTGTTATCCGAGTGTACCAAAATTCTCCTGTCCCTGAAATTAGCACCCCAAAGTTCAAGGGCAACCAAAATCGGGAATAATTCTAATAAGACTATATTATTAGTAAATTTACTCTCAACCCATGACGTAGGCCAAGATCCGCAACACCAATGGGTGTCCCAGACGGCCCCAAACCCTAAAGACCCTGCTGAATCCGTAAATAACTGGAGGTCAGCAGCAAAAATCCAGTCCTTTTGAAAAAATGAACGACCATTATAGTCGTTTAAAAAACGCGACCAAACGCGCAGATCATCTTTTAACTCCGCCGTTAGCCGGATATGCGCCAAAGGAGACTTAAAGCCAGACATTGCTAGAGCCAAACGCCTCGAAAAAATTCTACCTACTGGCATGATACGCGAGGCGAATGCTAGCAGGCCTAGCAGAGACTGAAGCTCTTTTAAGAGAACTTTCTTTCGCCTCAAAAATTCACTAATTGTAGACTGCATCCTAGAGATTTTTTCCCTCGGGAGCTGACACTCGCCAATGGCTGTATTAATAGAGATACCCAGGAATTCAATCAAAGTGTTAGGTAAAACCGTTTTATCCTCAGCCAATGGTATACCAAAATGTCTACAAATAAGGGAAAATAGCTTTAGCAGCAACAGGCAGATGTCAGAATCAGGGGGTCCCACAAAAAGGAAATCATCCAAGTAATGTAAGACCCCCTGACAACCCGATTCTCGAACCATCACCCACTGAAGAAAAGTCGCAAAGGATTCAAAATAGGCACAGGACAAGGAGCATCCCATCGGCAAGCAGCGGTCGAAAAAGAAATAGCCATCAAAATAAAAACCTAAGGAATTGAAGGCTTCCGGATCAATAGGTAATAATCTGAATGCCGATTGAACATCCGCCTTAGCTAATAATGCACTAGGGCCATATTGCTTAATCATATCAACCGCCTCATCAAACGTAGTATATGAAACTGATGATATAATAGGGTCTATATCGTCATTTAACGAATCACCTCTAGGAAAAGACAGGTGATGTATTACTCGGAAGGAGTTAGGCTCCTTTTTAGGGACCAAACCTAGAGGAGATATGCGAAAGTTCTTAAAAGGCGGGTCCAAGAATGGGCCTGCTACTCGCCCAGCCTCAATTTCCTTGCGAATCTTCTCCCTGGCTATATCTATAAATTGATCTGTTGACTTTAAATTTTTTTCAACCTTACAACCCAATCCTTTAAAAGATGGAAGCTTAAAACCTGATTGAAAACCATTAATTAATAATTGGGCCTTCTCCTTGTTTGGATATGCCTGCAGCCACGGGAGCATTTTTTCCAGCCTCACTGAAGTGCAGGCTTTTCTGAAAAATATCCCTGGATGACTGATTCTGCTGACTTGCCCTCTTAAAACATTTTATTGCTGGGTGATTGCCCGTACAAAATGAGCACTCATGTTTAAATTTGCACGCTGCTGCCCACTTACACTGCGTTTCATTATACGCATAACAAATTCCCTTCCTATAGGGGGATGCCATAGGGGCAGCACTTGACTGTTTTGTTGGCGTAAACTTTTGAGGAATAATTAAATTTAACCAAAGGCCTACGTCCTTCATGCCCCATTTCAGGCTGGGATAAACTGATAGCTTCTGCCGGAAGGACTCATCGTAATAAAACCATCCCAGACCACCAAAGTTCTTATACGCTTCCAGGATATGTTCCACATGCTGGAATAACCCACTACAATATTCTGGAAATTTTTCACCCAAAACCGACGAATAAATGCAAAAGGCTTGAAGCCAGTTATTGAATGACCTATAAACCGGACGCCTCCTATTTTCTTCTTGCCCGTCATCAGATTTTTTTTCATTCTTGAAAGCAAATTCCTTTGCAGACGGCAACAATGAAAGTAAATCGATAAATTCACCCTTCCAAATTTTCTCTTTGATCCCTGCTGTGAGGTGATAACCAAGTGGCGACATATCGCATGGCATCACTTCCTTCAGACACGTCTCAGGAACCGTGTGTGCCAAATGACTAACTCTGGTACCACCATCTGACACAGGTGTGACCGGAACACTACTTACCACAGTCGCCGCTTGATTCATATTGCTGACTGGGGACCATACATTACCAGGACCTTGTATGCTGAAACTAGGAATATTAACAGCAGGAACAGGTGTAACATTCAACAAACTCGCAAATTTAGATAAAGATTCTAAAATAACATTTAAATTGTTCAATTGTGCCAACTCACCAACTCCTGTCGGCAGCGTAGCTGATTGGCTAACAGGAGGCACCATATGCTGTACTTCTGCACTGCTTGTATTCACCTGTGGACGTAAAGCCTGGCTAAGAAAAACCTCTTCAGCTGGTACCTGACTGGAACTATCTTCCCTAGGTTGCCTAGCAACCCTCTCCTCAGATGCTCTCTCAATTCTGCTTCTGTGAGGCCGGGTGTTATCCCGCCTTTCACCACTGGGTGGCGGTGATGGTGAAGCAAACCTTTTCCTCTTCGGGCCTCTTCGGCTCCTTCTCAGCCCTCCCGCAGCTTCTGACAGTCCCGCAGCTGTGCTGTCTGACTCCTGTCTCGAGGATGCTGGCCGCTCCGGAGGACGGCTCCGCTGACCCTGTCTAGTCCCTGCCTTCCCTGCTACTGGTGCCTGAGGTGAGGGGGATACACTCCTCACGGCCGTCTCCTCTGCCCGCACTGCCGCCGCAGATGCAGCCATTCCGCTCACCTCCTCCCTCAGCTGTTCAGGCTCAGCTCCGCTCACCATGAGACAGTTCCGCAGCCATTCTTCTCCCCCTTCTAAAGCTGCTCTTTCCAATACTTGCCGAACAAGGGTCTTCATTATGGCAGAAGAGCCAGCGAATGCCGCAACCGCCGCTGAGGAGAGGAGAGCTCGCCAGGCAGTCACTTCCTAACTGAGGGGGATTACCTCAGAGACCCCTTAATAAAGCCTTGGGTCAGAACCTTCTAGAGGGGCGCGCGCTGCTGTGCAGCCCGCCAAAACCATGCTCAACATTTAAAGGGATAGTGTCTTATAAATTAAATAAATTCTGACACAAAATTTTTTTTTTTTTTTTTAAACATCCCCTGTCCCATGTGCGAGGGCACCTATTACTTGTGCCCTCTTACCATTCTCTACTATAATAAAGCAGTACTCAAGTTTAAGGAAAAAACTCTAAGCTAATCTATACCGTCAATATTCTAATTAAAGATATGGTAGTATATCTAGAACATGTCTCCTTTACCACTAGAGGATTTTGCTGTCTTACGTCTGGGCCACTTTTTGCGATTCGGCGCTGTGTGATTTTAACTGACAATTGCGCGGTCATGCAAAGCCATACCCAAACAAAATTTACGTCCTTTTTTTCCCACAAACAGAGCTTTCTTTTGGTGGTATTTGATCACCTGTGCGATTTTTACTTTTTGCGCTATAAACAAAAAAAGAGCGTAAATTTTGAAAAAACAACAATATTTTTCACATTTTTTTATATGAAATTCCTCCCAAAAAAATTTAAAAATCAAAATTTTTTAAAATTTTTGGCCAATTTGTTTTCTGCTACCTATGTTTGGTAAAAAAATTTACAATAAACATATTTTAATTGGTTTGCGCAAAAGTTATTGCGTTTACTAACTAAGGGAAAGATTTCTGTCATTTTTGGTGTTTTTTTTTAACGAGTAATGGCGGCGATCTGCGATTTTTTTGCGGGACTGCGACATTGCGGCGGACAGATCGGACCCTTGACTGACATTTTTGACACTTTTGGGGTTACCAGTGACATTACTGCAGTAATCAGTGCTATATATATGCACTGTTACTGTAAAAATGACACTGGCAGGGAAGGGGTTAATTTTATTGGAGAGGGAGGGGTTAATGTATGCCTGGTGCTTACTGACATGTGTGGGGGGAGGTGACTGTGTGACACAAGGACAGATCCAGGGTTCAGCTATGCTGAACCCTGCAATCTGACCCTGCCTGTCACTTAGGAGATCCGCCCGCTTGTGTTTACACAAGCGGGCGGATCTCCACACTAGATCCCTGATGATGGGGGAAGAGCAGCGGCGATCGCCGCTCCTCCTCCCCTGCACCGACTCCCGCTGTGACTGAATACAGCGGGAGCGAGCCTCCGGCGGTGTGCGCGCGCCGCCGAGAAAGGGAAGTGTCTGATGACGTAGATCTACGTCGTCAGATGATAACGAGCCTCTTTGCCACAGTACTATTACCGTACGCAGACGGCAAGTGGTTAAGAGCTGCTGTGCATCAATGTTCCTCGTTCTAGCAAGGCCTTGTTATGTTCTTCACTGGCAGTTGGAGCTCATAAAAGGTTTCCACTATGGTTTAAGATAACAAGCAGATCCAGATGTTAAATTGTAATCCTAAGGGAATTAGTGTCTGCATCAATGTCTGTGTTCAGTGCAAAGATGTGGTGCAACACTTGTGGTCTGGGCAGGGCACAGGCACCCTCCATCTGACTCAGATGTCCGTCTGTGAGGGCCCTATGGAACAGGCCATGTGAACTCCCATGCTCCAGCATCTGGAAGCTGGCTGCGCTCTGCCACCTCAGGATGTCCAACCGACCTCCACTTCCTCTAACTCAGCGGCACTGTGAAAACATCCACAGTACAGCGACGGGCATCCCCTCCCCCCGAGGCTTAGTTTTTGAAGCGGGTCAGGCCTCGTGCAATAGGCTGCAGGCTGCTGTCAGACTCACACCCAGCAGGCTGATGTGCACGCGATGGGTCCCAGGAGCAAGAGAGTTTTCAGGCTGTAAAGCAGATAGTTTTATAACTCCTCCCATAATGCTCCGCTCCCCCTTTGCTTCCTGGGAAGATAGTTTCCTCAGCAATCCAGACAATGATCAGCTCTCTGCCACAAACTACAGCTCCCACAATGCCAATCTTCCACTTCCTGCCAGATGACAATCCCATCTCAAACCAGCATTAAAGGGGCACAGGACATTTAACATTCAATATTAAAATTAAAACCCTGTCTGATACGTTGTTTGATCGAGAAAAGTTTCCTATTCTGCTTCTTCAAATTTTCCTATCACTGTGGTTGAAAATGAATGTCGATTTGACACCACTAACAATTAGAAAATCGAATGAATGTATTCATAGCAAACATTTTAGAAAGAAACATTTTTTAGTGCATGGACAGCATAAGTGTCAGCAGGTGCAAGGAGCTTGTATCAAGCTACCTGCCTATGACAAAGGGGACTGCCATGTATAATATTATATTACAGTTCTGTCTGAAAATCTGCAAAACAGTGTTTATTAACTTTATTTTAATAAATAAACATTTTGATCTCCAAGTCTGATAATATGTACCAAATTCAACCTCTAAAAATATATATATCTCTTCTGTCTGTTATTCTTGGAGTGGATTAGAAATTTTGTTTCCTAACCATATAGCTGGTTATTTATATTTACCACTGCATAGAGATATTCAAGAATAAATTGTGTTTTTTTTTTAGACTTTACATTTAATTAAAGGGACTGTAAAGTCAGAAGGTTTTTTTTTTTAACTTAATGCATTCTATGCAATAAGATAAAAACCTTTCTGTGTGCAGCAGCCCCCCTCAGCTCCCCCTAATGCTTACCTGAGCCCCCTCTCTATCCAGCGATTTCCACAACTGTCTCAGCCGTCCGGCTCCCGCTGCTGTCAATCATAGTCAGTTAGCCAATCAGGAGAAAGGAGAGGGGGTGTAGCCAAACCACAGCTCCATGTCCGAATGGACACAGGGAGCTGTGACTCGGCTCGGGTGCCCCATAGCAAGCTGCATGCTGTGGGGGCACTCACTAGGAAGGAAGGGCCAGTTGCAAAACCAACTGCACAGAGGAGGTAAGTATAACATATTTGTTATTTAAAAAAAAAAAACTAGACTTTACAATTACTTTAAATTATACACCACAGGTGAGATTTATATCCTATTTGCCGATTAAGCGAAACAATAATTGGCCAACTAATCGATTATGAAAATAATAGTTGCAGCCCTACTTTTAATGCTGCTGTGTGATACATTAAACTTTAAAAGCAATACTTACTGTAGAATGAAAAGACTAATCACTTTTCATCTTTTGTATGAAATAATACATTTACTTACAACCTTAAGAAAAGTGTGTAAGGGTTTCTCAGCCGCAGCAATAAATGATGTGAGTTATTTAAAGATAAATCTGTAGGTAATTGGTCTGGGGACAGAAAAATAACCACTCCACTAAATGTATAAGCCATTTAGTTCCAATGTAGCTTAAACAAAATGATTATTTATAGGTAGATGGCATATGAAGACATGCATAGCTTAGTGAGAAAATCAGTAATAAGTAAAACTTTCCATATACATGCTAAAACTGTGACACTTCATTGCTCTCGTCTTCCAGAAAAATAAAATGAAACTGCCTAATATAAATAAAAATAAAAAAAACGTAATTTCGCTTAAAGCTAGACTCCAGGCCAACATAAAATAATCAAATTAACACAGGTTTGTATTCATTCACTAAATCCATTAATGTATTTTTTTTAAATGCAAGCAGAGCAGGCAGCTGACTTTGACCTTGTAGAAGCTTGTAATTCCCTGAGCAGCAGAGATCAGATTGGAAGAGAGAAACACAGCACAAGCAACCAATCAGTTGTGCTGCAGTGCTCATGTGCTAGCAAGAGCGTTCACATGGACAGTGATAAGCTCATCAGTCTGCTGATTCTCCTTTCAATGTCCAATCACAGGCTGTGGGAGGGGAAAAGAACTGTAAATGCAGCAGAGAATAAACTCAGGTTTTTGACCTGCCATGCCAGGCAGAGCTGTGTAAATGTCCTCACTCAGGGGTGTCAAACTCAATTTCACCGCGGGCCACATCAGCATTGTGGTTGCCCTCAAAGGGCCGGTTATATCTGTAAGATTAGAGGTCCAGAGCACCCCACGCCCCCTTACACCCTTACATGAAATGTCAAGAGCCCCCCACCATCAGAAGTCAAGAGTCACCCACCCTTCCTTACATTACAATGCACCCCACTACCCCCTGGAGTCAGCTTCCAGAGTCTGCTGAATGCTGAGACCAGGGGAGGTCACAGACAGGTGAAGGTTCTGTAGGAGGAGTTCTGCTCACTTCTCTGCTGTGGACTGCTGAGAAGGGCGGGGGGCAAAGATGAGCCTTTTTGCAGCTGCAAAAGAAGCGCTGGATCTGGCAAATGAGTTCTGTTTCCTCTAATGCTGACTACTGAGACGAGGGGAAGGGGCTGCTGCAGCTGCAGGGAATGTGGGAGGGCCAAGTGAAATGGCCTGGGGGGCCGCATTCTGCCTGCGGGCCTTGTGTTTGACACCTGTGTCCTAACTTAAAGGATAGGCAGAATCCAAACAGGGAAGACCGCTCTAGGTGAGACTGGAATCAGGTAAGATATATTACCACATCATTCTATCTATGATTGTTGGGCAGAAATCACTGATTGGAGCTTTTTACATATTTTACATATTTTACAATTATATTGCTCCGTTTCTTAATACACTACATAGTTTTTTCTTGGCCGGTCAAACGGCTTTTTGAGACATCAAGAATTTTCTTGTGACACGGCACATTATTATCATTATTATTTTTTAACAATAATACATTATTATCACTTTACACTTTTTCATTTTATTTTTCATGGTTACTCACAAGGTCTTTAATACATATTCTTTTCATTCATATTTTATATACACATATATTCTCTTTATATATATGATAAACGTATCACATACACTGAATATGTTTTTATTTTTGATGTTTTTCTATTTTTCTTTACTTTAGCACTTACCATTAAGGATATTCATTTTGATTGATATCCACATATGTAAAATGTTTTTGCACAAGTGTTTTGAAGTTTGGATTTTGTTGGGATCACTCTGTCTGTGCAATCTAGCTGTAGATTCCCAACAGCTGACCAAGGGGAGGAACAACTAGTTTGATGACTCCAATTGTTGCCAGCTGTATGTATGGGGTGTATATATGGCCGATGCACATCCAGAGTGAACTTGGTGATGAATAAGCGACACATCCAGTCGTGAAACGCGTCCACCGATTGTCCTGCACTCACAGTGTGTATCTGTACTTGCCAATTCGATTGATGTGGAATAAAGACACTCCTTTTTTGAAATTTATCGGAAGTGCGGTCATTCCTTTTGTTGTTTGAAGCTATCCTGGATTGCGGATCCGACCAGCACCTGATTCCAGTCTCACCTAGAGCGGTCTTCCCTGTTTGGATTCTGCCTATTCCTCCGTGATTCCAGACCAGCTCGGTGAGTGTCGTTTATGATATACTTATTTGGAGTTTATATTCCTATACATCATTGTTCACCGAACAAAGGCATTTTTGATATATTACTACACCTGTGAGTTGCACACATGGACATGGAAGAACCATCCACAAGTAGGACTTTAAGAGACTTGAATACAAATCCCCTTAGAAGCAATGCACATGCAACTTTAAAGCAAACAAAGGAGGACATTTCAGTCTCTATAAAACCACTTTTCTACAAATTAGAAAAACTTATGGTGAAAGAAATCAAAGCATATTGGGAAAAAACCACCATCAATGAGTGCCTGGATTTGGAGCGTATCCCGAGAGGTTTACGAATAAAAAAGTTTCCCACGTTCGATCTCTTCAATGAAGAATTAAAAAAGCAGTGGACTGATACACTTTCCACCTGTTCCTTTAAACTTATGAAACTTATAGTAGACTCGAAAACACTGGAACTAAAGAGGTTGCAGGATGAAATCTCTAAACTGCAGGAAGAAATTACCCCGTTAAAAAGTAACCCTTTGTTTACGGATTTGGATCTCAAATTAAATGATAAAATAAATAAATTGGAAACCAATACAATCAGCGGCAAAAAAGAAAAGCTACTAAGAGACAAAGTTGACTATGAAACAAACAATGTATATATCTGGAAAAAAACGAACACCTGGAGTCGCCATTATCAAAAGAAAAAAGTCAGCTTTTCAGACCCGGAGGCCACGGGCACTGATACATCAGTAGCCTATACATCGTCCGATACGTCTATTGACTATACACAGACGCCCAGACCACATCCCGGTTCCTTTAATGAGTCAAAAAACGAGCCAAAAAGGGGCAGAAATGCAATAAAAAAGAAAAAAGCATCAAGAAAGCCAAAACAAGGAGAGGAGGAAAGAAAAACCAACGATCCGTCAAATGGTCAATACAATCTGAGGACACACCGCAAGTAATGCTCAATAATGTAGTAAATTTATCTCAGCGGAGTCTCACTTTAGATGAAACATCTCTACTATCTAAAGGACTTAATTTTTGTCCCCATACTCATTTTGACCCCTTTGATACTACATTACATATCAACAAATTTGTACGAAATTTAACTCTAAAGAGACATTTTTTTGTGGACTCTGAGGATAACATGATTGAAGGAATCGATCTGGACTCTAATCCTCCCGATAACAGCCAAATATATTCTCCAACTTTATCGTTTCGTGAACAATGTGCTGTGTCGGAACTAGAGGAACTAATCCATGAATCATATTCAATATATCCCGATAGGGATGAGGGAACACCACGGGTAAATTTGAATATACCATCATCTTTTTATCCCATACAATCCCGATCGGCTGAAATGGATAAGTTCCAAAAACTAGTCGAAAATGACATTTTTAAGCTGGCTTCTAACCTATCTATACATGTAAACATCAGCGCAGACAATTTGTCCGTAAATGAAAGGAAATCGTTGAAATTATTACAGGAAGATGACTCCATCATCATCAAAAATGCGGACAAGGGGAGCCGTAGTTGTTCTCGATAAAATACACTATAAAGCTGAAGCTTTGAGACAACTGGCGGACACAAACACATACCAACCGTTAAAAAGTGACCCGACCAACAAGTTTAAAAATGTCTTAAAGCAACTTGTCAAGAAAGGGGCAGCCATAGGTGCTTTTTCCATCAAGGAATCTGAAAATATGATCCCAGAGTTCCCAATAACACCAATTTTTCACCACCTGCCAAAGATACATAAGGGATTGGATCCAGTACATGTTCGCCCAATTGTATCAGGCATTGGCTCCCTTAACGAACGACTAGGAGAATGGCTGGATGGACAACTCCAACATATAGTGCAAGTTCTTCCAAGCTATTTGAAAGACTCAAACCATCTGCTAAAAATTATGGACTCTTTTGTGTGGTCCGAGGAGTACAGCTGGATCACGTGTGACGTGTCCAGTCTGTACTCCTCCATTCCACACGCTTTAGCTTTGGAAGCGGTTAGCTACAGCTTAGAAACATACACGGAGATGTCATCTACTTTACAGGCTTTCTTGATAGAAATTCTTGATTATTTATTAACACACAACTATTTTGCTTTTGATGATATGTTCTACCTCCAAAGATGCGGGGCAGCGATGGGAGCCAAGTTCTCACCTTCCCTAGCCAATCTCTACATGGGTTGGTGGGAGAGGTCCCGCATCTTTGGAGGTGGAAACCCATATAGGGATAACATTTTTTTTGTACCGTCGCTATATTGACGATCTACTATTTATTTGTCATAAATTGATTTTGAATCATTTATACTGTTTTTGAACAACAACGATTTGAACCTCTCCTTTACGGGCGTTTCCAGTTTAGATAAAATTGTATTTCTGGACATAACTTTGAGTCATGCAGGAGATAGAGTTGTTTCCTCCCTATATAGAAAGCCCCAGGCAGGCAACAGCCTATTGCATGCAAAGTCGGGACATCCTCTCCACACAATAAAAGGAATCCCCGTGGGGCAGTTTTTGAGGCTTAAAAGGATTTGCAGCGATAGTGATACCTTCAAAGAGGAATCATATTCCCTATACCAACGCTTTCTCCAGAGAGGCTATCCGAGGTGGATGTTGGACAGAGCCTATCGATTAGCCCTTGAGAAAAATCGCACTGACCTTTTGCAACTTGCTGCACCTAACCATACTGCTCCCACAAACCAGGAATTTGACCCCAATGTTGTACAAACGACAAAGGGTCCCTCTAGTGACAAAGATATCCGAAAAAAAAGGAAACATAAAAAAGATAAATCCACATCTTCAGTCACATTGGCATTACCATACAGCCTAGAATTTAACCACATAAAATCTATAATTAATAAACATCTACCCATTTTATATCTAGACCATGCATGTAATGAAATTCTGGGAAAGGGTTTCAATATTGTGGCAAAAAGGGCGGCTACTTTGGGAAATGTATTGTCCCCTAGTATGTATCAAACCAAAAGGGCCCCCCCATCGCTAACATGGTTGCACTGTAGAGGAAATTACAGATGTGGGGCACAGGATTGTGTCACCTGTCCCCATATTCTAAAAAGTCCCCATTTTCAATCCACCATTAGTGGCAGGATCTATAAAATAGACAAGTTTTTCAACTGTAATTCTGACTATATCATATATTTGATCACCTGCAAAAAGTGTTCAGCCCAATATGTGGGCAGAACAACTAGGAGACTCAAAGATAGATTTAGAGAACACCTAAGTGACATTCGTTGTTCTAAATCAACCAATGTCGCTCGTCACTTCAATGGTCTACATGAAGGAGATATTTCCCTGGTCATGGTTTAGGTCATTGAAAAAATATCAAAACCTAAAAGAGGAGGAGATATTTTTCAGATACTTTGCAAATGTGAAGTTTTCTGGATATTTAAACTCCATACAAGATTACCCGAAGGTATGAATTTTGAGTGGGACGTGACACATTTTTATACCTAATATCTATTAGTTATGCTGGTATTTATACTAGTATAATATTGGTCCAGAAAAATGATCATCATAAATATTTCCCTACTTTGATAAAACTCATAAAATATCCAGTGACAATTTTTTCATATAAAAATATCTGAGACTATTTTTATTTTAGCCAGAATGTATACATATATGAGCTTTAATGGCACCAAAAAAGTTTTTTCTTAAGATCTGTGAGAATTACAGAGAGGGCTCCGGACTCTATATGTTTGTACAAGATGTGCACATGTAAGTAATGGAATATTAGATACATTCTATTTAGAGTGCTGGAGTCATCTGTATTGACATAGATCTTTAGTATTAATATACATAATTATAACACTACATTGGAGGTTCGTTCCCAAATCTTTTTCCCCCTGCCTCTGGGATTTGTGGATGAGGTCAGCATTCATAGCGACAAAATAGATTATAATAGTAATAAAAACAAAATAACACAATAATCAAATTTTTGAGTGCTTAGACTGATTTAGATGAGATAAACTCCCACATTTACCCATAGACCGGCCAATTTTAACATATCGGGTCTCCTATAAACATGGCTGATCAATTCAAATGGAGAGCTATTTTTAGCCAATCTAGCCTACTAATATATAGCAATCTGTACCCGATTCTCCTTTGTTTTGTATTTCTTTTTCTTCCCCAACAATCCCCCCCCCCCCCTTTTTGGTCGTCTTTTGTAAGACTTTTTTCCAAATAGAGGTTCTGTGGTTTTAACACCATATGAGAAATTTTGCCTATGAAAAAGGAGGTGCACACTGACATTTGCAACATTCTTCAACACAGCAACAGGTTGCCACAATGTGTCTACATTGATTGTTATCTATTGCTGTTTATACAACTAAAGAAGAATGTAAACTATGTCACTGTGCATTGTATAGTTTATATTATATTATATTTTATACATGCCACACTTGTTTATTGTGAATCATGTATATCCATTGATATATGGAAATAATAATTTTTTATATATGATTCACACACATGTGATTTTTTCTTATGCAATTTTATTAGTGTTTCACTATTTGTAAATGTTTTATTGAAAATGTATCCTGTAGATATCGATGCGGTAATTTATATACACCATATATATACACTGTGAATCTCACAATAATTTTTTCAATTTTTTCATTAAAGATATATTACCACATCATTCTATCTATGATTGTTGGGCAGAAATCACTGATTGGAGCTTTTTACATATTTTACATATTTTACAATTATATTGCTCCGTTTCTTAATACACTACATAGTTTTTTCTTGGCCGGTTAAACGGCTTTTTGAGACATCAAGAATTTTCTTGTGACACGGCACATTATTATCATTATTATTTTTTAATAATAATACATTATTATCACTTTACACTTTTTCATTTTATTTTTATTTTTCATGGTTACTCACAAGTAGGGTTGAGCGAACACCTAGATGTCCGTGTTCGACGGGTTCGGCCGAACTTTAAAAAAAAGTCCGGGTCCGTGTCCCGGACTTTTACCGAACTTTTCCCGGACACCGAACCCCATTGAAGTCAATGGGGACCCGAACTTTAAGGCACTAAAATGGCTCTAAAACACCAAAGGAAAGGGCTAGAGTGCTGCAAATGGCAGCAAAACGTAATTAAGAGCATGGCAAGTGCTCTGCAAACAAATGTGGATAGGGAAATAACTTAAAACAACAAAAAAAAAACAGAAAAATAAAACAATGTTCTTCTTCATCTCTGAAGGACGAGGCCCATATGGAGTAGGAGGGAGGTTGAGGTGGTGGTGGATGTGGCGGTGACATAGGCGTGCGCACAGGGTGTGCTGGGTGTGCCTGGGCACACCCTAATCACCTAGGGCACATAGCATTGCCAGTGAGGAGATGGGAAAGATCTCCCTGGGACCTGCTCTGCTCTATTTCTCCTTGCCTACAGGTACATGGCCCCGATACATTACTCTCCCTGCTGGCAAACACATGCATGTGTATTTCAACTTTGGGGTGCACACCTTAATGCAATAGGCTGCGCACACCTATGGGCGGTGTAGGTGGAAGCGGCGGTGGAGGAGGACCAGGGCCGGATTAACAGCATCATGGGCTTGGTGCTGAGGATTTTGAAGGGCCTTAAGGGCCGTGCCTTGCCATGCACCCAGAGGAGGAAGGGTGCAGCCATGCATGCCTAATTCAACATGGGATGCTGTCTCTGAAGCCCATAAACACATCCATGCATCGCCAACTGTCCCTCCTTGTCCGGCCTTCACGCTGTGTGGGGAGGTTCTGAGGGTGCTGCCTGGGGAAGCGAGCATAGAAGCCAGACTTCTGTGTTTACAAGTGACAGAAGAGCGGTAACAGTGAATATGGCCAACCCGGGGCCTATATAAAAGGTAGGGGCCTGGAGCTGCAGCTCCAATAGCCCCTACATTAATCTGGCCCTGAGGAGGAGGACGAGGTAGCCAACACTGCTTCTTTTCAAAAATTTTAAATGAGGGTACACCCCAAAAGAGTGAGAAAGAGCAAAAATGGAACAATGGGTGGGTAAGGTCGGTATCCATTGCTATTCTGCATAAGGTACGGAAAAGTCCCGTGGGATCCATGCCTGGTTCATTTTAATGAACGTGAGCTTGTCCACATTGTCTCTGGACAGGCGGCTGCGCTTGTCTGTTATAACGCCCCCAGCCGTGCTAAATACCCGTTCAGATAATACACTGGCTGCAGGGCACGCCAGCACCTCCAAGGCGTAAAGGGCAAGCTCAAGCCATGTGCCCAATTTGGAGACCCAGAAGTTGAAGGGGGCAGACCCGTCATTCACTACATGTAGGCGTGTGCACACATACTGCTCCACCATGTTGGTAAAATGCTGCCTCCTGCTAAGACGTTCCATCTGAGCTGCTGGTGCTGCTGTTTGTTGTGGCGTGCTGACAAAGCTTTTCCACATTTCGGCCATGCTAACCCTGCCTTCTGAGGTGCTGGCGGTGCCCTGGTTGCGTTGGCGACCTCCTCCTCCTCCTCCTCTGCCTTGTGCTTCCACTGTGGCCCCGCTGTCAGATGGGAATGCCAGCAGCATGGCGTCTACCAGCGTGCGCTTGTACTCGCGCATCTTGCGATCGCGCTCCAGTGAGTGAATTAAGGACGGTACGTTGTCCTTGTAACGGGGATCCAGCAGCGTGGCCACCCAGTAATCAGCACAAGTTAGAATGTGGGCAACTCGGCGGTCGTTGTGGAGACACTGCAGCATGTAATCGCTCATGTGTGCCAGGCTGCCCAGAGGCAACGAAAGGCTGTCCTCTGTGGGAGGTGTATCGTCCGTGTCCTCTGTATCCCCCCAGCCACGCACCAGTGATGGCCATGAGCTGGCCTGGGTGCCACCCTGCTGTGAACATGGTTCCATCTCCTCCTCCAGTTCCTCCTCCTCCTCATCCTCCTCATCCTCCAGAACTGTGCCCCTGCTGGACAATTGCGTCCCTGGCGTTTGCGTGTGCAGGAACCCACCCTCGGAGCCCCTTGCGAATGACTGCCCTGAAAGCCTTGGAAATGTTACCTCTTCATCCTCCTCCTCCTCCTCATCCTGTGCCACATCCTCTTCCATCATCGCCCGAATTGTTTTTTCAAGGAGGCATAGAAGTGGGATAGTTAAGCTGAGAACGGCGTCATTGCCACTGGCCATGTTGGTGGAGTACTCAAAACAGCGCAACAAGGCACACAGGTCTCGCATGGAGGCCCAGTTAAATTAAATAGCGGAATAGAAAATATGATCCAAAAAAAGTGTATGTATATCACACGTACACAACCACACTGGGCCCCAATTACTATTGTTTGTACCCCTAAAAGGCTAGATGAGGAGTAGGGGGAGTATGGAACAGGCAGCACCCTCAAACCTTCAGAAGTATGAGATGAACCCCAACAACTTGGAAAGGTGGATCTCTCTCACACGTACCGACACAGACTATCCCGCAATTCAATTGATCCTCAAAGGTTTTTATTGAATAGCGGAATAGGAAATATGATCAAAAAAAGTGTATGTATCTCGCACGTACACAACCACACTAGGCCCCAATTACTATTGTTTGTACCCCTAAAAGGCTAGATGAGGAGTAGGGGGGGTATGGAACAGGCAGCACCCTCAAACCTTCAGAAGTATGAGATGAACCCCAACAACTTGGAAAGGTGGATCTCTCTCACACGTACCGACACAGACTATCCCCCAATTTAACTGATCCCCAAAGGTTTTTGATTAAATAGCGGAATAGAAAATATGATCCCAAAAAAGTGTATGTATATCACACGTACACAACCACACTGGGCCCCAATTACTATTGTTTGTACCCCTAAAAGGCTAGATGAGGAGTAGGGGGAGTATGGAACAGGCAGCACCCTCAAACCTTCAGAAGTATGAGATGAACCCCAACAACTTGGAAAGGTGGATCTCTCTCACACGTACCGACACAGACTATCCCGCAATTCAATTGATCCTCAAAGGTTTTTATTGAATAGCGGAATAGGAAATATGATCAAAAAAAGTGTATGTATCTCGCACGTACACAACCACACTAGGCCCCAATTACTATTGTTTGTACCCCTAAAAGGCTAGATGAGGAGTAGGGGGGGTATGGAACAGGCAGCACCCTCAAACCTTCAGAAGTATGAGATGAACCCCAACAACTTGGAAAGGTGGATCTCTCTCACACGTACCGACACAGACTATCCCCCAATTTAACTGATCCCCAAAGGTTTTTGATTAAATAGCGGAATAGAAAATATGATCCCAAAAAAGTGTATGTATATCACACGTACACAACCACACTGGGCCCCAATTACTATTGTTTGTACCCCTAAAAGGCTAGATGAGGAGTAGGGGGAGTATGGAACAGGCAGCACCCTCAAACCTTCAGAAGTATGAGATGAACCCCAACAACTTGGAAAGGTGGATCTCTCTCACACGTACCAACACAGACTATCCCCCAATTTAACTGATCCCCAAAGGTTTTTGATTAAATAGCGGAATAGAAAATATGATCCAAAAAAAGTGTATGTATATCACACGTACACAACCACACTAGGCCCCAATTACTATTGTTTGTACCCCTAAAAGGCTAGATGAGGAGTAGGGGGAGTATGGAACAGGCAGCACCCTCAAACCTTCAGAAGTATGAGATGAACCCCAACAACTTGGAAAGGTGGATCTCTCTCACACGTACCGACACAGACTATCCCGCAATTCAATTGATCCTCAAAGGTTTTTATTGAATAGCGGAATAGGAAATATGATCAAAAAAAGTGTATGTATCTCGCACGTACACAACCACACTAGGCCCCAATTACTATTGTTTGTACCCCTAAAAGGCTAGATGAGGAGTAGGGGGAGTATGGAACAGGCAGCACCCTCAAACCTTCAGAAGTATGAGATGAACCCCAACAACTTGGAAAGGTGGATCTCTCTCACACGTACCGACACAGACTATCCCCCAATTTAACTGATCCCCAAAGGTTTTTGATTAAATAGCGGAATAGAAAATATGATCCAAAAAAAGTGTATGTATATCACACGTACACAACCACACTAGGCCCCAATTACTATTGTTTGTACCCCTAAAAGGCTAGATGAGGAGTAGGGGGGGTATGGAACAGGCAGCACCCTCAAACCTTCAGAAGTATGAGATGAACCCCAACAACTTGGAAAGGTGGATCTCTCTCACACGTACCAACACAGACTATCCCCCAATTTAACTGATCCCCAAAGGTTTTTGATTAAATAGCGGAATAGAAAATATGATCCCAAAAAAGTGTATGTATATCACACGTACACAACCACACTAGGCCCCAATTACTATTGTTTGTACCCCTAAAAGGCTAGGAGTAGGGGGAGTATGGAACAGGCAGCACCCTCAAACCTTCAGAAGTATGAGATGAACCCCAACAACTTGGAAAGGTGGATCTCTCTCACACGTACCAACACAGACTATCCCCCAATTTAACTGATCCCCAAAGGTTTTTGATTAAATAGCGGAATAGAAAATATGATCCAAAAAAAGTGTATGTATATCACACGTACACAACCACACTAGGCCCCAATTACTATTGTTTGTACCCCTAAAAGGCTAGGAGTAGGGGGAGTATGGAACAGGCAGCACCCTCAAACCTTCAGAAGTATGAGATGAACCCCAACAACTTGGAAAGGTGGATCTCTCTCACACGTACCAACACAGACTATCCCCCAATTTAACTGATCCCCAAAGGTTTTTGATTAAATAGCGGAATAGAAAATATGATCCCAAAAAAGTGTATGTATATCACACGTACACAACCACACTAGGCCCCAATTACTATTGTTTGTACCCCTAAAAGGCTAGGAGTAGGGGGAGTATGGAACAGGCAGCACCCTCAAACCTTCAGAAGTATGAGATGAACCCCAACAACTTGGAAAGGTGGATCTCTCTCACACGTACCAACACAGACTATCCCCCAATTTAACTGATCCCCAAAGGTTTTTGATTAAATAGCGGAATAGAAAATATGATCCCAAAAAAGTGTATGTATATCACACGTACACAACCACACTAGGCCCCAATTACTATTGTTTGTACCCCTAAAAGGCTAGGAGTAGGGGGAGTATGGAACAGGCAGCACCCTCAAACCTTCAGAAGTATGAGATGAAACCCAACAACTTGGAAAGGTGGATCTCTCTCACACGTACCAACACAGACTATCCCCCAATTTAACTGATCCCCAAAGGTTTTTGATTAAATAGCGGAATAGAAAATATGATCCCAAAAAAGTGTATGTATATCACACGTACACAACCACACTAGGCCCCAATTACTATTGTTTGTACCCCTAAAAGGCTAGGAGTAGGGGGAGTATGGAACAGGCAGCACCCTCAAACCTTCAGAAGTATGAGATGAACCCCAACAACTTGGAAAGGTGGATCTCTCTCACACGTACCAACACAGACTATCCCCCAATTTAACTGATCCCCAAAGGTTTTTGATTAAATAGCGGAATAGAAAATATGATCCCAAAAAAGTGTATGTATATCACACGTACACAACCACACTAGGCCCCAATTACTATTGTTTGTACCCCTAAAAGGCTAGGAGTAGGGGGAGTATGGAACAGGCAGCACCCTCAAACCTTCAGAAGTATGAGATGAACCCCAACAACTTGGAAAGGTGGATCTCTCTCACACGTACCAACACAGACTATCCCCCAATTTAACTGATCCCCAAAGGTTTTTGATTAAATAGCGGAATAGAAAATATGATCCCAAAAAAGTGTATGTATATCACACGTACACAACCACACTAGGCCCCAATTACTATTGTTTGTACCCCTAAAAGGCTAGGAGTAGGGGGGGAGTATGGAACAGGCAGCACCCTCAAACCTTCAGAAGTATGAGATGAACCCCAACAACTTGGAAAGGTGGATCTCTCTCACACGTACCAACACAGACTATCCCCCAATTTAACTGATCCCCAAAGGTTTTTGATTAAATAGCGGAATAGAAAATATGATCCCAAAAAAGTGTATGTATATCACACGTACACAACCACACTAGGCCCCAATTACTATTGTTTGTACCCCTAAAAGGCTAGGAGTAGGGGGAGTATGGAACAGGCAGCACCCTCAAACCTTCAGAAGTATGAGATGAACCCCAACAACTTGGAAAGGTGGATCTCTCTCACACGTACCAACACAGACTATCCCCCAATTTAACTGATCCCCAAAGGTTTTTGATTAAATAGCGGAATAGAAAATATGATCCCAAAAAAGTGTATGTATATCACACGTACACAACCACACTAGGCCCCAATTACTATTGTTTGTACCCCTAAAAGGCTAGGAGTAGGGGGAGTATGGAACAGGCAGCACCCTCAAACCTTCAGAAGTATGAGATGAACCCCAACAACTTGGAAAGGTGGATCTCTCTCACACGTACCAACACAGACTATCCCCCAATTTAACTGATCCCCAAAGGTTTTTGATTAAATAGCGGAATAGAAAATATGATCCCAAAAAAGTGTATGTATATCACACGTACACAACCACACTAGGCCCCAATTACTATTGTTTGTACCCCTAAAAGGCTAGATGAGGAGTAGGGGGAGTATGGAACAGGCAGCACCCTCAAACCTTCAGAAGTATGAGATTGTGTTCACTGTACCCCACAAAGATTGAGTTCACTGCACCCCACAATGATTGTGTTCACTGCACCCCACAAAGATTGTGTTCACTGCACCTCACAAAGATTGTGTTCACTGTACCCCCCAAAGATTGTGTTCACTGCACCCCACAAAGATTCTGTTCACTGTACCCCACAAAGATTGTGTTCACTGCACCCCAAAAAGATTGTGTTCACTGCACCCCAAAAAGGATGTTGTTCACTGCACCCCAAAAAGGATGTTGTTCACTCCACCCCAAAAAGATTGTGTTCACTGCACCCCACAAAGATTGTGTTCACTGCACCCCAAAAAGATTGTGTTCACTGCACCCCAAAAATGATTTTGTTCACTGCACCCCAAAAAGGATTTTGTTCACTGCACCCCAAAAAGGATGTTGTTCACTCCACCCCAAAAAGATTGTGTTCACTGCACCCCAAAAAGATTGTGTTCACTGCACCCCACAAAGGATTTTGTTCACTGCACCCCAAAAAGATTGTGTTCACTGCACCCCAAAAAGGATGTTGTTCACTGCACCCCAAAAAGGATTTTGTTCACTGCACCCCAAAAAGATTGTGTTCACTGCACCCCACAAAGGATTTTGTTCACTGCACCCCACAAAGATTGTGTTCACTGCACACCAAAAAGGATTGTGTTCACTGCACCCCAAAAAGATTTTGTTCACTGCACCCCAAAAAGATTGTGTTCACTGCAGCCCAAAAAGATTGTGTTCACTGCAGCCCAAAAAGATTGTGTTCACTGCAGCCCAAAAAGATTGTGTTCACTGCAGCTCACACACAGAAAAATGGATGTGGATCACTGACACCTGCCTATCTCCAATCCCACACCACACAGCAATATCGATTGTAGTTTGTAGAACACAGTTTCCCTAAAATTCAGCAGACTCTGTCCCTAACAGGATTGAGAAGAGATCGTAGATCAGGATTGAGTGCAGATTCACCCCACCCCCCACACAGCAATATCGATTGTAGTTTGTAGAAGACACTGACCCTATAATTCAGCAGACTCTATCCCTAAAATGCCTACAACTCGCCCTGCCTAAACACTCCGACCTGTCCCTCAATTCTATCCGGACACAAATGGTTTTTTCCTGCCTATCTTTCCCTAATCAGCAGCCAGCACGTTGATGTGTGCTCTGTCCCTGAATCTAAGCAGCATAATGACGCCGCTGCGGCTGCCTCGAACTTATAAAGACTTGGTCACATGCTTCAGACGGCCAATCACAGCTACTGAGACATTTGCAGGCATGGCTGGGATGGCTTAAGGCACACCAGTTAAACGATTGTTGATTGGCTGTTGAAAGCCCGCCATGAAAAGAGCGCCAAAGCATGCAAAACCCGGAAATAAAACGACCGAACACGGATTTTTACCCGAACATACAGTAAAGTGTCCGTGTCCGTGTTCGGGTACAAAAAATCCAATTATTCGGTACGAACACGAATAATACAGTCCGTGTTCGCTCAACACTACTCACAAGGTCTTTAATACATATTCTTTTCATTCATATTTTATATACACATATATTCTCTTTATATATATGATAAACGTATCACATACGCTGAATATGTTTTTATTTTTGATGTTTTTCTATTTTTCTTTACTTTAGCACTTACCATTAAGGATATTCATTTTGATTGATATCCACATATGTAAAATGTTTTTGCACAAGTGTTTTGAAGTTTGGATTTTGTTGGGATCACTCTGTCTGTGCAATCTAGCTGTAGATTCCCAACAGCTGACCAAGGGGAGGAACAACTAGTTTGATGACTCCAATTGTTGCCAGCTGTATGTATGGGGTGTATATATGGCCGATGCACATCCAGAGTGAACTTGGTGATGAATAAGCGACACATCCAGTCGTGAAACGCGTCCACCAATTGTCCTGCACTCACAGTGTGTATCTGTACTTGCCAATTCGATTGATGTGGAATAAAGACACTCCTTTTTTGAAATTTATCGGAAGTGCGGTCATTCCTAACTTAAAGGATAACTAAACCCAAGAACAAAAATCAACATATTGCAACATACAGTCCTTAGACCTGGTGGCTGCATTCATTTTACTTTTTCAAACTAATAAGTTTTCAGCAAATACAGAAAATACCAGTAATGCCAGACAAGCCAGAAATGCTGTGTCCCTGTCAATTCCTGTGATCTGCACCAAAAATGATCGTCCTTCCCAGCCATCTTCTGGATAACTATGAATTGCTCTGCCTCCAAAGTAATGGACATGAAGAGATTTGGACATTGGTTTGTAGTGCTTATCAGGAGAGCAGCCAAGGGTGACAACCATGACTCCCTCCATAGAGAACATGGAGGAGTGACGTAGCCACCCAGGGTCAAAAAGCACATTATTTGCAGGCAGGGCCTGACAAGGGGTGGGCAGGAGGAGCGACTGCCCTGGGCACTGAGAAATCATGGGAGGTGGGGGTGCCACAAGAATATGGGGGGGGGGGTTGTGTTAAAAGAAGGAATAAGGGCGGCTGCAAGGGGGAGGTATTCTTCTAGGAGGGGACATTTGCTAACAGTGGTGATTTAGGGGGATTTGTGTTAGGTGGGGGGATCTGTGTTGGGGAGGTTTGACTTGGGGGGGAGAAGAAGTGTACGGGGGGGGGGGTTAGAATTAAAGAATGTGTGCCAGGAGGGGTGAATTTTTTTTGGGGGGGGGAGTTCAGCTGGGGGGATTTGGGGACTATGGGGGCAAAGATTTGTGCTGAGATGGGGGATTTCAGCAAGGGTGTGGATTTGTACTGGGAGGAGGGGGAATTTATGCTTAGGGGGTAAGCATGCAGGTTAGTGCTCAGTGTTTTTGTGGGGAGACAAACGGCTGATGTAAACACAGCCGTCTGTCATTCTCCCTGACATGATCACAGAGACCATGCGATCCTGCTATATAGGATCGTATGTCTCTATGACCATTTCAAAAGCCAAACCCCCCCCCCCCAACAGTTAGAATCACTCCCCTAGGTTTACATTTAACCCCTTGATCACCCACAGGGTTAACCCCTTCCCTGCCAATGGCATTATTACAGTAACAGTGCATATTTTTAGCACTGATTACTGTAGTAATGTCACTGGTACCCCCAAAAGTGTCAAAAATGTCAGTTAGGGGTCTGATCTGTCCGCCGCAATGTCGCAGTCCCGCTAATAATTGCAAATCGCCACCATTACTAGCAAAAGAAAAAAACAATAAAAATGACATAAATCTTTCCAGTAGTTAGTAAACGCAATAACTTTTGTGCAAAACCAATCAAAATACGCTTATTGCGATTTTGTTTACCAAAAATATGAAGCAGAAAACAAATTGGCCTAAAATGTTAAAAAATTTAGATTTTTGCATTTTTTTTTGGAATGTTATATAGAAGAATGTGAAAAATATTGTTTTTTTTTCCAAAATTGTCGCATTTGTTTGTTTCTAGCGCAAAACATAAAGATCGCACAGGTGATCAAATACCAAAGAAAAGAAAGCTCTATTTGTGGGAAAAAAAGACGTAAATTTTGTTTGGGTACAGCGTCGCACGACCGCGCAATTGTCTGTTAAAATAACACAGTGCCGAATCGCAAAATAGGGCCTGGTCATTAAGCAGCAAAATCTTCCAGTCTTAAAGTGGTTAAAGGACAGAAATACAAATCCTGTGACAAGTAAAACAGCTCCTTTATATGTTTTTTCATCTGTGTATTTAGCTGTTTGTCTGAAGTTCAACTTTGAAGTTATAGAAATAATATATAGTATTACTAAGGAGACCATTTTGTAAGTTGTACTAATTACATTTCCAGAAGTCACTGATTTCCTGCACAAACATAAAATGAAATACCGCAGAAGAGTCTGCAGACACAGCATGGGAAGTGTAGAAGGAAGGAGAGACCAGTTATAGCCTTCTTCATATGCATACTTTGTTTCTATTGGTAATAATGGGCACAGTAGGGGCATTTTTGTTTACAGAATGCCCCAAGGAATACCATTTGATGCTTGGGTGATTGTCTCACTACTTCTCTCAGTAGCCTGCCCAGAGCTTGAGGTAAAATATTAGACATCCTTAGCATTGTCCTGCGATATGCTGCTGGTCATTATCATAGGCACATTGCATAGCAGTCTGTTTGGAAAGTCAGGACAGTGACCCATTTGAGTTGCTACAGAACAGAAACATTAAATCTGCAATTAATATAATCTGTCATGGAAAGGAATATTTTTTAGGCCAAAATAGAATTTTAGTTCAAATAGGATCAATACACACACTTATCATATGATAATACATGACAATGGCCCTCTAGCATGTAAAACATATATACTTGCATTGTATTTTCTTCATGCGTGATGTTTCCATTAAAAATATATATTTTAAATGATCAAACAGTTACATTTGGAACATTGTGTATGAACATTTTATATTTACCACTTGAAGACAGTAGGGGGAATCTTTGAGTAAGTGAAGTAACTTACTCAAATTTGGTCTAGAGGCACTGTGTGGACCAGTAGAGCAAGAAAGTTAGATTACACAGAATGGTAAGGAATAGAGATGGGACACATTCCCTCCCTCTGTCCTAGCAGTGGGGGCCATCCATCTTAGGTCAATGCTAAAAACCTTTGGCACCTTTGATCTATTTCAAAAAAGCAATCTGTACATTTGAAAGCAGATTGGTTTATGTCCATAAAGCACCATTCAGCTCCATTCTGGAAAGGTCAAACCATTCCTCACTATAGAATGAAAACTGTACTGCAGTTCCACTTTTTTTTTAATATTGTAGTTGTCAATAGTAGGGTTTCCTTGTCCCATTTGAGACCTATGGGGCTATATTATGTAGAATTGTAGTCCTGTTTACAATATGTGTATGTGTATTATGATCGCCCTAGACAGATGTGTGGCGGAAAAAGGGTGGACTTAAATGTCCACACGCCACACATATGCATCACTGGGCAGCAAATGTTTATGCGCTGAGAGTGTGCTAATTGTACGTTTTCAGCACAAAGGCCGAGCTGTCAAGGATTGAAGATCAGTAGCCAGCGGGATTAGCTTTTGATAATTGTATTAGGCTTCGGATCATAAGTGATAGCTGATAGTTCTTAACCCCTGGGCATTCTGAGGGAATGCTGGGGCAGGTGGGAAGGGGTTAATGATACTAAAATATGGTTGACATATATTTGTATGCACTGTTATGAGTAAACCAAATATTGGTAAAAAACAGCTCAAGTCAAAACATTACATTTTATTTGATTTTGATTGGAGCAAAAGAATATTAGAGCATTTGTAGCTGCTTTATTTCCATCTTGGCCCCCCTAATTAGGGAGGCTTTCCTTCACTTCCTTTAAGAACAGTAAGAGGTCCATTTATAAAACATTAATTTGGTGAATATCACAAACATTTGCCCTATGATGGTCAACTCCACCTAATGGCCAAAATGCAGTATGATTGTTTCTGAAAACCTCAATCAGAAAATGTACCACACTTTGGCCAGTAGATAAATCTGATGATCATAGTATTAGTAAAAACAAGGAAATCATTTGTGCAGCCTGGATGAATGTGTCCAATGAATATTTCATTAATAAACCAATAATTGTTAGGAATTGTATCCAACGAAAAACACAGAAAATTAAAACACACTTTTGGTGAAATTGGGAAGGAGTAGAACTTCTGACAATGGGTTTATAGATTTATGTGCTTTCCTTAACCACAGTGATAGTGGCACTCCCATTCCTTAATTTGGCATCACAGAGACAAGATGTGAAGAAAAAATCTATGCAATGGGGTCACCCAGTGGGGTTCTGTCTGGGTTCCCCTGAGGCACTGAGAGAATTAGACCTGGATCAGCAACATGAGTTGCCAGGGTGCAGGTAGGCCAACCATTAGTACCAAAACACCCAATGGTACTTTAGGGTCAGGACCCACCCCTCACCGTGCTGTTATAGTCAAAAGGCAAGGGGCTGTGCTGTGAAAAGGAAACTGTGTGATTGGGGGGGGCGGTGGTGATAGGTAGACTCATATATAGGGGGCGTGTGATGTATAGGGGTGCCGCCACAGAAGTGATGAGGGACCTCTGACATGATGGAGGGCCTCTAATGTGAAGAGGGGCCATTGATGTAAAGGGAAGCACTCTGACATAATGCAGAGCCACTGATGTGGGGATCACTAATGTGAAGGGGGGTTCTTATGTAAAAGGGGGATCTCTGATGTTAAAGGAGCTTCTTGTGTGAAGTTAATTTTATCAAGGTGGTTGTGTGTGTACTTTTAAATGCCGTGATTGAGAAAAGTTTGAGAAAGACTGCATTAACCTACAAAATGGCTTTTGTTGCAATTCTATATACACTGCTCAAAACAAATAAAGGAACATATTTTAATTAGAGTATAGCATTAAGTCAATTAAACTCCTTGGATATTGATCTGACCAGTTAAGTAGCAGAGAGGGTTGTTAATCAGTTTCAGCTGCTTTGGTGTTAATGAAATTAACAACAGGGGCACTTGATTGGCAACTATGAGATGACCTCCAAAACAGGAATGCTTTTACAGGTGGAGGCCACTGACATTTGTTAACCTACTCATCTCTTCTAAATGTTTTTCAAAAGTTTTGCATTTGGCTAGGGTCAGTGTCACTACTGGAAGCATGACACAATACCTGGACCCTATAGAGTTTGCACAGGCAGACCAACTCCTCCAGGATGGCATATCAATACATGCCATTGCCAGAAGGTTTGCTGTGTTTCCCAGCATAGTCTCAAGAGCAGGGAGGAGATTCCAGGAGACAGGCAGTTACTCTAGAACAGGGTCGAAAAAGGTCCTTAACCCATCAGCAGGATCAGTATCTGCTTCTTTATGCAAGGAGGAACAGGATGAGCACTGCCAGAGCCCTACAAAATGATCTGCAGCAGGTCACCGGTGTGAATGTCTCTGACCAACCAATCAGAAACAGACTTCAGGAGGGTGGCATGAGGGCCGATGTTCTATAGTGGGCCCTGTGCTCACTGTCCAGCACTGTGGTGCTCGATTGGCATTTGCCATTGAACACCAGAATTTGCAGGTCCGCCACTGGCACCCTGTACTTTTCACAGATGAGAGCAGGTTCACCCTAAGCACTTGTGACAGACGTGAAAGGGTCTAGAGAAGCCGTGGAGAACATAATGCTACCTGTAACATTGTTCAGCATGACCGATTTGGTGGTGGGTCAGTGATGTCTGGGGAGGCATATCCATGGAGGGCAGCACAGACCTCTACAGGCTAGACATTGGCACCCTGACTGCCATTAGGTATCAGGATGACATCCTTGGACTCATTGTCAGGCCCTACGCTGGTGCAGTGGGTTCTGGGTTCTTCCTGTTGCACGACATTGCCTTGTATTATGTGGTGAGAGTATGCAGCCAGTAGGGATGATCGAATGGTTCGGGTCGACCATCGGTTCGGCCCGAACATTGGGTGTTCGAGGTTCGGCCGAATTTAGAACTTTTTGCCCAAAAAGTTCGGAATTCGGCAACCAAAACCGACCAAAATGCAATGCTTCAGGAAATGGGCTTTAAAAGCCTGTGATTGGACCAGAACCATTAGCAAAAGCCAATTGAGGGGGCAGGAGAATGCTAGGAATGTGATTGGAGTGACTAGGGGGTCCCTAGACCAATCATTAGTGAATACGCCCCCCAGTACATAAGATCGCCCCCGCCATATTCCTAGCATTGTTATACTGGACATGGAAGAGAGTGGAAGCAGTTCTGTTAATTTTACTTTAAAAGTGTCATTTAGCATTTATTAGTGTGAGGAAAGGGATATCTAGTGTAGTTAGAGTGCTCCTTTACACTTTAGTTAGCTTCAAAAATTTAGTTTCTGTAGGGAAAGTGTTAAGTGTAAGGGGACCGTAGTGTAGTGTAGGGTTAACTGGCAGTGACTGCTATGGCAGGGTGACAAAACCCTTCCATAGCAGGGTGACCGCTATAGAGAAATGATCATTTCTCTGAATTGCTTCGGCACAGGAATATGGCTTCTCACCAGCCAAGCATTATTTATGCTGCAGGGGCTGCCACTGCCAGTGCTTTTTTGAGGACATGTTTGATGTCAGACATGACATCTGAACATGTGTATAGGGGGTATATATACACATATATGTGTATATATACCCCTAGACATATATAGGTGTGATAGTAGCAGAAATAAATGCTTGCGCTAATGAAATCATTTACAGTAATATATTTCTGCTACTATCACACCTATATATGGCTAGGTGTCTATATACATATAATTATGTGTGTATATATACCACTATACACAAGTTCAGATGTTTTGCCTGCCTCAAAAGAACCCCAAAAAATGCCAAAAAAACGCTAGCGTCAAAAAAAAATGCCCAGGTGTGTTTTTGCTGGCATTTTTTGGGGGGTTTTGGAGGCAGGCAAAACATCTGAACTTGTGCACAGTACCACTATACACAAGTTCAGATGTTTTTCCTGACTGCAAAGAACCCAAAAAAATGCCTTCTATTAAACCGGCAAGGTGTGAAAACCGAGAAGCCATATTGGTGATCTGAAAGTTTTCTAATACAAACGATCTTTTTTTTATGGTTATGAACATGCTACAGAGCTGAAACTTCACATGTACACTTTTTAGACCCACCAGATCTGAAATCCAAAGTAAAAATCAAAAAATCTCTTTCTTTTTTTTCCAATAATTGGCTTTTTTTTTATCAAAAATGACAATTTTTAAGAAGTTTTTTTTGTGTGATTTTGTGTCTGGGGGGTCTAAAAGGTGTACCTGTGAAGTTTCAGCTTTGTAGCATGTCCAGAACCAGAAAAAAAAAGGATTGTATGTATTAGAAAACTTTCAGCTCAGGGGGTTGGCTTCTCTCCTCGGTTTTCACACCTTGCCGGTTTCAAAGCAGGCATTTTTTTGGGTTCTTTGCAGTCAGGAAAAACATCTGAACTTGTGTATAGTGGTACTGTGCACAAGTTCAGATGTTTGGCCTGCCTCCAAAACCCCCCAAAAAATGCCAGCAAAAATACACCTGGGCATTTTTTTTTTTGACGCTAGCGTTTTTTTGGCATTTTTTTGGGTTCTTTTGAGGCAGGCAAAACATCTGAACTTGTGTATAGTGGTATATATACACACATAATTATATGTATATAGACACCTAGCCATATATAGGTGTGATAGTAGCAGAAATATATTACTGTAAATGATTTCATTAGCGCAAGCATATATTTCTGCTACTATCACACCTATATATGTCTAGGTGTGTATATAAATATATGGATGTGTGTATATACACCACTATACACAAGTTCAGATGTTTTGCCTGCCTCAAAAGAACCCCAAAAAATGCCAAAAAAAGAACGCTAGCGTCAAAAAAAAAATGCCCAGGTGTGTTTTTGCTGGCATTTGTTGGGGGTTTTTGGAGGCAGGCAAAACATCAGAACTTGTGCACAGTACCACTATACACAAGTTCAGATGTTTTTCCTGACTGCAAAGAACCCAAAAAATGCCTGCTATTAAACTGGCAAGGTGTTACAGCAGCGAAGCCAACCTCCTGTGCTGAAAGTTTTCTAATAAAAACAATCTTTTTTTTTTATGGTCCTGGACATGCTACAGAGCTGAAACTTCACATGTACACTTTTTAGACCCCCCAGATACTAAATCCAAAGTAAAAATAAAAAAAATCTCTTTTTTTTTAAATTTTTCAATAATTGGCTTTTTTATCAAAAATGACAATTTTTAAGAACTTTTTTTTGTGTGATTTTGTGTCTGGGGGTTCTAAAAGGTGTACCTGTGAAGTTTCAGCTCTGTAGCATTTCCAGAACCAGAAAAAAAGATCATATAGGTGTTAAAGGAGGGTCCCACATCCCTGTTCTACTGAAAAATTATCTTTTTTTTTTCATGGTTCTGGACATGCTACAGAGCTGAAACTTCACATGCACATCTTTTAGACCCCCCAGATACTAAATCCAAAGTCAAATAAAAAAATCTCTCTCTTTTTTTTTTTTTTTTCTTTCAATAATTGGCTTTTTTATCAAAAATTTAAATTTTTAAGAACTTTTTTTTGTGTGATTAATAGTTAATGGGGCATGACCCAGAACCCTAGGCACTTTTTAGGGGCATTTATTGGGTTTTAGGGCTTAAAAATGGTGTTTTTTGATTACCGAAGTTCGGGTCCCATTGATTTCAATGGGGTTCTGAAATCCGGGCCGAACTTTCGGGAAGTTCGGATCTTCTGGCCGAACCGAAATTTTCAAAAGTTCGATCATCCCTAGCAGCCAGTTCCTGAAGGATAAAAGAGTTAATACCATTGAATGCCCCCAATGTTCGCCTGACCTAAATCCAAAAGGACACCTCTGGAACATTATGTTTTGGTCCATCCACGCCACTAGGTTGCACCTCAGTCTGTTTAGGAGATGAGTGATGCCCTGGTCCAGATCTGGGAGGAAATGTCATGTCTTGACAGGACAGTATTGCTACCCTAAAAATGTTATTTCTTACCATATATAAGTAAATTTACCTTAACAATAAAAATACATCACTACTGTGCAGAAATGTATAGTAACTAAGTAGAACTACTTCACTACTGTACTTAAGTACCGAAAGGCGGTATCTGTACTTTCCTAGAGTATAATTTTTTTCTCCTACTTCCACTTTTACTTCACTACATTTTTTCAATGATTTCAATACTTCTACTCCAATATTTTTTTTTGTGCTGCATAGTTACTAGTTACAATTATAAAAATTACCACTGCCAGAACAGTAGATGGCAGGTTTCATGAAGCTCAAAACATGTGTATTATCAGCGCATACGAAAATAAATGCTACTGTATGTATAAATAAAAGCTCCATTTGAAATAATAAAAAACAATATGATGTTCAAACTTTTGACTTCTTTCTTGAATAACTACATAACACAGTACTTGTACTTTTACTTTCAGTGCTTGAGTAGCAATTTTTTTTCAAAACTACGGGTACTTTTGTTCAGCATGACCGATTTGGTGGTGGGTCAGTGATGTCTGGGGAGGCATATCCATGGAGGGCCGCACAGACCTCTACAGGCTAGACAATGGCACCCTGACTGCCATTAGGTATCAGGATGACATCCTTGGACTCATTGTCAGGCCCTACGCTGGTGCAGTGGGTTCTGGGTTCTTCCTGTTGCACGACATTGCCTTGTATTATGTGGTGAGAGTATGCAGCCAGTTCCTGAAGGATAAAAGAGTTAATACCATTGAATGCCCCCAATGTTCGCCTGACCTAAATCCAAAAGGACACCTCTGGAACATTATGTTTTGGCCCATCCACGCCACTAGGTTGCACCTCAGTCTGTTTAGGAGCTCAGTGATGCCCTGGTCCAGATCTCGGAGGAAATACCCCAGGACACCATCCATCGTCTCATTAGGAGCATACCCCAACGTTGTCAGGCATGCATACAAGCACGTTGGGGCCATACAAACTACTGAGTACCATTTTGAGTTGCTGCAATTAAATTTCAGCAAAATGGACTAGCCTGCTGCATCATTTTTTTACTTTGATTTTCGGGGTGTCTTTAACTTCAGCCCTTTGTAGGTTGATCATTTTCATTTCCATCAAACGATGTGGCATCCTTTCGAACCTAGCACATTACCCAGTCCATATCACTATAGATATCCAGCATGACTTTTTTTCCCATTGAGATCTGATGTGTATTTAAAGTGTTCTTTTAATTTTTTTTAGCAGTTGTATTTTTTATTTATTTATTTTTTAACAAAAGTGCATTTTTCCTTTTTATCTCTTATACACAGATCAACCGATACTTGTGTTGATGTTACTATGTGAGTTTTTGCTATTTTCGGCTGTAACAACTTATGAGAATCCTGTAAAAGTTACTGATTTATTTGTTTAACTTCTGCTAAAACTTATTTGACTTTCCCTCTTTTACTTAAAGTAAACTTAAGTAAAGTAAAGTAAAGTTTATTTTTAGGGTAAAAAATTTCCAGCTGCCTGCCAGCAATATTTAATTATTTTAGAGAAGTACGATCTAAGCTTGATACAAACCAGTGTACAACTCTGCCAGCAAAATATCTGGAATGTTCCAAACAGCATCCTATCTATATCCCCCTTAGATGGAATTAAAGTTATATAAGAGTGAGACATTAATGTGAAGGTTCTCACAGGTGCATCGCATTCATGTCATGTCATGAACAATCTGCTGCTACAAACAGACTAATTCTAAGTAATGGATCGAACGCTATGCAGCTGTTAAGTTGAAAAAGTACAGGAGGCTAATGTTGTTACTAAACAGGTTCTCTGGCCAAAGGCTAAGATTATTTTGATATTGCAGTCAGGCAAGGGAAGCTTGGATATAAGTGGTATGCTTGCTTTCAAGAAAGTACTCTATACCTAAGTTGTTGGGGGTTCATAAATGTTAAAAAGCCCCATTCACAATTGCAAATGAGGCTGTTAGTGATTACACGGGGGAGACCCAGTGGGGCAGAAGCCCAATTTGAAACAATTGGAAGCTAACAGCTCTCGCTGCAAATTCTGGCCGCTCAGATGTACTCACTCATGGAGCAATTACCTGCAATTGACCGGCTCTGATGTAGACAGTCTGAACTAGGGATGATCATTCACAGGTAATCACTACTTGAGCGATTTCATGGGAGCTGTCAGCCTGATTTCAGTTTATATCAGCTAAATACATTCCAGGTACATCAAAACCAAGGTGAACAAAGTCTTATGGTATGTTTTCATTAGAAGGCAGCTTCAGCCTGAGTAGAAAAGCCTGTCAAGAAGAGAAAAACTGCCACACACCAAAGCGGAGCTTGGATGGAGTAAATCCTTTTTTATTGACACATGTCAAGACTCAAGGTACAAACTGGAAAATGTAGACGCGTTTCACATGAACAATGAAAAGCATGCTGTGTCCATGGGAAACACGTCTACAATTTCCTGTTTGTACCTTGAGTCTTGACATGTGTCAGTAAAAAAAGGATTCACTCCATCCAAGCTCTGCTGTGGTGTGCGGCCGTTTTTCTCTTCTTGACTGTGCTATTGTGGTGGGTCAGGCACCCACGCTGGATTGCTGATACTCATTCACCTGAGCAGTGTATACACCTTTCTGGCATCAAGAAAAGCCTATCCTCAGCCAGCATGCTATAGAGAAACTTTGCTCTCTGGGTGAATGCAGTGATGTCATTACACAGGTCCAACACAGCCACTACTAAGTCAAAACAAGATAGATACAAGCAGCTTGGGGCATGCCATTTGGTTCTGAAGCCTTAAAGTGATTGTAAACGATCACCTTGTAAAACAACCCATTCAGTTAAAAATGTAAACAAAAGGGAAACATTTGTGTATAGAAAAAAAAAACATTATAAATACCTTTTTTCCCTTTTCTTTCATAAGTAATTTCATTCCCTCTGTTCCCTCCATTCTCAGCTGCATAAGAGCTAGGAACAACAGGACAGCGAGCTTCCCAGTGAATGGCTGTGCAGGTGTGGCATGTCAGGACAAGTCTGATCTCTGGAGGAGAGCAGGCTGAGTTCCTAGATTATTGACTACGGTGTGCTCTCCTGCTTAATATTGAACCCTACGTACTAAGACTGGGATTCCATTAACGTTCATTTGCGTGTAAAGGCAGGTGTCCCAATACTTTTGGTAATTTAGTGTACTAATTGAAAAAGAATTAAAGGCATAAATACTAAGCTATGCTTCAACAGTCTGTAACTGTAAGTTCCAGAACATGTCTGAGCCCATCTCTACTAACCACTAAGCCACTTAGCCTTTGTTTTCCTTAGCACGTGTAGTGTGTAATGTTATGTATTGGGGATGCAGGAAAATGTTTTTGACAGGACAGTATTGCTACCCTAAAAATGTTATTTCTTACCATATATAAGTAAATTTACCTTAACAATAAAAATACATCACTACTGTACAGAAATATATAGTAACTAAGTAGAACTACTTAACTACTGTACTTAAGTACAGAAAGGCGGTATCTGTACTTTCCTAGAGTATAATTTTTTTCTCCTACTTCCACTTTTACTTCACTACATTTTTTCAATGATTTCAATACTTCTACTCCAATATTTTTTTTTGTGCTGCATAGTTACTAGTTACAATTATAAAAATTACCACTGCCAGAACAGTAGATGGCAGGTTTCATGAAGCTCAAAATATGTGTATTATCAGCGCATACGAAAATAAATGCTACTGTATGTAAAAATAAAAGCTCCATTTGAAATAATAAAAAACAATATGATGTTCAAACTTTTGACTTCTTTCTTGAATAACTACATAACACAGTACTTGTACTTTTACTTTCAGTACTTGAGTAGCAATTGTTTTTCAAAACTACTGGTACTTTTACTTTCAGTACTTGAGTAGCAAAATTTAAAAAAAAAACTACTTGCAATACTTAAGTACAAAAAATGTTGAATTCTTTAGTACTTCTACTCAAGTCACTTTTTGATCGAGCACTTCCACTTCTACTCAAGTCACTTTTTGATCGAGCACTTGTACTTTTACTCAAGTATGGGTTTCGAGTACTTTATACAACTCTGCTACTGTGAATATATTTATAGCAAAAAATTATGTTTTGGTAATGCTAATTGTATATGCTAATGTATAATATTAATAATAATGTAATAATATATTGTATTAATAAAAAAGTCCTAATTTTTTTTTTCGTAAACCCAGCAATCCATTTTTTAGAGTGTATCAACCTATTTTGATATAAAGAATGTTTAAATGTTGTGGTCTTTATTTTAGTTTATTAGCTCATCCTAAAAGTATTCTTCATCTGCTTCCTTTTGTCTTTTAGCACTTTAAGTTGTATAAAGCCTTTTAGTTATTTTTATTGGAACTCAACAGTAGTTTTTTTTCCTTGCATTTGCCATATCCAAATGCATTTCCAGTGCCAATATGTCATCACAACAAAGACAAAATATTTAAGAATAAACACATTTTACTATGTAAGTAATCCTTTGTGATCGTTGATTAATGGCAAGATAATCCCACAGGGATGCAAACATTATCCTCTAAACATATTTAAACTTGTGTTTAGTTTTGCTCTCCGAAATAGAACAACTGGGTTAAAGTGTTGATATGTAAACCTTTAGCGTTTTGTGAATGTTAACAATAATACAATCCTTCGTCTTTAGGGGCTTCGGATTGTTTGAACATTTAACCTGCTAATACAGTTGCAATTTAACCTGTTAATACAGTTCCTTATTTTAATCAAATAAAAATCTACCGAAGAACAGTTCCAACGATACAATATTGTTTGCAAACCCTGCAAAAAATCCAGACTGATTCTTTTTTTAGGAAGATTTAATTTAAGTACAATGTTACCTGCAGCTATGAAATTTTCCTACAGCATGAGGGAGGACTTCCAGTGTGATTGTGGGCTTCTGTTGAAAAGGAAGGACTTCTGATGTGATGAGGAGGCTTCTGATATAATGAGGAGGCTTCTGATGTAAAGGGATGGCTTCTGATGTGATGGGGAGGCTTCTGATGTAATAGGGAGGCTTCTGATGTAAAGGGAGTACTTCTGACATGATGGGGAGGCTTCTGATGTAAAGTGAGGACTTCTGATGTAATAGGAAGGCTTTTGATGTACAGGAAGGACTTCTGATGTGATGGTGAGGCTTCTGATTTAAAGGAAGGACTTCTGATGTGATGGGGAGGCTTCTGATGTGAAGGGATGACTTATTATGTAATGAGGAGGCCTATGATGTAAAGGGTGGACTTCTGATGTAATAAGTAGGCTTCTGATGTAAAGGGAGGACTTCTAAACTGATAGGGAGGCTTCTGATGTAAAGGGAGGACTTCTGATGTGATGGGGAGACTTCTGATGTAAAGGGAGGGTTTCTGGGGTAATGGGGAGGCTTCTAATGTAAAGAGAGGACTTCTGATGTGATGGGGAGGCTTCTGATTTAAAGGGAAGACTTCTGATGTGATGGGAAGAATTCTGATGTGAAGGGAAGACTTCCGATGTGATGGGGAGGCTTCTGATGTAAAGGAAGGACTTCTGATGTAAAGGGAGGACTACTGATGTAAAGGGAGGACTTCTGATGTGATGGGGAGGCATCTGATGTGACGGGGAGGTTTCTGATGTGAAAATGTGACTTCTGATGTGATGGGGAGGCTTCGGATGTAAAGGGATGACTTCTAATGTGATGGGGAAGCTTCTGATGTAAACAAAGGACTTCTGATGTAATGGGAAGGCTTTTGATGTGAAGGGATGACTTCTGATGTGGTGGGGAGGCCTCTGATTAAAAGAGAGGACTTCTGATGGTATAGGGAGTCTTCTGATTTAATGGGAGGCTTCTGCTGTGAAGGGAGGACCTCTGATTTAATTGGGGGGCTCCTGATGTAAAGGAAGGATTTCTGATGTAATAGGCAGGCTTCTGATGCAAAGGGAGGACTTCTAAACTGATAGGGAGGCTTCTGGTGTAAAATGAGGACTTCTGATGCAATGGGGATACTTCTGGTGTAAAGAGAGGAATTCTGATGTGATGGGAAGGCTTTTGATGTGATGGGGAGGATTCTGATGTGAAGGGTGATTTCTAAAGTGATGAGGAAGCTTCTGATTTAAAGGGAACACTTCTGATGTGATGGGAAGGATTCTGATGTGAAGGGAAGAATTCTAATGTGATGGGGAGGCTTCTGATGCGATGGGGAGGCTTCAGGATGAGGACAAGGGAGATGCAGATGCTCAGGGTGCAGTGCAGATGCCAACAACCCCACTGGATGATCTCCTTGCAAGTGAGAGAGGCAGACCCAACTGCAGAGTGCGGGGAAGTAGTAGAGTCGGCTTGGTGCTTCTGTTTAATACAGTAAGACATGGAAGATAGTGGAGCTTTAAAGGAGGTTGGGGGAGATGGGGCATTGGGGGGGGGGGGTTGCATGCAGAGGTGAGAGCAGAAGAGGGGGTTCGTGGTTGAGTTCTTGTACCTATTTTCAGAGAAAAAAAGCCCTGGATGGAATGGTCAAACAAATTCTGAGTAACTAACATTTGGCGCCCACTGGCACTTCCTCTGTCTTTTAGTATAGCCTTAGAAAAGCTTCAACTTGCAGATTCATTTTAATTTATGACATAATCTTTGAAACATTGAGCTTAGCGGTTTGCAAAAGACTGAACTGCAACTGGTAATAGAGGATACATAAAGTTTATATAAAAGTACAATTATTCTTCTGTGACAGTATAAAAATCTATTACAGTAAGAGATATTCCAGGGCATTATGGCAAACATAGCTCAAGTGCTCAATTTTTGTGCTTGTAAATAAATCAATGGCCGTATAATGTAGGATATAAAAATATTCCCACTTAGAGCAATCTTAAAGTCTGAATAACACTAGATGGAATATAATAGGGCCATTATCACCGCATCTCTACTGTAAGATGGGATCCTATTATTCTATTATTCTCTGAGATGTCACATATATTTATTCTAAAAGAAGGTAAATATCCTTTGTTATCTTTAGTATAGAACATACATGTTTATAGCTCAGGGAAATCTATCTCTGGGGTTTTTCAAGCAACTGTTCAGAAAAACCCATGAAGGTATGTACACTGAACACCACTATTGCTACAATATTAAAATGGTATATACAAGTGCTACACAAGCAATTTTATAAGTTAAGGTTGTTAAAAAAAGGGGTCCTTTCACACAGGCTTTCCGCCCGGCGGAGTAGTTTTTCCCAGCGGGGATCAATCCGCCAATCCCCGCTGAGCAGGCGGATGACAGGTCCATCTCTGATCCCTGTGCTGAGACGGACCTGTTAGATCCCTGCTCTCCTCTCTAGGAGATCGGACGAAAACGGACCGTCTGTCCGTTTTCATCTGATCCTAGCCGATCTGATCCTCCAGACATATGGAAAATAGGGTTTCCATCCATCTGGATTTCATGGACAGGATCGGATCAGATAGCATCGGGTGTCAGTGGACATGTCACACTCCATAGGGTGTATGGAGCATCCGATCAGATCTGCCTGAAAAACTGACAGGTTGACTTGATCGGAAAGCCCGTGTGAAAGGGCCCTAACTCTCCATTTCAATTTGCAGTTGTTATTTTCTAAATCTGGCTAAAAATTCAATGGCATTCTGTACAAAATTATCTAAAAAATGTCATGTTCTGCTTCTGTTTTTGGTTAATTAATTTTCTCAAACAGCTGCAGCAAGATACAGGTCAAATTTAAATCATCTCCTCCAAAAGAAATTTCAATTTTGGTGAGACACTTTCTGAGGGTTAACTACTTCCTTAGAGATGCAGACTAGGGTTGAGCGGACACCTAGATGTCCGTGTTCGACGGGTTCGGCCGAACTTTAAAAAAAAGTCCGGGTCCGTGTCCCGGACTTTTACCGAACTTTTCCCGGACACCGAACCCCATTGAAGTCAATGGGGACCCGAACTTTAAGGCACTAAAATGGCTCTAAAACACCAAAGGAAAGGGCTAGAGTGCTGCAAATGGCAGCAAAACGTAATTAAGAGCATGGCAAGTGCTCTGCAAACAAATGTGGATAGGGAAATAACTTAAAACAACAAAAAAAAATAGAAAAATAAAACAATGTTCTTCTTCATCTCTGAAGGACGAGGCCCATATGGAGTAGGAGGGAGGTTGAGGTGGTGGTGGATGTGGCGGTGACATAGGCGTGCGCACAGGGTGTGCTGGGTGTGCCTGGGCACACCCTAATCACCTAGGGCACATAGCATTGCCAGTGAGGAGATGGGAAAGATCTCCCTGGGACCTGCTCTGCTCTATTTCTCCTTGCCTACAGGTACATGGCCCCGATACATTACTCTCCCTGCTGGCAAACACATGCATGTGTATTTCAACTTTGGGGTGCACACCTTAATGCAATAGGCTGCGCACACCTATGGGCGGTGTAGGTGGAAGCGGCGGTGGAGGAGGACCAGGGCCGGATTAACAGCATCATGGGCTTGGTGCTGAGGATTTTGAAGGGCCTTAAGGGCCGTGCCTTGCCATGCACCCAGAGGAGGAAGGGTGCAGCCATGCATGCCTAATTCAACATGGGATGCTGTCTCTGAAGCCCATAAACACATCCATGCATCGCCAACTGTCCCTCCTTGTCCGGCCTTCACGCTGTGTGGGGAGGTTCTGAGGGTGCTGCCTGGGGAAGCGAGCATAGAAGCCAGACTTCTGTGTTTACAAGTGACAGAAGAGCGGTAACAGTGAATATGGCCAACCCGGGGCCTATATAAAAGGTAGGGGCCTGGAGCTGCAGCTCCAATAGCCCCTACATTAATCTGGCCCTGAGGAGGAGGACGAGGTAGCCAACACTGCTTCTTTTCAAAAATTTTAAATGAGGGTACACCCCAAAAGAGTGAGAAAGAGCAAAAATGGAACAATGGGTGGGTAAGGTCGGTATCCATTGCTATTCTGCATAAGGTACGGAAAAGTCCCGTGGGATCCATGCCTGGTTCATTTTAATGAACGTGAGCTTGTCCACATTGTCTCTGGACAGGCGGCTGCGCTTGTCTGTTATAACGCCCCCAGCCGTGCTAAATACCCGTTCAGATAATACACTGGCTGCAGGGCACGCCAGCACCTCCAAGGCGTAAAGGGCAAGCTCAGGCCATGTGCCCAATTTGGAGACCCAGAAGTTGAAGGGGGCAGACCCGTCATTCACTACATGTAGGCGTGTGCACACATACTGCTCCACCATGTTGGTAAAATGCTGCCTCCTGCTAAGACGTTCCATCTGAGCTGCTGGTGCTGCTGTTTGTTGTGGCGTGCTGACAAAGCTTTTCCACATTTCGGCCATGCTAACCCTGCCTTCTGAGGTGCTGGCGGTGCCCTGGTTGCGTTGGCGACCTCCTCCTCCTCCTCCTCTGCCTTGTGCTTCCACTGTGGCCCCGCTGTCAGATGGGAATGCCAGCAGCATGGCGTCTACCAGCGTGCGCTTGTACTCGCGCATCTTGCGATCGCGCTCCAGTGAGTGAATTAAGGACGGTACGTTGTCCTTGTAACGGGGATCCAGCAGCGTGGCCACCCAGTAATCAGCACAAGTTAGAATGTGGGCAACTCGGCGGTCGTTGTGGAGACACTGCAGCATGTAATCGCTCATGTGTGCCAGGCTGCCCAGAGGCAACGAAAGGCTGTCCTCTGTGGGAGGTGTATCGTCCGTGTCCTCTGTATCCCCCCAGCCACGCACCAGTGATGGCCATGAGCTGGCCTGGGTGCCACCCTGCTGTGAACATGGTTCCATCTCCTCCTCCAGCTCCTCCTCCTCCTCATCCTCCTCATCCTCCAGAACTGTGCCCCTGCTGGACAATTGCGTCCCTGGCGTTTGCGTGTGCAGGAACCCACCCTCGGAGCCCCTTGCGAATGACTGCCCTGAAAGCCTTGGAAATGTTACCTCTTCATCCTCCTCCTCCTCCTCATCCTGTGCCACATCCTCTTCCATCATCGCCCGAATTGTTTTTTCAAGGAGGCATAGAAGTGGGATAGTTAAGCTGAGAACGGCGTCATTGCCACTGGCCATGTTGGTGGAGTACTCAAAACAGCGCAACAAGGCACACAGGTCTCGCATGGAGGCCCAGTTATTGGTGGTGAAGTGGTGCTGTTCCGCAGAGCGACTCACGCGTGCGTGCTGCAGCTGAAACTCCACTATGGCCTGCTGCTGCTCGCACAGTCTTTCCAGCATGTGCAAGGTGGAGTTCCACCTTGTGGGCACGTCACATATGAGGCGGTGAGCGGGAAGGCCGAAGTTACGCTGCAGCGCTGCCAGGCGAGCAGCAGCAGGGTGAGAACGCCGAAAGTGCGCACAAACGGCCCGCACTTTCTGCAGCAGCTCTGACATATCGGGGTAGTTTTTAAGGAACCTCTGCACCACCAAATTCAGCACATGCGCCAGGCAAGGGATGTGCGTCAAACCGGCTAGGCCCAGAGCTGCTATGAGATTTCGCCCGTTATCGCACACCACCAGGCCGGGCTTGAGGCTCGCTGGCAGCAACCACTCATTTGTCTGCTGTTCCATGCTCCTCCACAACTCCTGCGCGGTGTGTGGTTTGTCCCCCAAACAGGCAAGTTGTAAAACTGCCTGCTGTCGTTTACCCCTGGCCGTGCTGAAGTTGGTGGTGAAGGTGTTACGCTGTCCGGATGAGGAGGCGGTAGAGGATGAGGAAGCGGAGTAGGAGGAGTTAGGAACAGGAGGCAAACTGAAGCGCCCTGCAATCCTCGGTGGTGGAAGGACATGCGCCAAATTGCTATCCGCCTCAGGCCCATCCGCCACTGCATTTACCCAGTGTGCCGTTAGGGAGATATAACGCCCCTGACCGTGCTTACTGGTCCACGTATCCGTAGTTAGGTGGACCTTGGCACAGATGGCGTTGCGCAGTGCACACCTGATATTTTCCCCCACTTGGTTGTGCAGGGAAGGGATGGCTTGCCTGGAAAAGTAGTGGCGGCTGGGCACGACGTACTGTGGGACAGCCACCGACATAAGGTTTTTAAAACTGTGCGTCTCCACCAGACGGAATGACAGCATTTCAAAGGCCAATAATTTTGAAATGCTGGCATTCAGGGCCAGGGATCGCGGGTGGGTAGGGGGGTACTTCCTCTTCCTCTCAAGTGTTTGGGAGATGGAAAGCTGAACGCTTCCACGGGACATTGCGGAGATGGTTGTTGGTGACCCAGGTGGTGGTGTTGCTGACAGATCGTCTGTTTGCGGGGTGGCAGGTGCCGGTATCACTACAGATGTGGCTGGAGCGGCCGAGACTGCAGCAGAAGAGGAAGCAGGATGAGCCAGAGACGTTTCTTGGTTTTGAAGGTGTGTACTCCACTGCAGCTCGTGCTTTGCACTTAGATGCCTGATCATGCAGGTTGTGCTCAGGTTGAGAAGGTTTATGCCTCGCTTCAAGCTCTGATTGCACAGGGTGCAAACCACTCGTGTCCTGTCATCAGCACATTTTCTAAAGAACTTCCACGCTAGAGAACTCCTTTGAGCTGACTTTGGTGCGCTCGTTCCCTTGCTGCGTTGGGCAGTAGCGGGCGTAGTGTCTAGGGCACGGCCGCTCCGCTTCTGCACCCTGCTCCCTCTTCTGCTGTGCTGGTGGCTCTGTGCGACCACCGCCTCTTCCTCCAAACTACTCAGGTCACCTGCATGACGTTCATTCCATGTGGGGTCGAGGACCTCATCGTCCTCCACATCATCTTCCACCCAGTCTTCACCCCTGCACTCCTTGTCGGTCTCCACAATGCTGAACGCCGCAGCAGTTGGCACCTGCGTTTCGTCATCATCGGAGACGTGCTGCGATGATCCTTGCATGTACTCATCTTGAGAAATAAGTGGTTGGGCATCGCTGCACTCAATCTCTTCCACTTCTGGGGCAGGGCTAGGTGGATGGCCCTGGGAAACCCTGCTGACAGAGTCCTCAAAAAGAATAAGAGACTGCTGTATGGCTTGGGGCTCAGACTGCTGGCCTGATTTGCAAGGGGGTGAGGTGAAAGACGGTTGGACATTGGCTGCAGGTGCCAACTCTGACCTTTCTGCAGTAGACTGGGTGGGAGACAATGTGAAGGAACTGGAGGCACTGTCAGCAGCAAACCAATCTACTATCGCCTCAACTTGTTCTGGCCTCATCACTTCTAGGGGCGTTTGATGCCCTACCAAATACTGATGCAGGTTCTGTCGCCTACTCACACTTGAGGAAGGTGTTTCACTTGTGCGTGTAGCTGGCACAGATCGACCACGTCCTCTCCTTGCAACAGGAGCTCTACCAGCAGCACCACGACCCAGGCCACGGCCCTTATTTGACGGTCTCCTCATATTTCTGTAATTTAAGATCTTGCCCTAGAAAGGTTTTTATTGAATAGCGGAATAGGAAATATGATCCAAAAAAGTGTATGTATCTCGCACGTACAAAACCACACTAGGCCCCAATTACTATTGTTTCTACCCCTAAAAGGATGGATGAGGAGTAGGAGGAGTATGGAACAGACAGCACCCTCAAATCTTCAGAAGTATGAGATGAACCCCAAAAACTTGGAAAGGTGGATCTCACACGTACCGACACAGACTATCCCGCAATTCAATTGATCCTCAAAGGTTTTTATTGAATAGCGGAATAGGAAATATGATCAAAAAAAGTGTATGTATCTCGCACGTACACAACCACACTAGGCCCCAATTACTATTGTTTGTACCCCTAAAAGGATGGATGAGGAGTAGGAGGAGGAGTATGGAACAGGCAGCACCCTCAAATCTTCAGAAGTATGAGATGAACCCCAAAAACTTGGAAAGGTGGATCTCACACGTACCGACACAGACTATCCCGCAATTCAATTGATCCTCAAAGGTTTTTATTGAATAGCGGAATAGGAAATATGATCAAAAAAAGTGTATGTATCTCGCACGTACACAACCACACTAGGCCCCAATTACTATTGTTTGTACCCCTAAAAGGATGGTTGAGCAGTAGGAGCAGGAGTATGGAACAGGCAGCACCCTCAAATCTTCAGAAGTATGAGATGAACCCCAACAACTTGGAAAGGTGGATCTCACACGTACCGACACAGACTATCTCGCAATTGAATTGATCCCCAAAGGTTTTAATTGAATAGCGGAATAGAAAATATGATCAAAAAGAAAGTGTATGTATCTCGCACGTACACCACCACACTAGGCCCCAACTACTATTGTTTGTACCCCTAAAAGGATGGTTGAGCAGTAGGAGGAGGAGTATGGAACAGGCAGCACCCTCAAATCTTCAGAAGTATGAGATGAACCCCAAAAACTTGGAAAGGTGGATCTCTCTCACACGTACCAACACAGACTATCCCCCAATTTAACTGATCCCCAAAGGTTTTTGATTAAATAGCGGAATAGAAAATATGATCCAAAAAAAGTGTATGTATATCACACGTACACAACCACACTAGGCCCCAATTACTATTGTTTGTACCCCTAAAAGGCTAGATGAGGAGTAGGGGGGGTATGGAACAGGCAGCACCCTCAAACCTTCAGAAGTATGAGATGAACCCCAACAACTTGGAAAGGTGGATCTCTCTCACACGTACCAACACAGACTATCCCCCAATTTAACTGATCCCCAAAGATTTTTGATTAAATAGCGGAATAGAAAATATGATCCAAAAATGTGTATGTATATCACACGTACACAACCACACTAGGCCCCAATTACTATTGTTTGTACCCCTAAAAGGCTAGATGAGGAGTAGGGGGAGTATGGAACAGGCAGCACCCTCAAACCTTCAGAAGTATGAGATGAACCCCAACAACTTGGAAAGGTGGATCTCTCTCACACGTACCAACACAGACTATCCCCCAATTTAACTGATCCCCAAAGGTTTTTGATTAAATAGCGGAATAGAAAATATGATCCAAAAAAAGTGTATGTATATCACACGTACACAACCACACTAGGCCCCAATTACTATTGTTTGTACCCCTAAAAGGCTAGATGAGGAGTAGGGGGAGTATGGAACAGGCAGCACCCTCAAACCTTCAGAAGTATGAGATGAACCCCAACAACTTGGAAAGGTGGATCTCTCTCACACGTACCAACACAGACTATCCCCCAATTTAACTGATCCCCAAAGGTTTTTGATTAAATAGCGGAATAGAAAATATGATCCAAAAAAAGTGTATGTATATCACACGTACACAACCACACTAGGCCCCAATTACTATTGTTTGTACCCCTAAAAGGCTAGATGAGGAGTAGGGGGGGTATGGAACAGGCAGCACCCTCAAACCTTCAGAAGTATGAGATGAACCCCAACAACTTGGAAAGGTGGATCTCTCTCACACGTACCAACACAGACTATCCCCCAATTTAACTGATCCCCAAAGGTTTTTGATTAAATAGCGGAATAGAAAATATGATCCAAAAAAAGTGTATGTATATCACACGTACACAACCACACTAGGCCCCAATTACTATTGTTTGTACCCCTAAAAGGCTAGGAGTAGGGGGAGTATGGAACAGGCAGCACCCTCAAACCTTCAGAAGTATGAGATGAACCCCAACAACTTGGAAAGGTGGATCTCTCTCACACGTACCAACACAGACTATCCCCCAATTTAACTGATCCCCAAAGGTTTTTGATTAAATAGCGGAATAGAAAATATGATCCAAAAAAAGTGTATGTATATCACACGTACACAACCACACTGGGCCCCAATTACTATTGTTTGTACCCCTAAAAGGCTAGATGAGGAGTAGGGGGAGTATGGAACAGGCAGCACCCTCAAACCTTCAGAAGTATGAGATGAACCCCAACAACTTGGAAAGGTGGATCTCTCTCACACGTACCAACACAGACTATCCCCCAATTTAACTGATCCCCAAAGGTTTTTGATTAAATAGCGGAATAGAAAATATGATCCAAAAAAAGTGTATGTATATCACACGTACACAACCACACTAGGCCCCAATTACTATTGTTTGTACCCCTAAAAGGCTAGATGAGGAGTAGGGGGGGTATGGAACAGGCAGCACCCTCAAACCTTCAGAAGTATGAGATGAACCCCAACAACTTGGAAAGGTGGATCTCTCTCACACGTACCAACACAGACTATCCCCCAATTTAACTGATCCCCAAAGGTTTTTGATTAAATAGCGGAATAGAAAATATGATCCAAAAAAAGTGTATGTATATCACACGTACACAACCACACTGGGCCCCAATTACTATTGTTTGTACCCCTAAAAGGCTAGGAGTAGGGGGAGTATGGAACAGGCAGCACCCTCAAACCTTCAGAAGTATGAGATGAACCCCAACAACTTGGAAAGGTGGATCTCTCTCACACGTACCAACACAGACTATCCCCCAATTTAACTGATCCCCAAAGGTTTTTGATTAAATAGCGGAATAGAAAATGTGATCCAAAAAAAGTGTATGTATATCACACGTACACAACCACACTAGGCCCCAATTACTATTGTTTGTACCCCTAAAAGGCTAGATGAGGAGTAGGGGGAGTATGGAACAGGCAGCACCCTCAAACCTTCAGAAGTATGAGATGAACCCCAACAACTTGGAAAGGTGGATCTCTCTCACACGTACCAACACAGACTATCCCCCAATTTAACTGATCCCCAAAGGTTTTTGATTAAATAGCGGAATAGAAAATATGATCCAAAAAAAGTGTATGTATATCACACGTACACAACCACACTGGGCCCCAATTACTATTGTTTGTACCCCTAAAAGGCTAGATGAGGAGTAGGGGGAGTATGGAACAGGCAGCACCCTCAAACCTTCAGAAGTATGAGATGAACCCCAACAACTTGGAAAGGTGGATCTCTCTCACACGTACCAACACAGACTATCCCCCAATTTAACTGATCCCCAAAGGTTTTTGATTAAATAGCGGAATAGAAAATATGATCCAAAAAAAGTGTATGTATATCACACGTACACAACCACACTAGGCCCCAATTACTATTGTTTGTACCCCTAAAAGGCTAGATGAGGAGTAGGGGGGGTATGGAACAGGCAGCACCCTCAAACCTTCAGAAGTATGAGATGAACCCCAACAACTTGGAAAGGTGGATCTCTCTCACACGTACCAACACAGACTATCCCCCAATTTAACTGATCCCCAAAGGTTTTTGATTAAATAGCGGAATAGAAAATATGATCCAAAAAAAGTGTATGTATATCACACGTACACAACCACACTAGGCCCCAATTACTATTGTTTGTACCCCTAAAAGGCTAGATGAGGAGTAGGGGGGGTATGGAACAGGCAGCACCCTCAAACCTTCAGAAGTATGAGATGAACCCCAACAACTTGGAAAGGTGGATCTCTCTCACACGTACCAACACAGACTATCCCCCAATTTAACTGATCCCCAAAGGTTTTTGATTAAATAGCGGAATAGAAAATATGATCCAAAAAAAGTGTATGTATATCACACGTACACAACCACACTGGGCCCCAATTACTATTGTTTGTACCCCTAAAAGGCTAGGAGTAGGGGGAGTATGGAACAGGCAGCACCCTCAAACCTTCAGAAGTATGAGATGAACCCCAACAACTTGGAAAGGTGGATCTCTCTCACACGTACCAACACAGACTATCCCCCAATTTAACTGATCCCCAAAGGTTTTTGATTAAATAGCGGAATAGAAAATATGATCCAAAAAAAGTGTATGTATATCACACGTACACAACCACACTGGGCCCCAATTACTATTGTTTGTACCCCTAAAAGGCTAGATGAGGAGTAGGGGGAGTATGGAACAGGCAGCACCCTCAAACCTTCAGAAGTATGAGATGAACCCCAACAACTTGGAAAGGTGGATCTCTCTCACACGTACCAACACAGACTATCCCCCAATTTAACTGATCCCCAAAGGTTTTTGATTAAATAGCGGAATAGAAAATATGATCCAAAAAAAGTGTATGTATATCACACGTACACAACCACACTAGGCCCCAATTACTATTGTTTGTACCCCTAAAAGGCTAGATGAGGAGTAGGGGGGGTATGGAACAGGCAGCACCCTCAAACCTTCAGAAGTATGAGATGAACCCCAACAACTTGGAAAGGTGGATCTCTCTCACACGTACCAACACAGACTATCCCCCAATTTAACTGATCCCCAAAGGTTTTTGATTAAATAGCGGAATAGAAAATATGATCCAAAAAAAGTGTATGTATATCACACGTACACAACCACACTGGGCCCCAATTACTATTGTTTGTACCCCTAAAAGGCTAGGAGTAGGGGGAGTATGGAACAGGCAGCACCCTCAAACCTTCAGAAGTATGAGATGAACCCCAACAACTTGGAAAGGTGGATCTCTCTCACACGTACCAACACAGACTATCCCCCAATTTAACTGATCCCCAAAGGTTTTTGATTAAATAGCGGAATAGAAAATGTGATCCAAAAAAAGTGTATGTATATCACACGTACACAACCACACTAGGCCCCAATTACTATTGTTTGTACCCCTAAAAGGCTAGATGAGGAGTAGGGGGAGTATGGAACAGGCAGCACCCTCAAACCTTCAGAAGTATGAGATGAACCCCAACAACTTGGAAAGGTGGATCTCTCTCACACGTACCAACACAGACTATCCCCCAATTTAACTGATCCCCAAAGGTTTTTGATTAAATAGCGGAATAGAAAATATGATCCAAAAAAAGTGTATGTATATCACACGTACACAACCACACTGGGCCCCAATTACTATTGTTTGTACCCCTAAAAGGCTAGATGAGGAGTAGGGGGAGTATGGAACAGGCAGCACCCTCAAACCTTCAGAAGTATGAGATGAACCCCAACAACTTGGAAAGGTGGATCTCTCTCACACGTACCAACACAGACTATCCCCCAATTTAACTGATCCCCAAAGGTTTTTGATTAAATAGCGGAATAGAAAATATGATCCAAAAAAAGTGTATGTATATCACACGTACACAACCACACTAGGCCCCAATTACTATTGTTTGTACCCCTAAAAGGCTAGATGAGGAGTAGGGGGGGTATGGAACAGGCAGCACCCTCAAACCTTCAGAAGTATGAGATGAACCCCAACAACTTGGAAAGGTGGATCTCTCTCACACGTACCAACACAGACTATCCCCCAATTTAACTGATCCCCAAAGGTTTTTGATTAAATAGCGGAATAGAAAATATGATCCAAAAAAAGTGTATGTATATCACACGTACACAACCACACTAGGCCCCAATTACTATTGTTTGTACCCCTAAAAGGCTAGGAGTAGGGGGAGTATGGAACAGGCAGCACCATCAAACCTTCAGAAGTATGAGATGAACCCCAACAACTTGGAAAGGTGGATCTCTCTCACACGTACCAACACAGACTATCCCCCAATTTAACTGATCCCCAAAGGTTTTTGATTAAATAGCGGAATAGAAAATATGATCCAAAAAAAGTGTATGTATATCACACGTACACAACCACACTGGGCCCCAATTACTATTGTTTGTACCCCTAAAAGGCTAGATGAGGAGTAGGGGGAGTATGGAACAGGCAGCACCCTCAAACCTTCAGAAGTATGAGATGAACCCCAACAACTTGGAAAGGTGGATCTCTCTCACACGTACCAACACAGACTATCCCCCAATTTAACTGATCCCCAAAGGTTTTTGATTAAATAGCGGAATAGAAAATATGATCCAAAAAAAGTGTATGTATATCACACGTACACAACCACACTAGGCCCCAATTACTATTGTTTGTACCCCTAAAAGGCTAGATGAGGAGTAGGGGGGGTATGGAACAGGCAGCACCCTCAAACCTTCAGAAGTATGAGATGAACCCCAACAACTTGGAAAGGTGGATCTCTCTCACACGTACCAACACAGACTATCCCCCAATTTAACTGATCCCCAAAGGTTTTTGATTAAATAGCGGAATAGAAAATATGATCCAAAAAAAGTGTATGTATATCACACGTACACAACCACACTGGGCCCCAATTACTATTGTTTGTACCCCTAAAAGGCTAGGAGTAGGGGGAGTATGGAACAGGCAGCACCCTCAAACCTTCAGAAGTATGAGATGAACCCCAACAACTTGGAAAGGTGGATCTCTCTCACACGTACCAACACAGACTATCCCCCAATTTAACTGATCCCCAAAGGTTTTTGATTAAATAGCGGAATAGAAAATATGATCCAAAAAAAGTGTATGTATATCACACGTACACAACCACACTAGGCCCCAATTACTATTGTTTGTACCCCTAAAAGGCTAGATGAGGAGTAGGGGGAGTATGGAACAGGCAGCACCCTCAAACCTTCAGAAGTATGAGATGAACCCCAACAACTTGGAAAGGTGGATCTCTCTCACACGTACCAACACAGACTATCCCCCAATTTAACTGATCCCCAAAGGTTTTTGATTAAATAGCGGAATAGAAAATATGATCCAAAAAAAGTGTATGTATATCACACGTACACAACCACACTAGGCCCCAATTACTATTGTTTGTACCCCTAAAAGGCTAGATGAGGAGTAGGGGGGGTATGGAACAGGCAGCACCCTCAAACCTTCAGAAGTATGAGATGAACCCCAACAACTTGGAAAGGTGGATCTCTCTCACACGTACCAACACAGACTATCCCCCAATTTAACTGATCCCCAAAGGTTTTTGATTAAATAGCGGAATAGAAAATATGATCCAAAAAAAGTGTATGTATATCACACGTACACAACCACACTAGGCCCCAATTACTATTGTTTGTACCCCTAAAAGGCTAATAGTAGGGGGAGTATGGAACAGGCAGCACCCTCAAACCTTCAGAAGTATGAGATGAACTCCAACAACTTGGAAAGGTGGATCTCTCTCACACATACCAACACAGACTATCCCCCAATTTAACTGATCCCCAAAGGTTTTTGATTAAATAGCGGAATAGAAAATATGATCCAAAAAAAGTGTATGTATATCACACGTACACAACCACACTAGGCCCCAATTACTATTGTTTGTACCCCTAAAAGGCTAGATGAGGAGTAGGGGGAGTATGGAACAGGCAGCACCCTCAAATCTTCAGAAGTATGAGATTGTGTTCACTGTACCCCACAAAGATTGAGTTCACTGCACCCCACAATGATTGTGTTCACTGCACCCCACAAAGATTGTGTTCACTGCACCTCACAAAGATTGTGTTCACTGTACCCCCCAAAGATTGTGTTCACTGCACCCCACAAAGATTCTGTTCACTGTACCCCACAAAGATTGTGTTCACTGCACCCTAAAAGGATGTTGTTCACTGCACCCCACAAAGATTGTGTTCACTGCACCCTAAAAGGATGTTGTTCACTGCACCCCAAAAAGATTGTGTTCACTGTACCCCCCCAAAGATTGTGTTCACTGCACCCCACAAAGATTGTGTTCACTGCACCCCAAAAAGATTGTGTTCACTGTACCCCCCAAAGATTGTGTTCACTGCACCCCAAAAAGATTGTGTTCACTGTACCCCCCAAAGATTGTGTTCACTGCACCCCACAAAGATTCTGTTCACTGTACCCCACAAAGATTGTGTTCACTGCACCCCAAAAAGATTGTGTTCACTGTACCCCCCCAAAGATTGTGTTCACTGCACCCCACAAAGATTCTGTTCACTGCACCCCACAAAGGATTTTGTTCACTGCACCCCAAAAAGATTGTGTTCACTGCACCCCAAAAAGGATTTTGATCACTGCACCCCAAAAAGGATGTTGTTCACTGCACCCCAAAAATGATTTTGTTCACTCCACCCCACAAAGATTGTGTTCACTGCACCCCAAAAAGATTGTGTTCACTGTACCCCCCAAAGATTGTGTTCACTGCACCCCACAAAGATTCTGTTCACTGTACCCCACAAAGATTGTTTTCACTGCACCCCAAAAAGATTGTGTTCACTGTACCCCCCCAAAGATTGTGTTCACTGCACCCCACAAAGATTCTGTTCACTGCACCCCACAAAGGATTTTGTTCACTGCACCCCAAAAAGATTGTGTTCACTGCACCCCAAAAAGGATTTTGATCACTGCACCCCAAAAAGGATGTTGTTCACTGCACCCCAAAAATGATTTTGTTCACTCCACCCCAAAAAGATTGTGTTCACTGCACCCCACAAAGATTGTGTTCACTGCACCCCAAAAAGATTGTGTTCACTGTACCCTCCAAAGATTGTGTTCACTGCACCCCACAAAGATTCTGTTCACTGTACCCCACAAAGATTGTGTTCACTGCACCCCAAAAAGATTGTGTTCACTGCACCCCAAAAAGGATGTTGTTCACTGCACCCCAAAAAGGATGTTGTTCACTCCACCCCAAAAAGATTGTGTTCACTGCACCCCACAAAGATTGTGTTCACTGCACCCCAAAAAGATTGTGTTCACTGCACCCCAAAAATGATTTTGTTCACTGCACCCCAAAAAGGATTTTGTTCACTGCACCCCAAAAAGGATGTTGTTCACTCCACCCCAAAAAGATTGTGTTCACTGCACCCCAAAAAGATTGTGTTCACTGCACCCCACAAAGGATTTTGTTCACTGCACCCCAAAAAGATTGTGTTCACTGCACCCCAAAAAGGATGTTGTTCACTGCACCCCAAAAAGGATTTTGTTCACTGCACCCCAAAAAGATTGTGTTCACTGCACCCCACAAAGGATTTTGTTCACTGCACCCCACAAAGATTGTGTTCACTGCACACCAAAAAGGATTGTGTTCACTGCACCCCAAAAAGATTTTGTTCACTGCACCCCAAAAAGATTGTGTTCACTGCAGCCCAAAAAGATTGTGTTCACTGCAGCCCAAAAAGATTGTGTTCACTGCAGCCCAAAAAGATTGTGTTCACTGCAGCCCAAAAAGATTGTGTTCACTGCAGCCCAAAAAGATTGTGTTCACTGCAGCTCACACACAGAAAAATGGATGTGGATCACTGACACCTGCCTATCTCTAATCCCACACCACACAGCAATATCGATTGTAGTTTGTAGAACACAGTTTCCCTAAAATTCAGCAGACTCTGTCCCTAACAGGATTGAGAAGAGATCGTAGATCAGGATTGAGTGCAGATTCACCCCACCCCCCACACAGCAATATCGATTGTAGTTTGTAGAAGACACTGACCCTATAATTCAGCAGACTCTATCCCTAAAATGCCTACAACTCGCCCTGCCTAAACACTCCGACCTGTCCCTCAATTCTATCCGGACACAAATGGTTTTTTCCTGCCTATCTTTCCCTAATCAGCAGCCAGCACATTGATGTGTGCTCTGTCCCTTAGCTAAGCAGCAGAATGACGCTGCTGCGGCGGCTGCCTCGAACTTATAAAGACTTGGTCACATGCTTCAGACGGCCAATCACAGCTACTAAGACATTTGCAGGCATGGCTGGGATGGCTTAAGGCACACCAGTTAAACGATTGTTGATTGGCTGTTGAAAGCCCGCCATGAAAAGAGCGCCAAAGCATGCAAAACCCGGAAATAAAACGACCGAACACGGATTTTTACCCGAACATACATTAAAGTGTCCGTGTTCGGGTAAAAAAAATCCAATTATTCGGTACGAACACGAATAATACAGTCCGTGTTCGCTCAACACTAATGCAGACACTGCAGCTTTCCTTATGAGAACACTGACATTTTGACAGGTGGTTCAAACCTTCCCATTCAGAATTCAGTCTGGAAAAGACATGGTGAAACAAACAGCTATTTCTTCAGAACAGAAAAAAAAGGTAGGAATTAGGACCTGGGGTTCTATTCCCCCCCCCCCCCAAAAAAAAAAAAAAAATGGAGTTATACTGAAAGATTGTATTAACATGCCTTATTATATTTCATATATATTTCAGTTCATGCCCATTCTGTGATGGAGTGTGGGCCCTTGCATTTGCATGGTAACGAGCCAGACACTCATTCATACGGCCCTGGACATCAGACAGCTGTGTTTTGCATTTAGACGACATGTTAAACACCTTTTCATTCATTCATTTGGACACTTGACAGGGTTAAGTCTGCGCATGGAAATTACTGACACCACCTAAACACATTTGACAATTGCTTGCATTAACACATGACAACTGAATACAGACAGAGCGACTCGTCCCACAAAACACAGATTCAGATACAAGAACACCTCATATTGACACAGATGCATAGCGAAAACAAAAGCCCTTTCATGTACTGTTCTGTGAGATTTGTGCTATTGTTAATTTGACTGATGAATTGTAACCAGTTTGGAGCAGTCTTTCCCGCTCAAAACGTGCCTTAAATATGAGCGAAACTTGCAATAAAATCAGTTGTGTCTGCGCTAAGTTTGAGTGCTATGTGTCGTCACAATTCCTGGCCGGATGAGAGAGAATTCACTATCTGGGGGGGTTAGCAACTGAAGGGCCGTATATCATCGTGAAATTGCCTCCTGATGAGATTTGAGCTAACAGTTTGGTGTCAGAAAGTTGGATCTGCCATAACAGTATTGGGTGAGTAATTATATTTTTTATTATTATTATTGCCACCCTATACTGTCAGAGCAGATAAACGGTACCCAGTTGACCACTATTTTTAGCGCCTCCCGGGAATCTGATATTCCCAAAGATAAGATGGGGTCTGATACTCCAGGGCCTGAAGCCCCGAAGATAAGATGGGGTCTGATATCCCAGGGTCTGATACCCGGTTACAAAGCAGTACTGTGTGTGATAGTGAATTCTCCCTCTAAAACTTGTATATATTGCTGTATAGACATTTAAGTGTATTTTTAGTCGTTATATAAGATTGCATGCCATTGTATAGATGTATGTGGAGATTGTATGTGATATTAAGATGAGCTTGAAGGTATAATCTTGCCCACCCAGGATAGTTAACAGCAAACCATAAATCGGCTGTATATAAATCTGATTAGTAAGACGCAGGAAACCACATAAGTTGGGAAACTAGGTTTTCCAATAAAGTCTAAATACTGACCTCACCATCCCTATATATATATATATATATATATATATATATATATATATATAAACCTTCAAACTCAGCTGATCTCACTTTGTATTCTGAGCTTAGATAATGGGAAATTCTCAAGGTAAGGAGAATTCAGAGAAAATAATGAAATTTACGTTTAGAAAAATTGTATGAAAATTGTATCGTGTATGGGCAACCTTAGAAGTGTGTGAGATTCATGAATCGTTATGTTGTGTTCATTTTAACACTGTTCCTAAAGGTGCTGTATCAGCAAAGCATTTCATAACACTGAATGAATACTGGTTGCATAATAATTTGTTTTGTGTTTATTACTTATGTTTTAAAGTGATGTGATTTTGCCACGAGTAAAAAAAAAAAAAAAAGGTAACAAATCCGTACTATGATGGTCATGGCAGCTTTTAGAAGCAAGGAAATATATTTGGTGTGTAAAGTGTGACCTTAAGGACTAAAATTGTATTTCTATCCTAAAAAAAATCGTAAGCAATTTTGAACTTTTATCATTGAGGTTTTGTGTCACCGACTTTTTTTTATCACTGACTTTTTAAAACAAAAAATGTTGGTGCCTTTTTTTGCACACAACCCCCCTCCCCCCTTCCCCTGTCTGTGACACAGGTAACTGCAAAAGGGACTGTAAACAGTTGTATTGTCATACAAATTAACTATCAGTTTTGCTTTTGTAGAGAAAACCAGTTTTGAGGAATGTTCCGAATGGGTAAAGAATGGTGACGTATGGGTTCTTGTATCCAAATGTGAAATTACCAATGTTTATTTTTGAGCTGCTCATTTTTTAACCATGGTGAACAATAATAATTTTTTTCTTTAAGTTTATGGTATACCATAATATAAAAAAAATATCTAGAAATCCACGTGGTAATAATTAATTTGACGTCAACAAATTTTGGTATTAGAGAAGTGCACTGTTAGGAAGGAAAATGTTTGACATGCTTACTGTATGCTAAATTCCTCTAACCATTGGTTTATTTTTAGGAGGAAAAGTAAAATGTTTTGTTACTAAACCTTTCTTGATGCTTATTCCTCAGATAAGTTTAATGTGAGACTTTCAGAACGAAGGATCACAGCCCTCAACGACAACTCAACCTTATGGGAGTATTGTTTACAAATTGTTTTTTTTCTGATTGATGAGACTGATTTATGGATGTTAGAAAGTTCTTATTTATTGGGTGTCAGATATTTGATGTGTTCTAGTTTGACATATATGAGCTCTGGCATTAATGAGGTGCTATGCCTTAGATAATTAAGCATCTCTTGTCTTATAAAAATTTTCCTTTATTATATTGAAAAAAAAAAGAAATATAGGATGGAATTGGATGACTTGTTGATAGTGTGCTAAGAATTATAATGAATTTATGCCAGCGTTACTACTTTGAGATGTTACTACTTTGATATTGTTAAAGATTTAAAATTTTAAGGTAACCTCCTGCGGTGAATTCAATTAGTTGCCAAGCCATCTCTTTTCATTCTAAGGTGACTCATTGCCCAGGCTTTGCATATAAATGGTCCTTGAAGTCAGATCATGTGTCTCCAAGGCTATTTGTTTTCAATTTCCTGCTCGGTGTCACTGAGCAAACTGTGCAATCTCTTATAAATTTATGTTTGCATGAGTATTTGCTTCTAGCTGTTTTGTGTGTCTCTATGTGTCCATGTACACAAGACAGCTTGAATTTTACTCCCTGCTGTTCAGTGATCACAGCATTTTAGCCATGCAAGGGATTCTCAGTTCTAGGTAGCTGCCTGCTTGGGTGAGTCAGAGGACTGCAAGCTAACTCATCTCCACCTTTGGAGGAATACAAGGCAGTTCAACCCCTCCAAGGGCCCTCACCATTGTTGCATGTGTGGACATGCTGTGTTCTCACAAAATAGTGCCATTAGGTATCCTTCCTGTCTTAAAATTACCTGCCTTCCTGTAGGCCGTAAACCCCAGTGCTGCGAGTAGTTTTTACTAGCATTTATTTTTGCTGCCTGCCTGTAGGCCAGAAGCCCAGTGCCGCAATATACTCCTGCCATTCTTGTAAAACTTGCATTCTTGTCTCTGTACTTACCTGCTATTCTTGCTGAAGTCAGAATGACTCCAGACCAAGTACCAAGCGATCTCCCTTTGAAATTTTGATGGGGAGACCCGTCCCAACCCCATAAGTCAATTTATTCTCATATCTAGAGATTTTGCAAGAGGAATATGTGGCAGAATTAATTGAAAAATTAAACAGTGATTATGGTGATATTTCGATCTCGTTTTGTTTGCCAACAGGTGCACCGACCCACCCATTCAAGCCTGGAGACAGAGTACTGGTGAAGGCCCTCCATAAGCTGACGTCGCTAGACCCACCCTACGGACCTCCTGCGACAGTTCAAGCAGTGACCAGAACAGCAGTATTGACAGACGACTCCCCGGTTTGGATCCACGCATCAAGACAGACGGAAGCCCCACCTCTGGACCCCACGACTGAGGATCGGAGATTGTGACGAGCACCAGACAACTTACCGGAGATTGTGACGAGCACCAGACAAATTCCAGCTGGATCTTGGTACAATGCCAACGGACACCCCTACTCCTGGAAGACTTCGCATTCGTGCAACAGTGGTACTCTTTGTAGCAAGCTTAGCACTAGTAGCCACTGTTTGGTTACTTGCAACATGTGCTCACCACCCCGAGAACCTCTCCTCATTTTGCCCTTGCTCACCCCAGGAAAAGAAAGAGACACAAGACATTCATGTCTCCACTTTACAGTCAAAGTCAAGCCTATTGGACACAAAGGACATTGTTTTACGTTGTAGCCGCCAGGGATTTAGTCTGACCGCTCTGTTGAATGGAGGGTCGAAAGGGAATTTTTTCCTCCCATTGAATTTGGGAGTTTATTTTTGCCCTTTCCTGGCAAAGGCTTTAGGAGCTGTTGAAAATTCACATGCTATAGTCAACAGGTGGTATGTGCTGCCATGGTCTATTTGTAGTGACTTTATTTCCATAATATGGAGTTGGATTTTTCAGGCCATGGATTCTTGCAAGCTATGGCCCTCCCCATTGAACATGTCTGTTTTTGATTTGATAGAATTCTAAGAAGTTATATCCCTATGTGCACACAACCAAGTCACCAGCCTACATACACCTTGGAATATAATGTCACCTGTTTTGTGCAAGTCAGTTACCAATAATATGACATGCACTCATACAAAAACACAACCCAGGTATGTCAAGAATGTCCAGCTCATTCATAGTTGGACATATATCCCAGGGGGGCACATAGTGCTATTCAGAGACTCTAAGTGATCCCACCGTTATGACTAAAGTTGGGATCAAAGGTTAGGTTGAAAGATTGTATTAACATGCCTTATTATATTTCATATATATTTCAGTTTATGCTCATTCTGTGATGGAGTGTGGGCCCTTGCATTTGCATGGTAACGAGCCAGACTGACACTCATTCATACGGCCCTGGACATCAGACAGCTGTGTTTTGCATTTAGACGACATGTTAAACACCTTTTCATTTATTCATTTGGACACTTGGCAGGGTTAAGTCTGCGCATGGAAATTACTGACACCACCTAAACACATTTGACAATTGCTTGCATTAACACATGACAACTGAATACAGACAGAGCGACTCGTCCCACAAAACACAGATTCAGATACAATAACACCTCATATTGACACAGATGCATAGCGAAAACAAAAGCCCTTTCATGAACTGTTCTGTGAGATATGTGCTATTGTTAATTTGACTGATGAATTGTAACCAGTTTGGAGCAGTCTTTCCCGCTCAAAACGTGCCTTAAATATGAGCGAAACTTGCAATAAAATCAGTTGTGTCTGCGCTAAGTTTGAGTGCTATGTGTCGTCACAATTCCTGGCCGGATGAGAGAGAATTCACTATCTAGGGGGGGGGGGGGGGGGTTAGCAACTGAAGGGCCGTATATCATCGTGAAATTGCCTCCTGACGAGATTTGAGCTAACATATACTTTACAACAATTTGGTTCAAACTTTTTTGGACAGAGTAGAGAAGAGTTGGAACCTTTGTCCAGCCCCCCCATGACTTTAAAAAACAAAACATGGAACACTTACTAACAGAGCACATTTATGTGGAAGCAGGGGGATCAGGAAGGGGCCTGGTACATACACACAGGCACTGCACTCTTCTTCTCCTGGCCTATATGCTTGTATTGCCCAAGTTTTGGGCTACTTTACTGTAGCTAGAGCTACCCTTCTGCTACTCCTGAAGATATCCTTGTGGGATTATGGTGCCATCTAGGCCAAACACTGTGAAATGGTGATGAAAATATTTATCCTAAAGACAAGTCAACTTTGCAGACCTGTTTTGTTTATATTCAGTGCACGCAGGCCTATTGCATCAGTGCCTTTGGAGCTCCCATACAGCATGGCACCTATTTCTCCTTTTAGTTTTGGTCCTTAATTAGCCATGGCCAGAATTTTAATGTGTAGGGGTAGGAAAGGAGAGAGGTTGGAGAAGATTCCCTCCATCCTCATCATGCTGACACTGAAAGCTGCTGAGGGCAGGGCCAAGAGTCCATTCCTTCCTGTATGAATGACCCCACTATGCTTGTTGTTCTAATAGTCTCATTTTGTTTCTCCAAATTTACCTATGTGATCATAGTCAGAGTTCAATTTTTGTTTTACCAGATCACCACCCTTCTTTCTCAAAATCAGGTCACAGATAAGACCTCCTGATGACCTTGCCTCATAAAACATGTTTGTGTCCACCAATGTATTACTATTTGTTGGGAGGCTAAAACTTTTCACAAATCCTGTCGGTGGATCATTTTTTTTCCACTGCTGATAGTTTGCTGCATGTGTTTCTCCATGCCGTGGTACCAAAAGAGTATTGATTTTTGGACTGATATTTTAGTGGTTAATGCTGAAGTCTGGTGAGTAAAGTACCTCAATGTCCCTCTCGTTAACCCCAGTAAGAAAAAATAAATATAAATAAATTGATCCAAATGTTCACCTAAATCTGCAGTCACATAATGTGCTAAGTTTTGAGGTTTTTTTTTTTTTGCTTCTTTACTGCATAGTAGGAGGGTCCTTTTTCAGTTGCCAATGTCACTGGTTGGCGACATAGACACTTTCCATTTGATCCATTGTTGGAGTTCTCCCAAGGTTCTGAAGGTTCCAGTGGTAGTGCAATGATGTTACAATGAGGGGTTTAGAAAGGGTTTTTTAGTAAATGTGAGTGATGGGAGCGAGGTGAGAAGGAAGGATGGAATAAATCCTAAGTTAACATTATGGAGTTGGTTAAAGGTTTCCTATTCAGCTTAGGAGCTGGTGAGTGGTCAATGATGGTAGTTTTTTGACGTGCTTGGTGACATACGTTTTATGCTGGCGGAAGAGTATGATTGATCACAGTGGCTATGAAATTTTCATTTCTATTGAGGGCACTGACTGGTACATCAATTGGACTATTTCATTTGAACTAATTGATAACACACACACACACACAAGTTTATTTATGTAACCTTTATTTTTGCACTTTATGATTTGCATTCAATTTCCTTTGGCGCTGCACATTTTAAGTTTATTGATTCTGCTAAGTTGGTATATTAACCACTTAAGCCCCGGAAGATTTTACCCCCTTCCTGACCAGGGCCTATTTTGCGATTTGGCACTGCGTGACTTTAAGGGACAATTGCGCGGTCGTGCGATGCTGTACCTAAACATGATGTCCTTTTTTCCCCACAAACAGAGCTTTCTTTTGGTGGTATTTGATTACCTGTGTGATTTTTTGATCATGCGCTATAAACAAAAAAAGAGCGACAATTTTGCAAAAATAACAATATTTTTCATATTTTTTTATATAAAATTCCCCCCAAAAAAAATGTAAAAATCAAAATTTTTTAACATTTTTGGCCAACTTGTTTTCTGCTACATATATTTGGTAAAAAAAAAATCACAATAAGCGTATTTTTATTGGTTTGCGCAAAAATTATTGCGTTTACTAAGTAAGGGAAAGATTTTTGTCATTTTTGTTGTTTTTTTTTTAACGAGTAAAGGCAGCGATCTGCAATTTTTTTTGCGGGACTGCGACATTGCGGCGGATAGATCGGACCCTTGACTGACATTTTTGACACTTTTGGGGGTGCCAGTAACATTACTACAGTAATCAGTGCTATACATATGCACTGTTACTGTAAAAATGACACTGGCAGGGAAGGGGTTAACTTTATTGGGGAAGGAGGGGTTAAGTATGTCCCTAGGGGCGTGTTTCTAACTGTGGCTACTGGTGTAAGAACAGAGATCAACGGTCCTACATAGCAGAACCGTATGATCTCCATTTTTACACAGGGGAGAATGACAGGTGGCTTTGTTTACATTAGCCGCCTGCCTTTCTCCCTTCACGGCGGACGGTCGCGAGTGACCGGCGGACATCGGGTCCGCCGGTCACACGCGCGGACTCATTAGGGAACGAGCCGGGGCGGGAGCGTGCCTTCGGGGGCGAGCGCTCGCCCGCTATTGGCTCCCAGGCTAGTGACGCACCGATACGTCACTTTGCCTGGCCGGGGCTGACCGCTGCAGTATATGTACTTGCAGCGGTCGGCAAGCGGTTAACCTATTTTGCAAGCTGCCTTTTTCACATCGCTAGCGCTGACTTCCCTTTGAATGCTTAACACACAGAAAACACAGCATTTTTGTGAACCAAGGGATGTTACCCCTTCCCGGCATCTTTTGTTAAACTACTCAAAAACTCCCACTTTAGGATCCCAATACCATAAAGGCTAATCGTTCTATTGTCCAAGATAGGAACTAGAAGGATTTATTTACTATGATTTAAGATGACATTTACTGAGAACTTAATGAGGAAGATTTACAAAAAATTGAGCACACACAATCTGGCGCAGTTGTGCATTGTAACCAGTCAGCTTCTAACTTCACCAGATTCTGAGTGCACCAGCTTCAGTAAATCTTCACCAATGAGTCAGAATAATACCTCCTTCATTCAGAGGCTCAGTACAAAGATGCAATAAGAAAAAATGTGTGGAAGGGAGATATTTCTGCTGTGCTGTCTCTTTAGTTAACCCATAGGGATTTGGGAACCATGTATGTCATGTATTAACTGTTCCTTAAAAAAAATATTGAAGATACATTACCAAAAGTATTGGGATGCCTGCCTTTACACGCACACAAACTTTAATAGAATCCCAGTCTTAGTCCATAGGGTTCAATATTGAGTTGGCCCACCCAATTCAGCTATAACAGCTTCAACTCTTCTGGGAAGGCTGTCCGCAAGGTTATGAGTGTGTCTATGGGAATAGTTGAATATTCCTCAAGAAACGCATTGGTTAGAGGTTAGGCACTGATGTTGGATGAAAAGACCTGGCTTACAGGCTCCGCTCTAATTCATCCCAAAGGTTTTTAATAAGGTTGAGGTCAGGACTGCGCAGGCCAGTCAAGTCCCTCCACCCCAAAGTCGCTCATCCATGTCTTTATGGACCTTGCTTTGTGCACTGGTCAAAATCATTAGGGGGATTATGGTGTTGGGTTGTTTTTCAGGGGTTGAGCATGACTCCTTGGTTCCAGTGAAGGGAATTCTTAAGGCGTCAGCATACCAAGACATTTGGGACAATTTCATGCTCCCAACTTTGTGAGAACAGTTTGGGGTTTGCTCTTTCTGTTCCAACATGACTGCCCATCAGTGCACAAAGCAAGGTTGGGGTAGAGGTGACTTGACTGGCCTGCACAGAGTCCTAACCTCAACCCCATAGAACACCTTTGGGATAAATTAGAGCACAGAATGCGAGCCAGGCTTTCTCATCCACATCAGATCCTGACCACACAAATATGCTTCTAGAAGAATGGTCAAACATTCCCATAGACACACTCCTAAACCTTGTGGACAACCTTCCCAGAAGAGTTGAAGCTTGTATAGCTGCAAAGGGTGGGCCAACTTAATATTGAACCCTACGGACTAAGACTGGGAAGCCATTAAAGGTGATGTGCGTGTAAAGGCAGGTGCCCCAATACTTTGGTAATATAGTGTACAGTAAACCCCTGCTCCATCGCGGTTCAGTTTTTGCGGTCCTGGTATATTTGTTCTGTAATGTTATTTTACTATATAAATCATAAAAAAATATATATTTTTGTGTTCTCCATAGCTCTTGCTATGTCTCTCAGTATCTTTTATGTGTTTAAATGAATTTCTATTGTTTTAAAAGTGTGTTTAAAGACCTTAAAATGCTTTTAAAAGTACAGTGACAGTAAAAAAAAAAACATGCCTATAGTGTATTTTAATAGGGTTTTTCTATTTCGCGGATTTTCACTTTTCGCGGCTAGGTCCGGAACGTAACCCCCGCAATGGAGGGGGGTTTACTGTATATTAAAGGACAAATATAAACTGTCAACCTAAAAATGTGTACTCTTTAGCAGTTAATGCTTCCAAGTGTTAGGTTATGGGTTAATTTTAAAGATGAGGTCAAGTGTTAAGTGTTCAGGTTCAGTGTTAAACACTAAAATCCACATATCATTTTAGTATTAAGGTTAAGGAGAGGTTTGGAGTTTAGGAGAATTTTTGAGTCTGTAAAAAAACCTAAATGGCAGCTCCTTGACATAGAAGAAGTATTATACCCACCTCTCAAGAAGAAGTATTATACTCACCTCTCTGGTTGCCCTTTTCTCCTACCTTTGCTCTGTTCCAGCCCTACAGCCACCACCAAACCTTTCAGTATCCAACACTTCTGGGTGTGTAAGTTGCTTGGGTCACCCAATACAAACTGTGGCTCCATCCTCTGACCCCTTTGCCACTGCTGTGCCCTGAAGACTTCTAGTGCCTAAACTCTGCATAGAATAAGGAAGTACAAAAAAAGATACTATGGAATAAGATATACTGGTACACAAAGTTTCTAGGTCACATTTTCCTTTAAGTGCAGCCGTTGTGTATACTAAGTCTACCAGATCTGAAGAAAATAGAAGACCTAATACTTTAGTCATTTAGAATAAATCCAAATACGGCCATTTTGTTACAGCTAAGAATAGCAACTTGTGACTATGAGACAGTGGAAAATAGACAACTTTTATCAGTGCTCAATGATGTGTGAATCACCAATTATTTGACATGCCCTGTGGACTTTGGATACGTTTGGCTATATTCATTAGTTATACAATGAGAGCTAACAAATACACAGGACTCCGAATGAGAAACCCAGCTCTCCTCCCTGCTCACTAATATGCAAAGTGTTCATATATGGACTTAATATTGTGTCATTTGGAACTGTTGGTCACCAGCCTGGTGCTTGCAGGCAACACTTTTCTCATGCTACATCTTAACTCCCTAATTCAATTTTTAATTTCCTCAGATGCCCAATAATATATAATTCAATACCTCTAATAAGCACATAGGAAAGTTTAGAGTATATTACTTATGCCTCGTTTCCACTGAGCGGATCAGTTCGGGTCGGTTCGGTACTGTACGCTAATCTGAGTGTTTCAATTATGAAAGTGGCCCATACAACCGAACCAAACCGCACCATTCCTGGTCCTGCTTCAGATGTAGGGCCATAGGAAATGGTACGGTACGGCGGAGCTACTGGCGTCACACGATACATTCCACTGATTGGCGGACAGGAAAACTTCAATGCTCATGTCAAATGAAAGAGCAAAACAAACACCTCATTTGGTGTAAACCCCGCATGGTCCGTGGTGGCCCGACTTGCAGTGGAAACGCTCACCTGAATAGACCGGACCATTCTAACCCTTCCAAACTGTACAGACCCGAACCGTTCCGCTCAGTGGAAACGAGGCATTAGCCACTCAGTCCGACTGAGCACCATTCACTCATCAGTCTCCTACAATCTAGGCACTCTGGGGTTGATTTACTAAAGGCAAAGACTGTGCACTTTGAAAGTGAAGTTGCACTCTGCAAGGACATTTGCTCCAGAGCTTGGTAAATGACGGGAAGCTCTTCATTTAATTTAACCACTTGCAAACCACTCACATGGAGCGTACTGCGGCAAAGTGGCTCGTTATTGTCCAGTGACGTAGCACGCCGCGTGCCCGCACGCCGCCGCAGGCTCGCTTCCGCTGTATTCAGACACAGCGGGAGTCGGGCCAGGGGAGGAGAGGTGTTGATCACCGCCGCTCTTCCCCGATCATCGGGGATCGAGTGAGGAGACTCGCCCGCTTGTGTAAACAAAGCGGGCAGATCTCCTATGTGACAGGCAGGGACAGATTACAGGATTCAGCATAGCTGAACCTGCGATCTGTGCCTGTGTCACACAGTCCCCTCACCCCCACACATGTCAGTAAGCACCAGGCATATATTTAACCCATTGATCACCAAAAAAGTTAACCCCTTCCCTGCCAGTGTCATTATTACAGTAACAGTGCATATTTATAGCACTGATTACTGTAGTAATGTCACTGGTACCCCCAAAAGTGTCAAAAATGTCAGTTAGGGGTCCGATCTGTCCGCTGCAATCCTGCAAAAATCTCCGCCAGATTGCCGACATTACTAGTTAAAAAATAAAAACAATAAAAATGACATAAATTTCCCGTAGTTAGTAGCTGCTATCAAAATACGCTTATTGTGATTTTTTTTACCAAACATATGTAGCAGAAAACAAATTGGCCTAAAATGTTAAAAAATTTTGATTTTTACATTTTATTGGTGGGAATTTCATATAAAAAAATGTGAAAAATATTTTTTCAAAATTGTCGCTCTTTTTTTGTTTATAGCGCTGATCAAATACTACCAAAAGAAATCTCTATTTGTGGGGAAAAAAGGACATAAATTTAATTTGGGTACAGCGTTGCATGACCGCGCAATTGTCCGTTAAAATAATGCAGTGCCGAATTGCAAAATATGGCCTGGTCAGGAATGGGGTAAAATCTTCCGGTCTTAATGCGGTTAAAAATACGCTCATTGAGAATTTTTTTGTCAAAGACATGTAGCTAAATAAATTTTGGCCTAAATATATGACAAAAATTGAATATATTGGATATTTTTTAACTGTCAAAGTAGAAAAATATTGTTATTTTTTCAAAATTGTTGCTTCAAAATTTTTTATTAATATCGCAAAAAATGAAAAGCACAGAGGTGATCAAATACCACCAAAAGAAAGCTCTGTTTGTGGGAAAAAAAGGACGTAAATTTTGGGTACGGCGCTGCATGACTGCGCAATTGTCAGTTAAAGTCGCACAGTGCCAAGTTGCAAAAAGTGGCCTGGACATAAAGCAGAAAAATCCTCCGGTCCTAAAGTGGTTAATAGCATGTGACAGGTTATTCTTTGCACAGTGAAGCTTCATCTCATTTACTAAGTTCTGGAGCAACTGCACTTGCAAAATGCACAATCTAGTTGCCTTTAGTATACTACTTTTTAAACCCCCATGAGATTGTGACTGCTTTACTTATTTCTTTAAAATCCTTTAGTAACATCTTCTTTGTTAGGCTTTACTAAGAACTTTGAAGTCCACACTTAGTACAAGGTTCGCAGAATGTTCAATCTTGGCTAATGGGGTTGGTTTCCTAGGGGAGCAGAGACTGCTTACATAGCTTATCGAATAAGGTGAAATTGCATTCACTCTAAATACACCATCATGTGCCAGGGAAATAAAAAAACAAGATTTTTTGCACATGCTTGTACGATGATGAGTAAACGGTCTCTACTATTTTAGTCCATTAATCCCAATGAACGCATAGATTTAATTTATATCACATTACATAGGGCTGACCTTCTCTTAAAACACAATTAAAGCCATAGAAATAGATATGCAGTCAGATTTACATTATACCATCAGTCTCCATTTTCATAGTCTTGCCTCCACTTTCTTGTTATGAAGTTGCGCAGGGTGTATAGATAAAATTGTGTGGTTCAGTTTGCTCAAAGCTAGACCCAGTGCTTTCAGTAAGCTGCTCTCAGTGTTAGAGCTGGTCTAAAATACCCCTCTCCTTCTCTGCAATACAATACCAGATTGAAATGTACAGACACAACACTCAAAATTAACTGACACAGCTATGTTTTTACTGATATTTTCACAACATACAAAATGCAGTTTTAGGTGCATATTTTAGTATTTAGGCTACAAACAAGTATAATATGCAATTAGCAATCTGATTTAAGTTGGACATTAAAGAAAAAAAAATATTTCCTATTTTATTTTCAATATAGTAAGTAAGTAGCTCAGGGACAGGACTCAGGAGGACAAGAAATTAGAATGGGCACATACACATGAAATTGACTCTCTCAGTGACACTGACAGCAGTGTGCAGCAGCACAGATGATGATGACACCTCACTGACATGACACGTCCCCTCCTGAGTCACAGTGACAGTCTCTCTATGCCAGGTGGGCCCTTCAGTCCACTCCAGTCCAAAAGTCCAAACAGTACTGGCAGTCCTGTTCCTGGCTTGCCTTGTTCCCGTCCTGCAGACCCCCAGACGAGGCTTTGGCTGCTCCGTTTGGCTCACTTGCATCATGCCATCACACGACACGCTCCGCCGGCACCACCAATCACACTGTAGCAGGTGCTCGGATGGTCTTTAAGTGTGTTTAAGCTAGCAGATCTGCTATACAGGGATCTGTGTGTGCATGGTTGCCTAGTAAACCAGTCAGCTGACGACCTGCAGGTGGTTACAAGCTACCTTAAAATTGGCCATAGATGGATAGAATCCAACAGTATCCAACAGAAAAAAAATGGACTTTATAGGTATCAATATATAATAGTTAACACATTTTGAGTTAAAACCATAAAACATTGTTAGAGATTATACAATAAAATTTCATTAAAGTCAAACTATCAGACTGAATGGTAGTTAGTACTGTAACTGTGGGTCATCTAAGCCCAAATAGAAGCCACATTAAAGCAATGAAGATGATTGAGCTGTGACAGGACCCGAGTCAAAGGTGTGGGGCAAGACAGCTTGATGGTGTCCTGCTCTACATATTTCGCGAGTGATCGCTTCTTCAGGAGATGATGGTTTGACTTTGATGAAATTGTATTGTATAATCTCTAACAATATTTTAAGATGTAACTCAATAAAATTTGTTAACTTTTAAATATTGGTGCCTATAAAGTCCATGTTCTTCTGCTGGATATTGTTGAAGTTCATAGTTGTTTAGGGACATGGCACAGGAGACTTGTAGGTACATCCCCAATGCCACTCAGGGAATAGTGTACCATCCAATATCTATTCATAGATGGATAGAAATTCAGCTAGTTCCTCAAGAACCAGATGAATTTCGATCCATCTTTGGGCAGGCTGGTTGTCCAGAACTCAATCTCTCGATCAACTTCTTGACAATCAGCCTGTTAAAAATATTTACTCAATCAGTGCCCCTGGCGCTGATGAATGTATTCTGACTCCAGGGAAGTCACATACAATAGCTCTGTGGATGGGAGAATCTATTAATTTTCTGCCAGCTGGTTGAACTAAAGAAAATGAATAATTTAGGGCCTGCCTAAGATGTGTGTGTGTGTGGGCAGTGGGAACAGGGATAATGCCAGGATTCTAATTATTTGGCTGCTCCACAGCCCTTAGAATTCACTAGACTGTATGCAAGATTTAAATCTGTCTGTGGGTGTCCAGTCAACTAAATTGTGATCTCCTTCAAGTGACAGACCTCAGTGTTGTTGTTTTGTTCTCGCTCAGGTTAGCGAAATAGCCGTGGGCGTGATTCCTTAACACTCACTTATGTGTGCTGAACAGAATATGCAGAGAAATCCTGCCTATTGTGAATTTCTATCGCACTGCAGCTGAAGGGGATTTGCAAAAAAATATAAGGGCTTCTCAATTTATGATAACATTGTGTTCTGAAAGCATATGTTTATTTTTTAATTCTGCATATTATAAAGAAATACAAATTGCAGAAGTAAATAATTCACAGTCACATGAGTGGACCCACAACATTGTCAAACGAACAATAGATTGTGCCAATAATTCAACCATTATGAAGAGCACAGTATAAATGGATCTCCAGCACTTCCTGGTTATAAAGTACCTAGGCATCTTGTTGCCTTCTAGATGCATCTTTGGAGTTTAATGTCATCAAAACTCCCCTCCTCCAAATCTGTTCAGCTCCTCTTAGCTTCACATGAAACAACCTTCCATAAAACTCTTCATCTCCTGACTCATCCCGTTTCTTTTTTCTATTTGTGCAATTCTGTATAGTCGTCTTTTCTGGCCCCTGCCTAATTTTTTTCCAATTACACCAGTGAGGAACTTACATTCTTAGGCAGCCGTTAGGTAAAGATATGAAGTAATAAGTTTAAAAATGGCTATTTTAAGCAGTATTTTCAATACAATATACAGTATTATTACAGACAGTAGGAAAACAGGTCCCAACATTTTTTAGTAATGTAACAGCACTTGAGGTCTGACATCTCCAAGTATGAGGGAGATGTTGGCACGTAATGAAAGGTTCTCTATATGCTGGAGCAGAGTGAACTAGGAAATCTAGGATTGCTATTGCTGTATAGCAGTATAGAGGTTAGTGCATGAAGGGAACTTTTATATGTTGCCCCACTTTTAACATTTTGTATCTTGGGGGACATACAGTAATATAAACTGATGTAACTGGGTTCATTGAATCTAATGAAATGAAGTAAATAATAGAACCTTTATTTCTAAGTAATGGTGTTCCCTTAAAATGAGTAAACCAATGTTAACAGTGTCACAGCACTGTTAAAATAATAACAAGGGGAAATTATCACCCTTATGAGTGCAAATAGAGCTGCTAACACCACAATTGACAAAATGTTTTTGAAATCCACACAGGTGCTTGGAGTAAAAATCCTTTGATGCCGATGGCCACCAGCATGACATCCCCACCTCCATGGATAGTATTATTGAGCTTTCAAGAAGGTCTGCACCCAACTACCTTGCGGCAATGAGTCTCACAGGCAGGGATGGTTACACATCAAGCATGGAAGCCTGATTGCTTAGGTGTCTCCAGTGTAGATGTATACCACAAATCCCTTGGGTTCTGGTAGATATGGTCTAACTTCTACCAAGGTCACTCCATACCACAAACGCTGTTTACTTCACTTTCTTGTAAGTGTCTGTATTTTTAAAGAAAATGTGTTTTTAATGGTTTTACACTATGTGCGACTACTTGGCTTGTTTCCACATATGTGTTTGAACTGGGAGACACGGTACATCTAAGCAGAGGTCCATATCTACCGGATCCGTCTACACTGGAGACACCTGATCAACTGGGCTTCCATACTTGATGTGTAACCATTCCTGCCTGTGTGACTTATTGCCACAAGGTACTTGGGTCCACTCCTTCTGGTAAGCACATTAATACTATCCATGGTGGTGGGGTTGTCACGCTGGTGGTCATCGGCATCTGTGGATTTTTACTCCAAGCACCTGTGTGGATTCCAATTACTTATGGGCACTTCCTTGATGACTGTTTGTTGACTGTCTTCACTATGAACTTTTTATTTTTTCACTAATTTTAGTTTGATACCGTCACTCATTCTATGTGATATATGTTTTTATATATGCTCACTACATGTATTATTTAGCGCTGCACTTATGGAATTTACTGTTAAAACAACACTAACAGTGTGACAGCGATAAATTAAATAAAAATTGCACAATGTGTAAAATCCCAAATAACTAAGAAATATGCACTGAAATACAAAAATTACTGGTAGCAATAATAGCCGAATAAACAACAGAGTGCAAAATGTTGTGTGCATAAATCAACATTTGTCAATGTAGGTTTTGATTCTGGCCCTGCAGGTCAGGGCTGTGGGAGGGATAAAGCACAGATGCCTATAGCTCACACAGGAGGGTCACAATGCTGGTAGAAACTACTTTGTATATCTTCTGCCACAAAATTATTTTTCCTTCTTCTTTCAATGATTTTTATTAAAGTTTTCAAGAAAATATAACAGAAGAACAATATAGTACAGGGTATACAGACTACCCGGCTACAGTGGTCTCATACCTCAATTCAGATGAGGAATATAGTCTCAGTATAACAAAATTTAGAGAGGCTGTGTGTTGCATATAAGGCACATTACATGATTTTGCTAGTAACATAAGACAAGGATGAAGAAATGAGGGTGGGAGCCCAAAAGCCAAAGGCCAGATCCCGTGAGACACCCCAATAGGGAACACACTGTGCCTCAGGGGGGAGAGGCTAGGGTAAGGCCGTACTTGTGGTGTATGGCCCATCCTCAAAAGCTAGAGTACTCAGGGTGGGTTATAGCAACCACAGGCAACCATTAACTTATATAGTATTGGCCAAAGATTCTGCTAGTTATGTGGAGGAGAATGAGCATCAGTAATGCCCTGACAAATTTTCAAAGTTTATGGAAGTGCAGAAGAGGGCAGATGGGAGAAAAGGAAGAAGAGAAGAATTAGAGGAGAAAAGGGATATAGAAAGTGGGAGGGGGCAGGAGGGGAGAGAAAAAGAGGATCCTGTGACCAGGACCCACCAATCCAAGGAGCTGCATACATAATCTGACTGGTCCTCCTTGAGTTATAGTGTCACATTATGGAAGGTTGCCCAAGGTTCCCAGATTTTCTTATTTTCCCTTTTTGATAGCTTTGTTTGTACTCGGCCTAGAGCACACATGTAGTGCTGTGTCAATTATTGGCATCTGTTGGATGCTAAGAATGGATCTGAGTGCCACATGTGGGAGGTACATCTGAGTGCCCAGTGGTCACAAACGGAAGATGCCAGTCCAGATTACCAGCAGGGGAAGATGGCAAAAAGAGCACTGAAGTGTAGAGGAAAATGTAAGCCTTCCAGTACTAGGGAAGTGCAAACTAGGGAATAAGTCAACCATAACACCAAGTGCTCTGCATACTTGCACATTATGGACCCCCTTTTTTTCCGATTTAGTTCTACTTTATGTATATGGAGAGACCAGTGCTCTGTTTATATCTTTTTTTTTGTATTTTGCCAGAGTATACATTTTAACCTAAAGTTTATAACCATAAAAGAAGAGGCCAGTCCAGTCTTGTTACCACCCATCCACAGGAATGCATGAGAGAGGAGCCTGCATGTCTGTTCTATTAATTATTAGCTGTTAAGTCAACACATTTTACTTTGCACACATATGCCAAGACAGTACCAAATTTGACAACAAAGTTTAAAAAACAAACACATGATTAACAAGCTGAAGAGATGAATCCATAGTTTGGATCATCTCACCATTTTCACAAAGGAACATATTGTACCTTGGCAATAAATGCTGTTACAATCTATCAAGAGTAATCTTAATAACTAATGTGAGCAATTTTAAATGAATTAAAATGATCGAAGTATATTAGTTAAAAAATGGTGCACGATTTTCTGAGGCATGTTGTTAATGAGATAATAATACTATGATAAATGTTCCTCTAAACCTGTGTTTTCAGACTTAAAGTAAATGTGTTTCCTGATGGTAAAACCAAATAACAAGCTTTAAGTCCATCTAGTGAAGAAAAATAAATGTATGAACGTGCATGCACAGCCAACATATCTGGACAGATAGAAATATGATTTTTATAGGTTCATGAAAGGTGCACAGTAAAGCAAAGTAAAAGGAAGCAAATTTGTGAAGGTTCGTGTGATAATCCTTCTTTCTACAATCCAATTTACCCATTTGTGCCTCAAAACAAAGGTGTTCACCCAACGTATAAGACTTTATCAGTGCTAGATTAAAATGGGAACAATCAGGGAAGGGCAAAACACAATACACTGCAGCACTAGCTCTGTGCCAATCCTGTGGTCATAGGATGTTGTTTAGCAAGTAATTAATTAATAAGCAACAAAAAAAGTCTTATTCCAGGAGGTGTAGGAATAAATGTCAGTTGTTTTGTGACTGGCTGACACTATCGGTGCTTGCGAGGCTGCCTTTTACTGAGGGCTGGGAATCCACAATCTGGAATTCAAGAAGGGAGGGAAAGAGAGGCGCCAAGCAGGCATAGTGTAGAACAATTTATTAAGTATAAAAGTCAAAAAAGAAAACAATAGCCTTGGCTGATGAAGGAGACATGGCTTGTTTCTGAAACACTTTCCCATTGGCTCTCACAGCAGACGGGCTGACAGTTTCTTTCCACACACTGGCTAGAGACACTCTCCCTGGGTGGACATCCAAACACCGGAAGGGCCATCACAGCAACACAGGGCTGCCTGACACCGTCTCCCCCTGGATTGATTCCAGGCTCATTAGGCTCCCTCCATATGGCTTGCTCTCTTCCTACCCTGGACGGAGACCTTGGCTCCTGGCTCATACTTGGACAATCCCATACACCACAAACTGCCATTGTCACCCCCACCTGTTTGTGAGTGCTATTGTTTTGACTTTTATTTTTAATAAATTGTGCTACACTACGCCTGCTTGGCACTTCTCTTTCTCTCCCTTCTTACAATCAGGGAATAGCTCTGGATGAAGCCAGAGGTTGTAAAGGACTCAGGATTTTTCTTATCATAGGTCATAAAGATAGGAATATTACATTAAACAAAAAGAGATGTGTATAATAGACTTGGATCGTGGGCACTCATAAAAACCTCCAACAACATGCCTCATCCCACCATCTCTAAAACCTCTGGGACTGTCTGTAGCACCACCAATACCTCCCTGCACAAAAAATCCAGGGACCCCTCTTTGTCCCACTTCATCCTGCAAACCATTGCCTTCACTGTAGACATTTCCATAAGTATGACATCTATATATCCTATTTCATTCTTTCTTCCAACCCCAACCTCATAACCATCCTACAACCAGTGCCCACACGCAATTAACATTACTGCACACAACATTCCTATAACATTCCTTCTCCCAACACTCTCACTCCTAAAAACCTCCCAACACCAGTGAACCAAACCTCCAGCCCCCTTACTGAATAAAGACTTGAACAGTCACATTAAAGATGATGTTGTGGAATGTTTCTGAAGATTGTTTATATAATGGTTACAAGGTTACTGTACTTGGCTAGAAAGCTCATTGCCCAATTCTGGATGGCAACTACAATACCTACAAAAACACAGTGGGTTGAATATGTTAACTACCTCTTACTTAAAGAACAACAGGCCTACCGCCATCGTAATGAGACTCAGAAGTTTTACCTTATTTGGCAGAACTGGTTAGATAATCCCAGCCTTGCTCCACCGCAGTTAGTGATGGATAGACGTCTGCAACTCTGAAATATTAGTTAGCCCCTTCACTGGGGGGATCAGGGTTGCTTTTATCCCACCAAGAGTTTTAGTGTTTTTTTTTTTTTTGAGCTTGTGGTCCTCTTTTATCCGGACACAGAAAATATATGTCACTCTGTGTAAGATGTCTAATAATGAGCTCTGATTAACCTGTTTATTTGTTTTTTCTATTTTTACTTCCAAAAGTCTTTATGTATGTTATATATGACGTGACTTTTATCTGATTTTTATACGCTGTATGTGTTTTATACTACTGGATATGCTTTTTGGATGTACAGTCATTTTCTGATATTATTAAAAAAAAGTTTGGATTTAAAAAAAAAAAAAAAAAAAGATGATGTGCATTGCCAAAGCATTCTAAAACATATATATTACCACATGTAACCACAAATCATATTGATATGTCATCTCTTCACCACCTGTATTGACCCTTAAATGTAGCACCACCATGCTGTAACAGCACCTGAATGGGTTGTGTTTTTGGCGGGCAGTAGTGCCCACCAAAACTGACAGGGGCTATAATTCCTGCCGCAGCATGTGTATGAGCCCAGCATCGGGGGGGGGGGGGGGGCTCAACTGCATGATTTTACCATCCCCAAACCTCATGTATGAAAGAGCCCTTAGACTGGGGTGCTTGGAGAGTGAAAGGATAAGTTCACCTTTGTAAAAAAATAAAAATGATTGCACATTTTTTAGGTAAATAAATGTGCATTTGTTTTTTTGTTTTTTTGGGAGCCTGAAAAGCATTGCACTTGTGATCAGCCGATCGGGGGTGCAATCTCAAGCTCCTGCAGACTCTGTGTTGCTGTCTGCCCATATCTCGTATGGGCAGGCAGTTACTGAAAGACAGGAAGAATCAATGAACTACTAGAGCACTCATTGAGAACTACAACCGCAAAGGCTGTTGTTGATACTTAAAATTCATTCATTCACAGAACTCTGTGAATGAATGATACGTTCTTTTTAAATTGTGACAGCGGGTGCAGGGAGAAGACCCTTGGCCCACAGCCACAATTAGAAGAGGGATCAGGAGGAGGCTGAAGCAGGAGGCTGAAGTCACATGTTCCACCCTAAAAACAAGTGGAACATGTAAAATGTTCCCAAAGGTGAACTTATCCTTGAAAATATTTTTAAAGGGCCCAGTGACTAAAAAGGTTGAGAAACACTGATGTAGGAGGTCAGCAACTTTAGTAAGTGGATTGAGAGGCATGGCTGTGACTGAGAGATCAGTTGTAACTCTGCTATATTAAAGCTGTACATGCAACTTGCCACCCTGCAGGGTGCACATCTTTCTCTGCAGCTCCATGTAGGGGTGTGTTCTCTAGCAGTCTTGCTTTATTTTGTTTTACTTTCCTTTTTTCGGTTTGTCTTGAAAAGCATTGCACCCAGACATGATCTGTATGCAATTATCTGCCTGCCTACACTGTTGAGGAGGATGAAAGGTCCAGTGTCCGGATGGGTATAGAGAGTTTGATCTGTTCTGTCAGCTGGGTGGACAGCCCCTGGAGAGTCATCAGTGGGTTGAACCTACAGTCTCTGTGACAAAACAGGGAGACATTATTCTGGAATGGTCTTTTATAGCGCTCTCTGTTTGTGCAGAGGTGTTTCTTTTACCCTGATCCCTCCTTGGGAGAGAAAGACCTTGAAGGAAGGGTTGCACCCCCCCCCCCTTCCCGAGAGCAGGCTTTTTGCCTGCAAAGTAGGTCTAAAGAGGATATTTTGCTAAAGTCATGCCTGCGTTGATACGTCTGACATAGATACGTCTGAAACTATTATTTTGTGTCTGCTGTGCTCCCACGAAGTTCACAAACTACAGAACACTTACCAGCTAACCTGAAATAAAAATAAAAAAAATAAAAAAAATCACCCTGCCTAATAATTCATGATATAAACAGAGGGTTTGGTTGCACACTTTTGCAAAAATATGGGAAGCTGCAGTGCCTCACCAAGGCCCCTCTGTATACTGTGGTTCTAACTCTATAGTCTTGAGAATCTCAAAATTGGAGTACATATAGCAGTGGATAAATTAAGGACATGTTTGGCTGCACACTCCTCCTCAAAGGTACCGGGACACATTGGATGCCCAGCAAAAGCACAATAGCAGCTGGAGGCACCCAATCTGCCCCCACAGCAAATCCAGCCAACAAGCTGTACAGACAAATGGCAACCACCTTAATCTATACCAAGCCCAAGGATACTTGGCAGAGTAGCTGTATGACATGATCTTTTTAGTTGACTGTTATTCTGACCACGCCTGTAAGGGGCATTCTTCCTCCTAACCACCAATGTAAGGGTCTTCTTCCTGTTGATCCCTTCATAATGAATTTTAGCAGGGGTTCCCGTGGACCTCAAAATTATTTTAATGGTTCCTCTGAGGCAAAAAGCTATAGCTGGTTCATAGCTGTAGTACAGGCCTGCTACGTGTCTGATTTTAGTAAATCAGTGGGTGGAACATTCATTTATGTTCTGTACTTAATGCCATTTACATATGTTTTGGACTTACGTGAAAGGCTGTATGTACTCTGCAAAATGCAGCAGAATAAGTTGGCAGTTGGCAATGTAATAGTTCACATATATCTGTTTTAGCCGCTTTAGTTCACAATGCAATTTTCTTATCATTGTGTGATGAAAAATGGGTGAGGTGGATACAGTGCAATTTAAAGCATAATTTGCATATATTTTTCAAACATACTCATCTGTAGTGTTGAGCGAACACGGACTGTATTATTCGTGTTCGTACCGAATAATTGGATTTTTTGTACCCGAACACGGACACGGACACTTTACTGTATGTTCGGGTAAAAATCCGTGTTCGGTCGTTTTATTTCCGGGTTTTGCATGCTTTGGCGCTCTTTTCATGGCGGGCTTTCAACAGCCAATCAACAATCGTTTAACTGGTGTGCCTTAAGCCATCCCAGCCATGCCTGCAAATGTCTCAGTAGCTGTGATTGGCCGTCTGAAGCATGTGACCAAGTCTTTATAAGTTCGAGGCAGCCGCAGCGGCGTCATTATGCTGCTTAGATTCAGGGACAGAGCACACATCAACGTGCTGGCTGCTGATTAGGGAAAGATAGGCAGGAAAAAACCATTTGTGTCCGGATAGAATTGAGGGACAGGTCGGAGTGTTTAGGCAGGGCGAGTTGTAGGCATTTTAGGGATAGAGTCTGCTGAATTATAGGGTCAGTGTCTTCTACAAACTACAATCGATATTGCTGTGTGGGGGGTGGGGTCTGCACTCAATCCTGATCTACGATCTCTTCTCAATCCTGTTAGGGACAGAGTCTGCTGAATTTTAGGGAAACTGTGTTCTACAAACTACAATCGATATTGCTGTGTGGTGTGGGATTGGAGATAGGCAGGTGTCAGTGATCCACATCCATTTTTCTGTGTGTGAGCTGCAGTGAACACAATCTTTTTGGGCTGCAGTGAACACAATCTTTTTGGGCTGCAGTGAACACAATCTTTTTGGGCTGCAGTGAACACAATCTTTTTGGGCTGCAGTGAACACAATCTTTTTGGGGTGCAGTGAACAAAATCTTTTTGGGGTGCAGTGAACACAATCCTTTTTGGTGTGCAGTGAACACAATCTTTGTGGGGTGCAGTGAACAAAATCCTTTGTGGGGTGCAGTGAACACAATCTTTTTGGGGTGCAGTGAACAAAATCCTTTTTGGGGTGCAGTGAACAACATCCTTTTTGGGGTGCAGTGAACACAATCTTTTTGGGGTGCAGTGAACAAAATCCTTTGTGGGGTGCAGTGAACACAATCTTTTTGGGGTGCAGTGAACACAATCTTTTTGGGGTGGAGTGAACAACATCCTTTTTGGGGTGCAGTGAACAAAATCCTTTTTGGGGTGCAGTGAACAAAATCATTTTTGGGGTGCAGTGAACACAATCTTTTTGGGGTGCAGTGAACACAATCTTTGTGGGGTGCAGTGAACACAATCTTTTTGGGGTGGAGTGAACAACATCCTTTTTGGGGTGCAGTGAACAACATCCTTTTTGGGGTGCAGTGAACACAATCTTTTTGGGGTGCAGTGAACACAATCTTTGTGGGGTACAGTGAACAGAATCTTTGTGGGGTGCAGTGAACACAATCTTTGGGGGGTACAGTGAACACGATCTTTGTGAGGTGCAGTGAACACAATCTTTGTGGGGTGCAGTGAACACAATCATTGTGGGGTGCAGTGAACTCAATCTTTGTGGGGTACAGTGAACACAATCTCATACTTCTGAAGGTTTGAGGGTGCTGCCTGTTCCATACTCCCCCTACTCCTCATCTAGCCTTTTAGGGGTACAAACAATAGTAATTGGGGCCTAGTGTGGTTGTGTACGTGTGATATACATACACTTTTTTGGGATCATATTTTCTATTCCGCTATTTAATCAAAAACCTTTGGGGATCAGTTAAATTGGGGGATAGTCTGTGTTGGTACGTGTGAGAGAGATCCACCTTTCCAAGTTGTTGGGGTTCATCTCATACTTCTGAAGGTTTGAGGGTGCTGCCTGTTCCATACTCCCCCTACTCCTAGCCTTTTAGGGGTACAAACAATAGTAATTGGGGCCTAGTGTGGTTGTGTACGTGTGATATACATACACTTTTTTGGGATCATATTTTCTATTCCGCTATTTAATCAAAAACCTTTGGGGATCAGTTAAATTGGGGGATAGTCTGTGTTGGTACGTGTGAGAGAGATCCACCTTTCCAAGTTGTTGGGGTTCATCTCATACTTCTGAAGGTTTGAGGGTGCTGCCTGTTCCATACTCCCCCTACTCCTAGCCTTTTAGGGGTACAAACAATAGTAATTGGGGCCTAGTGTGGTTGTGTACGTGTGATATACATACACTTTTTTGGGATCATATTTTCTATTCCGCTATTTAATCAAAAACCTTTGGGGATCAGTTAAATTGGGGGATAGTCTGTGTTGGTACGTGTGAGAGAGATCCACCTTTCCAAGTTGTTGGGGTTCATCTCATACTTCTGAAGGTTTGAGGGTGCTGCCTGTTCCATACTCCCCCTACTCCTAGCCTTTTAGGGGTACAAACAATAGTAATTGGGGCCTAGTGTGGTTGTGTACGTGTGATATACATACACTTTTTTGGGATCATATTTTCTATTCCGCTATTTAATCAAAAACCTTTGGGGATCAGTTAAATTGGGGGATAGTCTGTGTTGGTACGTGTGAGAGAGATCCACCTTTCCAAGTTGTTGGGGTTCATCTCATACTTCTGAAGGTTTGAGGGTGCTGCCTGTTCCATACTCCCCCTACTCCTAGCCTTTTAGGGGTACAAACAATAGTAATTGGGGCCTAGTGTGGTTGTGTACGTGTGATATACATACACTTTTTTGGGATCATATTTTCTATTCCGCTATTTAATCAAAAACCTTTGGGGATCAGTTAAATTGGGGGATAGTCTGTGTTGGTACGTGTGAGAGAGATCCACCTTTCCAAGTTGTTGGGGTTCATCTCATACTTCTGAAGGTTTGAGGGTGCTGCCTGTTCCATACCCCCCCTACTCCTCATCTAGCCTTTTAGGGGTACAAACAATAGTAATTGGGGCCTAGTGTGGTTGTGTACGTGCGAGATACATACACTTTTTTTGATCATATTTCCTATTCCGCTATTCAATAAAAACCTTTGAGGATCAATTGAATTGCGGGATAGTCTGTGTCGGTACGTGTGAGAGAGATCCACCTTTCCAAGTTGTTGGGGTTCATCTCATACTTCTGAAGGTTTGAGGGTGCTGCCTGTTCCATACCCCCCCTACTCCTCATCTAGCCTTTTAGGGGTACAAACAATAGTAATTGGGGCCTAGTGTGGTTGTGTACGTGCGAGATACATACACTTTTTTTGATCATATTTCCTATTCCGCTATTCAATAAAAACCTTTGAGGATCAATTGAATTGCGGGATAGTCTGTGTCGGTACGTGTGAGAGAGATCCACCTTTCCAAGTTGTTGGGGTTCATCTCATACTTCTGAAGGTTTGAGGGTGCTGCCTGTTCCATACTCCCCCTACTCCTCATCTAGCCTTTTAGGGGTACAAACAATAGTAATTGGGGCCTAGTGTGGTTGTGTACGTGTGATATACATACACTTTTTTTGGATCATATTTTCTATTCCGCTATTCAATAAAAACCTTTCTAGGGCAAGATCTTAAATTACAGAAATATGAGGAGACCGTCAAATAAGGGCCGTGGCCTGGGTCGTGGTGCTGCTGGTAGAGCTCCTGTTGCAAGGAGAGGATATGGTCGATCTGTGCCAGCTACACGCACAAGTGAAACACCTTCCTCAAGTGTGAGTAGGCGACAGAACCTGCATCAGTATTTGGTAGGGCATCAAACGCCCCTAGAAGTGATGAGGCCAGAACAAGTTGAGGCGATAGTAGATTGGTTTGCTGCTGACAGTGCCTCCAGTTCCTTCACATTGTCTCCCACCCAGTCTACTGCAGAAAGGTCAGAGTTGGCACCTGCAGCCAATGTCCAACTGTCTTTCACCTCACCCCCTTGCAAATCAGGCCAGCAGTCTGAGCCCCAAGCCATACAGCAGTCTCTTATTCTTTTTGAGGACTCTGTCAGCAGGGTTTCCCAGGGCCATCCACCTAGCCCTGCCCCAGAAGTGGAAGAGATTGAGTGCAGCGATGCCCAACCACTTATTTCTCAAGATGAGTACATGCAAGGATCATCGCAGCACGTCTCCGATGATGACGAAACGCAGGTGCCAACTGCTGCGGCGTTCAGCATTGTGGAGACCGACAAGGAGGGCAGGGGTGAAGACTGGGTGGAAGATGATGTGGAGGACGATGAGGTCCTCGACCCCACATGGAATGAACGTCATGCAGGTGACCTGAGTAGTTTGGAGGAAGAGGCGGTGGTCGCACAGAGCCACCAGCACAGCAGAAGAGGGAGCAGGGTGCAGAAGCGGAGCGGCCGTGCCCTAGACACTACGCCCGCTACTGCCCAACGCAGCAAGGGAACGAGCGCACCAAAGTCAGCTCAAAGGAGTTCTCTAGCGTGGAAGTTCTTTAGAAAATGTGCTGATGACAGGACACGAGTGGTTTGCACCCTGTGCAATCAGAGCTTGAAGCGAGGCATGAACCTTCTCAACCTGAGCACAACCTGCATGATCAGGCATCTAAGTGCAAAGCACGAGCTGCAGTGGAGTACACACCTTCAAAACCAAGAAACGTCTCTGGCTCATCCTGCTTCCTCTTCTGCTGCAGTCTCGGCCGCTCCAGCCACATCTGTAGTGATACCGGCACCTGCCACCCCGCAAACAGACGATCTGTCAGCAACACCACCACCTGGGTCACCAACAACCATCTCCACAATGTCCCGTGGAAGCGTTCAGCTTTCCATCTCCCAAACACTTGAGAGGAAGAGGAAGTACCCCCCTACCCACCCGCGATCCCTGGCCCTGAATGCCAGCATTTCAAAATTATTGGCCTTTGAAATGCTGTCATTCCGTCTGGTGGAGACGCACAGTTTTAAAAACCTTATGTCGGTGGCTGTCCCACAGTACGTCGTGCCCAGCCGCCACTACTTTTCCAGGCAAGCCATCCCTTCCCTGCACAACCAAGTGGGGGAAAATATCAGGTGTGCACTGCGCAACGCCATCTGTGCCAAGGTCCACCTAACTACGGATACGTGGACCAGTAAGCACGGTCAGGGGCGTTATATCTCCCTAACGGCACACTGGGTAAATGCAGTGGCGGATGGGCCTGAGGCGGATAGCAATTTGGCGCATGTCCTTCCACCACCGAGGATTGCAGGGCGCTTCAGTTTGCCTCCTGTTCCTAACTCCTCCTACTCCGCTTCCTCATCCTCTACCGCCTCCTCATCCGGACAGCGTAACACCTTCACCACCAACTTCAGCACGGCCAGGGGTAAACGACGGCAGGCAGTTTTACAACTTGCCTGTTTGGGGGACAAACCACACACCGCGCAGGAGTTGTGGAGGAGCATGGAACAGCAGACAAATGAGTGGTTGCTGCCAGCGAGCCTCAAGCCCGGCCTGGTGGTGTGTGATAACGGGCGAAATCTCATAGCAGCTCTGGGCCTAGCCGGTTTGACGCACATCCCTTGCCTGGCGCATGTGCTGAATTTGGTGGTGCAGAGGTTGCTTAAAAACTACCCCGATATGTCAGAGCTGCTGCAGAAAGTGCGGGCCGTTTGTGCGCACTTTCGGCGTTCTCACCCTGCTGCTGCTCGCCTGGCAGCGCTGCAGCGTAACTTCGGCCTTCCCGCTCACCGCCTCATATGTGACGTGCCCACAAGGTGGAACTCCACCTTGCACATGCTGGAAAGACTGTGCGAGCAGCAGCAGGCCATAGTGGAGTTTCAGCTGCAGCACGCACGCGTGAGTCGCTCTGCGGAACAGCACCACTTCACCACCAATAACTGGGCCTCCATGCGAGACCTGTGTGCCTTGTTGCGCTGTTTTGAGTACTCCACCAACATGGCCAGTGGCAATGACGCCGTTCTCAGCTTAACTATCCCACTTCTATGCCTCCTTGAAAAAACAATTCGGGCGATGATGGAAGAGGATGTGGCACAGGATGAGGAGGAGGAGGAGGATGAAGAGGTAACATTTCCAAGGCTTTCAGGGCAGTCATTCGCAAGGGGCTCCGAGGGTGGGTTCCTGCACACGCAAACGCCAGGGACGCAATTGTCCAGCAGGGGCACAGTTCTGGAGGATGAGGAGGATGAGGAGGAGGAGGAGCTGGAGGAGGAGATGGAACCATGTTCACAGCAGGGTGGCACCCAGGCCAGCTCATGGCCATCACTGGTGCGTGGCTGGGGGGATACAGAGGACACGGACGATACACCTCCCACAGAGGACAGCCTTTCGTCGCCTCTGGGCAGCCTGGCACACATGAGCGATTACATGCTGCAGTGTCTCCACAACGACCGCCGAGTTGCCCACATTCTAACTTGTGCTGATTACTGGGTGGCCACGCTGCTGGATCCCCGTTACAAGGACAACGTACCGTCCTTAATTCACTCACTGGAGCGCGATCGCAAGATGCGCGAGTACAAGCGCACGCTGGTAGACGCCATGCTGCTGGCATTCCCATCTGACAGCGGGGCCACAGTGGAAGCACAAGGCAGAGGAGGAGGAGGAGGAGGTCGCCAACGCAACCAGGGCACCGCCAGCACCTCAGAAGGCAGGGTTAGCATGGCCGAAATGTGGAAAAGCTTTGTCAGCACGCCACAACAAACAGCAGCACCAGCAGCTCAGATGGAACGTCTTAGCAGGAGGCAGCATTTTACCAACATGGTGGAGCAGTATGTGTGCACACGCCTACATGTAGTGAATGACGGGTCTGCCCCCTTCAACTTCTGGGTCTCCAAATTGGGCACATGGCCTGAGCTTGCCCTTTACGCCTTGGAGGTGCTGGCGTGCCCTGCAGCCAGTGTATTATCTGAACGGGTATTTAGCACGGCTGGGGGCGTTATAACAGACAAGCGCAGCCGCCTGTCCAGAGACAATGTGGACAAGCTCACGTTCATTAAAATGAACCAGGCATGGATCCCACGGGACTTTTCCGTACCTTATGCAGAATAGCAATGGATACCGACCTTACCCACCCATTGTTCCATTTTTGCTCTTTCTCACTCTTTTGGGGTGTACCCTCATTTAAAATTTTTGAAAAGAAGCAGTGTTGGCTACCTCGTCCTCCTCCTCAGGGCCAGATTAATGTAGGGGCTATTGGAGCTGCAGCTCCAGGCCCCTACCTTTTATATAGGCCCCGGGTTGGCCATATTCACTGTTACCGCTCTTCTGTCACTTGTAAACACAGAAGTCTGGCTTCTATGCTCGCTTCCCCAGGCAGCACCCTCAGAACCTCCCCACACAGCGTGAAGGCCGGACAAGGAGGGACAGTTGGCGATGCATGGATGTGTTTATGGGCTTCAGAGACAGCATCCCATGTTGAATTAGGCATGCATGGCTGCACCCTTCCTCCTCTGGGTGCATGGCAAGGCACGGCCCTTAAGGCCCTTCAAAATCCTCAGCACCAAGCCCATGATGCTGTTAATCCGGCCCTGGTCCTCCTCCACCGCCGCTTCCACCTACACCGCCCATAGGTGTGCGCAGCCTATTGCATTAAGGTGTGCACCCCAAAGTTGAAATACACATGCATGTGTTTGCCAGCAGGGAGAGTAATGTATCGGGGCCATGTACCTGTAGGCAAGGAGAAATAGAGCAGAGCAGGTCCCAGGGAGATCTTTCCCATCTCCTCACTGGCAATGCTATGTGCCCTAGGTGATTAGGGTGTGCCCAGGCACACCCAGCACACCCTGTGCGCACGCCTATGTCACCGCCACATCCACCACCACCTCAACCTCCCTCCTACTCCATATGGGCCTCGTCCTTCAGAGATGAAGAAGAACATTGTTTTATTTTTCTGTTTTTTTTTTGTTGTTTTAAGTTATTTCCCTATCCACATTTGTTTGCAGAGCACTTGCCATGCTCTTAATTACGTTTTGCTGCCATTTGCAGCACTCTAGCCCTTTCCTTTGGTGTTTTAGAGCCATTTTAGTGCCTTAAAGTTCGGGTCCCCATTGACTTCAATGGGGTTCGGTGTCCGGGAAAAGTTCGGTAAAAGTCCGGGACACGGACCCGGACTTTTTTTTAAAGTTCGGCCGAACCCGTCGAACACGGACATCTAGGTGTTCGCTCAACCCTACTCATCTGAAGTAATTTAGTATCCAATGAGTTGTTATTCACTGATAAGGTAAAATGTGGAAATGCTAATGATGCACTTATCACTGTGCTCTACTGACACAATCATGGCAAAAAATGCACAGAAAGGAAAAAATGTAACCAAAATAAAAAACAATTTATTGAATGCATTCCATTTCTGCCTTAAGTTTACAAGAGCAGTTTCTGCATTTCTAAGTGATAAAAAAAAAAAAAAAAACATCAACTATACAAAAAAGTTTCTTCAAGGGCAGAAGCCAAATAAATCAAGGCATAACTTACCCAGCAAGAAGTGAATGTTGTTTCATGAAACGCGTTGAATGTCAGGATATCAACTTATGCCCCGTACACATGTTCCGATAATCGTACAATAAAACTCGCTTTCGACCTGATCGCACGATAATCTGATCGTTAGTACACAGCTTTCGACAGCCGATCACGACATTTCATCCAACAAAATCCGAAGGGACAAACAGGAAAACTTCTGTCGTATGATAGCCCAGCGAACGACAATTGTTTCATCAGTACACTATGCGTCCGCTAAAAATCGATCGACAAAGACACTAAAATAGCACGGAAAAAGCCTGGCTGCCATTGTTTTTGTTTTGCACCATCTGATACGTAGCTAAGCAACCAGGAAGCTTTTCCCGAATCATACGACAAAAAATCATACGGTTTGTACGCATTGTTGAATTCTATGTTAGTATCATGCAACAAAATGCGAACGATAAGTCGTCCGATTATCTGAACGTGTGTACGGGGCTTTACTAGTCTGATATGTATCTATCTATAATGTTTTGATATGTCTCATGGAATTTTATCATGGTTTTAATTTTGTTTGTGAATAAAAATCAGATCTTTTTAGTATTGTTTGACTTGTTGCTTGGTGCAGCTTCTTTAAAGTCCCATGGGCAATTTCTTTGGTTGAGAGGTCTCAAAATTGGGGACTGAGCTGCACCTTCATTTATTGTACCTGGGCTTCATGTTTTATGTATGCTGTCAATCACAGCCTGTGAGGAGAGAGCTCAGAGCAGGAGTGGGGCCAAGCTATGCTGTGTGTGTCTATGCACAGGCACAGTGTGGCTCGGGATCGAGCAGACACGAGTGCCCACATAGTAAGCAGCTTGCTATGGGGGCACTTGGCAAGGGCAGGAGCGCTGGCAGGGGACCCCAAAAGAGGAGGATCGGGGCTGCTCTGTGCAAAACCATTTCACATAGTAGGTAAGAAATTGTTATTTAAGAAAATTGGTTTACAATCACTTTAACTCTACAACCTTCTGCCTGTGCTATTATACTGTCATGTAGTGTAGTGCTTTGCATTTAGGAGAGGGGAAAGAGTAGTGTCTCTCTCTGCTCCCTCTCCCCTCACTGGCCATGGAGGCAGCAGCGGGAGCCATTGGCTCCTGCTGATGTGAATCACAACCAAAGAAATTGTCCATGAGACTTTTAGGAAGCTGCACAAAACAAAGAGTCAAAAAATACTTAAAGTAGAACTATAGGCAAAACCTTTTTTTCCACTTTTGATAGAGTAAGGGATGCTTATAACTCTGACAGATTTTTTTTTTTTTTGCCATCTGTGTCCCATTTCAGAGATTTCCCTTCACTTCCTGTCCCATAACCAAACAGAAAGTGAGAGGAAATCCCTGCAAATAAAGGAACTCTTTTGGACCCCCTAGGTCACCAGAACTAGTGTCCCTATCGGAAGATTTCCCTCTCTATTACTTTTCTGGGGACAACCCAAAATTTTGGATTTTCTTTTACTTTCACTTTCATTGATAATGGTAAACAGGACAAATAGAGAGGGTGAATCTCCCTAACAGGGGCTCATGCAGCAATAAAAGCTAACAAGCGTTCTAGCACTCTATCCAAAACTAAAAAAAAGTTTTGCCTTTAGTTATACTTTAAAAGATCTGATTTTCATTTACATACAAAATTAAAACCGTGATAAAATTCCATGAGACATATCAAAACATGATAGATAATTGCTTGATAAGAAGTATACATATCAAACTAGCTAAACAAGCTTAACAAATAACAAACAGTTGATATCCTGACACTTAATGTGTTTCGTAAATAGCGTTCACTTCTTCAGGAGATAGTAGTGTTTTATAGGATATCTGTAGAAGTCATGTCAGTTATTACAGTGAAGAAAAAACCCTATCAACTATACAAAAATATTTCTTCAAGAGCGATAGCCCAACAAACCAAGGCATACCTTATCCAGCAATAATATACAAACTACCTCCTGAAGAAGTGAACTTTATTTCACAAAATGCATCGAGTGTCAGGATATCAACTGGCTAGTTTGATATGTTTACATGTTATCATGCAAACATGATTATCTATCATATTTTGATATGTCTCATGGAATTTTGTCATGGGTTTAATTTTGTATGTGAATAAAAATCAAATCTTTTAAGTATTTGGTGCAGCTTCTTTAAAGTCCTATGGGCAATTTCTTTACTTGAGACATCTCAAAACTGGGGATTGAGCTGCACCTTCGTTCATTGTACCTGGGCTTCATGTTTTATGCATGCTGTCAATCACAGCCTGTAAGAAGAGAGCGGGGGGCGAGCCGTGCTGTGTGCGTCAATGGACCGAGCCAGCACGAGTGCCCACATAGCAAGCGACTTGCTATGGAGGCACTTGGCAGGGGGAGGAGTGCAGGCAGGGGACTCCAAAAGAGGAGGATTGGGGCTGCTCTGTGCAAAAACAGTGTAAAGAACAGGTATGACATGTTTGTTGTTTAAAAAAAAAAAAAAAAATAGGTTTACAATCACTTTATCTCTACAACCCACTGCCTGTGCTATTATGGTGTAATGTAGTGTATTATTTTGCATTTATAACATAGAGATTGTGCTTCTATATCTATAAACACACAACCAAGTTTCTTTTAAGTCTCATGTAAGCATAATTTTATCAACTACATTATTATTGCCTTCATGGGAAACATTACATACCCAACGTAAATTTGAAATAATGTGTGTGTAGATATCTTTAGCTATGTAATAAGCTTGATGATAACTGGAGATGACAAATTCTGAAAATTGAGATAGTAAAATACAGTAAATAGGTATAATTTACTAATGTATGTAATAATGTTGTACTAATGTATGTAAGTAGACATCAAAATAGTTTTTCCTTGTTTCTATTGAAAAGTTATGGTTATGTTTGGGGGTAAATATGAATAGTGTGGACAATGTAATATTAAGGACATTGGAACAACACAAAATTATATCTCTGCAAGGCTTTTCAAAACCCCAGTTCAGGAAATTATGCTAGAAGACAAATCTGTCTCCAAATAAAGGTTGCATATATTCTAACACAAGTTTTTATTATCAATATTCAAAAAATGTTTAAACCCTAATCCCAAAAAGTGATATGATTACAACCCTAGATTAGAGCCACATAGAAGGTTGCTCTAATCTTGTGATGGTTTATTCAGATAACCTTAAAGCCAGCACAACCAGGTAAATGACATCACTTACAGTTAAAGAATTAAATGGTGTCCCTTCTACAGCCCCAACCTGCCCTTTGGACAGTTAAAAAAAGCAAAAGCAGAGGACAACCCTCCGTTTACTATACAATCTCCTCCTATCAGTATTAGTTTATATGCATTAGCACACCTGATTGGTGCTGCTGTATAGTGAATTACATAATTTTTAAATCAGGTCAAATTTAGGTACTTACATTTAATAAATACGGAACAGTGTGTCTTTTATAACTGCCTGGAGTTTGACTTACAGTTTAACTAGCCAAGCATATGTTAATATACAGATTATGGGCTGAAAGGGTTAAATAAATATAGATTAAGCTTGGGCTGTGGTGTCTTGATGGGAGCCTGCCAACATCCCTAATATAATTGTAATGGAAAGAAAAAGGTTCCCCTGGGTTCGGGACTTTTTAGGCAGAAAACCATCCAACAAAGTAAAGGGAATATGTGCACAAATGTAAAAAGTAAGTACAATTTATTCAAAAAGTAAAAAGTTGATTCAAATTATTATATAATGTGAAATACAGATAAGAACAATACATGTTACATGCGGTCTAGATACATCAGACGGAAAACTGAAGAGACAAAGATCGTGGGTGATCTCCCAAAATAGGACCTTGACGCGTTTCGGGTAATGACCCTTTATCCAAAAAGGCCAATTTGGGGTACACTTCACGTGTCCAGTTTCCAGGAGTTCATGATCGCATGTCTAAAACACTGTAGCGGTTAAAGAGCCGCAATGTTAAATGGGAGCGCGCCAAGGTGGGATGAGAGGCAGGAACAAGGAAAGAACCCCCCTGTGTAGTTGGTGTAGTGAGGTTAGCACGCAAGGACTGCCGAGCCACCAGCTCTACTCACTTGCCAGCGACCCCTCGATCTTTAAATCCTGGTCCATCTACTCTGTGGAAGCGGAACCTTTTCTCCATTAACTCCTTTTTATAGTACTACGTGTAAGGAAGATACTTTAATCACAGATACCCTTGCGTCTCTGGCCATTGGCCTTATGAGATCCTCGTGGGATAGGTTCCGGAGGGTTTCTCCAGCACAGTATTAAGAACTTACCACTTCCAGCTGGCTATACCTTTGCTCCCCCCCCAACTACACAGGGGGGTTCTTTCCTTGTTCCTGCCTCTCATCCCACCTTGGCGCGCTCCCATTTAACATTGCGGCTCTTTAACCGCTACAGTGTTTTAGACATGCGATCATGAACTCCTGTAAACTGGACACGTGAAGTGTACCCCAAATTGGCCTTTTTGGATAAAGGGTCATTACCCGAAACGCATCAAGGTCCCATTTTGGGAGATCACCCACGATCTTTGTCTCTTCAGTTTTCCGTCTGATGTATCGGGACCGCATGTAACATGTATTGTTCTTATCTGTATTTCACATTATATGTTAATTTGAATCAACTTTTTACTTTTTGAATAAATTGTACTTACTTTTTACATTTGTGCACATACTCCCTTTACTTTGTTGGATGGTTTTCTGCCTAAAAAGTCCCGAATCCAGGGGGAACCTTTTTCTTTCCAAAGGGTTAAACAAGGTACTTAAAGCAGAAGTAAACCCATCTGTTTAACAGAAATGTAACACTCCCATTGGGTGTGCTCTCAACCAAACTGTCAAACCATCCAATGGCTGGTGTCATAAATGATCACACGTGCATCATTATGGCAGTTGTAGATTAAACAGAGGCTAAGTTGGAAGCTTTCTTGGCTGAAAATATAGGGGGGGTTACTTCTACTTTAAAGTGATTGTAAACCCTCACCTTGTAAAACAACCCATTCAGTTCAAATAGAAATGAAAGACAAAGCATTTTTGTATAAGTAAAAAAAAAATACAATATAAAAACCTTTTTTCCCTTTTTTTATAAGTGATCACATTCCCTCAGTTCCCTCTGCTCTCAGCTGCATAAGAGCTGGAGGAAGGAGAAGCAGAAATTCACTGAGCTTCCCAGTGAATGGCTGTGCAGTGGGGGCATGTCAGGACAAGTCTGATCATTGGAGGAGAGCACACTGAGTTCCCCAGCATAGTTAGAGAACTGTCAAATGTGTGCTCTCCTGCTTAGTGTGGTCAGTTTTTAATAGGAAAGCGGGGGGACTGGCAGGTACACCAGGTATTTGACATAAAGGTAGCATACAAAGAGAACAAGATACTTTCTCATACAAGTACATGGTACATCAGGCACACATCAGGAATATGAATCTTTGGGGTAACAAATGCTTTAAGCCATGTCCATATTAATAACTATGCTACTTGTGTATAGAACCCTTCAACGTGTATGAGGGTCCTATATGTACATTTTAGATTTCTGGAAAACTGTAAAGTATATTTCCATGTAATAGATCTGACATAGCAAAATGTGAACAGATTGTCCTCTTTTTATAAAGCTACTTTCAATGTGATGGATATCATCAGAAACAAATTAGGCAATGTACAAAACTGAATACACTGACGTAGGTCTACTAACGTAACATAGCCCAGAACATTGTAAATTACCAGATATGTTACGGTAAAGAAGATTTATCTTCTAAGATAAATGTATATATTCTCACTTGGGCAGCAATATTTATATCTCATTTTTCCTTCTTGTTTTAAAATGTTCAGCAGTTTTGTTTAGAAGCTGCCTATGGCCTCAGCACATCACACACAGAGTGAGAAGGGTGAATAAAGCCATTAAAACATTTTACACTTCAAGAGTTGGAAACTGGATCCCCTCCAAGCTGAGCTCTAGACAAAGTCTTACGTCAGAGGGCAATGTCTTAGCAACAACTTGGACTCCCTTACTTGATTTATAATATGGCTGCTTAGTGGTAACAGAGCAAGTTCATCTGACTTCCTGGAAGAAAGTGGATAAATAACTGCTGGTTATCATAAGGTCGACAGTAGCAGTTATATGACTATCTTCTGCATGTTCAATACAACCTACTGAATTGAACAATATCTTCTAGGTCCAAAAGTAACAGCTTGATGACTTTCTATTTAGTTTGGAGACGAGGGATTATGGGAGATGTCGAAGTACTGCATCAGAGTAATTAAATGAGAGGCATAGTAAAAACCCAATTGAAGTGTATGGAAAAAGTAATGTGAGACATATGGACCTGAGCCTTTGCCAGAGAAACAATTTACACTTATTTTAAGATCCCCTCTCATCCTCTACTGTGCAATAACACTTGGAATAAAAAAACTGAGAAAGTGCTCCAGAAATCTGAAGTTGTTTAGCACAAATGGTTCTGTTATATATAAACTTTGTTATAAACTAATTTGCATAATATAAAGTTTATTTTTACTTTTGACATTCACATTGCCGCTGCTAAGTATACAGCTTTTGCAAATCGACAGCTTTGGCGTCTTTATTTCTATTGCTGACATCATATTGTTCCATGACCGGGCACAAGCACAGGGACAGAAATTTAATAAAATATCCAATAAAGAAAGTGGATATACTGTATACTGTTTATAATAAATATCCACTTTTTTATTGGATGTTTTTATTTTGCATATCGCTTGTATTTTTTACCATTCTGCAATTCAATCAAAACAACTGAAGTCTATATGACAAGTTTTTGAATATGGGACTTTCTAGATGTTCTTGATTTTGTGGTATACTGTATATTCATATGCATATCTTCTAGACATCAATTTTCATCATTATAACTATGTTTTTTCCTATTTCTTGTAGCCCTGATGAACAGGTTGAATATTTTTTTATGATTTTTTTTTTTTTGTTTCCAACAGTTTATTAGAAGTATAAAACATTACAGAGGGTGTTACAGAGAACAATAAAACAACATTAAGGTGTCAAACAACAAGTCGAAAAGCAATACAGGGCGTAAGTAATATAATAAAAAACACAACATATCTTCAAAAAGAAAATAAAACAACAATCGGGTAACCACTCGTGGGGCTACGCTACACCTGAGAGCTAAAGAGAGGTAACCATTAGATGAGTATAGAGTTGGGCGATGGTGTGGTCCTTGACCATGGCTGCCTACAGGCAGAAGGATCTCAGGAAGTTGATAGTTCCAATGTGTGATGAGGATGAGGAATACTGGATGAGAACTGTCAGGTGTGAGTGGAGTATGGTTTATGATCAAGGATGAGAGCTACCCTTGGTTGCATGGGTGAGCCTTGTCGAGCATTACAGTTGTCTCTGTCTAGGTTATTCAGCACACTTTATATGATTTTTTTATTACAGAAATTAAAATTAAGAAAATTCTGGAACTCCCTTTTTCAGTTTTGTACTGGTGTTTCTTTGCTTTGTGTCTCTGTCAGGTGCCAATCGAGGGAATCCTTGCTGTGGGGAAATCGCCTCTTCAGACCAATTGAGCTTGTTTGAAGTTTTTCTTCATCTGATTACACTTTCAAGTCTAAAAGTTCCAAGGCCTCTTTGAGTATGTTGTTCTAGTGTGTTTATTTTCTGGACATTATTTATTATTACTTTTCATTTTAATTTGATACAATTATTGATCTTTTTTCTCTTTTGTAATTATACCTAAAACCTATTGTTTAACATTTTAGTGTTAAAAATTAACCCCCGCCAGGACTCTCTGCTGGCCAGTCAAGTTCTTCCACCCCAAACTTGCTCATCCTTGTCGTTATGGACCTTGCTTTGTGCACTGGTGCGGAGTCATATTAGAACAGGAAGGGACCATCCCAAAACTGTTCCCACAAAGTTGTGTGCAAGAAATAGTCCAAAATGTCTTGGTTTTAAGAGTTCCCTGGAACTAAGGAGCCAAGCCCAACCCACACCATAATCCCCCCTCCACCAAATGATTTGGACCAATGCACAAAGCAAGGTCCATAAAGGCATGGATGAGCGAGTTTGGGGTGGAGGAACTTGACTGGGCTGCACAGAGTCCTGACCTCAACCCGATAGAACACCTTTGGGATGAATTAGAGCGGAGACTGTGTGCCAGGCCTTCTTGTCCACCATCAGTGCCTGACCTCACAAATGGCCCCATAGACACACTCCTAAATCTTGTGGACAGCCTTCTCAGAAGAGTTGAAGCTGTTATAGCTGCAAAGGGTGGACCAACTCCATATTGAACCCTACAGACTAAGACTGGGATGCCAATAAAGTTCATGTGCATGTTAAGGCAGGCGTCCCAATACTTTTGACAATATAGTGTAAGTCTAAAATTTATCTTTGTGTTATAGAATGTATGTGAATACTGACAGATTCAGAAATAACTTTTATCCCAGCTTTGTTGCCAAAGTTTAAATGCTATTTTTTGTAGCCAGATCCCCTATAGCCACTTCAGGCCTTGTAATGTGCCTTTTCTGTATGATGCCTTCAGCCTCTTTGCATATGACTTTAACATATTAGAAAGGCAGCACCCACTCATAAATATTCATAAAGGGAAACAAATAAAATAATTACAAATGGCCTTACAAACACACAATATAATGACATCCCTGTAAATTGTACTAAAATAATAACTGCACTTAATCACTTGATTAATCAAGTATATTGTTCCTTTCCTTCCCTCTTCTCTCGGAATTAAAACAGTCCTTTGTAATCTGATGATAGAAAATATGTACAAAAACAGTTCACAATCTCTTTAATGTTATGACCACCCTTACGATTCCTTTGGATCAGAAACAACAGAAGAGATAAAATATCAGTAGCCTTGAAAACCAAAGTCAGTACCAGGGAATGGACTGCAGTTAGATAGTCAAAAGAGGGTGCCAGACCATAGCAATACCATATTGGCATGTCTCCCCTTAGTGCTACTTGAGCCTCTTAAAGTTCCCAGGCAAGGGTAAAGTTTTGAAAGTTGGTTTTTGGGTAGGCATACCTTCTGTACTTTACAAATGTGTGTGTGTCGGTGGGTGCAGCATGGTGCAGTGACAATAACACACACTCAGTCCGGGTGCAAATAATGGAACTTGTTTTGAAGTCAATGAAGAACAGTTCACAGCAACCCCTGCAGATGGAAGCCCAACCAGGAACACTCACGGATGACACAGTGTGTAGCAGAGCAGATTTCAGCTGAACTGACATCTTCTGTCTGGAGGGGCGGAATGAGGCCTGGCCGGTCTGAACCTAAATGAGAAGGTGTCCAAAGAGAGAAGCGAATCCCTAAGCTTTCCCTACTCACCTGAAACCTTTCCCTACCACTCATACTGTCCCTGACAGATGAGTGACCTGTTCCTACACTACCCACACACTGAACCCAGGAGCCAGGGTCTTAAATAGACTCTGACTGACCCAAGATGGCCACCAGGGTCACATGGGCTGTCAGCGTCCAACCGGATCACTGCCCCAGTGACCCAGTAATCCATAGAAGAACCATGTTCCTTCTTCCTTCCTCCCCCTCTGGACTGCCTCTATGGATACGTGCCACCTGCAGTGGAGAAGACAGACTGCACCTGCCCACATGTGCAGTGCACTCCACTTGTTTTGTTACTCAAAAGCTAGCAAAGCACTATTGATAGCAATAAAAGAAAAAGTGTCATGGGAGAACATAACCTGTCAAAGTCATGAGACCTACCTCTTCTTGAATCATAATGCGGCATTAAGCACAGAGAAAGTCATGACGGAACAGGATGTAAAATGCAGATCAGGGTGTAGAGTAACACTACAATGCTCAACAGGGAGTGGATATCAGTATCTAATCTTTGCAATCAATAGGAGTCTAATAATTGCATTTGGTAAATTTTGTTTATAAAATGAAAGTGGTTCTCAAGCCTAAACATTTTTTACCTTAATGCATTCTTTGCATTAGGGTAAAAAATGTTTAGGCATTGATTTTGTCCCCCCCCCCCCCTAATACTTATCTAAGCCCTCATTTGACCCAGCCCTGTGCATGTCTCTCTGCTCTCCTTACTTCCAGGTCTTGCTGTGGCCATTGGCTCCCAGTGCAGTCAACCATAGCCAGTGACGAGGGAGTGGGAGGCATGGCTTGGAGGCGAGCACACACGAGTGCCCTCTTGGGAAGTGGCTTCCCATGGGGGCACTAGACGGAGAGGAGGAGCCAGCCAGCAGGGGGAAGTTTGGGGCCGCTTCCATTGCAAAGAGAAGGTAAATATAGAGATATTTTTTATTTTAAAACAAAATCCTTTACAATTACTTGACGTATAAAAATATTATGACGTTAATATGATGTATACAAACAAAATGTAGTTATTATTTGGCCAAAGATATAACAAAGTTTACTGTGGGATAGGAATAGGGAAGGGAAGATAGGGGAAAGGAAGGTGGAAGCAGTGTGGTGGTAATATCCTCTGGGAATACCAACTAATAAAATTGAAACATACAGATAAAAAAGAGTTACAACAGAATAGTTTTGTTAATAAAAAGTCATATGGGACAACAGTAGGGAGAGGGTAGAATGGTACATTTTAAGGAACAATAAACAGACCAGTATTATTGTTTCAGGTAAAATAAAGTTTCCGGTTTAACGTAGATGGGTGTAGATAGTTTGTCCAATCTTTGATATTTGGGTATCAGTAACTAAGCCACTATCGAGGACAACTGCCTTAAAGAGGCAAAAAATGAACAGCAGAGGGCACATATAATTGCAGTAAAAAAAAACAACATTTATTGATAAAAACTACAATCGGCAAATCACATTTGATAAGGAGTCACATGACTGTCATATGAATTTTATCCACTGAGAGATGTCATCCAGACCACAACAGAACATAGAAGAGGTAATCCAGTACAGAGACTCTGTGCTTCCAACAGCCAGATAGTACTCAGGGAGCCATGTAAGTCAGTCTGATAGCTAAAGTCCTGTGTGATGTCTGGTCAGTAGTAGAGAAAGTATGGCTACATGTTTCGAGGCTGCTCCACTTCATGATTGTGTCCCACTTGTTGTTGATTCTTCACAAAAAATTACAGTTTTATATCTTTATGTTTGAAGCCTGAAATGTGGCAAAAGGTCGCAAAGTTCAAGGGGGCACGAATACTTTCCCAAGGCACTGTATATATATATATATATATATATATATATATATATATATATATATACACACACACACATATATATATATATATATATATATATATTAACTCCAAGAGCTTTCCCAGATGAGGTAAAGCTTAATTGCTTAACTGCTGTTTTGATTTCTAGTAAGGTGACAGCTTCTTCCAGTTTTTGCTTGGAGTGGAGTGGAAGTAAGTTGAGGGGATATTGATAAGGTTATACCATCATTAAGAGTATATAAGTCTTCATAAAATTTTACAAAATTTTGGAGGATTTCTTCAGTTTTCTTATTTTATTAATATTTTTGTCTTTTATTTGCGGGCTGTAGGTTTGAAATCTATTTTTTTTTCTTACTCTAGCTAAAGTTTTTCCTCATTTATTAATGTTATTAGCCTTGTTTTTATACTTCTAGTAACAATCATTTGTTCTGGTATGTAGTATCTCTTTTAATTTAGCTCTCAGGGTTAGTGAGTTAGTAATTGTTTACGTGTGTTAATGGGGAACACTCTTTTATGTATTGATTCAAATCTTGATATTTCTTCTAACAGCTAACTCATTTAATTAGAAAGTTTTTTTTTTTTTTTTTTTTAACTTCTGAATGCTATTTCTATCAATTGTCAGCACACAAAGGCTTTATGAGCCTCCCATAAAATTCCTGGGGAAGATACAAGGAGGTGAGGTGAATTTTCTAAAACTGGAGCCAGAGGCGTAACTAGAACCTTCAGGGCCCCGATGCAAGAAACCATGAAGGGCCCCCCAGACCCCTGGCCGGGGCCCTTCCCTTCAAGCCCGGGGCTCTTCCCACTAATCCTGGGGCTCTTTAATCTCATTGCATGGCCTTTTATTATGGTCCCGCATCAGGATCCTTTCACAAGTTTTGCAGTGGGCCCCCTTCCTGCAATCTTGGGGCCTCCCCACAGTGGTGAAATGCCAGGGCCCGGTCGCAAGTGTGACCTTTGAGATCCTAGAAGTTCACCCACAGGTTTGCTACCGGGCCCCCTGGAGCATGGGGCCCGGTAGCGATTGCAACCCCTGCAACCCCTGTAGTTACGCCCCTGACTGGAGCAGTCAAAATCTGGAGCAGCTGTGTACTGTCAGTTGATAGCTTCAGCTTGTGTGCTTAAGAATGGTTAAGAAATAAAAGCTAGAACATGATTGGCTGCCATGCACAGCTGCTCTAGATTCTTACTGCTTGAGGCTTAGTAAAATCCCCTCAAAATCATTATTGTAATCAAAATAGTCTAATACTTTTAATCTAATTTCTTCAGGTTTTAGGGTACTTGCACGCGGCATTGATGTTTGAACATCAGTATTCCAGGACAAAACTTCTTGTGTTATCTTGTGTGTATTTGTGCGTACTTGCATGTATGCACATACAAATAAATTCAAGCTCCCAGAATGGAATTTTATCCTCTTCAAATTAACATTTAACGCACACAGTTGCGAGCTGCATTTAGGTCAGTAAAAAAAAAAATCACCTGTTTGCCTGAAAACGCTGAGTATTTAGAAAGCAGTGTGCAAGAGGAAGCCACAGTTTTTTAGTTTTTGACTTTGGCCTCTTTCACACGGGCATTCCGTATGTCCGTATATCACCCCATCCGTTTGCGGGTGATATACGGACATAATGCATGTCAATGGGATTACAGATGTCAGCGGATGACCATCCGCTGACATCCGATTTGCGTCCTTTCAGTTCTGTTCCGTTTTTTGGAACGGAACAGAACCCTATTTTTCTTCCGTTTAAAAAAAGAAAAGGACGCAAAATCGGATGTCAGCGGTGTCATCTGCTGACATCCGCAATCCCATAGACATTCATTATGTCCGTATATCACCCGCAAACGGATGGGATGATATGCGGACATACGGACCGGACGACACAAGTGTCATCCGTGTCCGTAAAAAAAAAAAGTGCCAGTGTGAAAGAGGCCTTAGGTTCCACTTTAATGTTATGTGGGAGTCAACCCTGTCATTTATTGTGTTGCCAATTTTTTAAAGTATGTAAGAAAAGTAGTGATGGCTCTGATGGTACATTTTACCTTTTTAGTGTTCATTTTTTGCAGCATAGGAATCTGTAGGTTCATAAAAGGACATGTTTTTATGTATTAGGAATGGTCTGTCTAAAGTAAGAAGATCAGTCATAAAAAGTTTTCCACTTTCCTAGCTCATAAAGATGGGGGTGATGAACATAGAATGAGTTATAACAGTATAAGACTAAAAAGATTATTAAATAGGATGAAATGCAAGTGCAGTAGCCCACTGCAACCAATTAGCATTCTTTTTCAGTGATCAGCTGGGTTGCTATTTGATACTGTTCTTTGCATTCGTTTTTACTCTCTGAATTACTTTACTGAATACGCTTGTGGAAAGAAACTAAAGACAGCTCATAAGTGGGACAAGATTCAGATCTGATGTTTCATGCAGTAAGTTTTATAATTTCATTAGAAGCCAGAATGGATGCTGTCCTTAAGCAATTTGTAAACTAAGGTCCGAGGTCACTCAGATTTAACTTTAATTTATCAAGGTATAAACAGTGGCCACATAACTTGCATCACAGCTGCTGTATTAAAAAGAAATGTAATACTTACCCATCCCCATTCATTCTCTATATGCTGATGTTGTTTATCTGAGATCTTTTTCATCTGCAGATAATTTGCTGGCTGCAGCTGAGTCTGTGTATATATATTTCTGTAATCATTTAGGTGTTTGCTGTGAATGTCTTATTTGAGCACATATGGCATGATGTGGATTAGTTCTACAGCACATTCTTTCAAATGTTTGTTAATTTCACAAACCTTTCCTATGATATTTTTATGCATGTTATGGTTGGGAAGCTTAGACCAGCGGCTAAGTACACAGTTAAAATACATATTTTTAAACTGTCCTACGTGCTAAAAATATGTTTTTCTGTTCAGCCAGTTAAACCATATGCCCAAGCCAGACCTTTTCCACTATCCTGACCATTTACTTTTCTCCAATGCAGAAAATACAGTGTCTAACAATAAATCTTATCAATACATCAAAATCACTGCTTGATCTCCATTTGACATTTTTACCGCCCCAGTATCTCAGAATGGTTTCAGAGAATGTACTAAATTTTTTAGCTGGACCAAATTCAAACTCCTTGACTCCTTATATCAGTAATCCTAATTTAATCAGCATGTCCCACTTTCAAAAACGCAAGTTCAGCAAGAACAGTCTTTAAAAAGCCATATAAATCTTGGGTGCAGGGAAGGACAGTATAGTATGTAGAATATTATTTCCAAAGTGCTTAATCCCTTTGGTCAGAGTGGAATGGGAGAAACCATCATACTAAATATGAGCATAACTGCAAGGCTGTCTCCTTGTGAGCCTTGGCTATGAGTTTAGACCAGCTAATGTATTTTAAAGAAAGTCAGTAGTGTTGAGTCTTGTAGTCTCAGGCAGACTTGTTATAGAATGCTTTATTAATGACTTCCTGCATTCATATTACGCATTTAGGCTTCTGAGTATACCATAACAGAAACAGGAACTAACGTAGTTCACATAGTTTTGTTTTGTTCTTACAATATGTTGGTGTTTCTCATGTGCAGGTTCTTTCTTAAGGTTTATGGTACTTGTAAGTGATGAGTTCCATGGACAATAGTGCCATCAATTAAGGGCTGTTCATGTCTAATCCTGTAGTAAGATCATAGAACAGGGCTTTCCAAATTGTGCTTGTACTGGGCATGCAAGACAAACTTGTTCTAGCTGCGGCCAAAGCTTCTGGGAAACAGCTTCTACAAAGAGGAGTAAGCATCTCAATTTCTGACACACTGGTTTCACATCTTACCGCACTTTCATTTTGTGTACAAAGTTATTTGCACAGTGAGCTGTCTCTGAGTGACGAAACATGTAGACTGGTAGCATAGGGGCACCTAGATCTGTTGTGATGAGACCATCCTCTAATTGTAGATTTAGTACAGCAACAATATCCCTGTGCCCAGTGTAGTGGTGCCTTTCTTTACATTTTAGAATTCGATTTTCACACAAGTTGGTTGAATTTTACAGTCAGTAGAAGATCACTAAACACAGAAATAGAGTCTCTAAGATAACTAACCAATTTCACCGCAGGTGCAGTAAGTGGTTTATTTGCAATGTACTTCAGGCAGATTTTTTCATTCAGTATAGAGACAGCAGATCCTGTATCAACTATCAAGGTAATGGAGCAGTCTTGTGTATATAATGCATTATACATATAACAACTATAAATAGTAACATCTACAAGCCAGAGATATAAATACCACAAAAAAACACCTCTGAATGAAGTATGGTTGGATGAATGAGGGTATGGTGGGTTGTTTTAAGAATCCAGAAAAAAGACCTCCTAGCCTAAAATTAAGTGGTATTGACAATTCTGAAAAGGTGGTGCAGGTGCCTCCACCATTATGATCAGGATTATCAGCAGTAAGGCCAATGGGGTTCTCCTCTCCAGCGGTATGTCCTGCAGGGTGTCTGTACCATTTTGTGGGCATAGTTTTGATCCCATTGAGCCACATTGCCTACTTTTAATGTTTTTAGTTTTTCTTTTGCCTCGTTCTCCTGAGAAAACAGACAGTGAAATGCATTCAGAACACCCTCTCTGTATAGTATATATAAAGTAGACTTTAGTAAGGAGTAAAATTGTTATACGGTGGAAATATACTGTGGGAGGTTGCAGGCACTCCTGTATCTATGTATTGGTGGTAGAGTGGCAAGATTAAGTATAAAAAAAATTTCATTTTTTGACGTTTGTGAAATTCAAACTAGGATACATCTATGGCAAGAAATTGTCTTTTTTTAGGATTGTTGGAATGTTTGAAGTATATAAAAATGTGCAATTGTATTATTATTTTATTGCTTGGTCTGAAATGCATAACTGGCACCTTAAAAGTCCAATTCTAGATATCTAGTAGTTGCTTCTTGCACCACACGTTGGTATGAGGATGGTGGAATTGCAATTGCAGAGTTAAGATGCTAAATTTGCTTCTAAGACTTTCCAAGAAGGCATTACAAAGTTCTGCTTATCTGCAGAGTACACCAGGAGGGTATCTGGTAAGATCTGTGCTACAATGATATCGTTGGACCTGCAGTCTCACATTGTCCACCTGGTTTCTGCAAATCTTCCATCTAAAGCTGAAAAGAAAAAATAAACTAGTATTGAGGCTCATTTTTTGGCAATTGTCTCAGCTGTTCTTCTGTGGGTTTTTTGTCTATTTCCAAAGTGTAACGCTAGATTTGTTCTGGAGCCTGTTGCCTGCTTTAGGGTACATTTACCTTTGGCAGCAAGAATAGGTAGATGTGCTATTTCCTTAACATTGGGAGATAATAGTGTTGTATGAATGTAGACACATCTAAAGGAAACAGTGGGATATATTTCTGTTTTCCAACGGGCTCTATGAAGGCTTTCCATCTTTTTATAATCTGAACTATATGCAGATGAGCCTGCTGGGTAGAAGGATTTTTTAGCATGTATAGAGGAGTTGTTTCTGGTGGAAAATGACACAATGCATGCCGCATGAGGATGGGGTTTAGAGGTCCCACTTTGTTGCAGTATTTTGAATTTCAGGGTCTGATGTAGCTTAGTCAATGCCCAAAACACATTTGAATTCTGCTGTTGGGCTTCTAACTTCCAGCCTAATCTTGTTGTAATCTTTACCCTAGTCTTGTCCTATGCTGCTCTTGATTTTGTCTTTCTATCTTTTGCATCTAACCTTTCCACTTTCTTCTCCTTGCAATCCTGTTTCTATACTCGTTCCAAGTTTCTATCCTAGTAGTAGCGTAGTTTAGTATGTTTAAGTGCCGGTTCACACTTCCGCGCGTGCGGCGATCGCATGTAATATCGGAGCGCACTGCTCCTTCATTACATGTGATCGGATGTGCAGTGCGAATTCAGCCATACACTTTGCACCCGCACAAAAGTCGCACATGAGGCATTTTTTAGCCGCATCAGGATCGGATCGCACAGTGGTTCACACTTGTGCAATCCGATCCTGTGCGAACTGTCAGATCGCACTGCGATATGCGATCAAACTGGGGGTGTCGTTAACATTTCACTGACACCCCCTGCGTATCGCCTATGGCAGTGTGAACTGCCAGATGTGTGTTTGCGATGCAGGAACAGGCTGCGAATTCGCAGCCTTCCCGCATCGCACAAGTGTGACCCGGCACTAAAGGGTAACTCCACTTTCGTGGGGAAAACCATCAGCAAATAAAGAAAAAACAATATAGCGTATTCAATTGCTACAGAAATCATATTGTAATTGAATGTTATTAAATTACCTTTCCTTTTTAATCTGCAGCTATGTACACAGAATGTGTGCTGACCACACCCCAGAAACATAATTTCCTGCTTGTGTGATTGGCTCACCAATTTTCCCAGAAGTCTGCACTAAGATACAAGTCAGATTTCTGGCATCCCGTGCAACAAAAATGTCATTTTTGGTGAGATACTCCCAATAGGAACACGTCTATAGGGATGCACGCTCAGCAGCTTTTCTCATTAGAGCTCTGCAGCTGCCACAGCTGATAGATAATTATGAAACCACTCCCATTAGACACACTTAACACAGAGGCACAGAGGAACAAACAATGATTTCTTCAGAATAACAAAAGGTAGGAATCTGCAACAAAGTTTGTTAAAATCCTTGCAATGTACAGAGATCACTCACAGGGGAATTTTTTTTTTCCTCAACAAAAATGTAGTTACGCTTTAAGTAGGGGGAAGTATGTGGAGTCTTAAGGGCTGTTTTTTTTTTATCTATACACAAATGTTTTGCCTTTCATTTCTATTTTAAACCAAATGAGTTGTTTTATTAGGTGATCGTTTACAATCAATTACAATTACATTTAGTCCTACAGGTCCATGTTTTTAATTGCATTTGATTAAGTGTTTGTCCACCATGAAGGGAGAGGCTCTCTGAAATGCAGCAGGAACTGTTGTTGCAATTAAAGGGGAATAGTTATAAAGCAGTGAATGTGACTTTCATCACATTCTCTGGTGGAGACTAAGGCTGGCCATACACTATACAATTTTCTTGTTCAACTTTCCTTTAGATTTACCAAAACCATGTAATATAGGGTCAAACCTAAACACTTTCAATTTGTATGCAGTCAGGCAGGCCCTTGCACTACATAGTTTAAGGTAAATCTAAAGGAAATTGAATAAGAAAATTGTATAGTGTATGGCCAGCCTTAATTCTTTTTTTTATAATGGGGATCTGGGAGATTCACCTGCAGAAAATGTTTGCTGAATGTTAGATTTAATGCTTTATAAATGAGCACCAAAGTGTATGCCAAGTCAAAAAACGATTGGCTTGAAATAGACTTTAAAGAGGTTCTAAAGGCAGAATTTTTTAACTTTTTTTTAACCTTTTTTTTCAGAAAAAACCTTCAGTGTGCAGCTCCTCACACAGCTCCCCCTTATACTTACCTGAGCCTGATGTCAATCCTACACAAACTGTTCCTCTCTGTAAGACAAAAAAATGATGTTTAGATACAGGCTTTAACTAAAAAAATATGAGATAAAACAGTACAAAAATGTAAGAAGAAGTGGATCTGCAAATATCAGACCATGGGAAACGCATCGCCTGGCCAAATTTTCTACTATTCTAGCTATTCTTAGCTTTGTTATTGCACTTTGCGTTATTGTTTTGTTAAAAAGGTTGTGTTTTTCTTCCATCATCCCATTAAAAGAAAATTGCTGTTTTCTGAAGTATACTATCCAGAGAGATCCAACTGTGAAAACCTGGGAGAGTTACAACAGCTTCACAAATCTTTGACAAGAAAATATTTTTTTCAGAAATTCTAACCCTTCCCAATTGTATGTGTTTTCGGGAGAGACTTCCTATCACTTGTTGTTGTTAAAGCTCAACCCAATGTAGCACTACTCCCATGGGAGCTGCTGGTTACGAATTCCCTTGGGTTACCCATAGCAACAACTTGACAATATTCCATATTCTAAGTGCTTGGCAAAGTCAGAAAACAGTCCAGGGGTTTGGGTTTTTGTAGTTCTATGCACAATTGCTGGGACTTCTGAATAAAGTTGAGTGCGGCAAGGCATCTGCTTCACCTTGCCACTAAGTGAAGAAGAATTAGATGAACTGTACTGTACTGTACTGTGAATCGGTCTTCAGGGTCCTACTCAGCACCCCCTTTGTTCCTACTCTTCAGGGTTCTATACGGCACCCCCTTTAATCTGACACTCTGTGTGAGCTGTTCCCTTGATCCCCTGACTTCACTGGAGTGGTGCCCCTTCCTGAGCAGACCTTTGGCAAGTTCCCTGGTACTCTTGGACACTGTTTTTCCCAGAAGACTCTGCCAGCAGCTCCACTGGATCCTCTGCAGCTCAGCTCCACACCTGGTTCAGTAGGCCGACTGTCTAAGGCCACTTTCCTCATGCAACAGGAGGAGAGACCAGTCATCAGTCTCCTCCTGGGACTCTGCTTCCCGCCAAAGACCCCCTGTCACATGTCCCCTTGGCTTTGCAAGAGTGCCCACCCACCGAGATTCCCACAAAAGCCAATGTGTCACTGGCTGGGTTTCCTCCACCGTCCAACAGGCTCCCCTCTTGAATGCAGTGGGGACACTCCCTCAGACCCAGTGAATCACATTTGGAAACATGCAACAGGCAACCTAATAGAACAGGCCCCCCTGATAAGCAGAAGGAGCATACAATGCTTTTACCTAGCACCTACCTAGTAGGGTGCTACACCAAAAACAAAAAATTATATATTGCAGCCCTCCAGTCTTTAGATGAGGTGCCTGCATCAGTTTTCTTCTTTTTTTCCCCATTATTTTATCCTGGTGATTCTGCTGCAAACACTTCCTGTCCCTGGTTGGCTGTGATTTACTTTCACTGTATGGAAGGAGCCTTGGTTGTTTCAACTTTGTTAATCTTTAGTATATGGTAGATGATGGGATTAGTAGTTTACACAAAAAACACAGTTTTTTTCTTGTGCTTTCTTTTCAACCCACATGAAGTGTGAATGACACTGCATTTTTGGAAAAATCAACAGGCATTTTGTGAACTTGCTAAAAATGTTCATAACTTAAAAAGTGAATATTAATGAAGCCAACACACCAAGGATTAGTAAACGTCAATATATTACATTTTTTTTGTTGGGTTTAGAAATCTTTTAATTTTCTGGTATCTATGTGACTCTTAGAACCATTGAAACCATTTTTTGTCACACTGAGAAAGGTTTGGTGATCATTGCAAAGGTATTTCGTTAATAGGACATATTAGATAAAAATAAAGCTTGCTTTCTTTCAAATGGAAGATTCTAGTGCTTTTTTCATGATTTAAATTATTTCCTAACTGGAAAAATAGAAGTTGACATAGCCTGCTAGAACTAGCTCCCAGCAGTATCCTAATAATGGTGGTGCCTCTGAAAAGTGGGTATGAATTGCTGTAATGTTCTCAGTGTTTTGATTATAGGTAGCGTTCATGTAGACTGTTGACTTGCTTATGGAAGTTAGGAGAAATAAAGTGAACACAAACATTCTATCATTTGCAGGGTAATTATGTTACAGAACTCTTGCAATCAATTGGGTGATTAAAGTTAGCAATGTTTCACATTATTACTCCTCAGATCACTGTTTAGCAAATTAGGAGCGGTATTCAAAGCCTGCAACTTTTTTAAAGTTTGCGAACAATAATTAGGCATCTCTCCAGATTGTGCTATTTATATAACCTATAGATTTTGCTTGTCAGGGTTACCAAAGGGCCTCATTAAGGCTTCATATACACAGGCAGAAAAAATGCTGCTTCTAGAGACATGTTTCATTTATTTATTTCTTGGCCTCTGAATAAAGCTGTATTATAGCCAAATTTCATATTTTTGGGGCAGCATACAGAGGCATAAAAAAACCTGCGTTCAGAAAGGAGCTTTCTTGTATAATTTAAAGGGTAACTCCACTTTCATGGGGACAAAAAAATTGCAAATAAAGAAAAAATAATATAGTGTATAAAATTGCGACACAAGCCATATTGTAGTTAAATGTTATTAAAAATTATCTTTCCTTTTCAATATGCAGCTATGTAATTTTCTGAAAATGCAATGCAATATGGCTACCTGGAGGTGTTCTGTACACAGAATGTGTACAGAATGCCCCCCAGAAACATCATTTCCTGCTGTGTGATTGGCTCACCAATTTTCCCAGAAGTCTGCACTAAGATTCAAGTCAGATTTCTTTTCCAAAGAATTTTATTGAGAGTATAAACAAGTCAGATTTCTGACATTCCCTGCACCAAAAAATGTCATTTTTGGTGAGATTTTCCCAATAGGAACACGTCTAAAGGTATGCAGGCCCAGCAGCTTTTCTCATCAGTGCCCTGAGGGTGCACAGCTGACTGATAATTATGAAACCACTGCCATTAGATTCACTTTTCCACATGGACACAGACAAACACACAGGGATTTCTTCAGAATACCAAAAGGTAGGAATCTGCAACAAAGTTTGTTAAAATCCCTGCAATGTTCAGTGATGGCCCCGAGGGGAATGCTTTTTTTTTGCAACAAAAGTGGAGTTACTCTTTAAACACATACACACATAAACATGAGCTTATGGGATTATGGGAGCTGTCAAACTAAGATAGAAGCTAGTTAGCCAGAAAGAGTCCAAGATTAATCAGCTGGCTGGGTGGCATTGTAACTGGTTTGTAAACAAAAGGTTGTGAGTTTGAATCTCCAGGCCAGCAGGTGATTAATATTAATTATGGATTTTAATTAAAACCTAATTGTCCTGTCCCTTCTCAAGTGACGTCAGTGCAGGTGATGTCAGAGACCTATAAAAGAGCTGTCAATCTCAGATAGAGAATTATTAGGCAGAGAGAGTCTTAGGTCACTCATCTGCTTTGATGGCGTAGCTGTTAGAATAACAGACTAGCAAGTGAGAGGCTATGAGTTTGAATCCTTGGACCAGCGGGTGATTAATAGTCACTTAAATTTAAGCCTTAAAATGAGGACTTGTGATTTGACGTGTTCGTATGTTGGCTTATAAGGGGGCTGTTCGGCTTATCCACTAGTGTCCATCAGTACACATCAGTGAAGGAGAAGAATTACTTATTTACATTTTATAACAGACTAAGAAAAACTTAATGGTCATTTTTAATTTGTTTAGCAAAAAATAAAAAAAATCCAGTGGTGATCAAATACAACCAAAAGAGAGCTCTATATGTCTCAAAAAAAAAAATTAGTTTGGGTGGAGCGTTGAATGACTGCGCAATTTTCATTCAAAGTGCGACAGCACTTTAAACTGAAAATTGGCCTGGACGGGAAGTGGGTGAAAGTGCCCAGTGGAAAGCATTAAAGTAAAAAATGTTCTGCCTTTACAACCACTGTAAACTTCACCCAGAATTACACATTTTGTAACTTCCTCCAAAAAAATATTTTGGGGATATATATAAATAAAATAAATAAAAGTTCAGTGAAATTGTGGTTTTGTCTGGACACAATGAGCAATGCATAACCTTCTTAACAGAAAAAAAATGTGTTATCCACCCAAAAATGTTGGAAGTATGGAAGAAACTACTAGCAAGAGGAGTAATAGGATCAAATATGTGTTAGTGTCTGTATGACAGCTGATAGGTTCGCAATAATATTTATATAAGACTGAAATGATGCCAACTTTCTTTTTCAGTTTATGTGTTTTTCCATCTCTAATAAAAGCTCTCCCGTTTTCATATTGCCTCCTCTTCAGACTTCCAGATAATTCTGATAATAAATCATGTTCTCAACACAACATTCTACACTGCTCCAGCTCCAGAAGACTGAAAACATCCGCAGCCTTTCTGTTATTATCATTATAAAGCCCATGCCTTCACTGAAGGAAAGGTACGAAAGATGTAACAGTATGTATTTAGACATATCCCCCCCCCCCCCCCAAAAAAAAAAGAAATATCTCCCCTCCAAAAAAAAAAAAATAATAATAATAATAAAAAAATAATAATGGATTGCAGTTTACCAATCCTTAGATATGATTACGCAATTCATTTTTTTCTGTGTGTTTTCACATTGTAATCCTGCCAGTAACACACTTCCTGTACTAAGGTGACACTGCTCAGTCACCTTGCTGTATCTACAGTGGATCAGCATTGTCACCCTAGGTAGGACATGTGTTAGGGCTAAAAAACACCCCCTCATCATTTCCATAATATTCGGCTGATCTGTTCTGTAGCCCTAAGAGATAGCCAGGAATGCGATCCATTGCTGGGAGAAGGATGTCCATGCAGGTTTCTGATCCTCTGTGAGTTTAAAGTATAGACAGGCACATGCTTGATCTATCCCGCTAAGCCAAGCTACTACTGGACTCCAGCTGCCCTGAACTAGGAGCTCTTGATGACCACAAGTCCATCCCTTTCTCCCTCTTTTCCATCTTATGAATGCTGTATAACAGCCAAAGAAAAACTTATCAGGCATACGGCGATATTTGGATCGCAGCTTTCTTCTTGTTTTTAACCTGCAAGCTCTAAACTTATGTGTAAACCAACCATATAGGACATTAGCGTTATCCCTGACGAAGGGGTCTCAAGAACCCCGAAACGCGTCGGATCATCTGGTCCTTTGGTTGAGTTTTATCTGGTTACATTGCACATACATCTACGCTTGCAATTGTTTTTATGAACATATTGGTTTGTTTAATTGTCATCATTTTTTGTATTTTTTCATTAAAATATTTATTCCAGTTATTACTTGTTCAATATCCATTCATTGTTGCCTAAAAAGTCCCAATCCCAGGGGAATTCCTTTTCTTCCTATACTTGTCAGGATGTGGCACACCCTTTAGGTTTTCAGCAGGAACACACCTTGCAGGTGATAAAAGTGCAGCAGATGGAGAGAGCACAGGTTATCAAGAACAAAAGATCAAATTATTAGATTTCTGGCAAGGCCAACAGTTTTTTTTTCCACTGGCTATAACAAAATGCTTTTAGGGTTATATTTAACAGACCAAATGGAGCGAAGAAGAGACGCTCATTCATAGGTATAGAAAGCAAGAAATGAAAAGTAAACTAGGATAGCTTGGTCAGGATCTAACTGTATGTCCCATTAAAGTATAACTAAAGGCAAGTCATTTTATTCTTAGTTATGGATAGAGTGGAAAAGGATTGGAACAGCCGTCTGAGTCCCTGTCCCTATAGCATCAGCTACATACAGAGAGTATAGAGAGCTGTGTTCTGGCAGTGGTACGGGGACTTCCCATCTGCTACCAGAACAAATCGAGTAAGGCCAATCACAGGAAGCTTTGTATTTTATCAGTTAATATAAGGCTTCCTTTGATTGGCTGAGGTGGATATAATGATGTAATCTGCTCGCCTTTCCACCTCAGCCAATTAGAAGAAGCCTTGTATTGATTGATAATGTGAATGGCTCAGCAGTGCTCCACCCAACTTGATTTTGTTCCAGGAATGGGATAGGAAGTCATTGATCCTCCACCGGAACACTGCACTGTATACTGTATGTAGCTGATGCTATAAACAGTTTATACAGCACCGACAGGAGGCCCATTTATTAGTAAAGGAAATAGCTCCTTTGGGCCAACTTGGCCCAAACAAATGATTTAAAGTGAAAGTAAACATGGAGTTAGCCTTCAGTAATGATTTATTATTTTAATTTAGTTTTTTGTTTAGATAGAAAGGAAGCACATAGCTGGGGGAGAAATTTGATTGTGCCTGAAGTTCTCCTTCTCCTAAGAAAAAAGTGTGTGTCTGCCCCATGGTGGAACACACATGGGATTATGTGCAAGGGCACAGGAGTAACAACTATACGGACTCAGCTGTTTAAACCATCTAACATCGAAGGATCGGGAATATTTAAGAATTAGGGTATTTTTAATGTCTCTTTGGTATTTTTGGATCATTGCTGTGGGGGGCATTTGAATAACAAAGGCTTTGTGGATGGTAGCGGTTGCTTTTACTATTCCATGGTGTTCATGCCTTCAGCAGACATACTTTCTTATTAAATATGATATTATTTATTTATATATTATTTTGGTTGGGGGCAGTAATATCTGTTAATACAGTATAAACATCATTCAGAATCCCATGTTATCTATATGATTGTAATGTCCTTGATTGTAATGATATCCTCTCCATATTCTGCAGGCATTTTTTTTAGCAGATGGAGAAGGACAAACATTTTTATTTGAAAAACTGATATATAGAGGTGTGGCTTGGACATGGCGGAGTGAAGAAGCTTTCTGATAGAGCTCCCAACTCCTAACTGCCCCAACACCTCTTTATGCCAGCATATCGTCTAACATGAGCTACTCTAAACGTCAGAAGACCAAAGGATCCTCCAAGTCTTCATCTTTGGCCACAATCAGCAGATTTTTCACAGATAACTCCAGATTTTCTCTGACGACCCTTCTGCCCGAGCCATGATGATCACTGTGGCTTACTGGTCAGCCGTCCTCTCCAACCATGGCCGCCTCACAGGCTAGTGTGTCTGATTCACTAGCGGGTCTACCAGCCATCCTGGACCCCTCATGTCAATCTTCTTTCAGCCCAGGGCCCTCCATGCAACCCCTCCATGAGGATTCGGACATCAGAGCTCTGCTCCGAGCACTCCCCACAAAGACGGATCTTGAAGCGATGGTGCTGCGGCTTCAGGAGCAGCATTGTCGAGACTACCAGCAGATCCACTCGGATGTTCGCCTCCTAGGTGACCGTTTGTCCAAGGGGGAGTCTGCAGTGAATACTCTAGAGCTTTGGGTTGCCCAGCTAGAACAGGGGCACTTAGCCCACCAGGACCAGTTAGTGGAGGCACAGCTCCACATAGAGTACCTGGAGAATCGGAGACGCCGTAACAACTTTCCAGAGGAAACAGAAACAGAGAACCTGGTTGACACAGTGTCAGCAATTCTCCATAAAGTATTGGACTCCAGCCCCCCAGTAAATCTGGAATTCGATAGGGTGCACAGGGCGCTGGGTCACAAGTCATCGGACCCAGATCGCCCTCGGGATGTGATCTGCCGATTGCACAGATACATGCAGAAGGAGATGGTTCTCCGCAGCGCATAGTCCAGAGGACCAATTGACTTTGATGGGCCACAGATATCCATATTCATTGATGTCTCCAGGGCTAACTTTCAAAGAAGAGCGACGCTGAAACCCTTGCTAGAAAAATGGCGCCACATGGAACTCACGCACCGCTGGGGATTTCCCATACAGCTGGCCATACGCAAAGGGGGCTCTTCTTTCCTGCTGAGACGCCATGCTGACCTATGCGATCTTTTCCAGTTCTTGGAGATGGAGCCAATTCTGCTGCAGGACTGGCTGTGTCTGCTTCCTGGCTGCGATCCTCACTCTACTACACTAGTTTTCCCAGCTGTTTTGCCATGCCACACACCAATGGAGAGAAGAGAGGCCCGGATCCCTGCTCCAGAGAGCACTCCGGAATCACGAGGACTAAGTTAGTTTGCCGTGAGTACTTAATTTCTTGGTCTGGGTGCCAGTGCTTGCTGATTGATTTCAACGTGATCAATACCTTGCTTTCTTGACCATCTGCACGGATGCCTGTTGGTTGTACCCCTATGGGGTACTTTGCACCTTTATGGTCCCCTTACCCATTCGGTCCACTACTGGTGAAGGTCAGATTCAGCAATCAACACAAAGGTCACACAATGAAAGCTGGATCTCGTGAGCACTCTATGGGACTATACGGTACCTTCCTGTTGGACCAGGGACCTCACCAAGCCACAGCGGGATATTTTTTTTTGCCTTTCTCCTCTGAGGTGACAAGACCTGGGATGTTTGTATACCTATGTGTTCCTCATTGTGGTGGGTGGAAGGGTATAAACAGCAAAGCATAGCTGCTATATGGCTTTTTATGTTGTTCATTGAAGGTGAGGTTTGACCCCATAACCTGTGTTGTAGTTGATCGTTCTGCACCTGTTACCTCAAATGTATTGTTTATCACTGTTTGTAGGACAAGTGCGATGTATAAGTGGTTCTTCTACTTGGAGTAGCCGCCCAACACCTGCTTCCCCTCCCATTCTCCCTCCCCTTCCTCCTCCTCCTCCCCCTTCCCCAACCCTCCCCCCCGTTCTCCCCTCCCTGTCCTCCCCTTCCCCCATCTTCCTCCATCCCACTCTTCCTCCTTCCTTTTTTTTCCCCTCTCTCTCTCTTCCTCCTTTCCTTCCTTTCTCCCTCCTTCCTTCCCTTCTTTAATTTGGGTGTCTTTCTCCAGGAAGATGTTGTCGCCGCAGATACTAGATCAGCATGCATGTTCACTGCTCTATGCTTATGTCACACTTATTGTGTTCTTTTATAAATATTCTTTATCAGGGGCCACTCTCCCCTGCTGTTCATTTGTGGGATGTTATGATCTTCCGTGCTTTGTACTTTAGGTCGAGGTGCATACATATGTTTTCTGCCCAGGTGTCATGGCACACTGTTCGCCTAGAAGCCTATGTGTGGCTGGCAGTGTTTACATCGCCTGCCATTTGTCTTCACCACTGAACACCCGTCAGGAAATTACATTTTTAAAATCTGGATTTGCCCCATGTTCTCAATTGCTTATTCTACTCAATAATGTTCACCTTCTGAGTCCATACAGGTAGAAGTTAACTGCTATCATAATAGTTTTGCAGCTTGCCCTGCTTTTCCATTGATAGGTTCTATGTCTGCTGAGTATACAGGGTACTGAGTACCCCTGTAAACTTTGTGCCTTCTGTGGCTGTCATGTCTGATCTTTTTAGTGTTGCCAGTTTACTGTTTTAGGAGTGGATATAACTAATCTTTATCTGGACCTGTGTTGACAGACATTTTTTTTTGTCAGAATTTCTTCTTTCCCTATAAAAGTCCACATAAATGAAAAAGCAGCTTAAGCACTTGCTGACTACCTACATGTACATTTACTGTGATAGGTCGGCTCTATTGCGCAAAATCGTATACCTGTATGTCGTTTTGTGCAATAGGCACTAGGGGCACGTGCGCACCGCCGGAGGCGCGTATGCACGCTGATTGGACAGAGGGGGAGCCAATCAGTGGGTCCAGCAGACCAGATGCCCACCAGGCACCCGAGATCATTCCCGAGAGAGGCAGAACGGCGGTCTACCTATTTAAACAAGGCAGATCACCGTTCTGAAAGGAGAGAAGATAGAGATCTTGTGTTCCTGCTAAGCAGTAACACGGATCTCTGTCTTCCCCCAGTCAGAGCAACCCCCACTAGGGGACACATTTAACCCTTTGATCGCCCCTGATGTTAACCCCTTCCCTGCCAGTGTCAATAGTACAGTAACAAAAAAATAAAAAATAAAATGCCATAAAAATATTCTATAGTTTGTAGATGCGATAACTTTTGTGCAAAGCAATCAATATGCGCTTATTTCGATTTTTTTTTACCAAAAATATGTAGCAGAATATATATTGGCCTAAATTGATGAAGAAATTAGATTTTTTTTTTTTTTTTTTATTGGATGTGTTTTACAGCAGAAAGTAAAAAATATTGTTTGTTTGTTTTTTTTGTCGCTCCTTTTTTGTTTATAGCAAACAAATAAAAACTACAGAGGTGATCACATACCACCAAAAGAAAGCTCTATTTGTGGGAAAAAAAGGACATTCATTTTATTTGGGTACAGCGTTACACGACCACGCAATTGTGGGTTAAAGTAACACAGTGTGTATCGCAAAAAATGGACTGGTCATTAAGGGGGTAAAACCTTCAGGGGCTGAAATAGTTAAAGTAGGTCAAAGCAGCTTAGAAGTAGGGCAAATTCAGGTTAAAAGGAAGTCAACTGAAGGTAGAACGCACCTGTTAATTTATTCTGAATTATCTCAAAAGTGTGTCAAATGCATACTCAGTGTACCCTAAAGCCAATTATGTATGCTCATTGAAATACAACCTATCTGTGGATCTCCAATATTTCTTGCTACCTATCAATCTCCCCTAACCAGTCATTCATTCTCTATTCATCAGTTCATTAGATCACCAGTTACCTAGAAGGTGGTAGGTCTGACATGAGGAAGCACACCTCCTGTACCAAGACGACCACTGCCCTACGGATATACAGTGTAGAACAAGGAATGGTAAGATGGCCCTGGATAAACGATCAGCTGCAGAAATCCTACAGGCAATGATGGTGATTAGTTCTTGGCCTTCGGCTAGACTTTGTTTGAATACAGCTTCCACAGTATAAGCTTTCTTTAACAGAACATTTGTCATAATAATAAAGTCTGTGCTATAAATGTCAGTAGCAAAGGCCATGATTTAGTTCACCTTTCTGGAAAAGTGTCCATTCACCTGATAATAAATTGAAAGCTCACATTCACAGCAGACAGTTTTAAAGCAGTAGTAAACCACCAGAAATATAAAAACAATTGAGCCCCCCTGCAGGTTGACGTCATAATGTACTAGTATGCACCGCACACTAGCACATTATGACAGACTTACCTGGACCCGGAGCCCTCCAGTGCAACGCTTTCATGGCTCCCCAGCACTTCCATCTTCACCTGGTCTTCCTTGCAGGTTTTCAAACTCCCGCTCTATGAATGGAAGGAACCACGATGACATGCTTTGGCACAAAGCTCTGAAGGGACGGCACAGGTATGCTATTCTGACTATGCCGGTCAGTGTGCATGCACTGGTGAGGTCACTATGCAAGTTTAGGTGATATTCACTGTACCTACAGGTATGCCTTATTATAAGCTTACCTGTAGGTACAAGTTAAAAAATGTACTTTAATTCCACAGGAGGGTAAGCGTAGGGTGGCATCACTTCCGGACACCTCTGTGATTGGCCACTAAGATGGTCAGGCCGCATTCTGTCCCCTCTCAACAGAAGCTGTCAGTCCTTCTTTCACGCCAAAAAAAACTGTATGTGCACCTGGCTGGGTAGCCTTCCCCCCAGGTTTGTGAACTGGTATTACTGGTATATCCCTTCAATACAAGTCTTCTATTGCACCTGCCTGTGTGAATTATTGCCTCCGCACCACGCTGCACCACATCTACTTTTTTACCTTAATGCTCTGTCCTTTGTGTAGTCGCCAGAAAAGAAGTTCCTTCTCCTTTTCAGGCAACAAGCTACATGCAATTTTTAAAGTTGAGGTTTACCACAATTGCCACACGTGTGCCACAATCACAGCAGAATCACATAATGTTTGGGGTGCTGTTAAGGGATAATGGCGCCCAAACGTGTGTTGTGCAACGATCGACATGCAATTTGGAATCATGGGCAAAATTGTGGCGATTTCTGATTCTGAATCGTGAAGTGTGAATGGAGCCTTAGGCTCTGTTCACACAAACTGCTGTTACCTGCATTTTTCTGCGTTGGAAGAATGCAGGTGGTGAGTTGCGTTACAATGCTACATGTATGCACTTTAATGCAACACAATGCATGTAAATGCACATCAACGCAATGCAAATCTATTTTGCTCTTTTGACCTATAGCAATTTAACATGCATATAATTGCATGTCAATGCACATCAACGCACATAAAAATGCAAACTAATGGCAGGCAATGCACATCGATTTTTTTCGAGCATTATCATACATTTGAATGCACGTGTGAACAAGTCCTTAGATGTAATCGCTGCCTGACAGCATGTTTTGAATATTGGATGCAATTCTGAAAACAGCTGTCTCATGTCTCACAGAATCACAGTCAAAGCATGGTCAATTAGCAGTCTTGTTTGCAGCATCCAAAATATGCACCAGAGAAAAAAGAACGCACCTTTAGAAATAAATCTTGTATTAATGTGTTTACTTTTCAAATTGATTAAATCTACTATTAAAAGCGGACAGGTTTGTGTTGTTAAGCAGAAGGCTTACATTTTCATTAATGAGCTTAAACATAGACTGGCTATTGAGAATGTAAGCAGAAAACCAATTAAAGATAATGATACAGTCAATGCTAATATTTTTGTCTGATGATAAAAGGATAGCGTACCTTTTATATAGTAATAGTTGTGTGTTAAGAGACCTGTATCTATCCCATGCTATTCAAAATGCTCTGAACTTTCAGCTTTTTAAGCAAAGTATTATTTTTTTTATTCCACGTTTAAAGAAAAACTGGACTATGAAAGCTATTTTGTATATTTATTTTTTCAAAATAATACCATTATATTTCAGGCTAAAGCCACAATGATCTTTTTGAGCGTGAGAATTGCTAGAACTGTAAAAGACCTGGGGCACCCCAAGAGGAGTACTAATGGGGTGTGCATAGCACACTACTGCAAGCAGTGGGTGTGCCCAAATTGCATTAATTGTAGGAAGGGCTTAAAGGGGCATGGTTAAATAAAACAAAACCCTTTTTAAGAAAAGCATTGATTGCCGTGCCACAAGTAAGAATTGCACAGGCATGTTTAAACTTTAGCACAATAAGTTTTAAAAAATGAAAATCTTCCATTACATGTGATTTTGTATACACTGAAAATAAACAGAGAGTTAACACTTTGTCTGAGCAGACCTTAAAGATGAACTTCATTAAAATATTCAGGGACTGCTTAGCAACCAACAACTGTTAGGACAATAAACAGAAGTAAAAGTAGGTACAATATAGTAGTAATATACAATATTGTGTTTACGTGAAAAAATATGCAAAAGGCACCTGGTCTTGTGCCCAAATCATAAGTGATAACAATCCATGCTAGTGACAGCAGCCCACTTTCAGGTGCAAAACCACCTAATATCACTAAATAATTAAACATAAGGTCTGCCACTATCCTCAAATAAATGTGCAAACGCCTTTTACTAATAACATTTCTATATGCAAAAAAAAAAAAGCCAAAAAAATGTGAATAATAAAAAAATATATGTGAGTCCAAGTGATGCTCCAATAAAAGTCCAACGCCTCAGTATGCAAGAAAATAAGAAAGAGGGGACCTCCATGCTCCAATAACATGTCGTCTCCTGCCTATTGCCCAGTACCTCACCAGTTGTGACCAACCAATGCACTCACCATAATTCTATAACCGCTTAAAAATAAGGTCATAAATGCTTTAATTCAGATTTTACAGCCACATCCCAGCTGGTGGATGGTGTGTTGATAGTCTATCTTCATAAAAGTCTTATCCCCAGGAGTGCTGCTACTTCCTCTCATAAAATGATCATGAATAGTAAAAGAACATAAAGTGCTCTCATAGTGCAATATTTATTTAAAAATGAATCAAGCACAAAAAGCTAAAATGTAAACACCCACATGCTTTGGTGCCCAATACAATCAGCCTGTATCGCTCTGTCATTCCACTCAATGGAACTGACGCACGTTTCAATTACCAGAACCGGAAATAACATCACCCCGCAGGCAGGGGCGTATCTACATCCAAAATGTTGCAGACCCTAATGCTGTTAGGACGAGAGAATCCAGTGTTCCCAGTCTCACCATCTGATTTGGGGAAGGTAGAGAAGGACAGTATCCCCATAGAACAGTTCTACCAGATGGACACTTCACTCTCACCCGAGTGGAATGAAAGAGTCAAAACTCAGCTCCCGGGGTAGGCAGGATATGTTTTCAATGAGTGAGTTGAATGTGCGATGTGCAAAAAGTGACCAACACCGGATTTGCCTTTGAAGACAAGCCTTTCAGGGAAAGAGTCAGACAGATCCCTTTGGGGGACTTAGAAGATTTACGTGAGCAGCTGGCAAAATTGAAGAGATCAGGCATTATTAGGGAGTCTAGGAGCCCTTATGCATCCCCCATAGTGGTGGTGCAGAAGAAGAATGGGTCCCTGAGGCTGTGCACTGATTATCGGATGCTCAACAGGAGGACCATCCCTGATCAGTATACCACTCCGAGGATAGAAGATGCCCTGCAGAGCCTGTTGGGGGTGAAATGGTTCTCCATGATGGATCTGAAGAGTGGGTACTATCAAATTCCCATGCACCCTGAAAATAAGGAGAAGACAGCATTTATCACCCCAGTAGGGTTTTTCGAGTTCAACAGGATGCCTCAGGGTCTGTCTGGTGCTCCGGCAACATTTCAGAGACTGATGGAAAAGACAGTAAGAGACATGAACCTGATCGAAGTGCTGGTATACCTAGAGAATATAGTTTTCAACAAAACCCTCGAAGAGCATGAACAGCGTCTGGAGAAGCTCCTGAAGAGACTCTATGATAAGGGGTTGAATCTGTCCCTGGAAAAAATGTCAGTTTTACCAGCCTTCAGTTAATTACCTCGGCCATGTTGTTTCCGCTGAAGGAATACCTACTGACCCTCAGAAGCTGGAAGTTGCACCTCTTGGCCAAGACCTACCCACGTAATAGAGCTTAGGTCATTCTTGGGCTTTTGCTCATACTGTAGAAGGTTCATTGAGGGATTTTCTAAAATAGATTGGCCCCTTAATGAATTATTGAAGAATGAAGATGATCCAGACCCAATAAGGCCAGTTTTACAACCCGGAGGGCCCAGGAAGGCTCGGGAGTCGATCCAAGACCAGTGGACTGGCCAGTGTGAACAAGCCTTTCAGCAGCTGAAGTGGAGTCTAACGACTGCTCCTGTTCTGGCCTATGCTAATTCAGCTAAGCTGTATGAGCTTCATGTTGATGCCAGTCAAGACGGACTAGGCGGTATCCTGTATCAGGAACTCGATGGACACCTGCAGCCCTCTGCTTATGTGAGCCGAAGTCTTGCACCTGCTTAGAAGAACTGCCCTACTCACAAGTTGGAATTCTTGGCTCTGAAGTGAGCAGTGGTGGACAAGTTGAAAGACTACTTGTATGGTGCAGACTTCATAGTCAAGACTGATAACAACCTGCTCACATATATTCTTACCACTACTAAGCTGGATGCCACTGGGCATAGGTGGTTGGCCGCCTTATTAGGATTCAATTTCAGCTTAAACTACTGTGAAGGGGTCGGGAACCGGAATGCTGATGCCCTATTGAAGACCCTATCACGCAGAGGCTTCCTCTGAAGAGTAGACACAACTGACACCAGAAGAGATACAAGCCTTGAGTCAGGGAGCAGAACACCAGGCCAGAGGAACAACTGGGGCTGAAGCCATTGGAGTCTTAGTGGCAGGTGTCCCCAAATACTACTGTGATCTGTCCCAAGTCAGGGATGACTGTCTACCTAAGCTTTCAGACAGTGACTTAAGAAAGGACCAGATGGAAAATCCCCTCTGTAGTTTACCACTGAAGGCCCTGGAGGGCCAATGTCCAGATCTACTGTTAACAGACTCTCTAAAAGAAGCATGACTAGCACACAAGGAATGGGATCGACTGCAGTTACACAACAGGGTGGTCTATCGAAGGGGACCCTTGGATCATCCTGAAGATAAGTGGCAGTTGTTCCTGCCGAGAAAGCATAGAGAGACTTACAGACTGCCTTACACGACAACCATGGTCACTTAGGGCCTGAAAGAATGTTCAAACTGGTGTGAGAACGTTTCTATTGGCCCTGTATACGGGCTGAAGTTGAGGGATACTGCCACTCCTGCATACGGTGTATACAGAGGAAGACTTTACCCCACAGAGCTGCCCAATGGGCCATCTTAAAAGTCAAGGACCAATGGAATTGGTGTGCATTGACTTTCTGTGTCTGGAACCTGACTCGAGTGGACAGGGAAATGTCCTTGTGGTAACCGACCACTTCACCTGGTATGTCCAGGCATTCCCATATAAAGAGCAGCAAGCATCTACGGTGGTCAAAATTCTGGTAGAGAAGTTCTTTGTCCAATACAGCCTACCTCAACGTATTCACTCAGGGAAGAGACTTTGAAAGTAGACTCATCAAGAGACTCTTAGACTTTTTGGGTATTCAGAAATCAAAAACAACTCCCTACCACCATCAAGGGGATCCTCAGCTGGAAAGGTTTAATCGCACCCTCTTAGATATGCTTGGGACTTTTACTCCAGAGCAGAAGCAACATTGGAGTAGGCATATTGCAGCCATCATACATGCCTACAATAACACTGAAAATTATGCCACAGGCTACTCACCTTACAGGCTGATGTTTGGAAGAGAAGCTTGACTGCCTTTTGACTTAGCATTCAGCACATCCCTGGACCATACTTTAATGATCTCCCACAGAGGATCTGAGGACCACTTGAGGAAGAGTCTAAAAACAGCATATGAGAAAGCTCAGGCTGCCCCAGATGCCTGAGGGCAGCGAAACAAAACACATTTTGACCTGAAGGCAAGGGTACATGATCTGCAGCCAGGTAACAGAGTGTTACTTTGAAACTTAGGTGTCCCTGGGAAACACAAGCTGGCTGATCGCTGGAAACCACAACCTTATAATATCTGCAAGCAGCTGCAAGGACTACCAGTATACCAGATCTGCTAAGAAGGAATTACAGGCCCACTAAAGACCTGGTATCGTAATCACCTACTGCTGCTATCAGAAGCAATTTGTGTGCCCTCAACAACCAGATCCACAGCCTACTTGAACTACTTCTCAGAGATCATGTCCGATACCAGGTCTCAGTCTGTGCCACTGAACACAGATGAAGAGGACAGTGAGGATGAAGAACTGTGCATGAACTGGCTGTGGCAGTCTACGGTATCAGAAACTGACACTCTTCTTCCTTCTAGAGAAGCAGATACTGGAACCCTCAGGCCTGAGGCACCAGAGTTAATACCACAGAGCTAATCATTGACATGCCAGGAAGATTTTCTGATTTCCCAATATGCAGAGGACACAGAGACTTTTCAACCATCTATGGTGGAAGAGGAAAAGGCTGCTATACCAGAACCATCAGAGCACAAAGAGCAATGGGAAAATTGAACAATCCACCTGTCAAAAAGGCTGACTTAAGATACTCTAGGCAAAAGTTCTGAGGAAGCTATCTATACCTCTCAAAGAACTCACAAAACGCCGACCCTTCTCACTACAATTTTAGTGGAGGGTGACTGCAACTCACCTTTTGGCACATCTAGGTGGGCTATTCCAATATCCATGGCTTGTGGGCAAGACAACCTCACCTCTTATGACAAATGGTGGGAGGTTCCCTTGTCAGGTTCATACTTACATGCCAATTTCTTGTTTTCTTACATGTAATAACCTGTTTTTGCCTCCTGTTGTATTTTGAAAGCATGTAACAGGTTGTGGACAATTGTATGTTAATTGACTATGTCCCTCCTTTGGAGACCAAATGTTCTTTGGTGGGGGGAGTGTGTAACAGGCAGGTGTCATTGAGAAATTAATGACTATTTGTCATGCGATTTCTCCTTTTGGCCACATGATAGAGATGGGGAGATGCTGACTTGTCCATCCAGAAAACTCAGAGACACAGAAAAAAAGGGAAGTTTCAGGAAGTGCGAAGGAGGCTGAGGTGATTTTTCAGTGGAAGAGAGTGCCTGAGACAGCAGAAACTCCCAGCTATTTGGGGGGCATCTCCTGAGTCTGCAGCGAGTTATTGGGGCCATTATGGTGAGAGAACGAGGCATAGGTGTCATCTGTATAGTTTTTTTTTTACCCTGTTTAGCAGCCTGTGTGTGAATTTGCCTGATTTGTGTTTAATTTTGTTTAAGTTGCCATTTATGCTAATCTGCATTATAAGTTTAAGCAAGTTTATCCCTAACCTGGTGGGTTTTTATTTACTGGCAATACCTTGCAGCTAGGTGAAGGGTATTTTACATTTGTGGTATTACTTGAGCTCGCAGAAGGTGTGTCAGAAGGGCTGAGATTGTTCTTGGAGTCAAGACATGGAACAAGGAACCCAAAATTACCAGGCGGCTTCTTCGGGGGTGGCGCTACACTTACAATCAGTGTGTTTCCACTTTGCGGTTCAGTGAGGCACAAGTGATATAACCCTGGCCTCACAGCTGCATCCTGTGAAGGCCTGGTCACATGTTCCAGTAGGCAGACCCAGGGTTCCAGAAAGTGAAAGGAGATCGATTCATCTGCCCTTAGTAAAAATAGGCACCGTACCAAGAAGAATAAGGTATACAAAGAATTAGCCTGCAATTATCTACAAGTATCTGTTTGTAGATTGCCATTGCTAAACATCTCTAAAGATGTATTTGTTGCGATTTGTATGATAAAGGGGAAGCAGTTCCTCTTTAATTGCAGCAGATAAAAGTCAGGCTATCAACCTGGATGTGCTCTCTGGCAGGGCAATATAAAACTCAAGTTTGAATGGGCAGTAGTACAAATCTCTTGATTTAAGCAACACTCACAAGTAGAGATGGCCTTGCGGTTCGCCCGGCAGTCGGTTCGCGGCAAATTTTGCTTGTTCGCAAATACGCGAAAAGGCGGACTTTTGCCGATGTTTGCGGCTGCCATATTAGTTTACATTGGGGAGAACTTTGACCAATGACACAGCCGTCAGGTGGAACGGGACAGCCCATTGAAACATTTCAGCACATGGACATGCCCCCTACCTTATAAATAGACCAGAGCTGTCGGCCATTTCACATTCTGCTTTTTGTCAGCGTAGGGAGAGGTCTGCTGTGTTCATCAGGGAGAGATTGCCAGTGACACAAATAGCTCTGTTAAGATCCACAAAAGTCCTTTTCAGGGCTGGTATTTGTCAGTTACTTTTATAGATCCCAGGGAGGAGACAGAGAAAAATTCTGATCCCTGTCCCCAACATTCAAATTCCTCCCAAAGCAACAGGAAATATGAAAAATCAGAGACCACCACACATTTGAAACAGAAAAGGGGAACAAAAACCAGAAGCCAAAAAAATTAAATAATATAGAAGTTACTAGTGCACAGGAAAGCGACATGAAAATTATTAATCTTTCAAAATTTCCCGTAGAACCATGCCACATCACATTATTACAAAGAGGTTTATCTTTTTCGCCCACAAACACAATGAATGACTTTACAGTCTATAAAGATATTGTATTATATCTTTGCAAAATATATTTGCGCTCTTTATACACTTCTCAAACAACCCCTTCTGAACCAAATGTGTTACAAGACGAAAATGATAAAAAAATTCTAGAAATTCTAAACTCCTTATTACAAGAAAGTGAGGAATGTGACACTGAAGATCTCCCCAGTACCTTTAGAAAAGCAGATCTACGAATTAAATCTCTAAGAATGCCCCCACTAGGAAAGAACAAATGGCTCAGCGTATTTTTGAACCAAATACAAACAGACTGGACAAACAGAGGCATAGACAATATTTCAAAAGATGAGCGATGAGCAATAAAAGAACTCACCAACGCTAAAGATATAGACATTAAACGCAGTGATAAAGGCGGAAACATCATATTAATGGACGCAGACAAGTATGAAAAAGGAATTAAAAGACAACTTAGTGATGAAAAAACTTACAAAAAATTAGACCAAAACCCATTTACTAAAATAGTTGAAGAATTAAATTGGAAAATTAAAACGGCTAAAGAGAAAGGACTACTTACTAAACGAGAATCAGAATACCTTAATTTACAAGAATATAACATACCTATATTTTACATCATACCTAAAGTACATAAATCTCTAATTAATCCCCCAGGATGACCAATCGTGTCAGCAATAAACGGCCCATTTGAAAAAAAAAAACGGAAAATACCTAGATTCTCTTCTGAAGAATATGGTTACACAATTGAAATCTTATGTGCAAGATACTCAAGACGTTCTGGAATAAATAAACAATCTGTACATAGATGAAGAAATCTGGCTTGTGGGAATCAATGTAGAATCATTGTATATGTCGATCCCACACACGTGGGGCATAAAGGCTGTGCAGACATTTTTAGAACAACATTACCCCGAATCAAGCCACCAGAACAAATTCAAAGTAGAACTACTTACATTTGCTCTAAACAATAACAACTTCCAATTCCTTACAAATTACTATCAACAGATTCAGGGAACCTCAATGGGGGCCTCCTGGGCACCCTCATATGCCTGTTTACACAGGGGATTATGGGAAGAGGAAAGCGTGTACGTTATGCGGATGTTTCAAAACCATGTACACACGTGGATAAGATTCATCAATGACGTGTTGATGGTCTGGAAGGGAGATCAAAACACCCTCCAGACGTTCATTAATCTTCTAAATGATAATGATAGAAACATCCGCCTTACATACACTGCTGACAAATATAAAATCTCTTTTTTGGACCTTTGGATAAGTATAGAAAACAATCAATACCAATCACATTCCGAAAAGATACTGCAGCAAATACACTCTTAAGAGCAGATAGTCACCACCCACAATGGTTGAAAAATAGCATTCCCATAGGACAGTTCTTAAGAATCAAACGAAATTGCACAAAAAATGACGACTACATGAAAGAAAGTAAAGACCTGTACAAATGTTTCAGAGCGAGGATACTCTCATAGACAACTGAGGAAAGCAAAACAAAAAATAAGTACACGGAAAAAGGGAAGATTTGTTAATCAAAAAGGACAGAACTTTCAATAATACAAAAAACTTTCTAATTCCTAGAAGGATGGCGGACTAAGACCGGAGTCCCAAGGAACCGCAATTGACACATGGAGTATTCTTTTACTCAAACTGTGTAGCGGAGATCATCAGCTTAATGCCATTGCACTGCACTTTGAAGTTTACAGCCAGCACCGGGGATAATCCACAAGCACGCAGGGGTGAAGAAAAAGCCGTACCGGCCGAAAGGTAAATGAGCATAGCATATATTCCTTTACCGCAATATCAGCTATCCTAAAGAAGATTTAATGCATTATCTATATGCAGCTCTCATACCTCTTAAGTCCCCATAGTGCATAATACCGCTTGTTCCCCGACTGCCTATCTACTGATTGACTGCACTAGAAGCCGACTGCGATCAGTGATTTCATTGAGCAGGAGCGGATCCATACACTGCTAAGCTTTCACTCAGACTTCCATTGTCCCGGCTGAATAGGTGTAGGAATCCGGTAGCAGCAGCTGAAAATCAATAAGATATTCTCTTCTTATAAGTACCATTTACAATGCAGTGCAAACCAGGTTAAGCCTATCTATGAACGAAACCAGAAGACCGTTCATTTATCTCCCCCACTTAACTCTAAATAGATCTGACTATTAAGCATCAGCAATTCATAATATTATTTAAAGTCGCCTGACACATATATAGAGAAATTTCTCTCAATCAAACGGCGTTAATTTGCCAAATGAATGCTACAAGCAACAAGCCAAATCTATCTAATTAAGCATCACACTCAGGAATTGTCTATTGCTCGACCAAAATATCAACATACATTCAATCACCAATATATGCCACCAACGATAAGAGCAAATAATTCTCCATCATATTACTCACTTTGGGACTTCCATTTATTTCTTTGTCCGAGCTTCCGACAGGGAACAGGGAACTGTCTAGTCATACATTCCCCCGATATACAGGAGAACAGATAATTTAGGAATTCCTAGCCTATGACATAGTATACATTTTTTCGACACTGGCCCTGTTATTTTTCTGTTACATGTTGGTTAGTCTTGTCTTCTGTGTTAAATGTCGCTACATTGTAATTACTTAATGACTTACAACATTGCAGGTCTATGTAATTTACATGTATTCATCACATTAAATCACTTTGAAAATTTCAATATTGACTCTCTGCTTTACAAATAACTACAATTTAACCTTTCTTTTTTACCACGCTCTATGTGGAACATTTTTAGTCTATGTAATTCGGTTAGGTGGGTAAAATACATAGTATGTAAAATATATATAATTCATATCCAAATACGGCATAGAGAGGATAATTTTAACTCTACCCTTGTCTTCCCTCACCCAAACCATTTATACCTATTTGGTATTTGGTATAGGTCTGCAGTCTCTTTTTAGTTTAGGGACAGGTATGCTGTGTTCATCAGGGAAAGATTGCCAGTGACACAAATCGCTCTGTTAAGCTCCACAAAAGTCCTTTTAAGGGCTGGTATTTGGTATAGGTCTGCAGTCTCTTTTCAGTTTAGGGACAGGTATGCTGTGTTCATCAGAGAAAGATCGGCAGTGACACAAATTGCTCTGTTAAGGTCCACAAAAGTCATTTTAAGGGCTGCTATTTGGTATAGGTGTGCAGTGCACTATATAGTGGTGTAATCCACGTATAGTATACTTTGTAATATAGAAAGCATAATATAGTGGATTTGTATTGTGCACTGTGCAGCATTGTGACTGGTGTGTTGAGCGTTGCTGCAGCAATACTACAAACAGTGAAAAAAGCACTTTTAATGTATTATAACTGGTGTGATAGACCAGTGGCCCCCCCAATACCACATATTGAAGTGGGGTGTTATCTGAGTATACTTTCATAAGTGTATTTGTGTCCTGCAACAATATTGCCTCTTTTGCTGTGTTAACTCTGTTACACACAGTGCCAAACTCTCTGGCCAATTTTTTGAACAACTGGTGTGATAAACCAGTGGCCCCCCAATACCACATATTGAAGTGGGGGGTCACCTGAGTATACTTTCATAAGTGTATTTGTGTCCTGCAACAATATTGCCTCTTTTGCTGTGTTAACTCTGATACACACAGTGCCAAACTCCCTGGCCATTTTTTTGAACAACTGGTGTGATAGACCAGTGGCCCCCCAATACCACATATTGAAGTGGGGTGTTATCTGAGTATACTTTCATAAGTATATTTGTGTCCTGCAACAATATAGCCTCTTTTGCTGTGTTAACTCTGATACACACAGTGCCAAACTCACTGGCCAATTTTTTGAACTACTGGTGGGATAAACCAGTGGCCCTCCAATACCACATATTGAAGTGGGGTGTTATTTAACAGTATACTTTTCTAAGAGTGTGTCTTTGTCCTGCAAACATTTGGCCTCTTTTGCTGTGTTAACTGTGCTACACACAGTGACAACAGTTACTGGCCAATTATTTGTAGAACTGGTGTGATAAACCTGTGGCCCCCCAATACCACAGATTGAAGTGGGGTGTTATATACCTTTTTCCAGATATACTGCGATCCTTTAGAGACTTTTGTCACAGGGTAATTTAAAAAATGACAGGCAGAGGAAGAGGAAGGCCCTTCCACAGGGGTGGTAGGGCAGGAGCAGTAGGCCGGAGCCAAAGTGTGAAGTTTCAGAAGGTGTGTTCGATTACGTCAAAGGACGCACCATACTTGGTTGAGTGGCTCACTCAGCCTTCCAGGACGTCTTACGGCAGGCCAGGAAAATTTCAAGCCATTTCAGAAGATCTTACACAGCCATGGCTCGCCTTGCTGACATTCAGCGGTGACACAACCTGCCCGTCAGGCGTCTTATTTGTGATTGCCCGACGCGATGGAACTCTACGTTGCATATGCTTGATAGGCTGCTCCAGCAAAAACGTGCAGTTAATGACTACCTGTACGAACTCTGCGGCAGGTCAGGTTCTGGGTAGTGATGTCGCGAACCTAAAATTCACCGTTCGCGAACGGCGAACGCGAACATCGGCAAATGTTCGCGAACCGGCGAACCGGGCGAACCGCCATAGACTTCAATAGGCAGGCGAATTTTAAAACACACAGGGACTCTTTCTGGCCACAATAGTGATGGAAAAGTTGTTTCAAGGGGACTAACACCTGGACTGTGGCATGCCGGAGAGGGATCACGCAAAAAAAAGTTCTTAAAAATTATAATTTTTTGATAGAGAGCCAATTATTGGAAAAATTAAAAAAAAATAAAAATAAAAAATTTCTTTGGATTTAGCATCTGGGGGGTCTAAAAAGCGTACCTGTGAAGTTTCAGCTCTGTAGCATGTCCAGAACCCCTAAAAAACAGCATTTGTCTTATATTTTCAGGAATATGGCTTCTCTGCGGCTGGCTTTTTCTCTTGCAGGCATTTATCGAGCATTTTTTTAGGCAGGCATGTCATTTTTTGTATTTAGTGTCTGGGGGGTCTAAAAAGTGTACCTGTCAAGTTTCAGCTCTGTAGCATGTCCAGAACCCCTAAAAAGCAGCATTTTTCTTATATTTTCAGGAATATGGCTTCTCTGCGGCTGGCTTTTTCTCTTGCAGGCATTTAGCGGGCATTTTTTTAGGCAGGCATGTAATTTTTTGTATTTAGTGTCTGGGGGGTCTAAAAAGTGTACCTGTCAAGTTTCAGCTCTGTAGCATGTCCAGAACCCCTAAAAAACAGCATTTTTATTATATTTTCAGTAATACGGCTTCTCTGCGGCTGGCTTTTTCTCTTGCAGGCATTTATCGGGCATTTTTTTAGGCAGGCATGTCATTTTTTGTATTTAGTGTCTGGGGGGTCTAAAAAGTGTACCTGTCAAGTTTCAGCTCTGTAGCATGTCCAGAACCCCTAAAAAGCAGCATTTTTCTTATATTTTCAGGAATATGGCTTCTCTGCGGCTGGCTTTTTCTCTTGCAGGCATTTAGCGGGCATTTTTTTAGGCAGGCATGTCATTTTTTGTATTTAGTGTCTGGGGGGTCTAAAAAGTGTACCTGTCAAGTTTCAGCTCTGTAGCATGTCCAGAACCCCTAAAAAACAGCATTTTTATTATATTTTCAGTAATACGGCTTCTCTGCGGCTGGCTTTTTCTCTTGCTGGCATTTATCGGGCATTTTTTTAGGCAGGCATGTCATTTTTTGTATTTAGTGTCTGGGGGGTCTAAAAAGTGTACCTGTCAAGTTTCAGCTCTGTAGCATGTTCAGAACCCCTAAAAAACAGCATTTTTCTTATATTTTCAGGAATACGGCTTCTCTGCGGCTGGCTTTTTCTCTTGCAGGCATTTAGCGGGCATTTTTTTAGGCAGGCATGTCATTTTTTGTATTTAGTGTCTGGGGGGTCTAAAAAGTGTACCTGTCAAGTTTCAGCTCTGTAGCATGTCCAGAACCCCTAAAAAACAGCATTTTTCTTATATTTTCAGGAATACGGCTTCTCTGCGGCTGGCTTTTTCTCTTGCAGGCATATATATCAGTGGTGGGTGGGCAGTGGCACAGTACACTCTCTGTGGACCTGACAGCAGTCACTGGCACCCAGGCAACTGCAATTTAAAAAATATATATATATTTTTTTACTTTGCAAGCTGCTGTGCCACTTTATATATCAGTGGTGGGTGGGCAGTGGCACAGTACACTCTCTGTGGACCTGACAGCAGTCACTGGCACCCAGGCAACTGCAATTTAAAAAATATATATATATTTTTTTACTTTGCAAGCTGCTGTGCCACTTTATATATCAGTGGTGGGTGGGCAGTGGCACAGTACACTCTCTGTGGACCTGACAGCAGTCACTGGCACCCAGGCAACTGCAATTTAAAAAAATATATATTTTTTTTTACTTTGCAAGCTGCTGTGCCACCTTATATATCAGTGGTGGGTGGGCAGTGGCACAGTACACTCTCTGTGGACCTGACAGCAGTCACTGGCACCCAGGCAACTGCAATTTTAAAAAAATATATTTTATTTTACTTTGCAAGCTGCTGTGCCACCTTATATATCAGTGGTGGGTGGGCAGTGGCACAGTACACTCTCTGTGGACCTGACAGCAGTCACTGGCACCCAGGCAACTGCAATTAAAAAAAATATATATTTTTTTTTACTTTGCAAGCTGCTGTGCCACCTTATATATCAGTGGTGGGTGGGCACACAGTGGCACTGCAGTGGGCACAGTACACTCTGTGGACCTGACAGTAACTGGCAGCCCAGGCAACTGCAATAATAAAAAATATTTTTTTTTTTTCAATTTATTGCAACAAGATGCTGTGCCACCGTATATATATCAGTGGTGGGCAGTGCACTGCAGTGGGTACAGTGCACTCTGTGGACCTGACACAGCACTCACTGCAATTATGACAGAGGAAAAAAAAAATATTTTTTAAAATGCAAGGTACTGTGCCTGTGCCACCCGAAATGAGTGTGGTGTGCACACAGTACAGTCTGTGGTAGGTCTGTGGCCTCTCACACACAGCGGGCAGGCAACTGCAGTGTACAATAGATATATATAGATATATATATAAAGAAAAAACTCTATTACCTTACCAGCCCTTAAAAGGGCTTTTGGGGACACTATATATATATATATATGTATATATATAAATAAAAAAATTCCTCAATTACCAGCCCTTAAAAGGGCTTTTGGGGACACTAGATAGATATAGATATATATATATATATATATATATATATATATATAAGAAGAAACAACTCAATTACCAGCCCTTAAAAGGGCTTTTGGGGACGCTAGGTATATATATATATATATATATATATATAAAAAAAAAAACCACAAATACCAGCCCTTAGAAGGGCTTTTTGGGGTGCTGATATTACAGCAGTAGTGGACCAAGAACACTGCAAGACCTGGAACACTGACTAACTGTCCCTAGCTTAACAGCAGCAGCAGCAGCAGCAGCAGCTCTCTCCCTACTCTCACTACACACACTGCTTCAGAATGATCTAAGATGGATGCTGCCCTTGCTTATTTATAGGAGGTGGGAGGGTGTGGGAGGGAGGTATGCTGATTGGCTGGAAATGTGTCTGCTGACTGTAAAGTTCAGGGTCAAAGTTTGCCTCAATGATGTCTTATGGGGGGCGGACCGAACATCGCATATGTTCGCCGGCAGCGGCGAACGCGAACATGCTAAGTTCGCCGGGATCTGTTCGCCGGCGAACAGTTCTATACATCTCTAGTTCTGGGGAGCTTGGGTTTTTTTCACCTCGCCAGTGGCTGCTCATTCGGGACGCATGCAGACTTCTGCGGCCATTCGATGAGATCACCAAACTGGTCAGTCACAGCCAGGGTGCCATTAGTGACATCATACCTTACGCCTTCTTTCTGGAGTGTGCATTGCATCGTGTCATTGATCAAGCCGTCGAGGAGCAGGAGCAGGAAGATGAGGAAGTCGCATTGTTGGATGAATTCCCAGTGTGTGCTACTCCATCTGAGACAAGTCAACAACAGGAGTCTGAAGAGGAGTCAGAGGAGGATAGTGCCGGGGCGGATGAGGAGGAGCAAGAAGAGCATGCTTTAAACCTTTTTGGGATCTCTGGTGTTATCCGTGGATGGGGGGAGGAGAACGAGGACGACATTATCCTGGATGATGAGCTGGAGCCAGGCCACTACACCGCTTCCAGTTAAGTGCGAATGGGGGCCTTCATGCTCCAGTGTTTTAAGGGGGACCCTGTATAAAAAGCATAAAGGGCAAGGACCAGTACTGGGTGGCAATGTACTTAGACCCCGGTACAAACAAAAAATGGTGGAAATTTTACCAGCATCACAGAGGGCGGTCAGAATGCAGCACTTCCAGGCCTTGCTGAGAGAATAGCTGCATTCTGCTTTTGCGTGTGCTGGCAGAGGAATTTCCAGTCACAGAGAGACAGTTGTGGGTAGCAATCCAACAGCGCCTGCAAGAAGTGGGTGGTTTGAAGATGTCTTGGTCACTTCAGATATAAGATCATTCTTTCAGCCGAACCATTGACAGCTGTACTCTGGATCCAGCATCAGGGAATGCCTAGACCGACAGGTGTCCGACTACATCGGGTTAACGGGTGATGTGGACGCTCTGAGGAGTGATGAACCCCTGGACTACTGGGTGAGCAGGCTTGACCTCTGGCCAGAGCTTGCACAATTTGCAATGGAACTGTTGGCTTGCCCCCCATCAAGTGTCCTGTCCAAAAGGACGTTCAGCGCAGCAGGGGGGATCGTGACCGATAAGCGCACTCGCCTAGCTCATGACAGTGTAGACTAGCTCACATTTATAAAAATGAATGAGGCATGGATCTCTGAGGAATTCAACACATGTGACCAGTAGACCATATTTCATTGAAATTCCTCATGACAGGCCACAAATATCCGCCAGACCCCCATCCACCCACAACAATTCCTGGTCCTTGTCTTCGCTAAATACAGTGGCATAAAAGGCATTTCATGTCCATTGAATGCCTAATTTTTGGGGCCTTTCATGGCCGACAATTATTTTTTCTGTTAATGCCCAATGAACCTTCAGGCACAGAATACTACGTTCTTAGCTGCCAGGTAAACCCATGTGGGCTAATTTTTGGGGCCTTTTATGGCCCACACTTACTTATTTATCCTGTGAATGCCTAATGTACCTTCAGCCACAGAATTCTATGTTCTTTGCTGACAGGTAAACCCATGTGGGCTAATTTTTTGGGCCTATACTGGTCGACACTTACTTATTTATCCTGTGAATGCCTAATGTACCTTCAGCCACAGAATACTACGCTCTTAGCTGTCAGGTAAACCCATGTGGGCTAATTTTTGGCGCCTTTTATGGCCGACACTTACTTCTGTATACTGTGAATGCCTAATGTACCTTCAGCCACAGAATACAACGTTCTTAGCTGTCAGATAAACGCATGTGGGCTAATTTTTGGGGCCTTTCATGGCCGACACTTACTACTTTATCCTGTGAATGCCTAATTTTTTAGACTGGAATTGGAAATCAATGGGTCTGTAAAGGTTCCGCCAAATTGTGGAATGGATGCGGATCCATTTTACATATGTGTGAATGGACTCTATATGTAATAGACATGTATTTACTGGCTGCTGTCAGTTCTGGCTGATTTATGAAAAACTTTTTTTTGTTGTAAAAAAAAATAAATAATTTTTGGGGCAACTTTTCCAATTGCAATACTTCAGTTATGACATTGTCCATGTGGTGGGACTATTTGTGCACAGCTAGTAAGTCTTTTGTGGCTGCAAATATGACCTAAAGGTTTTTAAAGATCGCCTCTCATTAAAGTCAATGGGGTCTGCCGCGAACTTGCGGTTCGCGGACATTTGAGAAAGTTTGCGGCTAACGTTTGCGAACCGCCCCGGCCGATGTTCGTCCATCCCTACTCACAAGACATCAAGATGGAGAGTTAAAGCAGATTCCATAAACAGCTAACATTCCCAACATTTTACAGACCATGCTTTCCAATTTTCTGACATGGGAACAAGGGACACCTATTAGCAAAAGTATGTAGGCATAGGACACACCTCTTACCGTACCTCCTTTAAGGAGAATTATACAAAAAAAAATGATTGGTCAATCCCTTAAATGCTTTTATACTATCTTTTAAAATGTCCAAATGCAGCAATTTAGAAATTTGATTAAAGATTTTGCACTGGGAAAAACTTTTTAAGAGATATATAGTGCATTTTATATACAACTATATAGATCATTCCAAAATGAGGGATGAATAAGGAGGACAGTCCCTCAAAATCAGGAACAGTAGGGAGCTATGCATGTGCCTGATTCCTAAAGTGGAATCTCCATATACAGTAGGCCTGTAGCTCCATATACATAATTTCAGTTTAATTTGAGATTTGTCTTCCAGTTGTCATAAAGCAACTCCTAGCATCGCAAATGCCATGACTCTGTGTGCAAAAGTGAAATTACAGCCAACTGCTCTTCTGTTTCCTACGCAAGATTATCAGTAAAACACAGACAACTTTCATCCCTCTTCTGATATAAACTAGACAATTAATAGAAAAACCCGAAGTAAAAAATCTAGAGGTTTGAAGAAAATGGGACAAAAAGAAAACAGCAAGGTGGTAATTTGACATTTTGTAATAACAGTGTTCAGCTAGAAAAGCTTGCATTAACATTAGAGTGGTATGAAGACTGGCCTCTCATTTTACGGTTGTAGAGTAAGTCACTTTCCGATCTGCCGAAGTAACTTACACATAATATGCTGCTGTACATAACTTCATTTAAACAAATGGTGCTAAACATTTTCTATCAAAGACTGACTTCTTATTGTACAAAATGACCCATTATGTCATTTTTTTATCTTTTAATTCTTTGGTTTTAACATTTTTATGGACTTTCTTTTTCAGAGTGATTTAATTTATATCCACTTTATTCTAATTCCAACTATTCTGTTTAATTTTCCCATGCAACTTTTAAAGAGCACCTGACTTTGTCTAAATACATTTAAATTGTGTTTTGCAGGAAGGTACTGTGACAGGAAGTCAGGTAAATCTGGGGATGTAGTCACAGAGAGGAGACATATTCCCACCTGTTTTGGAAAGTTCACTAATTACTATAGGGTGTCAGCTGCCAAAGGCAGCAGGAAGGTGTAAAGAAGTTGAAAGGCCTTCAGCTGTTCGGAATGAGGAAATGAAGGCCTCTAAAATTTGTCCAGAGGAAGTCTAAGGACTGCTGCCTCCTGTCGCCGTGTGGGCTGGGAGAGGAGGACAGACATACGTGTGCCTCCCGACGCCGTGTGGGCATGGGAGAAGGACTGCTGCCTCCTGTCACCGTGTGGGCTGGGAGAGGAGGACAGACGGATGTGTGCCTCCCGACAGGCTGGTGAGCATGGGAGAAGACCCCCTGAAGTGATGTGCGCTAAGGAGGGTAAACAAGTGTGAAGACTACTCGAAGTGAGGTCTTGGATCGTCTCAAGGTGAGAAGAGAAACTATTTCTATGTGGAAAGAAATAAATGCACTGCTTGCTATGTGGAGAGACAAGCAAATGAACTGTGTTCAATGTGAAGAGTGTGAAGAGACAAAGGGACATGTTCCATATGAAGAGGAAAAGGGACATGTTAAATGAACTGTTTGCTGTGTGAAGAGATAAAACATGGACTATTGAGAGTCTGCTGTATGACCAGCCAAGTCTGCCCAACAGTAGGTTGGGGACAGACTTCATTAGATAGGTTCCGGTGTGTGAGAAGGTAGCCGCCCACAGTGGCAAGGATTTATTTTGTTTTATTTTATTTTGGCTGTTTTGAGGCTTGCAATTGTGTGAAGTAAATTGCATGAATAAAACAAAGTGTTGTTTGCAACCACTGCTCGGCTATCTCTCTGTGAAAACGCACCCCCAAAGGGGTCATCCACGCCTACCACCGAGCTAATCCCTTTAATCCCTTACAGTACCATTAAGGTTAGATACTCACTGATTGTTCAGATTGTTAGTGAACATCTATACTATTTTTCTGGTGTTTAGTAAACCGCTATTAGGTAAGTAAAGGCCCGTACACACGTACCGATCGTCGGCATACAAACGTCGGTGGACGAAGGATCTGCCGATTGTACGCGTGTTAGTATGGTGCCTCCGACAGATGTCTGCGCACAATCCGCGGACAAAAGTCTTTCGTGCAAACATGAAAATATTTGTATGCCGACACCAGAACGGACGATTGTTCGCCTGTCAGTACACAATTCGGCCGACAGACCGCAGATTTGCAAGACTGGGCATGCTCAGAAAATAGAAAACACAGGGAAAGTTAACCATTACATGACATCACTTCTGCAGTCGGCGGACAAAATTCTTGTGCTGTCCTTGTGCTGTCTTTGCACTTTTCAGCAGACACCGACATCCCGGGGAGAAAAGAGGAACATTTGTATGCCGACCATCGGTACGTGTGTACGGGGCTTAAGTGGTCATTGTGTGGCATCCAAAATGCTGGCAAAACACTCAAAACAGGAAATAGTAAATGTATAGTGAACATTTTTTTACATACATGAAAACCTCCTTGAGATTGCTTCCAGTATATTTGGCAATTGGAGTGAAAATAGAAGATTGTGAACGGCTGATTGTCATGAAACACCGCAGGAGGCTTCTCAGTGTCTGCCAAAAAATGAGAAAATGAGTTGCTTATCAAGAGGATGCTTGTGTATTTTCTTTTTTTTTTAATTTAAAGTGATTGTAAAGTTTTTTTTTTTTTTTTAAATAAAAAAGATGTTATACTCACCTGCTCAGTGCAACAATATTGCCTACAATAATTGAGTAAGTACAATAATTCTAGCACAAGAGCTCCTAGTCCTAGTCCTGAGCTGTAAAGACTTAGTTTTTTGCAATATCACAGTGCATGCAATTTTCAGATATGACGTGTTAAGTATCTATTTACTTGACGCAACCTCATCTTTTATATTTTAACCAAAAAAATGGGTATTTTATTGTGTGTTTTCATACTAAAATTAATTTTATTATATTATTTCCTGAAAGTTTGCATTTAATAACCAGTTGTGCAAATATTTTGTGACATAAAAATTTGCAACTATCACCTTTATATTCTACAGGGCCTCTGCTTTAAAAAATATATAATGTTTTGGGGGATTAAGCAATTTTATTGCCAAAAGTAAGATTTTTATATGTATGATAAAATTAAAAAAAAAAAGCTCTGGAGCTCAACTTGTTAAGGTAAAAAATGTTTGCAGTTTAAAATCACTTTGAGCAGCTTGCAGGTAGTTGAACCTACTGATATTTTCCAGTGTCCAGCCCAACCAAAGAAAAACAATTGGTGCTGGTAATATTGTTTTGGATCAGACCAATCGTTTGGTGAGTATCTGTCCCCTTCCTGATTTGGCCTATATAATCTGGTGCATGCACGAGAAGAACCACACTGAAGCGTGTTCAGGTAAGTGATACTTCCTTTATTGCTACTGGATACATGGGGTTATATAGGCGAGCGACTAGTTTCCTGGGCAAGTGCAACATAAGCATAGCGTTATCTGATTGCTTGTAGCTTCTGATTGGTCATGTCCATGTAAGGTAAACTTCCTCCAGGAACTGGGTGTCATCTTCTTGGGTGTAGTCCTGGATGGAGGCGCCATCTTAGTTACACAAGTTTCACTCGATAGGAGGGGGAGCTGCTAGTTGCCATTTTGAGTAAGGAATAAAAAACATATTTACATGTACAAAAATAGACATAGAAAAATAGACATTTTACCTAATCCATCACAATATGAGTAGTGCGTGGGCAGAGGGCTCCATCATGTGCAACCAGAAAAAATGCCATTCACATGTGGCTAATTCACACCTAACACTGCAGATCTGTACATTTTTTAATGCAATGCATTTTTTGAGTATTACTGCGTTTTGTGAATGTCCATTGAAATGAAAAACACAGAAGAATGCGATGGTTGAGTTTATGTACATTTTTAGTGAATCTACTCTATGGCAAATTCCTCATCTTCAGTGTTTTATTCTCATATAGCTACATACATGAACAAAAATAACCCACTATGTTCCTTTGTGTATAAACCTGCATGCAAGTGTGCATGCGTGTAGAAATGCCGCGGTGACGCACCAAGGCAAGCATTAACACAGACAAAGAAAACTGACTAATGGTCAGATATGATTTCTGTCCACTTGTGTAAATATGTATTTATGTAAAATGTGCGCAATTTTTTACAACAGAGGGAATCTTAGGGACAAAGGCAGCTTTTAAAGGCAGCAGAAGCTAAATTCATCCATCATGATTATAAATATCATATCATAATAAAATTTAGTCCAGTACCCAACAACAAGAAATGACCAACATAAAAAACAAAAAAAAAAAAAACCCTAACATATAGAAATTGATACAAATAAATGAGTACATAAACATGATAATCTATTGTACATAAACATTATAAAGATGAAAATCGAGGAGGATATTACAAGGAAATATTGTTTACATTATCCGATGCTATTTTGTGAGTGAATTATATGACTTATTACCATGGAAATTCTGTGTCAGCATTGCTCGCTCTGCAGCTCCATTTTTGTATTACACAAAGTCTTCATGTATGATATAATAGTATTGTAAGAGAAAAACTGGTTTTGACATTTACTGTATGTAACATTTCTATGCATTCTGCAGCTTGTTGTGTACTTCCAATTGTGACAGAAACAGTCAACAATACATGATTGCTGCACAGGGTGTCAACTTGTGCAGTAAATTTTGTTCTCCCAGTATACAACTCCTTAAGGCCCAGTTTACACTTGTGCGACATGGGATCCGACTTGTGAGAGCGCAGGTCGCATGACATGTCAAACTCAATGTTTAACTATAAGAGCCATATAGACTGATCCGACACAAGTCGTTCTAACTTTAGAAAAGTTTCCTGCACTACTTTGGTCCGACTTTGATACGACTTCAATGCCATAGAGCAGGGGTGTCAAACTCATTTTCATCACAGGCCGCATCAGCATTACAGTTGCCCTCAAAGGGCCAGTTGTATCTGAAAGACTAGATGTCCAAAGCACCCCACCCCCCTTACATCAGATGTCAACAGCTCCCCCACTATCAGGAACCAATGGTCTGCCAGCCTTCCTTACATCATTTACCTTGTGATGCTGCCTGGAAGAAGCTTGGGATGGAGTTGGGAAGCAGAAAGTGCGCGGTCTGGAGAAGGACCAGGGGAGGGTAGGAATTTGCTGAATACTAAGACCAGGGGAGGCAGAGATGAGGGGGGCTGTACAGAGAGGCACAGAATCTGTATGAGGCGTTCTGTCCTCCTCTCTGCTGCCGACTGCTAAGACAAGGTGGGGACAGAGATGAGGGAGTTGCCACAGCTGACATGTGAAATTCAATGTTTCCCTATGAGAGCTGTCTTATCTGATACTACACAAGTCTGTCTGACTTTGGAAAAGGTTCCTGCACTACTTTGGTCTGACTTTGATACGACTTCAATGCCCCAGAGTGTAAAAAGGTCACATGAAAGTCATATCAAAGTTGGACTCCAAAGTTGCACCGAAAGTCGCGCTACTTTGGAGTTGGGCTAGTGTGAACCGACTCATGCGACTCATGTGAACCGAGTCATGTGACTTTCATGTCAGAGCAGTGTGAACCTGGGCTAAAGCAGTATTAAACCCAAAAACAAACATTTATTATATTGCAGCTTACAAACTTCTAGATGTGATGGCTGCATTCGTTTTCTTTTCAAGACTCTTTTTCTTCTATTTTCATCAGGTGATGCAGCCAATATGTCTGTTCTTTTTTAAAAGAAGCTCTTCTGCAGATGTATCTGTTTCATTGATGAGACAAAGTATTTTATACTGAGAGGGGGTGCTTTTAACGATCAGCTTTTATTTACTTATGTAAAACCTTAAGGCTCCGTTCACATCTAGGCCTTTTTGGGCGATTTTCTGCTCTAAGCCTCAGCTCTAAAAATGCCCAACAAGACAAATCCTATTCATTTCAATGGCCCCTGTTCACATCTGAGCATTCTGTCACCTCAAGCAAAACGAAAATAGCGATGCTTGGCACCTTGCTCCTGCGCTCAGAACTTGGTTCTTAGACTGCCTCTATCCCTGGACTCTCACTTGACATCCACTAATGGCTACGCCTTGCTGCCCTCTACGACCGCGGTGGTCGACAAAACACTGTAGACAAAGACAAAAAGAAAGGCGCACCAGCCTAGCGCATTATCCTCAGCAGGCTTTTATTAATAAAATAGTAAAAATGTCTACTCACAAACATGCAATGTAAACCAGAATATTAACTCCATCAGACAACGTCCATGATGTTGAAGTCCAATGTTACGGTGAATGTCCAATGTCTCGTTACGGTGAATGGCTAATGCGTTTCGAGGCTATGCCTCTTCCTCAGAGCCTAAGGGCCATGACTCAACCCTTGGTGTATATATAGTAGAAAGAGTCTCCACATGACCCTTAAGGTTAGGGGAGGGAATACCTCCCCTGTGGGTGTGGCCACACAATTGTCTTTAACCAAGATATAATACATACAAATACCATTGCAATATACTGAATCTCTGTATACATAGGTACTACACTCCTGCCTTAATAGCTGTTTGCCAATAACATGCATGGATATTGCAAAGTGACATATACTTATACATGTCAAACCATGAAATCATCCACACACATGCATTCCAAAAAACCGAGGAACAGAGACTGAATACTAGCCAAAAAAGTAGATCTATAGTTCACCATAAAAACTCCAGATGCCCAATAACATACTATATGCCGACCGAGCTATGTGGAGGGGCAATGGTTTACTGTTACCCAGGACCAGCAGGAGTTAGGACAACTATTTGCTGGTAAGATTAATCCAGCGATAATGTTATTACCTGGACTAACTCGCCGCTCGTGTACAGGCTTCAAGCAATACTTCCTTGCTGTTGGCTGGGAGCGAGAGGGGTGGAACGAACTCTGTGCATACCGGAAAAACCACTTGCCGACCAGGTTGGCTCGGCTGCGCGAATCACGTTACCCATACTTCGCTCCGCAGCGATTTGTGAGAGGGGAAGTTGATCTGTGGGGATCTTAGGAACACAGGTCCCTATGTTGATTCCATAAGCCCATCCCCCTCACAGTTAGAAAACCCCCTAGGCATACATTTAACCCTTTGATCGCCCCTGGTGTTAACACCTTCCTTGCCAGTGTCATTATTACTGTAACAGTGCATATTTGTAGCACTGATTACTGTAGTAATGTCACTGGTCCCCCCAAAAGTGTCAAAAATGTTAGTTAGGTGTCTGATCTGTCTGCTGCAATGTCGCAGTCCCACTAAAAATAGCTGATCGCCGCCATTACTAGTAAAATAAATTTTTTTATAAAAATGACATAAATGTTTTCCCTAGTTTGTAGACGTGATAACTTTTGCGCAAACCAATCAAAATACGCTTATTGCAATTTTTTTTTTTTACCAAAAATATGTAGCAGAATACAAACTGGCCTAAAATGATGAAAAAACTATTTTTTTTTTTGGGAATGTTATATAGCAGAATGTATAAGATATTGTTTTTTTTTTTTTTTCAAAATTGTCACTTTTTTTGTTTATAGCACAAAAAATAAAAATTGTAGAGGTGATCAAATACCACCAAAAGAAAGCTCTATTTGTGTGGAAAAAAGGACAAGTTGTCAGTTAAAATAACGCAGTGCTGAGTTGTAAAAAAAGGCCTGGTCATTGAGGGGGGGGGGGGTAAAACCTTCTGGTCCTTAAGTGGTTAAACGAGTTGTAAAGGCAGGAGGTTCTTTTTTATCTTAATGCATTCTTTGCATTTAGATAAAAATCCTTCTGTTTTAAGCAGCTGCCCTCAGCCCCCCTAATACTTACCTGAGCCCCATCTCTGTCCAGCAAAGTCCACGAGTCCCTCGGCCGTCTCCCTCCTTATTGGCTATGACACAGCTACAGTGCTATTGGCTCCTGCGGCTGTCAATCAAAGTCAGTTAGCCAATCAGGAGAGAGAAGGGGCATAGCCGAACTGCAGCTCTGTGTCTAAACACACAAAGCAACAGCTCTGCTCGGGGGCCCCCATAGCAAGCTGCTTGCTGTGAGGACACTCAACAGGCAGGAGAGGCAGTGAAGAGGGACCTGAAAAGAGGAGGATCTGGGCTACTCTGTGCAAAACCAACTGCACAGAGAAGGTAAGTATAACATGTTTATAATTTAAAAAAAAAAAAGAGACTTTACAATCACTTTCAATTCCATTATATAACATAAATTGAGAAAAAAGGTTTTATAAAAAAAAAAAATACCATTAAATACTAATAAATACATATAATAAATAATAATAATAAATGTTTCAGTTTGAGGCTTGTGTATTGCAAATTTTCAATAAGAATATTTGGAAGAAAAAAATACTAATAAATAAAATAAACAAAAAAAGCACATTTGTTTTTCATTTATTATTTTTTATTATTATTATTATTATGAGAAAGTTAGGAAGTTTGAACTGGTAACATTGTCCCAAAAGTACATGTATGAAGTATAATTAGACAAGCTGCGCTATTTAAGTGAAGAGGTGTTGCTCAAACACATGTGATATCAATAAATCATAAACAAACTTGAATTATGAAAAAAACAAGAAATCAAAAATTGTAATTATATTATATAAAAAAGATATCGCCCAATATTGAGTGAAAAAAAAAAAGTGAAATTGTATAACAAATACAATAGAAAAAGGTTTGTATAGTCTCTTAATTAGGAGAATCCCAAAAGGTAATGAAGATTCTGATATTCACCAAACTTCACTAGGTGTATATTGACCGCCACCAGTAGTACAAACTGCTTACCAGAATGTAATTTTATGCAAGCCAAACAAACAGGGGGATTTAACACCCAAGGTCTCCAAATGGCAAGGCACTCCAAAGGCAGATGGTCCACTACACCTCCAGGACTTGGACCAAGATCACATACTGGGATCATCCAACATCAGACCGTATACATATGAAAAAAGATAAATGGTCCCATAGCGTAAAACTGATAAATAATATTAGAGCAATAGAGGAAAAGCACTTACAAACGTAAAAGAAAGTGAGCGTATAGTGTATCATACAAGCCGTGAAGGATCCCAAGAAGGTAGTAGATAAATTCGGATAAACACCAGACTCCACCAAAAGTGTAGTGACCGCCACCAGTGGTACAAACCGCTTACCAGAAGTTAGTACAATGCACGCCAAATTGGGGGGGTTTATCACCCAAGGTCTCCAAATGCCGAGGCACTCCAGGGATAGAAGCTTGACTAAACCTCCAGAACTAGGGCTCCTGGTTTGGCTCACAGATTATGTATGAATGCATAAAGTATCTGGGCATAGCTTTTGTGTTAGATCAGTGAAACTGTGCTGGGATACTAGTAGGATACTCGTTCTGTCTGTGCCCTGTAGTGACAAAAAGGTGGATGAAGCTATAGAGCCCAAAAGAGGGGACTAGGAATCCAACACTTCTGGAAGTGCCAGATGTCAAAGATTTTTTAGCAAATTTCACTTTTCAAGGCAGAGAAGTTTGGTAGTCCAGGTGGTGGGACAGATTACTGTTCTTTTAATTTTAATTAGGTCGGCTCGCTGGGGAAAGGCAAGACTGTAAGGACTTTCTGTACACAAAGATATATGGAGATTATTAATTTTGGGATGGCTCCCTGTAATTAATCACGTTTTGGATGTATATCACCGGATGACATTTCCCTACGATTTTGAATGTATGGGATTTGCCCGACTTTTGCTGGGCTCTTTTTTGGGTGTTATTACCCCCTTCCCCTCCCCTCTCCCCCCCCTTTTTCTATTTTCCACATCCTCACGTTCCTTTCCCTATATATACTTATAGGTGAAAGTAAGCATATTACTCTTCACAATTTTTGATATCTATCAGCCTAATAAGCCGATATCAACCACTTTCTCGGCGGTATGGTTGGCCATATTTTCTCTATGACATCGACCTGTACAAATATATATATTTCGCATAATATGATCAAATCTACTATGTTTAAACTCTAAGGATTTTCTATATGTATTGAAAATATCTTGAAACAGCTGGAGCCTGATGAAGCACTCATCGCGAAACGCGTAGTTCCAGCAATCTCGCTTTTTCTATATAGTCCCGTTTTCTGGGCTTATGCAAACATTAACAGTTGTTGATATGATGTACAATATATATATATATATGTATTTGTAATATCATGTATGTATGTCCACTTTTAACTTGCTGAATAAATTCGTTTTTTTAAATAAAAAAAAAAAAGTTTACAATTTGTAAGACGCTCGTGTGAATGGCACATTTAAATCCCCTTTGGTTCTACAACTACCTTATGGGTAGTTTTAGAAACCCCTCCCCTTTTTCTACATAATTTCTACTATGGGGAAGGTGTCAACTTACTATTGATGTGGATGTAAAGCCAATCTCTCCCCCTCCACAATCCTATTATTGATTATTTGTTTTATTAAATAGTGAAACATTCACTTAACATTAGCATATAAGGGCAGACGGACTCATATATTACCAGGTTCTATGAACAGCACAGGCTTGAGAAATGACAAAATCAGCTTGTCTGATATATTTTTTTGAACAACATTTTCATTGAATGACCAAAGTTTCTAATTTAAAACAACTTTTTAAAGGTTATCATACCTTTTCCTTTTTGAATCTAAAGAACAGCTATGATGATATCCTCAAAACACCCATTTTATAATAAACCTTTGTGCAAATCAACATGGATTGCACTTTGGCAAACAGCCAGTGTTTGATTGTGGCCCAGCATTGCTTTGAGCAATCAGAGAATTTAGATTACACTCTGTTAATTCTGCATATTATTGAAAATGACAATCCAATTGTTCCATTAAAGCGCACTGGCTCCAACTCCTTTAAGCCTATTTTGGTAATGAAATGGAGATTTGTTTTGTAGAATCCTGATTCATTCTTTCAGTCCTGATTATTCTTTTAGGGCCGGTTACCTGATGTTATACGCCGCAGAGCATTATGGGTAGGTTGGAAGAAAACAAATGTCTGGAATGTCTAAACTTGCCTAATTCACATCCTGTAAACTCAAAGAAATATTTTGTAGCAAGCTGTTTTTTTTTTTAACTGCAAATAGTTCATAATATTCAGCTGTTAGTTTTACAAACTTAAAACAAAAATGATCTTGTGATCTTGTTGGAATATAAATGTACATTTCTATAGAAGTCATTTGTAACATTCTAATAAATTTTCATTTGTCAGCCTTTTCATTTTTTGTGCTGTAGAAGTTGTGAGCAGTTCAATATGGCAGGTTGGAGTGTTCCAAGTATTCGTGAAGTTCTTCTCTCTTCCAAATTTCCTTTGAAAAGCTTTCTTTTTATTCCTTCTGTTTTCAAGAAGATTCCTTTCTGCAAGCAGACATCTTTAGAGGCTGGCCATTAGAGCAGCTTAGTGTAAACAAGCAGAGTGTTGGTTTCTAACAAAGCGTGATAAAACCCAGATACTGGATCCATTCATCAAACAGAACAAAACTTGCAGAACTTCGGACATTTTATTTAAGCACAAGCTGTCCTCTTGATTTTTGTTATGCAGATATAGCTACAGTATATACAGTATTTTCTAAACTGATGTCACAGCATTAGCAGATGAACAAAATTCTAAACGTTACAAAAGTAAAAAGGGCAAATTAGTTGATGCAATGAGTTTTTATCTAATTTTTAAAATGCTACTAAACCCAGGACCCGGCATTCACCATATCCGGTCTCCCACAGTACACAGAACATGGAAAAGCAATAGTTTTAGTAAATAAAAACACCTTAATACCTTTTCTCATCAGCAGTATATAGCACAGTGGTGGCCCGTCCATAGGGGCGCAGGGGCGCCGCCCTCCCTATCCATGCGTCCGGCCCAGTTATAAACCCAGTTATTTATTGGCATATGTACCATTTTCTGATATCCAACATATAAATTGTTACTGTGTGGCCCCCCACATGTGATCTTATGGGTAACTTCCGGGGTGCATTGTCCGTTGCGCCCATGGGGTTTCACCGCTCGCTTAGCTTGCACTCACCCAGCCAGTGACTGGAGACGTTACCATGAACATGCATGTAGTTCTCTAATTATAGATGTTAATTATTATGACACAAATTTTTGGAAATTACTTGCACCACCAGTAATCCTGTATGTTTCTATTCCATATAGAATTATCCATTCTGATTACAAGCAGGCTCCAGACGAAGCTTCTTTATGAGGCGAAACATGTAGAACAACTTGATCAATCGAACTACTACTTTTTGTCACCATTTTCTAAGTATATAAGCATGTATATATAGTCGCAAATTGTGACTAACAGTATAAAATTATGCATGACCACATCAAGTAGAACTGCTGTATGTTACCTATTCTTGAGTGTCTAACCCATTTTGGTTTCAGTCAATTTTAACCATTATTTCATGTTTTGTTTGTGTTTATATGTGTTTTTTTCTTTATTATTATGTTTGTGCTATGGAATTTGAATAAAATTGTTTTTGTTTTTTTTTTTTTTTTTTAAAGAATTTATGTGCCGGAAAATCCTTCCTTTCCAACCTTCCAATAAATTTCTATGTTAGCAAACTTAAGGATTGGCACTTTCAATACTAACTTATATGCTCAGATGGCTGCTATCTGACGGCATTATCACTAAACAAAAAAAAAATATTCACTATTGCCACACTGATTCTCCTCCTGACCAGTCAGGAAGCGGGTCCTGAGACCTGTTTCCCAATTGGCCGAAAAAAGAGGGCATCCTATTTTCCTAGAAGGAGGGAGGAGACGGCCGCCGAGAGGGAACATGGAGAATGAGGGGGAAGCCGCCGCCGCTGCTGCCTGTCAGTCCCGCGGAGCAAGGTAAGTAAACTGGCACAGGGGGGGATATGGTAGTGCGGGCTGGAGTGATTGGGGGGTCTGTCTGCCACCCGCCGCCTCCCTGACTGATGGAGCACCAGCCGACACTGATATAGCAGTCTTGTGACTGCGGCAGGGTGCCTATCCTGCGCAAATTGACGTAGGTCTACATCTGTTGCGCGTGCTCCCGCCACCGCGGGGAAGCCGATGCACGGGTCAGGCAGCTCCGATTGCCGCCTGACACCCGCGATCATTCCCTGCTGTGAGAGGACAGGCAGCTGTTGTAAACACAGCCGATCACTCTTCTCCCTGGAATGATCACAGAGCTCATGTGATCCTTCTATATAGGATGACATGTCTCTATTGTCATTTCACAAGCCACGCCCCCCACAGTTAGAATCACTCCCCTAGGCTCACATTTAACCCATTGATCACCCATAGGCTTAACCCCTTCCCTGCCAGTGTCATTATTACAGTAAAAGTGCATATTTTTAGCATTGATTACTGTAGTAATGTCACTCGCCGCCAAAAAGTGTCAAAAAATGTCAGTTAGGGGTCCGATCTGTCCGCCGCAATGTCGCAGTCCCGCAAAAAAGCGCAGTAAAAAAAACCAAACAATAAAAATGACATAAATCTTTCCCGTAGTTAGTAGACGCAACAACTTTTGCGCATACCAATCAAAATACGCTTATTGCAATTTTTATTACCAAAAATATGTAGCAGAAAACAAATTGGCCTAAAATGTTAAAAAATTTTGATTTAAAAAATTTTTTTTGAGAATGTCAATGTAAAAAATATTGTTTTTTTTTTTTTCAAAATTGTCACTCTTTTTTGTTTATAGCGCAAAAAATAAAAGTTGCACAGGTAATCAAATACCACCAAAAGAAAGCTCTATTTGTGGGAAAAAAGGACATCAATTTTATTTGGGTACAGCGTCGCATGACCGCGCAATTGTCCGTTAAAGTAATGCAGTGCCGAATCGCAAAATAGGGCCTGGTCATTAAGGGGGCAAATCCTTCCGGTCTTAAAGTGGTTAAGGAATCTATCCGAAACTATCACATTTTTTTTCGTTCTGCACATGTCTAGTTTCTGCAAAACGCACCAAAAAGCCCATAGGTGTGAACCTAGGGTACCTGTTTAGGGAAACGGTTAAACCAAAGGTTTAGTTCTGCCCTAAATGGTCAGTTTAATTTCGTACAGTGATTCCTTAAAGCAAGACTAAACCCTCCTGTTGTTTTCAGCCAAGAAAGCTGCCATCTTGGTCTCTGTTTGATCATCAACTGCTATGATGCTGTACATGTGATCAGTTATGACACCAGCCATCTAATGGCTTGACAGTTTGGTTGAGAACACGTATCGGGAATGTAACTGTTTTTTGAAACGTTTAAATAATTGGGTTTAGTTCCGCTGTAACCACTTGCCACCAGTGTAACGTAAACATACTGCGCCAGAACACGTACTAGGTATGTGATCTTGCACTTCCAGTCCTGGGGTGTGTATGCGTGCCACCGGCACCCGCCGATCATTAGGCAGAGAGCCAGAACGGTGATCAGCTTATGTAAACAAGGTAGATAGCCATTCTATCAGTACAGAAGGCATGGATCCTGAATTTCTGTTAAGCAGGAACATGGATCCATGCCTTATCGTAGTAAAAGCACCTCCCACACAGTGTACAAACACTGGCTAGGCACACAGTTAACCTTTTGATCGCCCCTGATATTTAGCACTTATCACTGTATTAGTGTCACTGGTCCTCAAAAAGTGTCAGTGTCCCGACTGTCTGCCGCAATTTCGCTGTCCCACTATAAGTCACTGATTGCCGCTATTACTTGTATACTTGTTTGTAGACATGTAGCAGAATTTCCAGGCATTGGGCCTGATGTGGGTCTGCCATGGGTACAGTTAAGACCAACAAGACATTTAAGCTGATTACCCAAATGTGAGATCTGAGACAATGAACAGTCCGGCATCTTTGGTTTGTTTTGTTTATGTTATATAGGGATGGGAGAAGGTGGGATACTCCTCTGGCTCAACTAGGTACAAATCGGGACACTTTGAAGAAAAATGCCTTTCAGCGATGTCTTGACGCGGGCTGAATGCCGACCAACGCTTGCTGGCGCATGAAATCACTGACTTGCTGTACTGGAATGAAAGCTGACTTCTGACACTTCTGGTTAGCTCAAAAGTCCTTGTAACTGCTTCCTCAAGTCCTTCCTGACTGAGATAGCCTCTTGTAAATACTGCTGCAAATCTCAACGCTGTAACACTGTACACTTCAGGGCCCAACAGCTGGCACCCCCTTTACTCTTCAGGGTTAATCTCTGGCACCCCCTTTACTCTATTTCTCCACCAGCTAGCTAGCTCTTGGATCCCTCTGACCTTCTCCGGAGCGGTCCCCTCTGACTAGGCAGACCCCAGGGACAGTTCACAGTACTCACGACTGCTTTCCTGGAACTCGACCCCCACAACTGGTCCTCAGCACACTGGATCCTTCCTGCAGCTCAGCTCAGCCCTGTATCCCCTTAGGCAAGCCATCTGGTATACCCGATTCTTCCTGACAGGAGGAGAGACAGCCGTACCCTCCTTCCTGGGACTCTGCTTCCCGCCAAAGACGCTGCGTCATGTGCTCCCTTCAGACTTATACCCTCTCCCAGGATGCTGTGCGGCATAATCTGCCCTCCTGGGATAGATACAAGCCCGGGTGTGCCATTGGCCGGCTTTCCTCCACTGCCCAATGAGAGCCCTTATTGGGTTACAGTGGGGAGACTCCCTAGTCTCAACAGTCACACCTGGGAGCCATAACAACCTAGCTGAAAACATGGCCATGCTGATAAGCAGACAAGGCCCTCTATACTTTACCTAGCACCTACCTTGGAGGGTGCTACAGACACTATAACTTTTGCGCAAACCAATTAACATACGCTTATTGGGGGTTTTTTTTTTTTTTACCAAAAATATGTAGCAGAGAACATATTGGCTTAAATTGATGAAGAACTTAGATTTTTTTTCATTTTTTTTTTTATTGGGAATGTTTTATAGCTGAAAGTGAAAAATATATATATATTTTTTTTCCAAAATTGTTGATCTTTTTTTTTTTATAGCACATAAATTAAAAACCACAGTGGTAATCAAATACCACTAAAAGGAAGCTCTATTTGTGGAAAAAAAAAAAGGTCACAAACTATATTTGGGTACAGCGGTGCACAACCGCACGATTGTCGGTTAAAATGACGCAGTGCCATATCGCAAAAAATGGCCTGGTCATTAACCACTTTACTACCGCTTACGGGAATACTACTGCGGCAGAGTGGCTCGTTCCCGTCCAGTCACGTAGTATTAACGTGACTGGACTCCTCCCCTTCTGGGCGGCGCTTGCGCGCCGCCGGAGGCTCGCTCCCGCTGTTTTCATTCACAGCGGGAGTCGGGCCAGGGGAGGAGCAGCGGCGATCGCCGCTGCTCTTACCCGATCGTCGGGGATCGAGTCTGGAGATCCGCCCGCTGTGTGTAAACACAGCGGGCGGATCTCCATAGTGACAGGGAGTGACAGATCGGACTGTTCAGCATAGCTGGACATCCGATCTGTCCATGAATCACATAGTCACCTCCCCCCCTACACGTCAGTAAGCACCAGGCATACATTAACCCCTCCCTCTCCAATAAAATTAACCCCTTCCCTGCCAGTGTCATTTTTACAGTAACAGTGCATATATATAGCACTGATTACTGCAGTAATGTCACTGGTACCCCCAAAAGTGTCAAAAATGTCAGTCAGGGGTCCGGTCTGTCCGCCGCAATGTCGCAGTCCCGCAAAAAAAATCGCAGATCGCCGCCATTACGCGTTAAAAAAAAAACACCAAAAATGACAGAAATCTTTCCCTTTGTTAGTAAACGCAATAACTTTTGCGCAAACCAATCAAAATACGCTTATTGCGATTTTTTTTACCAAACATATGTAGCATAAAACAAATTGGCAAAAAACTTTTAAAAAAATTGGTTTTTACATCTTTTTTGGGGGGAATTTCATATAAAAAAATGTGAAAAATATTGTTATTTTTTCAAAATAAACGCTCTTTTTTTGTTTATAGCGCAAAAAGTAAAAATCGCACAGGTGATCAAATACCACCAAAAGAAAGCTCTGTTTGTGGGAGAAAAAGGACGTAAATTTCGTTTGGGTACGGCGTCGCACGACCGCGCAATTGTCAGTTGAAGTCGCACAGCGCCGAATCGCAAAAAGTGGCCTGGACGGAAGACAGCAAAATCCTCCGGTTGTAAAGTGGTTAAGGAGGGTAAATCTTCCAGAGGTCAAAGGGTTAATGTATCCCACTTCCCTAGAACCTACCCGAAGTCCTATGCTTATCAGGCTGTACTCCTATTAGACCCACACTGTGCCCATGGAGAACTACAGAATCACTGCTGCAAATTCTCCCAGCCAGCCCTTTCAACAGCCACTTCTGCATACACTTCTGGCTGGTCCATTCCCTCTGTACATGTGTAAAAAAATACAATTTATGAAATAGCCACCTATCATTTGCTCCTATGATAGGCAGCTTTACCATAGGAATTAATAAGATTTTGTCAGTGTGTGTGCAGAAGCATGGGAAAAGGGAGGAGAGTTTGCAGTGGGCACTATGTAGCTCCTTAGGGTCAGCTCAGGGTGGATCTTCAATAGGGTGACCAGACGTCTCTGGTTTTAGGGGACAGTCCCGGTACTGAGGACACTTCCCCCCCCCCCCCCCCCGACCAAATCTGCCTTTGGTTTTGTCCCTGGTTTCAAGGCCGGATGAACGCAGGATGGCTCGGATGCCGAGGCCCCCTGCTGGACGAGCTCTTGTTGCTGTTCAGTGAAAGAGAGGCGGAGCCAAATATTGACTGTGTGGAGGGCTGAGACCGGGAGGTGAGCAGATGGGGGTTCTGTTTTTACACAGGTGAGGGCAGTGGGGGGTGCAGGGGTCAGGGCTGATGCAGCTGCATGGAGAGATGGAGAGTTTAGCTGTTGTGTATAGTAAACCTCTGAACCCTGCACTCTATGCCTAACATCCTCCTCTAGAATAGTCCTGTGTCCAGCGCTCTGTATACTATGTAGTCCTGTACCCAGTGCTCTGTGTATTTTGCAGTCCTGTGCCCAGCGCTCTGTGTATTATGCAGTCCTGTGCCCAGCGTTCTGTGTTTTATGTAGTCCTGTGCCCAGTGCTCTGTGTATTATGTAATCCTGTGCCCAGTACTCTGTGTATTATGCAGTCCTGTGCCAAGCGCTCTGTGTATTATGTAGTCCTGTGTCCAGCACTCTGTGTATTATGTAGTCCTGTGCCCAGCACTCTTTTTATTATGCAGTCCTGAACCCAGTGCTCTGTGTATTATGTAGTCCTGTACCGAGCGCTCTGTGTATTATGCAGTCCTGTGCCCAGCGCTCTGTGTATTATGCAGTCCTGTGCCCAGTGCTCTGTGTATTATGCAGTCATGTGCCCAGCGCTCTGTGTATTATGCAGTCCTGTGCCCAGTGCTCTGTGTATTATGCAGTCCTGTACCCAGCGCCCTGTGTATTATGTAGTCCTGTGCCCAGCGCTCTGTGTATTATGCAGTCCTGTGCCCAGCGCTCTATGTATTATGCAGTCATGTGCCATTTGCCAATAAAAAAAATAATAATAATTTGTCCCAGGATTTCATTTGAAAAATCTGGTCACCTTACCCGAAGTCAGACTAAAATGCTGACTTGAAGTTGAAATTGTGTGAGTTCAGCTGAAAATGTCAACGCTGAAGCCTCAGTGTGAATCTATGCTAAATGATTGTTATATCAGAGCTTTTGTACAATATCCTATCCATGCTTTAAACTCTATGTTCATTTCTGTAGGGTTACACATATTTACATTTCCTGCAGTTTAACAGACAACCTGCTTCAGTGATAAAATAAAAAGGACAGCAGTGAATCCTGTTTAGACAGATAATGTTTCATAGTAACACTCTCCTCTCTATACATGAAGGTAATTTAGACTTTAATCCCTATGCACAGAGGTCTAGATTTTATTGATTTACAAAGCCTCACTGCTGAATCAAAGCATGCCCTAGTTATTTAGGCTGTTCCTTTATCTGGGCTGAAAATTAATCAAACAGATTGGCTGATTCATTGACATGTTATACGTTTGGCTCAAAGAATCAGGTGAGATGTCTAAGGCCCAATTCAGCCCTGATCTAATGTGCAGTATGATGTCTTCAGGATATTTGGGCAATTTATGATTACACCTTGGGACCCAATTTCTTGCTACCGATAAAAATTATATTTATTGTGCCAATAGACATTTTTCCATTTAGGATAAAAATCTCTGAGCTGACCCTCCCTTTTCTCAGTGAGGTTAAAGGTGCTATGATATAGCTTTGAATATACTTTAAAGTGGAAATATACCTGAGTTGTAGAAACCTGGGAGCAAGCAGTTTGTTATTGCAGAAGAGACATGTCTATTCTGCGGTAATACACACTTACCTGCCTGCTCATAGTTTTCTATTCAATGCACGCTGAGCTGAACATGCACAGCTATGCATGCATTCCTGGCACATTGCGGCAGTGTAAGAGTGACTGACTCTTGTGCACGTGCGGGATGACGTCATCCCCTGCTGGCCAATCAAAAGGCTGAAAAGCCAGAACTCTAGGAGAAGATGACACTGCCCAGCGAAAGATGTTACCGTCACATTGGTGGAAGGTCTGGCTGAGAATATCATGAGTTTAGTTACGCTTTAAGCCTCAGAAACGGTGAAACGCATCAAAAAATAGCCCTGCATGTTAGGTGGAACCTGAATTCTGGGAAACACTGCATCAGATATTGGATATGTGTGTGGAGTGGTACATATGTATGGTGGCATTACTGCCTGGTTAAACTTGTGCTTTGGATATCACTCTTTATAGTTTATGAAACCTTAACAGAGCCTCAATGAAGTGTCACTCTTCAAATTTAAAGCTAAAGTTTATTCTGTTTATTTTTATTCTTCATGGGTCCCTCCTTTCTTCCCTTTACCAACATGCTAATTACATTTTTAAATTAAACCTGAAAACATCAAAGCTCACTGCCTCAATACTCCGGCCAAGAGCCTACAGCTCTGATGAAAGCAGTGGGCACTATGGAGGAACTGTATGCTGACATTCTAGTGTTCTGTATTACATCTTGTGTGAGTAAGCGACACCCCATGGCCGGAGACCACATTGCTTCCCAGGGCCCCACACACAGAAGGATCCCATCTTATCACCTGCCACTGGCACCTATCCCAGTACTGACTAAAGGATCTATTTGAGAAAATAGCAATAAACACTGATTATCCTCCACCAGCTTTTCACAATAGAGTACTTTTACTCTGGTCCAGCCACTGCAGTTAGTTCACAAGGCCTTGCATACATGTGTATCAAGGACCAATCCCAAGGAAAATTCCATTCTTCAGCGGGCCCTAAGTAAGGGACCCACCCAGTAGAGGACACAATGGGCCACCTCTAGCTACAGAACCTCCACCACTGCTCCTGAGCCAGACACTCCTCCTTCCTGACACTCCTCACTTCAAAACCTTTAAGTGGTTGTTAAGTTAGTGATGTTATTTCACATCGGCGCTGTGCAGTCACGTGACATCCCACTGCTCTCCTTCCCCGATCCGAGGACTACAGCGGGAGGGGCTGAGATTCCCCTCTGAAGTCAGCCAGGAGGTCATGTGACTGCACAGCTGCGATGTGAAATAAGGTATTTAGCTACATAATTTAAAAAAAAACCACAGACCTTGCACAGTATAGCTTGTTATTACAGAGGGACTGCCAGTAATTATCATCACTAACTTTACAGGAACATGAAGTAGTGGCAGGAGGGGTAGGGAGGAGATGGCTCACAGACTAGGAACTGACAGGCCCAGAGGGACAGAAGCAAGTAAACTGACCACGGTATTATAGATCAGCAGCCATGATTACCGTGGTCAGTACACATAGGGGTACACAGGAACAGGCAGGATCAACCAGGAATTTTACAGCATAGAAAGGGACAAATAACACTGTACAAGTACTATGCTGTTTAACATGCTTTAAAGGTACAGGATCTTTTTGTTTTTTTTAGGGTTACAACTGTAAGGCACAATTTGTTCCATAACCTTAAGGGTTAACTCAAGATGGTTCTCTTCATTTCCCAGTTCTTTAATACACTGTAAACACACTTCATTTCTCTTCTTCACTCAGACCAAATGATTCACTTAATCAGCAACCTCCTTGACTGAATAAAATGTACTTAGTCCTTCATACTTCACACATCAAGGCAAATACATTTAGTGCAACATGCAGACGTGACTGTGCACTTTCCTTCTCTTTTGCCAGTAACACTACACTAGGCTGGGCTGTGTTGTGTACTGTGATGCTGTCCATACCTTTTAGAATAGATTAAGACTATTCCCATAAATGAGTGATAATAGTCTGGTAGACTGAACCCATACAGGGTTCCCACTAAAGGGAAACTCCTCTGTGACTGCAATTCACATCCTGGCACACTGATCCTCACCAGTTAAAGTGGAAATTGAAGCGGAGTTCCACCCAAAAGTGGAACCTCACCTATATGCTTCCTCCCCCCTTCCAGTGCCATATTTGGCACCTTTTGGGGGGAGGAGGGAAGGAGTACCTGTTTTTGACAGGTACCCTTCCCCACTTCCGGGAGACAGTTCAGCTCCCTCCCTTTTCCTCCGCCGCTGGGCCACTTACAAAGTGCAGCGCACATTGCACATTTGCAGTAGGGAACCGGCAGTGAAGCCTTTTGCTTACCCTTACCCTGGATGGTGGCGGCAGCACCCTAAGAGCCGATACGAAAATCCGCTTCAGGTTCCGACATTGCGGGCTCCCTGGACAGGTAAATTCTACTATTTAAAAGTCAGCAGCTATGGTATTTATAGCTGCTGACTTTTAATTTTTTCATGGTGGAGAGGAACTCCGCTTTAAGTCCACTTTTTAACTTGTATCTACAGGTAAGCCTACAATAAAGAGATAATCACACGGCACGCAGCCAGTGAAGTCAGTGGCACATACGAGCTGAAAATATGGAATACCCGTTCCGTAACTTCAGAGCTCTGTGCTGGGCCGGGAGTGACACCATTCATACAGCCGGAGTCCGCAAACCCGGAAGGAAGACAAGGTGAAGATGGAAGCGCCGGGGATCCGTGACAGCGTGTTCAGGGCTCAGTGTCCAGGTAAATCTGTCATAATGTGCTAGTATGCGGTGCATAAAACTATAGGCAAAACTTTTTTTTTCATTTTGGGTAGAGTAAGGGAGGGTTATAACCCCTGTCAGTTTATTTTTTGCCATCTTTGTCACATTTGGGAGATTTACCTTCACTTCCTGTCCCATAGCCAAACAGGAAGTGGGAGGAAATCCCTGCCAGTTAGGGGAATATCTTGGGGACCCCCAGGTCACCAGAACTAGTGTCCCCATTAGAAGATTTCCCCTCTATAACTTTTCTGGGAACAACCTAAAATTTGAGATTTTCTTTTACTTTCACTTTTAATGATAATGGTAAACAGGACAAATAGAGAGGGTGAATCTCCTTAACGGGAGGCTCCCTCCCAAGTACGTCCAAAACTAAAAAAAGGCTTTTGCCTTTAGTTATACTTTAAATCTGCAGACGGGGTTTGATTTTTCATTTTTCTGGCGGTTTGCCTTTGCTTTAACCCCAACAGCACCAGCCATTAACCCTTTACTGACTAAACATATATTTATTCTGTAAGGCACTTGCTTTACAATCTGGCTTTTGGGAGGCATTTTGTTCAAATGTCACAAGGCCTTTATGGGCAGATGTCACCCTGGAGGAGTAGGAGTTCCTAGGTAGACTGCCCTAGGTAATGCACACACATTGTCAGAACTGTAGTAGGGAGCTGAGGAGGAGTTTTTATAGAACTTCACTCAGCTCCATGCTACAGTCCTGACAGGCATGAAAGTAGACACTTCCAGCATCCCCAATTCGACAGTGATGTGGGAAGTTGTGGCTTTGGGACCCAGGGCACCCGCCAGCAAATGTGGGCCATGTCCCCCCTAGGTGCCTGGCGCGACATACAGAAGCAAGTGGAGTGCTTCTGTATGACAAGGATTCCTCTTACCTTTCCCGAGCCGCTGAGAAGTGGGATCGGGGCAGTTGAGAGCCAGCATTGGGGCCACAGAGGCAGGATCAGGGCTGTGAGAGGCGGGATCGGTGCCATGAGAGGCAGGCTCAGGCCATGAGAGGCGGGCTCGGTGCCATGAGAGGCGGGATTGGAGCGATGAGAGGCAGGCTCAGGGCCGTAAAAGGCAAGATCAGGGCTGCTGAGAGGCAGGATCGGGAACCGAAGATGGGAGAGGAGCTGAAAGAGGCCTGCAAATGATGTCATCAGTTGCTAGGACGCCAGCGGTCCTAACAACCGGTGACTGCATTGAGGAGGGGGTAGCAGAGATTGCCGGCCAGATCTTCTCCCAGGAATCCTTACTTGGTGCTGCGTGGGAGAGCACACATTGCACCCATTGAGGCTACCACTACTGAGTGGAGCCCAGGGCTGGAACTTTTTACAGGACTCCAGCCCAGATCCACGGGACCCCTGGACTTAGTTCATATCGCAGGACGGTCCCGCAGAATCCATGACGGTTGGGAGGTATGGATATAGTAAATGCCGGCTCCTGGGGAGAACAGATATAGTGAATGCAGGGTCCTGGGGAGACCAGATATAGTGACTGCAGGGTCCTGGGAAGACCAGATATAGTTAATGCAGGGTCCTGGGAAGACCAGATATAGTGAATACAGGCTCCTGGAGGGACCAGATATAGTGAATGTAGGCTCCTGTGGAGACCAGATATGGTGAATGCATTCTCCTGGGGAGACCAGATATAGTGAATGCAGGCTCCTGGGGAGACCAGATATAGTGAATGCAAACTCCTGGGGGTCCAGATATAGTGACTGGAGGCTCCTGGGGAGACCAGATACAGTGAATGCAGGCTCCTGGGGAGACCAGACATAGTGAATGCAAGCTCCTGGGGAGACCATATATAGTGAATGCAGGCTCCTGGGGAGACCAGATATAGACACATGTGATGCTGAGCTTCCATGATTGAAGCTGAAATTCAATTCATGAAATGCATGGGCCACGTCAATAAGGCTGGAGAGGAAAGAACTACAGTAGATGATGCACAAAGTCATCCAGCAAGGAAATGAGTTGGATTTACCTTCATTGGTGCAGTAAGGTAAGGATGAAGTTCAGCTTTCCGTCATCTGTTTCAACACTACTTTTCTACAGAAATCACAATCTCCCAATATTTTGTTAGGATTAAAATTTAGTTGAATAAAAAGTGAAATAATCTTATGAGCTGCTTTTAAAATGCAAACTCAAGCAAAGCAGAGCTTTTTCTGGGTGGTTGTAAATCAGATTATGTGTAACGGCATCATACCCAGGATGATGGCAATGTAAACTTAGATGTCTTTGTTCCAATAATACAGTGTGAAGTATAATAAATACAAGTTTAGTTTCTATATACAATTGTCTAGCTGACTCAGAATAAAGGGAGTTTAGGACTGATCTACAACATACCTAACCACTTCAGCCCTGGAAGTTTTTACCCCCTTAATGATCAGGCCATTCTTTGCAAAACGGCACTGCTTTGCTTTAACTGACAATTGCGTGGTCGTGCGACGCTGTACCCAAAAAAAAAATGGATGTCCTTTTTTTCTCACAAATAGAGCTTTTTTTTAATGGTATTGATCACATCCTCATTTTTTCTTTGCTCTATAAACAAAAAAAGACTGACAATTTAAAAAAACAAAAAAAAAAAAAAAGAAAACAATATTTTTTACTTTCTTCTATAAAACACATACAATAAAAAATTTTTTAAAAATCTAATTTCTTTATCAGTTTAGGTCAAATTGTATTCTGCTACATGTTTGTGGTAAAAACTATTTCCAAAAAAGCATATATTAATTGGTTTTCGCAAAAGTTATAGTGTTTACAAACTATGGTATAGATTTATGGACTTTTTATTATTTTATTGTTTTTATTAGTAATGGCGGCGATCAGCGATTTTTAGTGGGACTGTGACATTGTGGCGGACTAAGTTGTGGTGGACTGGTACTAAGTGACACTTTTTGGGGACCAGTGACACTAATACAGTGATCAGTGCTAAATACTATGCAGTGTTGTATAAATTACACTTGCAGGGAAGGGGTTAACATCAGGGGCAATCAAGGGGTTAAGTGTGCTCCTATGGGATGCTTTCTAACTGTGTGGGGGATGGACTGACTGCTGGAAAAAAGAGATATGTGTTCCTGATTAGTTTGTTACCATAGGCAGATGTCATTCTCCTTTACAAATCCAGCCACCCGTGGACTGGCTCCCTCTGTGTCTAATCACAGCGTTAGCACGGCTCCAGCGCACGCTCGTGACCCCTATAGCCCTAAAACAAAATCACGTATATGTACGGGATTTTGCGCTTAAGGGCCGTCCTGCCGCAGTATATGTATGTGGGGCGGTCCTTAGGTGGTTAAATATAGTCTAGGATGTCTAAAGTAGAAACTTTGTTAATTTTTATTTTGGACAGAGCTTTTTTTTTGCAATTGTGCTTCATTAGGATTCATTTTCCTTTTCTTCCTGTCTTGTAGACACAACTGGAACCTCCCCCATTGTAATTTAAAGTCCCTCCTATGCTGGGTATACACCTATGCGAATTGAATGCGGGTTTCCCTGTGGTCCACACTGGAAAAGGTTCTTGTACCTCTTTGGCTCCATTCCAGGTCAGAATTCAGGCAAAAATGTGGACCTGATCCGCACCTGAAACGGTGAACAGGGATGCACTGGACCCCCTGCTGCGAGCTAGTGTGAACCCAGCCATAGACGGTTGCCACAGGAAAAAAGGAACCAGGACAAATAGAGAAGGTGGATTTCATATCCAGAGACACAGACCGCAATAAAAACCCGACAGGGGTTCTAAGCATGCCCCACTCTAAGTACATTTCAAGCTAAAAGTGATTTTTATTAACGTTTATATTACTGTAGGGAAGGGTTAGAACCCCTGTAAGGTCTTTATAACTGACTGGATTGTAGTGGGAAGTTTCCCCTCACTTCTTGACTTATGAGCTTTCTTTTATACAAAAGAATTGATAGGTTTGACTAGATCTGGAGTAGGGGCCCCTACTTTTCAGTAAAAGGGCCACACTGCATATTTGTACAAATATTTGCAAGCCAAAAAAAAAAAATCAGTTTTATAAATAGACACATTTTTTTTTTTTTTAATTATCATTATTTGATTTAAAACAACATAGAAAGAACTTCAGCAAAACAAAGCAAAGAAATTCAAATAATTGTGAGCCCATTAGATTCCCCTTTACAACAGGTCACCTTGGGGAGGGAGGGGCCATACGTCGGAGTTGGGGAGGGGCCATACGTCGGAGTGCCGTGTGTGAGTACAGATGAGAGCATTTTCATAGCTCACTGAGCGGATAAACCAGGACAGTTGGAGACACCCGCCTGAGCCTCTGGGCCACTATTTGCAAAATAGCCATTGTAGTGTGGCGCGCTGCAAGCACCAATTAAATGTAAGTGCAATACATTTATTTTTAATAAAGTCAGTTTACAAGACGCTACTTGCACCATGTATATCTTTCTTCCTATCCATGTGAGCCATCCGTGAGGGATAGGAGCACACTGACAGCATTTAACCACTTGCCGACCGCCGTCAGTATATTTACTGCGGCGGTCAGCCCCTCCTGGGCAAAGCGACATAGGGGTACGTTGCTCCCCCACGAGCCTCTAGGGGGCAAGTGCGCGCCGCTGGAGGCGCCCTCCCTCCCCCGCCCGTTCAGTAACATCCCCACGCGAGTGACCGGCGGCTCTGATGTCCGCCGGTCACTCGCGATCTCCCACTGGAGAGGGAGAAATGCAGGCGGCTGGTGTAAACAAAGCTGCCTGTCATTCTCCCTGGTGTAACTGCAGAGATCATACAATCCTGCTATATAGGATCGTATGTCTCTGTGGTTACATCACAAGCCACGCCCCCCCACAGTTAGAATCACACCCCTAGGGATACATTTAACCCACTGTTTACCAATAAAGTTAACCCCTTCCCTGCCAGTGTCCTTTTGACAATAACAGTGCATATTTATAGCACTGATTACTGTAGTAATGTCACTGGTACCCCCAAAAGTGTCAAAAATGTCAGTCAAGGGTCCGATCTGTCCGCTGCAATGTCGCAGTCCCGCAAAAAAAATCACAGATCGCCGCCATTACTCAAAATACGCTTATTGTGATTTTTTTCACCAAAATATGTAGCAATATTTTAAAAAATTTTGATTTTTACATTTTTTTGGGGGGGAATTTCATATAAAAAATTTTGAAAAATATTGTTATTTTTTCAAAGCTGTCGCTCTTTTTTTGTTTATAGCGCAAAAAGTAAAAATCGCACAGGTGATCAAATACCACCACAAGAAAGCTCTGTTTGTGGGAAAAAAAGGAAATCAATTTCATTTGAGTACAATGAATGAGTGTCGCACGACCGCGCAATTGCCCGTTAAAGTCACGCAGTGCCGAATCACAAAATAGGGCCTGGTCTTTGAGCAGCCAAATCCTCCGGGGCTTAAGTGGTTAAGAAAAAGCAACTCCACATCCATATCTATTGGATTGAGCACAAGGCCATTACTGACCAAGCTTAAGTGCGAGGTCACAGGCATAAAGGTGAGGCACCCACCTGAAGGGGGGGGGGGGCACAGAGATTGGAGGTGAAATCAAGGTTGCTCACGTCTATATTTGAGCACTGGGGATTGGGATCTAATCTCCATACAGAGGAGCATACTTTGTTTGGACACTTATAATTTGAATACCAGGCATAATGAATTGGACACTAATTCACTACGTCACTTTGCATGATTTATATGTATTTGATTATTCATTGTATGGTTATATTGCATATAGAGAATTATTAATTGTGTTTAAATTGGATTTAATCAGTGCACAACTGTTACTATAAACACACACACACACACACACACACATATATATATATATATATATATATATATTTATTTATTTTTTTTTCTACATAGTGATAACAATTTTTCACCACAAATTCATCATTTGTTTAAATTAATCTTGGACACACACAGCCTGGCTCAGCCCTGCCTCCCGCTTCATCCTCACAGGACATGGAGGCAGCAGTGGAATCCATTGGCTCCTGCTGCTGTCAATCAAATTCAGTGAGGATGGAGTGAGGGGCAGGGCTGAGCCAGGCTGTGAGTGTCTATAGACACACACAGCCAGGCTTGGGATTGAGCCCCCACGAGTTCCCCCATCAAACATCTTTACTATTTTAGGAAAAAATAAATGAACCTTTACAATAACTTGAAAGTAAGTTTCCACTTTTGGAGCCAAATAAAATAACAACTTCCCATTCACATAGTATAACCGAAAAATGTTTACAAAATGCTGCTTACCATTTTATTTGCTTTTTAGATGTTTAAAAATCCTACCTTGTTTTCCAATTCTATTTAATGGTAAAGGGACAAAAGTTACAGTTAACTTACAGCTACTACTTCTCTTGGGCACAGCGCTGAATCGAGATAGGTAAGTGTTTTGGTGTGTGGGAGGGAGGGGCTGAGGGGGGGGGGGTCAGTCATGGAAGGTTTTTTTACCCTAGTGCAGAGAATGCATTAAAGTGGTTGTAAAGTAAGATTTTTGTTTTTATCCTAATGTAGTCTATGCAATAAGATAAAAAGCCTTCAGTGTGCAGCAGCCTTCCTATTACTTACCAGTGCTCCCTCTCTATCCAGCGATGTCCACGCATGCCTCAGCCATCTCTCTCCTGATTGGCTAAGGCACAGCAGCAGTGCCATTGGCTCCCGCTGCTGTCAATCAAACGTATTAAGCCATTCAGGACAGAGAGGGGGCGGGGATGGCATCTCTGTGTCTGAATGGATACACAGAGCTGCAGCTCAGCTCGGGTGCCCCCTTTAGCAAACTGCTTACTATGGGGGCACTCAACAGAAGGGAGGGTCCAAGAGCTCCAGCCAAGGACCCGAGAAGAGGAGGATCTGGTCTGCTCTGTGCAAAACCAACTGCATAGAGCAGGTAAGTAATACATGTTTGTTATTTTAATAGGAAAAAAAAAAAACGAGACTTTACAATCACTTTAAAGTGGATTTCCGGTCTATTTTGCAACTTTAGTGATTCCTGGAGTGCTCGCTATGCTGATCAACAATTGGGCATTTTCAATTTTTTTCGGGGGTCCCTTACCTTATTTTCAGGGCATTTTTAGTTATACTTCCTCCTTCTCCCCCCTCTGTGGCCACGGCCACCGACATCACTTCCGCCTTTGCATTTCATCCTGGGAGCTGTTTGTCATCACTCCCGGGAGGCTGGAATCAGGAAGAACTTCCAGAACACTCCCTGGAATCAGGAAGAAGGACACAGCAGATTACACTGCGGCTTCAGATGCCCACGTCTAAGATGGACGCGCCTAGACAGCGTTTTGAAAAGTAAGATTTTGACTATAATCCAATACTGTACACCTTGTAAGTATGAGAATAGCGGTTCTGTAAAGTGCGATGGATTAGTACTATAGGTATATTTTTAGTTAAAAAAGGTATTTGAGGCCAGAACTCCGCTTTAAGTTAAAAAACATTTAGCCTTTGCAACCACTTTAAGCTTATAAATCATGCCAGCTTAAGTAAGTTATAAGTACAGTATATGTGGATAACTGTGTTTGTCTTTATAAGGTCTGAAAAAAAAGATAATATGTGTTTCTCCAACCACTGAAGTAACCCTACCCAACATTATATTTGATTTATATACAGAATTTCCAAACATTTGTCATGTACTGCAATCATTAAAACATCCAGAAACATGCTGACTTCACAAACCATGCATGGTTTGCATCTGTAGACTTGTTTGTTTTACAGTTGTTTTTATTTATCACTCTGGTTTGTTCTTCATGAGTTGAGGAGGTAGATTATCTCATATGTGTCCATGCAACAAAACAAATGAGACTATCAAACATTTCTATTTTCCCAGAAGGGATGTATCTAAGAATCAAACAACTCATACCCTTAGGTTAAACCCTCAGTCATGAATCCATGTGGCCACCAGATCCTTGTTATATAATATTACTAATTCCAACTGCTGTAGAAGGCTGGAAACACTTTATTTTACTAGGAGCCAGGCAGCCTCCTGCGTGGTTCTAATTATCATGGCTTTATCGTAAAAGTTACATAGTTACATATTTAGTCAGGTTGAAAAAAGAAAGTCAAACGAGTTAAACCAATAAAAAATAAAAAAAAATCACGGGCGTCGTGATTGACAATGGATTCACATCAAGGGACACTATTTTATTTTCTTTTTAATAAAAGACTTCTCAAAAACTGTGGTTTTCATTTTTTTTACACTTTTTTGGTGAATGGGTAGTGGTACTATGTACCTGATACCCATTCACATAGGGGGGAGGGGCGGGATCTTGGGGCCCCCTTGTTAAAGGGGCTTCCAGATTCCAATAAGCCCCCCACCTGCAGACCCCGACAACCACAGCCCAGGGTTGTTGGGAGGAGGCCCTTGTCCCCATCCACATGGGGACTAGGTCCTTTTGGGGGCAAGCGGCCTGGTATGGTTCAGGGGGGGGCACTCACTCGTCTCCTTCTTTCCCTGGCCTGCTCGGATAAGGGTCTGGTATGGATTTTGGGTGGGACCCCACGCTTTTTTTTTTTTTTTTTTTTTACATTTTGGCATGGAGTTCCCCTTGAAATCTGTACCAGACCCAAAGGGCCTGGTATAGATTTTGGGGGGACCCCACACCATTTTTTAAAAAAATTCTGTCTTAGGGTTCTCTTTAACCACTTAATGGTTAAGTGGTAACCCCTTTCTGCCCAGACCAGTTTTTAACCTTCAGTTCTCATTGGTGTCCATGGGAAATCTTGGCCAGCTTGGCATGGCACTGCTCCCTGTTTTTAACATTGGCGTCTATGGGAAATCTTGGTCAGCTTGGCATGGCACTGCTCCCGAACTAAAAGTGACAGGAAAATAAAATTTGGGGAGCATCGAGAGTGGACCCAGGACTGCAACATATCCATACATTTTAAAAGTGGAGTATGCCTGTACACTACACTGACTGCACTAAACTGACTGAATTCACTATCTACTAACTACTTGCCTAATCTCTATTGTAACACACTATAGTGTGGGTTGTGGACTTAGCCCCTGAGCCATGATTGGCCAAAGGCACCCTGACGTAAAGCTTGCTCCCTTATCCTCTGTGTCAAACTTAAAGTGAATAACTCAACACCAAGTTCACTATATGGACCACTCATGTATTTGTACATGTTGATCATATCCCCTCCTTAATCTCTTCTGAAGAGAGAATACATTCAGTTCTTCTAATCTATCCTCATAGCTGAACTCCTTCATAACTCTTATCAGATTGATTGCCCTTCTCTTCACTTTCTCCAGTACCCCAATATCCTTTTTGAGAACTGGTGCCCAAAACTAAATTGCATATTCCAGATGAGGTCTTACTAATGACTTGTACAGCAGCAAAATCATATCTCTCTTTCTGGAGTCCATACCTCTCTTAATACAAGAAAAGAATAGTACCAATTGTACAATGAAATGTAAATGTGTGTGTAAGGGGAGGGGGATATGAGAATTTGGAAAGCTCAAGGCAGGGTGCAGGCTGAGTCTTAAGGTATATTAAACCCTAACAACGAACTTCTCTTATTTGCTCAATTTTGGTTCATTAAATATACCATAAATACAAATACCATATAATCTGCCTCTGATGCACTGAAAGCTCTTGTCAGCCCTGTCTAATTCTTTCTGTGGACCCCAGCACACCTCGCACTTATATTATACAAGTTATACACATACAGGACTGACTCCTTCCACCAGCCACCAGGAGAAGACCTGATGAAGAACTGTAACACTGTAGAATTATGCTGGCTCCATCGCTGACATATCCCATCAGGTCAGCTCTGATGGCTGGAGAGGTAAAGCCGTTTTTCCTTTGGTGAATTTGATTGGGTGACACACAGGCAAAAATGACTGCTCCCAATGGGTGTAGGACATTTGGCTCGGTTCACACTGCTGTGGCATGGGATCTGACTTTTGAGACCCCAAGTCTCATGACATGTCAAATTCAGTGTTTCCCTTTGAGAGCCATCTTAAAGTGGTTTTAAAGCCAGAAGGTTTTTTTTATCGTAAGGTAAGTAAGTGTGGGGCTAAGTGGGCTGCAAATTTTTTATAATAAGCGGCAGAAAAGCCGTCCGGGCCTGGGGTCTTAGAGGGCTTCGCCTGCTTGATCACCGGCAAGACCTCCGCCATCGAAACGTCCCCCTCCAGGAGCTCTCTGTGGGAATCCGAGAGGGAGGGAAGGCAGACATCCCGCAGGAAGTCATCCACAGCTTCCACTGTCACATTTCCCCGAGCACTATACAAAGAGGAATAGTACTCATGGAATATAGACATGATCGTCTGAGGATTTTGGGTGAGCGTACCGTTTCCCCTCCGCAGCTTGGGGGGCGCCACCCGAAGCAATCGGGGAGTCAGCTTACGAGCCAGCATCACCCCCAGTTTATCCTTCTAAGTATAAAAGGTGGCTTGCGTCCACTGCAAATGTTTTTCCGCCCGGGTGGTCAAAGATTCAGTTCCAACCGTACCGCATCAATCTTATCTCTAAGGTCCAAGTTTGGATGTTGTTTGTGGGTGCGCAATAGTTCAGACAACTCCCCCTCCTTTTCCTTAATAAGCGTTTTCATTTTTACATATCATTGCTGATTTTGAGCTATATCTTCTGGTCTAGCCACAGTATTTGTGTCTTCTTGTGAAAATATGCTACTCTACCACTTTCAAATAAAGTCATACATAAAAAACTGGTTACTCAAACATAATTAATATGCAAAATAAAGTGGTTAGCAGTGGTCGGTGTTAGCACTTGCCACCACTATACACACTATGGACTCTTACTAGAATTTAAGACCTCAAGACCTAAGAGGTCAGACAGCACTTTTGCATAGGCTAGAGCAGAGGAACAAAATGGAAATATCAACCGGCCATTCATCTAGTTAGGACTAGGGTTGAGCGGACACCTAGATGTCCGTGTTCGACGGGTTCGGCCGAACTTTAAAAAAAAGTCCGGGTCCGTGTCCCGGACTTTTACCGAACTTTTCCCGGACACCGAACCCCATTGAAGTCAATGGGGACCCGAACTTTAAGGCACTAAAATGGCTCTAAAACACCAATGGAAAGGGCTAGAGTGCTGCAAATGGCAGCAAAACGTAGTTAAGAGCATGGCAAGTGCTCTGCAAACAAATGTGGATAGTGAAATAACTTAAAACAACAAAAAAAAACAGAAAAATAAAACAATGTTCTTCATCTCTGAAGGACGAGGCCCATATGGAATAGGAGGGAGGTTGAGGTGGTGGTGGATGTGGCGGTGTCATAGGCGTGCGCACAGGGTGTGCCTGGTGTACCTGGGCACACCCTAATCACCTAGGGCACATAGCATTATCGCTCTGTTTGCCAGTGAGGAGATGGGAAAGATCTCCCTCGCACCTGCTCTGCTCTATTTCTCTTTGCCAGCAGGGAGAGTAATGTATCGGGGCCATGTACATGTAGGCAAACACATGCATGTGTATTTCAACTTTGGGGTGCACACCCTAATGCAATAGGCTGCGCACACCTATGGGCGGTGTAGGTGGAAGCGGCGGTGGAGGAGGACCAGGGCCGGATTAAGAGCATCATGGTCTTGGTGCTGAGGATTTTGAAGGGCCTTAAGGGCCGTGCCTTGGCATGCACCCAGAGGAGGAAGGGTGCAGCCATGCATGCCTAATTCAACATGGGATGCTGTCTCTGAAGCCCATAAACACATCCATGCATCGGCAACTGTCCCTCCTTGTCCGGCCTTCGCGCTGTGTGGGGAGGTTCTGAGGGTGCTGCCTGGGGAAGCGAGCATTGAAGCCAGACTTCTGTGTTTACAAGTGAAAGAAGAGCGGTCACAGTGAATATGGCCAACCCGGGGCCTATATAAAAGGTAGGGGCCTGCATGGAGCTGCAGCTCCAATAGCCCCTACGTTAATCTGGCCCTGAGGAGGAGGACGAGGTAGCCAACACTGCTTCTTTTCACAAATTTTAAATGAGGGTACACCCCAAAAGAGTGAGAAAGAGCAAAAATGGAACAATGGCTGGGTAAGGTCGGTATCCATTGCTATTCTGCAAAAGGTACGGAAAAGTCCCGTGGGATCCATGCCTGGTTCATTTTAATGAACGTGAGCTTGTCCACATTGTCTCTGGACAGGCGGCTGCGCTTGTCTGTTATAACACCCCCAGCCGTGCTAAATACCCGTTCAGATAATACACTGGCTGCAGGGCACGCCAGCACCTCCAAGGCGTAAAGGGCAAGCTCAGGCCATGTGCCCAATTTGGAGACCCAGAAGTTGAAGGGGGAAGACCCCTCATTCACTACATGTAGGCGTGTGCACACATACTGCTCCACCATGTTGGTAAAATGCTGCCTCCTGCTAAGACGTTCCATATGAGCTGCTGGTGCTGCTGTTTGTTGTGGCGTGCTGACAAAGCTTTTCCACATTTCGGCCATGCTAACCCTGCCTTCTGAGGTGCTGGCGGTGCCCTGGTTGAGTTGGCGACCTCCTCCTCCTCCTCCTCTGCCTTGTGCTTCCACTGTGGCCCCGCTGTCAGATGTGAATGCCAGCAGCATCGCGTCTACCAGCGTGCGCTTGTACTCGCGCATCTTGCGATCGCGCTCCAGTGAGTGAATTAAGGACGGTACGTTGTCCTTGTAACGGGGATCCAGCAGCGTGGCCACCCAGTAATCAGCACAAGTTAGAATGTGGGCAACTCGGCGGTCGTTGTGGAGACACTGCAGCATGTAATCGCTCATGTGTGCCAGGCTGCCCAGAGGCGACGAAAGGCTGTCCTCTGTGGGAGGTGTATCGTCCGTGTCCTCTGTATCCCCCCAGCCACGCACCAGTGATGGCCATGAGCTGGCCTGGGTGCCACCCTGCTGTGAACATGGTTCCATCTCCTCCTCCAGCTCCTCCTCCTCCAGAACTGTGCCCCTGCTGGACAATTGTGTCCCTGGCATTTGTGTGTGCAGGAACCCACCCTCGGAGCCCCTTGCGAATGACTGCCCTGAAAGCCTTTGAAATGTTACCTCTTCATCCTCCTCCTCCTCCTCCTCATCCTGTGCCACATCCTCTTCCATCATCGCCCGAATTGTTTTTTCAAGGAGGCATAGAAGTGGGATAGTTAAGCTGAGAACGGCGTCATTGCCACTGGCCATGTTGGTGGAGTACTCAAAACAGCGCAACAAGGCACAATATATGCAAATGTCAAATATGCAAACTATGCCGCAATTTAATGTTTTTTACACCAAAAGGGTGTGTATTGAATAGCGGAATAGGATAAAAAACTGTGTATCTCACACGTACAAACACAGACTAGGCCCGATTAAATTTTTTCCTACCCTAAAGGGAGGATGAGGAAGAGGAGTATGGAACAGGCAGCACCCTCAAATCTTCAGAAGTATGAGATGAACCCCAAAAACTTGGAAAGGTGGATCTCACACGTACCGACACAGACTATTCCGCAATTTAATTGAGCCCCAAAGGTTTTTATTGAATAGCGGAATAGGAAATATGATCAAAAAAAAGTGTATGTTTTTCACACGTACAGAAGCACACTAGGCCCCAATTACTATTGTTTGTACACCTAAAAGGATGGATGAGGAAGAGGAGGAGGAAGAGTATAGAACAGGCAGCACCCTCAAATCTTCAGAAGTATGAGATGAACCCCAAAAACTTGGAAAGGTGGATCTCACACGTACCGACACAGACTATTCCGCAATTTAATTGAGCCCCAAAGGTTTTTATTGAATAGCGGAATAGGAAATATGATCAAAAAAAAGTGTATGTTTTTCACACGTACAGAAGCACACTAGGCCCCAATTACTATTGTTTGTACACCTAAAAGGATGGATGAGGAAGAGGAGGAGGAAGAGTATAGAACAGGCAGCACCCTCAAAGCTTCAGAAGTATGAGATGAACCCCAAAAACTTGGAAAGGTGGATCTCACACGTACCGACACAGACTATTCCGCAATTTAATTGAGCCCCAAAGGTTTTTATTGAATAGCGGAATAGGAAATATGATCAAAAAAAAGTGTATGTTTTTCACACGTACAGAAGCACACTAGGCCCCAATTACTATTGTTTGTACACCTAAAAGGATGGATGAGGAGGAGGAGAAGGAGGAGTATAGAACAGGCAGCACCCTCAAAGCTTCAGAAGTATGAGATGAACCCCAAAAACTTGGAAAGGTGGATCTCACACGTACCGACACAGACTATTCCGCAATTTAATTGAGCCCCAAAGGTTTTTATTGAATAGCGGAATAGGAAATATGATCAAAAAAAAGTGTATGTTTTTCACACGTACAGAAGCACACTAGGCCCCAATTACTATTGTTTGTACACCTAAAAGGATGGATGAGGAAGAGGAGGAGGAGGAGTATAGAACAGGCAGCACCCTCAAAGCTTCAGAAGTATGAGATGAACCTCAAAAACTTGGAAAGGTGGATCTCACACGTACCGACACAGACTATTCCGCAATTTAATTGAGCCCCAAAGGTTTTTATTGAATAGCGGAATAGGAAATATGATCAAAAAAAAGTGTATGTTTTTCACACGTACAGAAGCACACTAGGCCCCAATTACTATTGTTTGTACACCTAAAAGGATGGATGAGGAGGAGGAGGAGGAGGAGTATAGAACAGGCAGCACCCTCAAAGCTTCAGAAGTATGAGATGAACCCCAAAAACTTGGAAAGGTGGATCTCACACGTACAGACACAGACTATTCCGCAATTTAATTGAGCCCCAAAGGTTTTTATTGAATAGCGGAATAGGAAATATGATCAAAAAAAAGTGTATGTTTTTCACACGTACAGAAGCACACTAGGCCCCAATTACTATTGTTTGTACACCTAAAAGGATGGATGAGGAGGAGGAGGAGGAGGAGTATAGAACAGGCAGCACCCTCAAAGCTTCAGAAGTATGAGATGAACCCCAAAAACTTGGAAAGGTGGATCTCACACGTACCGACACAGACTATTCCGCAATTTAATTGAGCCCCAAAGGTTTTTATTGAATAGCGGAATAGGAAATATGATCAAAAAAAAGTGTATGTTTTTCACACGTACAGAAGCACACTAGGCCCCAATTACTATTGTTTGTACACCTAAAAGGATGGATGAGGAATAGGAGGAGGAGGAGTATAGAACAGGCAGCACCCTCAAAGCTTCAGAAGTATGAGATGAACCCCAAAAACTTGGAAAGGTGGATCTCACACGTACCGACACAGACTATTCCGCAATTTAATTGAGCCCCAAAGGTTTTTATTGAATAGCGGAATAGGAAATATGATAAAAAAAAAGTGTATGTTTTTCACACGTACAGAAGCACACTTGGCCCCAATTACTATTGTTTGTACACCTAAAAGGATGGATGAGGAGGAGGAGGAGGAGGAGTATAGAACAGGCTGCACCCTCAAAGCTTCAGAAGTATGAGATGAACCCCAAAAACTTGGAAAGGTGGATCTCACACGCACCGACACAGACTATTCCGCAATTTAATTGAGCCCCAAAGGTTTTTATTGAATAGCGGAATAGGAAATATGATCAAAAAAAAGTGTATGTTTTTCACACGTACAGAAGCACACTAGGCCCCAATTACTATTGTTTGTACACCTAAAAGGATGGATGAGGAAGAGGAGGAGGAGGAGTATAGAACAGGCAGCACCCTCAAAGCTTCAGAAGTATGAGATGAACCCCAAAAACTTGGAAAGGTGGATCTCACACGTACCGACACAGACTATTCCGCAATTTAATTGAGCCCCAAAGGTTTTTATTGAATAGCGGAATAGGAAATATGATCAAAAAAAAGTGTATGTTTTTCACACGTACAGAAGCACACTAGGCCCCAATTACTATTGTTTGTACACCTAAAAGGATGGATGAGGAGGAGGAGGAGTATAGAACAGGCAGCACCCTCAAAGCTTCAGAAGTATGAGATGAACCCCAAAAACTTGGAAAGGTGGATCTCACACGTACCGACACAGACTATTCCGCAATGTAATTGAGCCCCAAAGGTTTTTATTGAATAGCGGAATAGGAAATATGATCAAAAAAAAGTGTATGTTTTTCACACGTACAGAAGCACACTAGGCCCCAATTACTATTGTTTGTACACCTAAAAGGATGGATGAGGAGGAGGAGGAGGAGGAGTATAGAACAGGCAGCACCCTCAAAGCTTCAGAAGTATGAGATGAACCCCAAAAACTTGGAAAGGTGGATCTCACACGTACCGACACAGACTATTCCGCAATTTAATTGAGCCCCAAAGGTTTTTTATTGAATAGCGGAATAGGAAATATGATCAAAAAAAAGTGTATGTTTTTCACACGTACAGAAGCACACTAGGCCCCAATTACTATTGTTTGTACACCTAAAAGGATGGATGAGGAAGAGGAGGAGGAGGAGTATAGAACAGGCAGCACCCTCAAAGCTTCAGAAGTATGAGATGAACACCAAAAACTTGGAAAGGTGGATCTCACACGTACCGACACAGACTATTCCGCAATTTAATTGAGTCCCAAAGGTTTTTATTGAATAACGGAATAGGAAATATGATCAAAAAAAGTGTATGTTTTTCACACGTACAGAAGCACACTAGGCCCCAATTACTATTGTTTGTACACCTAAAAGGATGGATGAGGAGGAGGAGGAGTATAGAACAGGCAGCACCCTCAAAGCTTCAGAAGTATGAGATTGTGTTCACTGTACCCCACAAAGATTGTGTTCACTGTACCCCACAAAGATTGTGTTCACTGTACCCCACAAAGGTTTTGTTCACTGCACCCCACAAAGATTGTGTTCACTGTACCCCACAAAGGTTTTGTTCACTGCACCCCACAAAGATTGTGTTCACTGTACCCCACAAAGATTGTGTTCACTGCACCCCAAAAGGATTGTCTTCTCTGCACCCCACAAAGATTGTGTTCACTGTACCCCACAAAGGTTTTGTTCACTGCACCCCACAAAGATTGTGTTCACTGCACCCCACAAAGATTGTGTTCACTGTACCCCACAAAGGTTTTGTTCACTGCACCCCACAAAGATTGTGTTCACTGTACCCCACAAAGATTGTGTTCACTGCACTCCAAAAGGATTGTCTTCACTGCACCCCACAAAGATTGTGTTCACTGTACCCCACAAAGGTTTTGTTCACTGCACCCCACAAAGATTGTGTTCACTGTACCCCACAAAGGTTTTGTTCACTGCACCCCACAAAGATTGTGTTCACTGTACCCCCCAAAGATTGTGTTCACTGCACCCCACAAGGATTGTCTTCACTGCACCCCACAAGGATTGTCTTCACTGCACCCCACAAAGATTGTATTCACTGTATCCCACAAAGATTTTGTTCACTGCACCCCACAAAGATTGTGTTCACTGTACCCCACAAAGATTTTGTTCACTGCACTCCAAAAGGATTGTCTTCACTGCACCCCACAAAGATTGTGTTCACTGTACCCCACAAAGGTTTTGTTCACTGCACCCCACAAAGATTGTGTTCACTGTACCCCCCAAAGATTTTGTTCACTGCACCCCACAAGGATTGTCTTCACTGCACCCCACAAGGATTGTCTTCACTGCACCCCACAAAGATTGTGTTCACTGCACCCCACAAAGGTTTTGTTCACTGCACCCCACAAACATTGTGTTCACTGCACCCCACAAAGATTGTGTTCACTGTACCCCACAAAGGTTTTGTTCACTGCACCCCACAAAGATTGTGTTCACTGTACCCCACAAAGATTGTGTTCACTGCACTCCAAAAGGATTGTCTTCACTGCACCCCACAAAGATTGTGTTCACTGTACCCCACAAAGGTTTTGTTCACTGCACCCCACAAAGATTGTGTTCACTGTACCCCACAAAGGTTTTGTTCACTGCACCCCACAAAGATTGTGTTCACTGTACCCCCCAAAGATTTTGTTCACTGCACCCCACAAGGATTGTCTTCACTGCACCCCACAAGGATTGTCTTCACTGCACCCCACAAGGATTGTCTTCACTGCACCCCACAAAGATTTTGTTCACTGCACCCCACAAAGATTGTGTTCACTGTACCCCACAAAGATTTTGTTCACTGCACTCCAAAAGGATTGTCTTCACTGCACCCCGCAAAGATTGTGTTCACTGTACCCCACAAAGGTTTTGTTCACTGCACCCCACAAAGATTGTGTTCACTGTACCCCACAAAGGTTTTGTTCACTGCACCCCACAAAGATTGTGTTCACTGTACCCCACAAAGATTGTGTTCACTGTACCCCACAAAGGTTTTGTTCACTGCACCCCACAAAGATTGTGTTCACTGTACCCCACAAAGGTTGTGTTCACTGCACCCCACAAAGGTTTTGTTCACTGCACCCCACAAAGATTGTGTTCACTGCACCCCACAAAGATTGTGTTCACTGTACCCCACAAAGGTTTTGTTCACTGCACCCCACAAAGATTGTGTTCACTGTACCCCACAAAGATTGTGTTCACTGCACTCCAAAAGGATTGTCTTCACTGCACCCCACAAAGATTGTGTTCACTGTACCCCACAAAGGTTTTGTTCACTGCACCCCACAAAGATTGTGTTCACTGTACCCCACAAAGGTTTTGTTCACTGCACCCCACAAAGATTGTGTTCACTGTACCCCACAAAGATTGTGTTCACTGTACCCCACAAAGGTTTTGTTCACTGCACCCCACAAAGATTGTGTTCACTGTACCCCACAAAGGTTGTGTTCACTGCACCCCACAAAGGTTTTGTTCACTGCACCCCACAAAGATTGTGTTCACTGCACCCCACAAAGATTGTGTTCACTGTACCCCACAAAGGTTTTGTTCACTGCACCCCACAAAGATTGTGTTCACTGTACCCCACAAAGATTGTGTTCACTGCAGTCCAAAAGGATTGTCTTCACTGCACTCCACAAAGATTGTGTTCACTGTACCCCACAAAGGATTTGTTCACTGCACCCCACAAAGATTGTGTTCACTGTACCCCACAAAGGTTTTGTTCACTGCACCCCACAAAGATTTTGTTCACTGTACCCCCCAAAGATTTTGTTCACTGTACCCCACAAGGATTGTCTTCACTGCACCCCACAAGGATTGTCTTCACTGCACCCCACAAAGATTGTGTTCACTGCACCCCACAAAGGTTTTGTTCACTGCACCCCACAAAGATTGTGTTCACTGTACCCCCCCAAAGATTTTGTTCACTGCACCCCACAAGGATTGTCTTCTCTGCACCCCACAAAGATTGTGTTCACTGTACCCCCCAAAGATTTTGTTCACTGCACCCCACAAGGATTGTCTTCACTGCACCCCACAAGGATTGTCTTCACTGCACCCCACAAAGATTGTGTTCACTGTACCCCCACAAAGGTTTTGTTCACTGCACCCCACAAAGATTGTGTTCACTGTACCCCCCAAAGATTTTGTTCACTGCACTCCAAAAGGATTGTGTTCACTGCACCCCAAAAAGATTGTGTTCACTGCAGCCCACACACAGAAAAATGGATGTGGATCACTGACACCTGCCTATCTCCTATCCCACACCACACAGCAATATCGATTGTAGTTTGTAGAACACACTTTCCCTAAAATTCAGCAGACTCTGTCCCTAACAGGATTGAGAAGAGATCGTAGATCAGGAGAACTAAGTGCAGACCCCACCCCACACAGCAATATCGATTGTAGTTTGTAGAACACACTGACCCTATAATTCAGCAGACTCTATCCCTAAAATGCCTACAACTCGCCCTGCCTAAACACTCCGACCTGTCCCTCAATTCTATCCGGACACAAATGGTTTTTTCCTGCCTATCTTTCCCTAATCAGCAGCCAGCACGTTGATGTGTGCTCTGTCCCTGATCTAAGCAGCATAATGACGCCGCTGCGGCTGCCTCGAACTTATAAAGACTTGGTCACATGCTTCAGACGGCCAATCACAGCTACTGAGACATTTGCAGGCATGGCTGGGATGGCTTAAGGCACACCAGTTAAACGATTGTTGATTGGCTGTTGAAAGCCCGCCATGAAAAGAGCGCCAAAGCATGCAAAACCCGGAAATAAAACGACCGAACACGGATTTTTACCCGAATATACAGTAAAGTGTCCGTGTTCGT